>NW_019641611.1:1128733-1728733 GCF_000599845.2 Trichogramma pretiosum | reverse complement strand
TATCGAATTGCATCTCGCATCGGATATTCGACACCGTATTTCGCTTACATGTACTAGCGCGCGGCTAGCAACTAGCTCATCAAAATTCACTGCAGGCAGCAGCAGCAGCAGCAGAGCTCGCCGTCGTGTATGCACGTGGACCCTATCGAGTCGCAAGCAAAAAACCGACGACAACGTGTGTGCTTTGCAAGCGAAAAATAAGCTAGCTCGTCTCTCTACTCACGGCGCGTTTTTATCAAATTTTTATAGTAAACGTAAAGCCGCGCATCCTCCCCTCTCCCCTACACTCGCCGCGTGTGTATACGTTCCACAATATGAGATCTCATCGGAGAACGGATATCCTCATCCTCGTTTAAGTTTTCGGTGACGCGCGCGTTACGCGCCGATCGGTGCCGATTAACGAGTTCACTGCACCTGAAAATTCAGCGTCCTCGAAACGCGATAGTGCGTCGTGTTTATCGTACTGCTGGAGAACTCCTCGCCAAAAAAAAGAACAAAGTCTATTCGGCTCAAATTTGCGGTTTGAATTTGTAAAGGGCCAAAGCACACAGAGAGAGGAGAGGAGAGGCGGACTTTGCGCGCGGTTAGAGCCACTACGCGATGTATATATGCAATTTTGAGCAGCAGTGTGGAGCTTTGCACGAATGAAAGAATAACGATCGAGCTCTTTGTACTCGCTCATAACCACCATCGCCACCACGTTGAATGTTTAAAAACTCAACGGCGAAACCGCATTCGCCTCTTTTAGCTAGCTCGCTATGTGTGTTTGAAAGATTAACGCCGCATAATAATCATCGTAAAAGGCCAGCAATTTTTTGCCCAACCAAGTAAAAGCTTCTAATTGATGCGTTTTGTGTTGCGTCGCGATTAATATCGTTAGAAAGTCGTCGTCGCGTTGATGCGCGTCGCCGAGAGAACGAAAGAAAAGATTCGAGGTTCCATTCTTCTTCACCAGCTCTTGTACATTCGGTTGTACTGCAAATAAAAAAGAAGCGTAATATCCATACGTCGGTGCAGGTATAATGTAATTGCAACGGTACACGATGATGCACTAGCTCACACAGACACACACACACACACATGCGAGAGAGCGTATATGGCGTGAGCGAGCGAGAGGTTTCATTGTAAAAAGCAATTAAATTTTTACCGTGCGTTCGCAGGCAAGCCTTTGATATGCACTTTGGCCCCTCCACCCCCTCCCTCTCTTTCTCTGTACATCGTATCGCACGATACGTGTAGCGTAGTACATGTAGTTAGTTTACATAGGCCACAATATGATGCATTGCTGCGGCCGTCGTCGCAGCGATATATATAGTCGCGCACTGCCACGAGGCTTGCAGTACTTTATAGCTAGCTAGGTACACAGCGCAGAATTTCAAGCTATCGATCGTTTGGCCGCGCGTACACGCACTGATAATGCACCTGGTGTGTTCCACATTTCGGGCTTGTTTCGATGATTGCATCTCTCTCTCCGTACACACTGCCGTATCGTATATATAGATTGTATTTTTACTCTCTCTCTCTCTCGTGGATGGCAACGTTTCAAGGTGCGTCGGAGGTTTGAAGAAAATAATAATATTAAAAAAAAACCGAGCAGCGGTCGGGCGATAAAATTAATTTGCGTACGTATTGGATTGAAAGGCTCGAACTCGATCTCTCTTTAGCCGCGCGGAGAGACGTACCCGTACGTGTAAAATAATACGCGCGCGATACCATTCAAGCGTCATGCATACCCTGCACGCACACGCGGTATATAGATATATAATGGCTTCGACGGACTTTTCTCTCTCGGCTCGACACATGCATGCAGTACTTCTTAATGACCTACTCTAGCTGCGGCGATACACATTTACTCGGAGAAAAGTCGACAACAAAATGTTGGATATGTATGTATTCCATGGGGAGCAGCACGACTCCTGGCCAAAAGTACAGCACATATACAAAGCGGATTTCGAGTGCTAATGGAAGAGCGCGCGAGATATGAAATGTATCGCGTTACGCGCCCGAGACTCCGAAGGCGCGACCATATAGTGTTTGTTTGTGTGCAGAGGAAAGCTTTTTTCTCGATCCTGCGCGTGTGGTCTGCAGACCCGCGCTTCGTTTAATATACATTTCACTTCGGGAATCCTGCTTCGCTGCGGAATATCTGATCGTTGAAGATTTTTGTGGTTTTCGGGCTGATTTTTTATATTTTTATTTTAGCCTTTTTTTATTGGAAAAAAGGAGAGAAAAACATGTTTAGGGTGAAACAAGATCGAGCGCGCGCGCGCGCGTATCGGCTGGAAATTAATGATACTTTTTATTAGCCTATATATAGGGAGATAAGCTTTCGCTGCGAGCTTTTTTCTCGTCGAATTTCACGTTCGACATGTATGTGTAGATTTTTTTTATTCGAAATTATACTGCAATATCGTTCACGCATCGAGAGAAAAAAATTCTTTAAAAAGCTTATCCGAAGAAAAATAAGAAAAAAACGGCTCGAGGCGAGCGTATCATCTCTTCGCGGCCTCTCTTTCTCGGTAGAAACAGAGAGAGAGAGAAAGATATAAATTTAACACCTCCAAGACTTAAAAACGAGATATTACAGCAGTCTCGCGAATGCGCGAGCTGAACGAGAAAGGTAAAACAAAATCACACACGTGTGCGCACATAAAGTGCCTTATCAAACGCGTGCTGTACCTATATATGCTGCTGCTGCGAGAAACCGGTAGGTATGCCTACGTAAGGTGTGAGCATCAATAAAAAATAAAAACAAAAAATCGAAAGAGTAGAGAGAGGAAAAAAGGCGGCTTTAGCAGTCTAGTAGAGGCAATTCGTTTTTCCACCTGTGTGTGTGAGCGTGTGTCTGTAAGTTCCCTGCCATATCGTATAATAATCGCAATATAATATATGTGGAGGCAAGAAAACGCGAGAAATTGGCTTATCTCGAGCGGCTGTAGGCCGAGACTCCAGTATTTAAATGCTCTCGTCGAGTGTTTGTTTGCGCGCGCTCGCCGTGTGGCTTCTATTAATATACCTTGACGAGTCTCGCGCGCGCGCGCGCTGATTATATAGAATTGCATTATGAATCGTCCGTTGCGTCATTTACGCTGTTTCTAGCAAAAATTCTATCTCCCTTAATATGCCCTTGGGTCGTATCGAACGAGCACGAGAGCGAGAGAGGGAGCAAAAAAAGATCCTTAATGTATTCGAGAAGTTCGCAGGCGAGTGAAAAAATTCCAGCGCGCTTTCCGCAGAATCCACCTCCGACTTCATCAGAAGTAAAGTAGCTATCCGCGCGCAAACCCATAATCAACTTGATTGACAACGAGGTATCGGACGTTAGTTTTTTTTTTTCTTTCGTCCTGCTCCTCCTGCCTCAGCTTCATCTCGATGCTGCTCTACAACATGTCGATCCCGTTAAAACTCGCTCGTAATTATAGTACGCACGGCGATCCTCCACATGTATATACGTGTGTGCCCGCGATATAAATGATGATGATACGCATCCTCTCCGAGTGGAGAAACGGAGCATCAGCGAAACATTTAATTCGCGCGCATCCCACAGCTCCAGAGAATATATATCGCCATTTTTTACGTAATATTGTTTCTTCGAGCGATTATATTTTACCTGACTGTGTATACATATATGTAGACAGAGGCCGGGGAGAAGAGAGCAAAGGGACGGTGCATAATCTGGTAGTCATGATGCGACACCCACGAAACGTGACGAGAATAATAAGTGATATTACCGAGTACTATATATATTCCGGTACGACGACAATATCCTGCAACGCGTGTATGGCTTTTTACCCCTTATTTCGTTATTAAAACTTCCTCGCTTTTTGCAAAAAAAAGAAAGAAAAAAAACTCTTTCAGGTAGTACGGGAAAATGTCATTTTTAATAGCTCGCTCTTTGTCGCGCTCCTTTTTTGTTTTTAATACATCAGAAGATCGCTCTCATTATCTGCGTGCTCATCGTCAATCGGTGCACTTCTGTTTACGCGATTATGCGTGCTCATTTCGTTATCTCGCATGGCGACTTCCTCTTTTCAACGATAAGCCAGTGTTGTGTAGCCTCGATTCTCGCGTTCGCCGAGCGCACCTACATTCCTCTATATCTTGTTGTACACGCTTGTTTACGAGCTTTTTATTTTCGCGGGTATTCAAGTTTTGATTTTGCGGCTCTATACGGTATCATGGGAAAGCCCAATGACAGTGCGCCAATGAACTTGGCATGCGAGCGAGTCGATTCGCGATGGGAAAAGTCCCCACGTATATACTTTGAGCCCGCACAAATTGGCTTGGCGGACGGCCAAAAAGCCAAAAAAGAAAGACGAGCGACATCTCGCACCTTGGTACGTTCGTTTTGTCGAGTAAGCTCGGAGCAAGAGGCGTTAAAATTTAAAAAATACAACCTTATATATATAAAGTCTGCTGTATATTGCAGGCGTAAGGCGAAATGTTTTGTCTGGCTCATGAGTGCCGCACGTGAGCGTTTAGTATAACAGACTGTGCGCGGAGCACATCGTATGCCGCGCAGTGCCACTGACCGCGACGACGACGCTTTTGATTTAAAGCAGCGCTCGAGATTATACCGTGTACTACTCCCTATCGTTTAGCTTATTTTATACTTTTTATTATTGGGCTCCACATTTGTCGCGATCGTCAGACGACAGAACTGAAAATTCGATTAGATCAGCTTATCGAAATACATAGACGCGCGCGAGTGTTTTTCGGGCCTCGGTATTTCCACTTTGTATACATGGAGGAATTAAATCTCATCGTAAATTTCGTCAGTTGTTTCATACACTATAGTATAGTGTATGTATAGCGACGCGTTGCTATCGTCTGTTGCGCAGCCAAAACGATTGCGAAAGGGTTTTTAACCTCGGGCAGAGGAGCAGCAGCAGCAGCTATATTCACGAGACTCCGGTCAATTAGCCGCACGCGTCGAGCCTATTTCAAAGAGCTCGGCGGCAAAGGTAAATATATTCGCACTTGGACTGCGTCGTTTTAATTATACACTCTGGCTGGCGTCCAAAGGGCCAAAACTTACCGTGCACCTACGACGACTTGCTGTCTGGCGACGTCAAACAGCAGCTGGGAATAGGCCGCAACGCCTTCCTGCTCGAACGACTGCTTTTCCGACAGATCTGCAACGAAATAAAACGAAATTGATTAACAAAATGATCGTTTGTGCGTGTATATATGCAGCAGGCGCGTTTGTCGAGGAGGGATTCCTCGAAACGCGTCGAGTATCATTATCTCTTTCTCTCTCTCTGCTTCTCGCGTGTCGACCTAATGGACCTGGGCATCTTCTCGCTCATCGATGAGAGAACGAGAGAGAAAAGTGCAGTCCTCGATAGATGACACGGAGCATTTATACAAGTGGAACGATAAGGGACTCGGGACGACATAATCGTTATTGCTAGCCGCGCGACACATATGGCCTATTTGAAACTTTCACGCACACACGGAGCAATGGTATACGCGCCCCTTTGTGTGCGGTCGATTTCATAATAGTAATTCAGGCAGTTCAATCTCCAAACGTACATACATTATACACGCAGGCACCATGTACCACGTAATTATGTACGTATACGCGTTTATAAAATACACGTCGATGTAAATGGCAGCGGCTCTCGTCTCTCGTGCTTGGGACAATATTTGTCTTGATATCGAGAAAAATATCTCGACGTCAGAGTCGCGCAAAGCGTCACGAAGAAAAGCTCTCACGCGCACGCGAAACGCGCAGCTCGAGAAGATTTTAAAAGCGAAATTTATGCGATGGCTTTCTAAACGCGTAAAATCGCCATCTAAATATAACTAATTGACAGTATGCCGTACACGTTCGAACGACGAGGACGCGAGAAAAGCGCTATTACCGAGCGTCCATGTTCCATGCGAACTGCATATTATACAGCTAGGACGACGCTTAGAAGTTACGGCGAAACATCATAACCCACATATTGCATCCCGAGAAAAAGAGCCAACGATATTTACGATTTGGTGTACTATATAGCAGCATCTCGCGAGGTTCAAAAAATATTACGGGTGACCAGGCCCCCGCATCGTACGTTTAAGTATAGCCGAAGGCCAATATATCAAGAGCACACACAGCTTCTTCTTCTGCTGCTTCATCTTCGTCTCTCTTTCTCTCTCTCTCCTCTCGTTCATCTCCTGCGCGCTCGCTTGTAATTGTGAGAGTTTGTTATTTCGCGTGCAGGACTGGAGCTGAAGGTCGTTTCTTTTCATCCTTCTCCCAACTTTTTTTCTCTTTTCTCTCTCTCTTTCTCTCTTTCTCCTTCTTTTTTTCCTGCTGCAATGGGGGCATATGTATATACTAGCACTGCTCCGCGCACTACTGCAGCAAGCTCGACACCCGATATTCTTGCGCGTGAGTGTACTACGCGCGTATACGTCGATCATGTGCAGGAGAGAGTAATTTTTTTCGCTGACGGGATTTTTGTTTACGGTCAAGCTTTGCACTTTATGCTTCGTTGTAACTTTTTTTTTACATTTTACTCTTTCTCCCTCTCTCTCTCTCTCTCTCTTGCTTTACAAGTATTAATAACGCTCTTGAAAAAAAACCGAACCTCCACCACTTTCTTTGTACGGAAAAAACTCGCAAGAGCATTATTCTCCGGTACGGAACGCGGACTTTTTCGCGGGTAATTACGAGCGAAGATGAAATTTTCAGCGACAAAAAAGGAAAAGAAATTCGCGGCTTCTGTTTTATATACGTGAAAGATCGATCAAGGCGGGAGCTAAGCGTTTATCGGCCAGAGAGATCTTGAACTTTAGCGATCGGACCTGCTGCTGTAATTACGAACGTCGTCATATTTCCCAAACGCTAAGTAGCTTCGGCTTTAAAAAATTTTTGCGGTCGATTAAATCAGGACTCGAAGAAACTCGTGAGCTGCTCGAGCCGAGCTCCGTCTCTCGTCCCTCTCTCGGTCAATTAGTCAAAGGACCTCCGCGGGCCACAGGAAGCATAAACGAGTATACGCGTACACTGCACTGAACTGCACTGCGTATAGAGTACATAAACGATAGGATAATTGCGAACCGGCTTTTTCGCGAGCAATTAACGTGTCCGGCGTGTATATACGTATAGTGTGTTTGTCGTAAAACGTGCGCGCGTCGTCTGCGAAACTTTACTCGATTAAAGAGTGCGGCAGTAGTAGCCGCGATTTAATTGTGTAAGAAGCAATGCGCGCCAAGCGAGAACCTCGAGCTGCGGAGAGCCGAGTGTTTAAATGCGAAAAGTGAGATTGAATTGGCGCGCTTAGCTTGATGAAGTTGTGAGGCCATGCCCGAGCATGTGAGATTCCCAATCCCGGCGAAGATGCCCGCTCCGCAAACGAGAGCCTCGCGTAGCCGCTATTGCCAATTGCATCCGATCGTTTGGTTCAGCGCGTCGCGTCGAAACTACCGCGCCGGTGCTTAGCACATTTTTTCCTTCCATTGTTTTATACGTGTATGTGTAATTGTTTTCCTCGCACAAAATGGAGAAGTTCTAACCGTTACTCGGCTTTTAGCGATACTTAAACGCTTCTGACTTTGATGAGTTTCTCATAAACAAAGAAAAGATAATATATCACTGGTGGCAGTTGTGACGGAGGATTGTTTTCCCTCCAATGCGGCAGCAGTTGTTTTGATATACATCAGTCTAACTTGAAATGTTATTTCTTGATTCTAATAATTTCTCCATTAAAGAGATCAATAACATTAATAATAGGGTTTCCGAGTAAAAAAAGCGTATGAATTGGATGAAAAAAGTAAGAGTACATCTCTCGGTATCAGGGAGGAAAAAAGCTCTTTCATTCTTGTATGTAGCTTATATATCGCGAGTGTAGGAGCAGCAGCAAAGTTGGCGCAGAGCATAATACTCGTTCTCTCTCTCTCGCGGTGTACAACATGTTCGTGTTGTGTTTTTTTCTCTCTCTCGCTACTTTGCGCTGCACAGCCAAGAGCCAACCGGACGGCAGTTAGCATAACCTGCTCCTCGTTCGCTCTGCAGCTACTGTATGTATATAGCATACAGTATTCGAAATGCGAGTCGTATACGCGAGCGAGCGTAGGCCGTTACGATCTTCGTGTACGTGTGTGTGTGTGCGAGTGCAGTATACGACGCGATCCACGCACGCACATTTGAAAGAAGAAAAAAAAGTGAGTAATGGGGGTCGCTGCCCTTTTGCTCTTTATATTCGAATAGTGCCAGTAGTACTATTATAAACGAATATGGTTTTGATGCCCGAGACCCCAAATGTGCGTGCGCGCCCGCCTGCCTGCCTGCCTGCCAGGCCTGCGACACGAGAGAGAGAGAGAGAAGTAACGATTTGCTCGCTTACTACTCCAATATATATAAGGCCTTTTGTTTCTTTTTGTAACCTATTTCGTTGGCGTGTATGTTGGTGTACCGAATCGATTTTATGTGGGCGCGCACACGTAGCGAGCCCGACGACGACGACCCCGTGCGTGCGATTCCACGCCAAGACAAAACTTTAAATAAATTCCCTAAAAATATAACCCAGAGACATTATTTTACCGCTCGCATGGCCGAGTAAAAATAATCAAAAATCAGTTTTAACTCTTTCTGGCGATGTTACTTTTTCACTCGTGATTTTTTTCTCGCCCTTCCCCCCCCCCCCTTTTTTTGCCCTTCACCTTGGGCATTTGCAGGAACCCGTGCCGCTGCAATAATCGACGGATTCCGATGATGGATTTATCGGGGCATTTTACAACTCGTTAAAATGCAGCGTGATTCGCTCTCCTCGCTGCTAAATGATTCGGAGAAGCCGCGTCGTTTTCTTGGCTGCGCTCGGCACTCGCGGTATAAACTCTGCTCGCTGCTTGGCGAGTAAAATCGAAAACACCCAAACGACTGCATTTCCCACGCGTGAACCTGATCGAAACGTAAGTTGACCACGATTACAGCAACAACTTCATCGATGTGAACCCTGCTCAGTAAGCTCTAATGTCTAGACGCTTCCAAAGAAAATAGCGCCTAAATTATGTGTAACCGAACGCGCGAAACGTTTGATCCTCTCGAAAAAAACTCGGACGTCTCGAGTACAGATGATTCGTATATACGTAAGATTCCTCGAGGATGCTATAAATAAATGCGCCGACCGGAACAAATTAGTTGTCGTTTACCAAGTGAAGCCGGATGGATGGCTTTTTCTTGCGGCTGCGCGCGCGACTGAGGCACTTTGTATTTACGGCCAATTTATGCTAATTAACTGAATAAGCCGATATTTGGACGATGATCCGATTATGCTACAGTAAGATTCGCAGATCCACATGCTGTATAGATATAGAGGCAGAGGCGGATTACTGGCAGTGCGCGAGCGAGTAACTCGAGAGAGGTAGATGTAAATTCTCTGCACTCGATATTATATACGCATACTATACAGGCTTTGAGTAGTTGGTAATGAGGATGCTGCACGTGGGTGCGTTTATATATACACCAAGTGCAGCACATATCGGTTGATCCACCAATTCATCTTTCATCGACATGCCAACAATGAATTCTGCGACGACGACGACGACGACGACAGTTGAAAAAGACGTACATGCAAGACGACGAGACGAGACGGAGACGAGTTTGACCGATAGGTCGATCGAGTGCTGCATTACGTGCGTCTGTGTATAGTCGCAGCTATCTCTATATAGTCAGCAACAGGTTACGCGCGAATCGACGTTTATGCGCTAGGCGCAGAGCTTTATATCGCACGCAGCTCTCGCCGTCGTCGTTGTCGTGCAGAGCTGTCTCTGTCGCGGCCGTGCGCGCTCTCGACTCTGATTAAAAAGTGCCGCGAGACATTTTCACGGAAAAGGGAAGGAAGAGGAGAAAAAAAGGAGTATACCTATATCGAGCGAGAGTAATTTTTCTCCGAGACGCGACTCGATGATTGTCATTATTATTGCAACGGATGCCCCAAGGATGTTGAAAGTCGTAGTAGGAAAAATACGCGCCGTATATACACAGGAGCGCGCAGCTTCGCGGAATAGCATCATTTGTCTTTCTGCTCGTCTCGGAGAATCGACACTAGCTTATAAATCGAGTATACTTATGGCGCATGCGTAACTCGTTCGGGTTTTGAATTTTTTATTTATGCATAAAAGAAAACGGCATCGATTGGAATTATATATTATATACAGGTCGGCCAGAGATATCTGCGCTGTACTTTCTGTCGTGCGGACGATACGCACGCAACGCGCGACCGAAGCCGAGCGTGTTTATATACGTGTACATGGTGTACAAAGGATCGCGCGTGACGAGAGAGAGAGAAGCCCTGCGCGCTCGGAGAAGTGCACATTATACCGCGACGAAACACCGCGAAACCACAGGTACACTTTCGAAAATCTGCCCAGCTCGCGCGCGATAAATATTTCATAAAAAGGACGACACGACTTTTTCGTGCGGGGACGACGCGTTTTCTTCGCTTTGCGTGTCGATAATACAAGCTCGAGTACCTGTGCGTCGTATAGCCATTTATAATGCCTCTGTACGTATTTCTGCGAGGCAATTTCGCCTCGCGATTGTATAAGCCTACGTACGTACGTACGTGTACAACAAGAGCAGATATAAATTCTGCGGATCTGCAGCAGAGCTGCTCGGTGTATGTCGCAGCTGCGATCTCGATATACTCGCGAGTGCTGCATTACTCGGCGCGCACGCGAGCAACCACGACACAGCAGCTACCATATAACGCGTTACACTTGTTCGCCTCGTTTTATTGTTGGAAATTAGCTCGTTCGCTCGAGCATCGAGGGCCGCACGCACGAGGCGTGATTCTCGCCTCCTCCTCGGCATGAACGTGCGCAGATGCGCAATCGCACCTGTGTATACGCATATAGAGCTCTCGTGGCTGCAATATATAATGTAATATCTGCATGTGCGCACCTAATCTTCGAGTCTGAACGATCGTAAAATCGTTCTTGTTCTTGTTGTTGGCGTTGCGCATTATAAAAAAGGCCCTAGCCACTCACTTATCGCCACCGCCTATATAAATCGTCGAAACTCTTAATTATCTCAAACGTCTTTTCTCGCTTCTATTGCCACTACAGCATTATGCGTGTGTATATAAATCTACGAGCGCAGCCGAGCCCAGTACGATGCGGCAAGAAATATATAAACACTGCGTTTCATTAAGTTTTACTCGTTGAGTCGCGCGCGCGCGACGCGCCTCGTTGCCTAGCCGCGCGCAAAATTAAGCGCATTACTCGCGAGAAGTATATTCGTTGAGCTGTGTACGGGTTGTGTGCTTGCTATATAGGATGCGCCATACCGTGGCGGCTGCGAGAGTAGCTATTTAACGCCTCTTTCAAACTTTATATCAATTAAAAGTTTCAATCGTTAAAGCCAAGCCGAGCTGGCTTATAGGGGCTAACTATCCTTCCTCGAACATAAAGGCATTTATTTAAATGTCGGTGTGCGCCGCTGCGCAGCGTACTTGCACGATCCGCGGAGTTATAAAATATGTCTTTGATGCACTGCGGACTTTTTCTTCATCTTTCTGCCGTTTAATACCGCTATTTAACGAGCCACTGTTCAAGTTCAAGGTCGTTCATCAACGGCAGGTACGAATTACACGCGTACGAGCATACGTATACGAGTAGCCATATCTCCAATACGACATTCTTCGACGCGGCAGAAAGAGACGACGAGTATTATGCGCGATAACTAATTTCATATTACCAGCTATTCTAACTGTTAATTTCTTAGCTGTTTATGTGCCAAAGGGGCGCGTGAAGAAGAGAGAGAGAGGAAGAGAGCCAGAAACAGTGAGAGATCCGTTCACTTTGTCCGAAATATAATTAATAATGAAAGAAAATGATTCAATGAATCAAGCGTGTGGTAGGCACGTCTGTGCGTTCAACGCAACGGTGCATTATAAACAACACGTCGATATATATACAGCCGCTAAAAATAGCACTGCCTCGACGTCTATAGAGGCAACGATCCTGTACTTGCGAGATGAGAAATATACAAAGCTAGTTAAAGGATAGAGTGAGCAAAAAAAAAGCGACAGAAGGGAAAGGAGCGAGCCGTCCCTGTACAACAACACGTGCGTAGGTGTAAAAGGGTCTGTTGTTTTCGTCCGTCTTTTTCTCAGCTTGACGCTGTACTGCTGCTGCCACCGCTGCTGCTTCTACTGCCTCGTGCTCGCTCGCTCGGCTATATATGCAGTCGTCGACCGACTCCAATTTCAAGCGGCTGATATAGCCTCTGAGCTGCCTCGTAGTAATGCGCCGTGGGTATCGTGTGTTTTATAATGCACGCGTTTATAAGCAGCTGGACGCGAGAAAATTGAAAAGGATATATGGACGAGCTGCGCGGCGATGGCACGGTCCGTCTATAGCTTCCGGACTGTGGACAAGACAAGCCGGGCGTGAGTATCGTGTTCGTTTCTTTTAATTCCCGCGGCAGCAGCGAGGTTGAGAAACTATTAAAGCGCCAAAAGGAGGATGACACAAAAGTGCACTTATATAGACTAGCGACGCGACCAAGAATTGTCGTCGCGACTTTTTTGCCTTTTACTTTCATATCATTATTTTTATGTTTTGTTTTTCGATCCGTCTCTCTAAATAGCAAGATACGCTCGCTTTCGTCGAAATTACAAACGATCGCAGAATAGACGGGGTCGGGAGCTAAAGAGAGAAAGAGAGAGAGAGAGAGAGCGAAGCTGTTTAGGGGGAGAAGCAGCTGGTGATCCGCTCGCGTCACACACGCATATACACAAATCGTTTTCACGCATGTAAGCCAGCCCCCGACTTACGGCTAATTTTAGAAAGTAATATAAACGCTATATTCGGACTGACTTGATGCAGACGCGTCTTTCTTCGTTGGGGTTTTTGCAGCTTCGCGCAAATTGCACATGCACGAAAATCGAATGTGAATTTTCGTTACATGGCAGCATATATATTTTTGCTCGATTTCACCGACTTTATTCGCCTATCGTTGCGCGCCGATCGTGTATATGCCTCGAAAATTATGACTCGAACGAATAAATAAATCTCCTATAAATAGTAACATCGTCGATGCTCGTATATACTCCCCCGCGGATACGCGGCCCGAAAGTCGAATGAAAAAAAATTACCAGAGAACACATTTGCACAGATAGATATGGGTATTTCAGGGTCAGACTCGGGCTTGCTGCTGACCAGGAAGAAAAGGGAAAATTGCCTATTTCGAGCGAGAGAGATCGAATAAGGCAGCTCACGAGAAGAAGTAGAAGAAGAAGAAGCAGCAGCAGCAGCAAAAGAAGAAGAGACTACGACGACGATGAAGCTGGAAAAAAGAGGAAAAAAGTCCTCCTCGAAGCAAAGCATCAGCCCTGCAGGCGCTCACTACTACGGAGAGCTGATTTACAGGCGCGAACTGGTGATTTACGACGTTATATTCTAGCTTCGCGTGTGTGTATGTGTGTTTCGTATTTTCCTAGGCGTGTGTGCGACCTCACCGATACATACGTGCGCCGCTCCTGGTGGCTGTATGTATGCACGCAGTGATCATTCTGTTTTCCCTGCTGTGAGCGGGCAGAGTTAACACTTTCTTTTGGGCTCTCGGCGCTATAAGACGCGGATATTTTCTCTCCCTGCGCGTGTGCGTCGCTTAAAATACGCAAGATATCACGTTTGACCTTTATGTGCAGAGAGTAGACGCCCAGTAGGGCGTACATTGATTTTCTTTGCGCGTGGCCATGTCGTGTATGTAGCTGGTCTCTGATTTTCTTTCTTTACACGGAGTAAGCTCGGCAGCAGCAGCGATCGGAGCCAGTTGTTGCTCACGATTGTGCAGCTTTTTGTGCGAGTGGTCGAGAGCCTTGAGAGCTAATTTTTTTTAAGTCTCTTCCAGGAAACATAATTAATGCTCGAGTGCATCTCATGAAAGTCCTAAAAATTTATGTTTATTTTATTTTTGTGCTTTTGGCGCGAGAACATTTTTATTTTTCGTACGATTTCGTTCTCTCGAACGACTATATTATCGACTAGCGCTACCCTATAGTAAATAAAGCACTTGCGCGAAGAAATATTCGTTGGAAAAATATCGATCAACTTTCGCTGAAACTCGGTAAAATAAAAAACGCGATGATAGGTTTTTCGCGCGTAAAATGATTACCGATCAGTCGTTAGCTCCGCTTGTTGAAAATTTATTGGCACAGGACTGCGTTATTTATTGGATCGATCCTCGTCCCTCTGTCGTGCGACGCCTCGCTCGCTAGGCCAAAAGTGATAAGGGCGACGTCGTGGACGACGACGCGTACCACGTCTCAAAATGTGCGTCGCCCATAAATCGTGCCCTCTGCACGCGTGCATATCATATAGGGACGGTCGCGGCGTTATAAATTTATAATACGCGCGGGTACGCATGATGGTACTTATCAAAAAGCATCTTGGCTGAAAGAGAAAGAGAGAGAGATAGCTTTTAACGCGGCAATTGCCAATAGACAAGCTGCGGAGAGCGAGCCACGCGCTCCGACTGCCTCCACATGCACACCTTGGATATGTGTATAATACGCGCGTGCAGCAGCAGCATACACTCTCGAGACGCTGCACATATTTTACAGATATAATATGGAAAGTACAGGCTTGCTATGCACGGCTCGTTCTCCGCTGCAGCGTCTCTCTTTCTCGTCGCTGGGCTCGCGCGCGCGCGCCTTTAATATATTAAAACGGCTTAATTAAACTGGCTCGAACGTAAAAGACGCTACCACGCTTTATGATACATAATAATGATAATGTACTCGCTGCTGATGCACTGTGTGCTCGGCGTGTTAGTTGCTTATACCTGTGTCTACACGTATAACTTCATACATAATCAAGTTGGTAATTATCGAGTTTGCTTGAGTAAGCTCCGTATGTATATGGCTATACGTAATGGCTTAGAAGGCAGATATTCGCCTGTGATTTGGATTAAAAAACCAACCTATACACGTACGTGTGCGTGTGTGTGCACGTGTCCTGCGGAGCGCCTGCTTCGCACTGCGTCCCGTGCTAAATATGCATATAGCATCTGCTGCAGTATACAGCAGCAAAGGCAAGGTCAATCGCCTCGCGAGGTTGCGCCAAGATCGCATCCGAGAGAAAGAGACACTTTTCCCATAAGGTCGTGTGGTTTTATTTAAAAGGTCAGCTGCGATGACATGGGACGAACGTCATCAGGCTCATTGTGCTCGTGTGCGAAATTTATCGGACCTCGTATAATAATGACGACCCATGAGTGTTCGCACACGAGTACACTTAGCAAACACGTGTTAACGTATTATGCGATGTCAGAAACGTTTCTTATTAATTGAACTCTTTACCGCGTGTATAACAAGCCAAATTGATCAGCTGCTATAATACAGAATTGTTTTTATGCCCGGGCTAGTTATAGATGCAGAGACGAGTCGAGAGCGCCGTCACCGATGTCTATCTTCGACTCGTGCGAATTTTTTCAAATATTATATTTATAAATGTATGCGCAAGCATCGAAGGTGGCCTCTATCTCTCGACGACTATAAATAATAACAATTCAAGCATCTCTCGTATCCGCATAATATAAGAAAGATGATCCATTGCCATAGCAACATTTTTTTTCATTTTCGCCAGAGATTCAATCGAATCGATAAGGCTCATTATAGCGTCATTTATGTTGTTTGTCTCGGACGACGATCGTCTTCGCTTTTTTTTTTTTTTTGTTAATTCGTATACGGCCGCCAGAAGAATGTTAAAATATTTATATTCAAGCGCGTGCAGAGAATCCTGAAAACGCCTCCAACGGGAGACTCATGCTGTTTTCATTCTCTCTTTCACGAAGCAAAGCAGCACGCGCTATAATACACTTGCTAGAAAACATTTTCGGGGTGCGAAACGACTTGCCATGCAAATGAAAATCCGACGCACGTATATGAATTTATATTGACGCCGCGACTATAACGAGCTGCACGAGCTCTCGAGGAAAAGTTTATCTTTTTTTTCTTTTTTCGTTACCTCGAGCTCGAGTCACAGGTTTATTTATCTTGCATAAATATTATGCATGCACTGCGGTATTAAAATATGTACTCGAAAATCTCGTTCCGCGTTCGGTCGAATGAACGTCGCCGTCGTCGTCGTTGGCGCGCGGTCGTTGATACGATTGCGTAATTCTTCGTTAGCCGTGAGCTAAGCAGCCGTGTGTGGCACGTGCATTTCGCAAAGGATGAAAATGTCAACTGCAAAACACGCGAAGCAAAGTCCGAGGGATTTACTGCGCGTATACGTAATTTTCGAGAAAAAAGGAGAGAGAGAGAGAGAACATCACCGAGGCAAAGACTTTTCAGCTGAAATCGCGTGAACGAGACAAAAGCTCGCCCGCGCGCTCAAAGACACGCGCAATTTTCCCATCTCGAGATCATCTCTCTAATTCGCTCGATCACGTATATGGCTTATTCACGACGCGAGAGATCGCATATCGACATGTGCTCTTTTTTTTGCGACTCGGCGTATACGCGTCGTACGTGTAATATACGTGCGACGTTATATTGCCAACTACGACTCGTCGACGACTTAGCAGGAAAAGCCAAACGCACCGCGGGAGTTCCGTCTCTTTCGCAATATATGTGCGCTCGCACACACAGACACAGACGCACGCAAACTTATAAGAGAGGAGTATGGAGCACGTGTATACGTGTGACGCGAATCGATTGACACTGTGACCTCGCGTGAGTTGCAGCTCTCGTCGGCCGTGATTTTGCGCTTCGCCAAGACACCACCGACAACGACCAGAGAAATACAGAGAGAGAATATTGTCTCTCGCGTGTAATCTTCTGCGAAATGAAAATACAAAAGAGATTTTAACGCTCGGCGGCGCACCTCCGTACGATAATATTGTATAATATAAAATATATATCGTACATGAAAATCGTTTAAAGATCAAAGAAGCGAAAGGCATTTATGTGTGTATGTTATATGTGCTACAATCTGGATGTGTAGTTTACTGCCTTCGAAGGACACACATGTACAGCCTAGGTAATTGTTACACTATACTCGAAGTGAATTTAAGCTCGAAGATAAAGGAAAAGTTAAGGGGAGGGGGGAGAGGATTAAGAAATTCAATTGCGAACAATTACTCGGTCTCGAATAGATCGCAATCTCTCTCGAGCCACGCGGAATATTTGTGTTTTTCACTCCCGAGC
Source organism: Trichogramma pretiosum (assembly GCF_000599845.2). Taxonomy (NCBI): domain Eukaryota; kingdom Metazoa; phylum Arthropoda; class Insecta; order Hymenoptera; family Trichogrammatidae; genus Trichogramma; species Trichogramma pretiosum. Next base: position 1,711,583 of record NW_019641611.1, on the reverse strand, counting down.
TATGTCTACTCTATATACAGTATGCACTTACTCGAGAAAACTCGGGATTTTCATTGTGCCTCATAATGTATTTGTCGCTTTAACAACGTATACACACGAGGCGCCGGTTTGATCATAATTCAGGTTTAACCTATATACTACACCGTGGCTGGTACACATTATAATGTACGTTTATGCGATTTATGCCATTTTTTTCCGCGCTCCCCCTTCGAGTGTAGCCGGATCTACTTGGTGAACTTTTGATAATAAATTTGCGAAAAGATATCTGTAGTGTAAATAATAGAAGTGATGTAGGATGATCGATACGATGCGTAAATCATTTGCCCCGCGAGGAACGATAGAGCGGTAAATGTATAATGTATAGTGCGTAATTTTAATATCAATTTACCATCAAAGGCGATATGCCGGAAGTCCGAGGCAGCAACCAGATTTGCCGCGACGATGAGCAGCAACAGCAGCAGTGACAGCGGTAACACGAGCCAATTTCCAGCCTTCGCTTTCGACGTCATGTTGGCACTCTTTTTTTTTCTGAAACATAGAATGCAGAGCACACATTTTAGCTATAATGGTATTTTTTGCTTTTTCGTTTTACATTAAACGAGAAGAAGAGCCTGCGCGAAACGAGATGAAGATTTTAAATGGTTACATACGCGGTTCTGCTACGTACACACGTGTGTCTGCGTATATTTGTGTTTTATTTGATTGTTTTCTTTGGCGAGAGAAAAAAAGAGAGGGAGAAAGAGAGAGAAGAGATTTTTTTCTCTTGTTTAAGTGAATTTCACGTTTCTTTCCAAAAGTGGCACTCTTTTTCGAGGCGCATGCATTTCGTTAATTTACGGCAAACTCTCGACACGCGTGCACGTATAGACTTTCAGCTGCTGCGGGGAGTAAACATTTTTAAAAGTTTTAAAAGACGCAGGAATGGCTCGAGTTGGATTGCTTCATTTTTTCTACCCCGTTCGCCGCTCGCTAGACTGGCTCTACTCCTATACTTTTTTTTTTATTGACGCTAGTTTTTGCGCAGCTAAAATAACACGTTCGCTTATAGATATATACAGTAACGGCGCAGGCTGTGTATAATTAAACGAATAACGAGATATTCATTGCGAGCGAGTCCGAGTTGAAAACTTTTGGCGTTTTCGCGTCTATACGGGCGAGTATTAGGGGTATGATAGAATTAATATTTAACGCCTCGCGCGTTCGGCCGCAGCGCTGCACGTTTTAGCCAAATGAAACTCGCGTCGGCGTGGCCCTGCTGCAGCAGCACTGGCTATGTAGCGGCTGCACTGCTCCGCGTGCACGTACGCGCACTCACTTAGATTGGCAGCGAACATCGTGAACGTGACGACGGCGAGCAGCGGCTCTCACGAGGTGCTTTAGGCGCGCATGTATTTTCTTAATGCTCGGAAATAATCGAGTCGACCGCGGCGAGGATATATCATGGAAACGCTCGGTGATCTCGGCGCGTTGCGTTGGTCCGCCCAAAAGAGCAACGGTATACGCATACGAGTAACGCACACCGAGTCTCGGCATAGGTATAAACCCGAGCCCTTATTCGTTAGATTTTAAACTCTCGAAGAAGCTAAAGCCTAAGCGGTTAAAAAAAATCGCTGTTCGAGCGATGCACTGCTCGTGATTCGAATATATTTTCTCTCCTCTTTCGCTTTCTTTCTTCTTCTCTCTCTTTTAAACTCTCAGCGAGATTTCTTCGTTTGGTGTATGCTGTGTATATACAACGAAGCACTTATGAGCGTAGAAGTAGCGATGCCGATGCTACACCAGCAAGTCCCATAATATGTGTATCGTTAGGCCTACGTTTATAAATTATCTCAGTCAAAAAACCAGAAGCTCGAAATTTTTTTTCTCATTAAGGTAAACACACGCGTCGAGTGAAATGGACCGTGACTCGACGCATATATCGCGCTGAATCGGCGTTTTTAGAGCTGCATTTCGCACGAGTCTTTTATGTACACATATTATTAGTGAGCCAAAACAACAGATAGATGTTGATTTTAAAAACACCTAACATCGTCACTGAAACGTACATATTTTTGTTTGGAAAATAGGCTTATTAATGGCCTATTCCAAAAGGTGATATCGAATCGTTTGAAAAAATCACAGAAACTAATCGCTCGAGCCGATTCGTCGAAGCGATTTTCGTCTTACTTATAAACTGGGAGCTCGTGGGTGCACGAGCCATTATTCCTTACAATGAATAGCTGCTCTGACGCGCGCGTAAAAGAAGGCGCAGGACGATAAATTTTAAACTTGGGCTAATACGCATACGTACTCGCGCGCGCGAAATAAATTTCCAAGTTTCTTCCTCGCATGCGTGCTATATATGCGCCGTGATTTTACGTTATATATATGTGCGCGCGTACTCCCGAGGGATCAAGCGGATTTGGTCTCGCGCCTTCATATGTATGCGATATAAATATTCGACTTTATGAACCCTTGGGAACGCGGCTCTCTGCTATATAGTAGCGGCTCGTGTGCCGAAATTTTTTTTGCTCCAAAGCTCCGCGTATTGATTTGTATACAACGGTGAAACTTTCGTTCTTCGGTCGGTCAGCGTCTTCGAGCACACATACACGTATGTGTTCTCGATGAACGTCCAAGTTGCGTTTTAGAAAGTTTGTTAATGTTCGCGTACACACACTGTTGGAGAGCGCTAGGAGCTCGAAGAACTTTTCTAATGGGATATTTCTATCGCTGAGATCTTGGATAAATCCGTTGGCAGTATAGTTACGTAAAAGGGAGATTTATCAAAGCGCCACAACGCACGTGTATACACGATGCTACTGTTAACGAACGAGAGTGTGCATAACGCCGCGCGATGGACGAGCTCGAAATAAAGTCGAGAAATCGCGACGGCTTCTGCGTATATGCATGTGCTGTTGCAGCTCGAATGCAGACGTTAAAATCTGCGTGGGACGACGATAATTGCAAAATTGCCAAATCGCCGCGAGATGCGCGAAGAAAAATAAAATTACAAAATAATCTCATGCTAATTAGCCCGTGGTTGTTTTGTATTTCCATAACAACCGACAATGAATGAAGGTTCCATTTATTACACGTCATGTACTCGTTGAGAAATATATCATAAAAAGTATCGGAACAGCGTAATAAATCATAGAACTACACGTACGCCTGTATGCATGATCTGTCAGAAAAAATTAATACAATGTGCCAGAAATAATTTTACAATGTCAACCTGACGAAGACTATTCGCGCATATATAGCTGCACGCGCGGATTAAAAATCAGCCGTCGAAGAGGAGAGAGGCGTCGGAAATGAGACTTTTTGCAATTAATAAAATGGCCATGTAAAAAATTTTTAATTATCATACGCGCGAAATGAGAATCTGAAATTGCCGAAATAAATTTCAGCGCATATACGACTGCTATATACGCACGCGCACGCTTTGTTTACGAACATTACATCTTTCTCTCTCTCTCTTTCATGCGCGTACATGTACGAGTACATGCACAATTATGCTAATAAAAAAATAAAAACGACCGACCGAACGACTACGCGTTACGGTGTTTCGCGACTTATATACGATGTAACTGTACGCGAACTTCATGCTTCTTCGACGACAATAAACTCATTTCCATAAACGGATGTAAAATCGCTCTACATTTCTGCTGCATCGCGCGCACGCCCGACCCTCTATATATATATATGCATGTGCGTGCGTTTTCCTTTGCTGCATACCGTAATATGTACCCACGCACGAAATCGTGCTGACAAATTCGGGGCCTCGCGAGATTACCTACAGAATTACGGGCCGATTGTGAAAGAGACGTTTGCTGATCAAAAGTACGCGAGTACTGAATAATGGATAATTCGTAATGTATGATTTTAGTTGGAGTCGATTTATGGGATTTTTCATAGCCCACAGATACATTTATTGGCTTTCCATTTGGCTGCCTTCAAGAATAAATTAATGCTAATACATTTCAAAGCAGCTCATCAGCAAGATAAACGGTTACGACCTAAGTGATCTCTGCAGACCAAAGATTCCAATCATAGATAATTACTGATTTTTTTATTTTGATTACGCGTAAGTCTCTGTCTAGGCTCAATAATAAGATCGTTAAAAAAAATAACATTGCACAAGCGCGCGAGCTGTAAAAAAGCAGAGAATGACCTTTTCCAGACGCAAATAAAAAAAGAAGGATAGAAATGAGTTTCAAGGGTTCGACACGGCTAATAGCTGAGTTAATATGACATGTTTGACGAGCGCGCGAGGATGTGTGTTTGAAACGAGCAGACTCGGCTATATTATGTGTTGTATGCGAGAGCTAGAAGACGAAGCCATGTACTTGGACGTTGTGTTAGTCTTGCATCAATCATTACTTCGTCGAGTCGATGATTTTTTTCGAGTGGACTAAAAATATAGACGCGCATCTCGTGTGTGAGCTTTTTTCTAATTCTAAAATACGATGACTAATGCCTCGTTTTATTTTTGTTCTTTCTCTCCCACTCGCATCGGGCTGCATCTTCTCTGACATTAATCCATCGCTCGAGGCGCACGAGCTCGGTTGATTTTTTTCTTTTTTTTTCAAACACCCGCTACGATGCACAAGAAAGAAATCACTCATCGCTGGGGCGATCGGAGTCAATCGATCTCCTATACAACTCGCTCGCGAACATATGCCGCTCTGTTTTACGCTTTTTTTTTCTTTCGCTTTGCTCCGCGAGCATTATATAGCGACTCGTGTGCACATGCACCCCGCAAGCGGGTCACGCTGCGTATGCATTATAACGCGTGCGTGCGTGTGTGTGCGTGGCGCGAACAAAGAGAGCCCAACGCGCTCGCTCGGTGCTAAATGCAGCAGGCCCTTTTTTTTAAACGCTCGCGCGAACGAGAGAAAAAAGGAACAAGAGGGAAGGACTTGTGGCACTTCTGCAATCGTATTATGTGTAGAAACGTTTCGCGAGCGAGGAGCTATACGACTCGGGGCTCCGCGCAGGCCCGCAACAATGCGCGACAAACGTCGACGCGAGCCATAAGGAAAGAAAGCGAGGGAGCTGCTGCTGCTGCTGCCGTTGCTGCCAGTCTCGTGTTCCGCGAAAACTCATTAAGGGATCTTGCTCCTTCGCTTGTACACTTTGACGCGCGAACGCAGTAGGCACGTATGGCTTTTTTTTCAGCTTCTCTTTCTCGTTCGCGAAGCTTCGGTAGCCACGAGTTTTTCTAGTTTTTCAGAAGCCTTCAAATTCCCTATAATGCATATAAATTTACAATCGCGAGGAAACAATATAACCGATACACTGCGCTGCATACAAGCATCATTATGTTATATTGAGAGCCACGAACGAGCTCGTATTTTTTCCACGAAACAAGACGCGCGCAATATACGTGCACACATAGCCTCTGGGAGGAGAAAAACGAAAATCGCGAGTTTGACAAATGAGCCCGGCAAGGCGGACCCGTTACGTACGTACATTCGTATATGGTACACCCCGCAGACAGTTTAAAGCGAAATAAATGCATCGCGCGCGCGCCTGGACCGATGATAATTACAGAAAATTTATTCGGCGCGAAATCAACGGTATCGTGCTTGAATATCGCGTATTTATTCATCTCCTCGGACGCCATTCTGTAAAATCGAAAAAAAACCTTTTCTTTTTGTTTTCTCTTCCCATCAGCGATAATACAAAAGGATATGCTCGCTTGTATATTAAAAAAGACACATACACTGGATCGCGTGTGAAAAACGTCTCGAGTTGGAAACGATTAAAACGACGCGTTCTGTGTACATACGATACGCATCCGTCAACGTGCTGTTACGTGGGAGAAATGTTCGGTCACTTTTTTTCGTGCTCTTATGCGTGCTGCCGAGGAAGAGGAGGTTTTTTTCATCCGCGACTTTAAAAAGAAACGCACACGCGGCCGAGGTGTCGAGTGCTCTCTCGTTGCACGCGTTCATTATTACATGTGACTCAAAGAATCTGGGTCATCAGCCCATTTTCGAGCTCTATTACGCTGTCAACAATGCGACTACGTAAGCTGTAGGCTACGCGCAAATTTGCATAACGAGAAATTAATTCTCATGCGACATGCATAAGCGAGGAGAATTAGATGCTTTGAAAAAAAGCAATCGACATGGGATTTGTAAAATCGTAAAAATCAAATAAATACAACGTTCGTAAAAATTTAAAAACGTGACTTTGGGCAAAAATCGCATTCACAATTAAAGCATTGGGATCTTTCTTTCTTTCTCTCTCTCTCTCTTTCTTATTCGCGGTGGGTCTTTTTCTGATACCCAGCTCCATGCAATCGTACACGTTTACGAAAGCCGTTATACACTGCCTCACGCGCGGGTCTCTATTTACGAAAAAAAGAAGTGAGTAACATAAGCCAAAGGTGGAAGTGTACTTATATACGCAAAAGTTGTCGCAGTCGTCGTCGTTGCGATTTCGCCTCGGAGACCGCACGCATTCGAGAGAAAGGGCGACACGAATTCGTCCCAAGTCTCTATACAGAGCGGCGACATGAGATGGACTTCGTGGGCGTGTATGCCAATCCAGATTTTTACGAATGAAACTGCAGATTTGAAAATGTGCTAATGAAACGTCCAGCGATCGAAAAATCAAGCTGGCATTATCGTAAACCGTATCGGCCTTTATTGCGTTTATGCTGGGGCCGAAAACTCGCCTCGACGCTGCTGGACGATCGCGTGTATACGAGCGAGCAGGCCCCCCCATGGCGAGGCTCTGCTGTCGCGTTAACGTCGACCGCGCGTACCAAAATACGCATTTTAACGGCGGTATTACACGTTTTTACGTGTACGGATGTAGAAAGTACAGGGTGATCGCGATAAAATTGATTTCGTGCGCGTAAGATGATATCGCCGAGATTAAATTGAATCATGATTAATCAATTATTACATTTTAGCCTGACACTTGTTCTGTTTCTGGTTATATAGAGCGTGTTGAAATCTCATAGAGGCGATTGTAGCGATCACACGCATCTCGGCGAGATAGCGGAAAAATTAAGCGATGCATTAGCTTGACACGAGCACTTGGTCGATCGATGTGTACGTGACAAGTTGCAAAATCTCACTCGGCGTGAAACGTCCGTTTACCCTGACACTGATGGTCGTACATACAAGCGCGGCTACACGCACACACAATGCGTCGGTCGAGGTCCGTTAAGCATCGATCTCGATCGGCCGCAGCGTCGTCTTCTGTGTGCGCAGGCGGAGGCGGAAGAGGCGAGAAAAAAGTATTACGGGATAATATGTACTCTGCGAGGTTGCACATATACACACGACGCAACCTCTCGCGAGAGGCGAGTCGAAAGTCGAGCAAACCGGACTCCCGCGAGCGGCGAGTCGTTCCGTAAGCCGTGTACGCCGCGGCATATATGCATCGCACGCGCCAAAAAGTTTTGCCGGCCAGAGACTCGACTACCTGTGCGCCATATATAGCAACGCGCCGCTGGTTGCAAAACACGTACGAGTTGCTTCTTTCATTTTTTTTCCTTTTTTCTTTTTTTTTCTTTTTTCACAATGACCGAAAAGTTGCTTCCTGCAATATATGCTAACAAGCGAGGGCGGCGGAAAGTTTCAAAGTTTTTTTCGCGATAAGTTTTTTTATCCTACAAATAATAGACGCGCGGAGAGCGCGTTACAGCTTACACCTCTTTCTCATCGATAAACTTTCCGTGTGCGCGCGTGAAATTATTTTTTCACCGCGGCTTTTCTATATGTATACGTGTATCTGCTACGATGCAATTACCCGTATTATATTTACAACTGCAGCCGACGAAAACAAAGAAACCACTCCTATGTTTGGGAAAAAAGGAGAAAAAAAGACAAGCGGATGATCGCAAGTGCGCATTCCGCACTTGTTTGCCGAGCGCGAGCTGCAGCGGGCGGCCAGGCGGGCGGAAGAGCAGAAAAGAAAACGGCATTGTGCTCGCGCGTATAGGATAATACGTATTATTATCATTACGAGCCCTTTTTCTACCGCCGACGCGACCTTGTAATCGCTGATGCTGCTGCTGAGACTTCTCGTGCTCTGAAATGCGAGATCGTGATTTTTTAAGAATAATAAACGCAAAAAATCTCAAAATTTATCCTCGCCTGGACCAACGCGACTTTCTCGGAGGAATGTCAAAATGTCTGGCTGACGCGCTCTAATTTTTCTCTAGGCGTATATTTCAAGCTCGGAAAAAGAGCAAGTGTGAAATCCACAACGTTGGGAGCAATCAGTGTCAAAAAGTACAACGACACTTTCTAGAATGTATGCTATAATAAGCGAGAGAAGTACTATAGGCCGATAGGGAATTGTTTTCGGAGAGAAAATTCTTGTGGTACTGCGACGATGGTCTTTCGAGAGATACGTATGTGTACAATACGCTGAAAAAGAGCAAAGAACTCGGCGCTACTGTCTTCCATTCAAAAGCTCGTGTGTGTAATTAGTGCGACAGGTTCCAAGTTGTTTATGACCTTGACCACCACACGAACGGCGATTGTTCAAATACCCATGTATGAAATTTTTCTATTCACTCGAGACCCTAACGGGAATAGAAAACATATAATATCGAGTTTCGCAATTATGTATCTCTCTGTATGACTAATAATAATTATTCAAGCAATAACAATCGAGAAAGTTGAGAGAGAAAGAAAAACAAACGACGTGGTGGCTGGTCAATAAATAATCGGCGAGAGTTCAAAGTTAATTGATAGCTGCTGGCCGAGCGTTAGTTAATGCCCAAGGAATGTAGAAAAATAGGCAATTAATTAATACAAAAGGCTGCTGCATCACGAGCGCATAAGTATGAGACATACTCGAATCGCGATAAGCCGTGAGATGATTCAACGCAGAGACTGCGGTACAGTGCGAGTCGCAGCGGAGCTGCAATAGGTCGGAGTTCGATAAGCATGCCTAAAAATTCTCCAGAAAAACGCGTGACCTCTCGTATATAGGCATTCCTCGAATGTGTGTGTTTGTGTGTACGCGCGACTCTCGCGAGCGTCGCAAATCATTTGCGCATATAAAATCAGCCTTTATATAATGCATAAATATTATACATACGAGCAGTGGCACTTGTGTCGGCGACGATTAACATACATACGTGTGGTATACGCTTTGACGAGATGGCGCATCTCGATTAGCAGCATATTTACGAGCTTTTTCATATTTATATTGAACCGTAAATTTGCATTCGCTGGGAAGTTTGGCGACAGTTCCTCCTTCTTCTCCTTTTATTATTATTTTTCGGAGATAGAGCTGGCGAAGAACACTCAACACCGATCCAGCAGTATAGAGTTTCGTACTCTCTCTATCTCTAGGCGACTACGTAGTCATCATAATACGATACTCATTACAGAACTCGTGCTCGCGGCCCAGAGATCGCCTTGCAATTATCTCGTAATGATGAGATAATGCATATGATATTGTATTATATTACGTATATATAGAAAAAAGGGGGGTTGCAGATTAAAAATGTACAATCTAACCGCCCAGGCGCGCGCTGGATCGTCTTTCGCGAGCTCGTTTCGCGGAGAAACATTCAGAGTGAGACATTGTTATGCGCGTGCTGCTTTCTCTCTCCCTCTCCTTTCCTCTCGCTCTCTCTCTCATTGCAAAGGCTAATGAGTATTCAAATCGACACCTTTATCTGCGCGAGAGCTTTGATACGAAGAAACGTATTAGCCGCAGCCAATATTGCCTCTATGGGTACCCGACACATGCACACAAGTGCGCGCATACATGTGCCTGCTGCGTGCGCAATGTAAATGTACACCGTTAAGATCGCCTCGACTAATAAAGTAACGTCCGAGGCCACACCCGCGTGTGTTGCATATAAAATATAATATGCAACGTTTTTCTCTTTACGCATACGGAGACTTCTATACCTATGTACAAACGCGCAGCAGCCATCGCTAATACCTGCTTATGCTCAATGCTCTCACCGGCAGTGCATTCGCGAAACGATTCAATTAAAAGCTCTAAGCCATTATTATAATAATGCACGAACTCGAATTGGCTCCAACCTTCGAACTATGTACATACGTGTAAGCCATAACATCGAGCGAAATTTTCGAGAGCTTAAAGCATGAAATTGCACGCGGGGAGCTTGCGTGCGAAACTTTGCGGGAATAGGATAACGAAATAAAAAGTCTCTTTGCAAAAACCACTACTGCGAAGCAGAAGAGAGAGAGAAAAGATAATGGAGCTTCCTAGGCTACTTATTAAAAGTCGTTTGGCTGTGTATTATATATCTGGCTATGGAGATAAAGGATATTGAGAGAAAAGAGAGGCTAGGCTGCATGCATAGACGGTATAAGGGCTAAGCTGCCTATACCTTATACACAAAATAGAGTCGCGGCCACTAAATTATATTCGCTCCAGAAAATAAATTATGCACGCCCATTTTGGATTCTATTTTGATTTATAAATTGTAAATTAATTACAAAAAAATGAAGAAGAAGAAACTTGGATCGCGAAGCAATGTATTTGCTCCTCGACTTCCCATTCGTTATTTATGTCTATTATTATTTTTTTTTTCTTCTCTTCCGTCGAGTGCACGCGCAATGTTTAATTAGATTTCGCACAGGCCATTGCATTATAATCGATCCATTGCCGCGTTAATATTTGCCTCATTCTAAATGCGCGAGATAGATAATGCGGACGATCTGCTCGATTGAATTTTCCGAGCCGATGAGCGCGGAGAGATCGCTCGCAGCGATCGACCGAACGAGATATATATAATGTACGCGGGCATCATCGGGAAGATTGAAAAATTATTAATTTGAACTCGTTAAAATCGCGACCTTATATAAACGATCGATCATTTTTTCGATCTGCGCGCGGATGAGCGTATTATACGAGTATAACGGTATATACGCTGCCACATACATATATCCACCCAAATCTATAAGCCGAATCAATTTTCGCACGTGTGTGCGAACGAACGTCTTCTGTATTACATTAGCATATTTATACAAGTGTTTGTGTGTGCGTGTGTGTGGATATGCAAGTCGACGCTCGCGATGCTCGTTGACTTTCGAGTTATGGGACTTTTTTTACTTCTTTTTCTTCGTCCCAACTCTCCCGCTGAACAAACGACGTCGATTTTGCGCAAGAAAGTCCCTCGCGCGCGCCCGATAATAATTAACATAATTTGAGAAAAATGTTGGCGTACACACACACACACACTCGAGCGTGCGAGGATAAAAATGACATCGATGGACCAATATATACTTTCGACGAGAGAGAACCGGTTTCAATTTTTTTTACGATGTGCTCGAAATTGTCCAAACGCTCCGTTATTGTACAAATATCATCGATCGAATCGCGCGGTAAATGTGTACCATTCCGATATTAAGGAGTTAATTTGTAAAAGAGTTTATCAGACGAATTTATTAATAACATGAATTTGAGGTTGTTCCTGGGTTCTTTGCTCGGAAATTCCGCATTAATACTGCGGTGCAGATGCTAGATTAGATAAGGCACATTCGTTAAACCAAACTCGTGGCTTGACTCGGTAATGTTTTTTACTTCAGTCGTCGTCACTAATGATTTAGACTATTAAAGCTTATAAACATTTGCAAAAAAAAAGTAATAATAATAAAATAGCGCGTAAACGAGACGACGAGAGAAACCAAAAAAAAAGAAGAGACTCGTGACATTTGACCGCGTTCGGACTTGCGACAAACATGGGCATAGCTATAGCGAGAGAGATAAGTGCAATTTCAAAGGACGCCGCGGCTATGGCTCGTGCGCAGCGTATGCGCTCGATTATTATACAATCAGTATATTTTCAGGGCTTTTGCCGCCGCTCCACGTAGAATACGGCGCAGATCGGGCTCTCGTTATCTCGGTGCGCGCCGCGAGCTCGGCATATTTGCTTTTCCCCGCGCGCGTATGAGCCAAGATAAGGCAGACGCTCGCGGAAGATACTTATTGCAGCGGCGGCGGCGTCGAGCAGTCTGGCCCTGCCGAGCCGAGAGTCTATATTTTGGCGTTAGAATTCCGTTTTTCCTATATGTGTGTGTGCGTAAGTACACGCGATGATGCACGCTCGCGACGAGCTCGTCATAGGTGAGTAACGCCTGACTATTCCGCTTCCGCTGGGTATAATTGTACGTTACGATCAGTAACGAGGCCGATATGTAGTACGTATACGAGCTCTCGACGCCCGATAAAAAAAAAGCTCACTTCGTCTTCTACTTTTTTTCTTATCGATTGTCAGCTGTGATTCAACTGCGATGTACTTGTATATGATCGGAGAGTACTACATGTCGACAGAAAATCACGGCTATTCGAGTCTTTCGATATCCCATCAATTCCTCATAGAGGATATCGAATATTTTTATGGAAAAAAAATCAAATTAATCAGCTAGAGCGATTGAGTCGAGCCAACGAAACAAGCTCGATGATGCGTACTTGAAAAAAGCCAGTCTCTCGATTCATCCGTCACAATTTCTCAGGCTACTCAGAGACGAGAGAGCTTGATGAGCAAGCGTCATAACAACTTGCTTGGCTTTCACTGCCCCCCCCCTCACATTGACGCGTATCAAAGTAACAATATGAGGAAGCATCGGCCCTTGCCTGCTTTTATATACAACGTAAGTGGGCCAACTCGTTAAGAGGCGTCAAACGAGAGAGAAAAATCAAAATCTGAGCCTCTGGAAATCGAGAACGAAATTTGATATAAAAATGCATTTATTACACATGTATCCACGCTCGATTGATACTGCACCCGCAGCTCGGGAAAAGGAAAGGTCACTGATTAAGAAGAAAAAAAAATTTTCCTTGCAGCAGCTCGCACACACGGCGCGAACGACCTAATAAGCAATCAGGCCATGCGATAGCAAAGGCTGCTGTTGCTGCTGCAACTTGGGAGTGAAAAAAATAAAATGAAATAAAAATCACGAAACTGAAATCCATACGGCGACGCATTCCGTGCGACTGAACATAATAATGCTACTACTACCAATGTGAATTATACACCTGTGCGCGCGTAACGGAATTGCCGAGGCTTGGCTGCGCTTGTGTCCTTAGGCCTCGCGCTGCTCTACATCGACCGAGTGCAAACAATTTCAACGAGAGGTAGAGAGAGTATAGTAGTTGATAATTCGATGTGTGCGAGGATAATTGATACGAAATTCGTGCCTGCATTACGCGGAGCAGAAAATATACGAGCTGCGAATACAATCACAGCTGGCCGAGACATTACATTATACAAAAATTTCTAAGGAAAGTTTTTAACGATCGTTCATTTGTGTATAAGCGTTCGAGTCGGGAAAACTTATCGGTAAGCGAGAGAGCGGCGATTACAAATATACGCGTGTATATTTGTAGCAGGGAAACGTGCATAAGATCGAAAGCAGTTGATATAGGGAAAAATGTACAGGCAGCCGAGCAAATCGAACGATGGTCAATCTCGAGCATAGCTCCTTATAGAGCGCGTAAACCACGCTGGATTAGATACATGTACACCGAGAGCTATACGGAAAATCGACGCGCGAGAATGCCTCGAAATTCGTGGAATGATTTATAAGCAGCCGAGCGTCTAATCGCAATCGCGAGCGTGAATCAGTTTCTCGATTACGGCATTTTTCCCCGCGGCCTTTCGAGCAATAGCCAAGATCATAATATTTATTTATAGATTTATTAATTGCATGTGAATCGCTCGTGTCGTCCGCGAACCTATCGATACTCTTCATCGTCGTAGAAATCAAGCGGCGATCGCGCGAACGATGCGTTTCCCAATGAATAAAATCATGACTTACAGAGGACGCTATATTACGCCGGAGAACCGCGATGAGAAAAATGACGTTTCACATTCAAGTTCAAAGCAAGAATGACGCACGAGATACTCAGACGCGTTAGAAAAGCGTCATATTTCTTATTAAAAAATTCCCTCAGTGTCAAAATGTTAAATTGCACATGGCAAAAAGTCGATCGGGCGTTCGTTACCCTCGCTCTCTTTCGCGCATCGAGAGTTAAATTTAGAATTCTACCAACATGTGGACTTACAGAGAAGATTCGTGTATACAAATCAACGCACGCGCAGAAATACGCGCAGAGCATCGCACATACGTACGGTGAAAATCTATTTGACTAGCTCGAGCGCAAACATTCGCTCTCGCGCCATCCACCTAATACACATACACACGTGTCTTTCAGGAGCCTTCCAATGGCTCTGGCATACGTTTCACTCATGAAGGGTGTGTGTGTATGTGCGTGCGTGCTCACGTGTACATTCGCAAGATCCGACTAGACGCAGAACATACGGTGCGAGAGGTGAGCTTTTCTGAAAGCAGAGCTGTATAGAGTATATACTAGGGCAGTGCAACGTGCGCCTTTATATTAAGCAGCGCTAACGCAGTCAATTTTGCTTTCCGATGAGATTGCATACTACGTATACGTATAGACACACGAGCATGCACGAGCCTGACTCCGAATAGGTAATTATGCTCGAGCTATACCTCTATATACGAGGGATAAGCTCGACGAGCTGGTGTGGATTTTTTCTGCAGATGTGGCACACGGCGCGCGAGCGAGCACTCGAGTTTCCGGTTAACGTTGACCCTTTGCTTTTCTGCACCTGCAGCGGCAGCAGCAGTGCACCCCGTATGCGCGCACGATGCAACGGAAAGATGCGCTAACGGATTACACACACTTTTTCCGACAATGTGCAAGGATAATTAACGTATGCATGGGAAAATTTTCACTTTCCTTCTTGGCTCGATGTTGATTTAATCTAGATTTTATGAAATTTCTCTCTCCGACTCGCGTTATATGTATTCTCTTCGTGCGCAGACATCGAGCGTTATAGAGAGAGAGATTTAACGGTATTTATAGGCAGGGCGCAGAGTCGGACGTTTATTTGGCACTTTTAAGAAGGGCGCGTCGATCTACCTATTCGCAGAAAAAGGATTTTCTATTGTAGGCCAAACGTGTATATTAGGGTGGTTCGATTTGCAAAAATTTTTGAAATCCCCCATGGTTGCACTGAATTCTCAAAATTCAACTCTCTACATGAAGAAAGCCGCCCGCAGAATTCCTATAAGTGATGGGAACCGGTGTCAACTGATTTTTGAAGTTTAAAAACGTGGTTTGAAAATTCACCTAAATCAGAGGATAAACGATGAATTTCCTGCGGTAAAAAAAACTTTTATTTAAATATTAGACAATGATTTTTTGTGTATTTTTTAACGCAGAATCGAATGCCATGCGCAGATTTCTGATAGAATTGAAAGTTCAGACTGAAAATGGGATTTTTCAAGCTGAAAAATCGAAATTTTCGAGTAATCACACTTTTGAGCGCTCAGGAAACGAACAGAAAAAATTGTAGACATATAAAACTCATGAATTTTGTTAGGTTTTTTTATGGAGAATCCACTCATATATATATCAATAATATTTAAATTTACCAGCGCATGTGAAAATCGTGTTTTCCATTTTTTCCCCTCCTGAAAAGTCGAAAAATCTTCGTGCACGCATATTTCAAACGCAAATATACTTCAAGTAGCACGATAACTTGTATAATATACAATGTATATTAAACAATCAAAGAGTATGCGCGAATCGGTGCGCGATCATGGCACATCATGCTTCAGTGCTCGCTGATTTTTCGACTTTTCAGGAGGGGAAAAAATGGAAAACACGATTTTCACATGCGCTGGTAAATTTAAATATTATTGATATATATATGAGTGGATTCTCCATAAAAAAACCTAACAAAATTCATGAGTTTTATATGTCTACAATTTTTTCTGTTCGTTTCCTGAGCGCTCAAAAGTGTGATTACTCGAAAATTTCGATTTTTCAGCTTGAAAAATCCCATTTTCAGTCTGAACTTTCAATTCTATCAGAAATCTGCGCATGGCATTCGATTCTGCGTTAAAAAATACACAAAAAATCATTGTCTAATATTTAAATAAAAGTTTTTTTTACCGCAGGAAATTCATCGTTTATCCTCTGATTTAGGTGAATTTTCAAACCACGTTTTTAAACTTCAAAAATCAGTTGACACCGGTTCCCATCACTTATGGGAATTCTGCGGGCGGCTTTCTTCATGTAGAGAGTTGAATTTTGAGAATTCAGTGCAACCATGGGGGATTTCAAAAATTTTTGCAAATCGAACCACCCTAGTGTATATCTGCCCAACCTAGAGAGAATGGCCCACTGGCCGTACAAACGCGGGGATGACGAATTGATCCATGAACAGAGAGAGAAACTTTTTCCAATAGCATGGATGCTAGAGAGAGAAGAATAGGACTGCCAGACTAGGACGAGGCGCGCACGTGCTATACAAAAAGTGCACAGGCTCGAAAAACGCGTCCTTTTATCTTTCTCGCTCGATCGAATGTTCTACACGCGTGCGTACAGTATGTATATTTTTTTGTCTCGAAGAAATAGCCATCTTTTGTTGCTTTTCGAAAAATGAAAGAAAAAAAAAGTAAAAAATAACGGAGGAATAATAACTCGAATCGAGCGAAACAAACGAGGATTCGCGCTCGTGCGCTCGAAAGAGAGAGAGAGAGATGCTAAGGGCAATGAGAATAAATATGTACGCGGACAATGGCACGGACTCCCAATTATCGCGAACGAATTGATTTTGCTCGTTACGACTGCGGGCCTCTCGTGCCGTACGCGCGTATCAATGATAAATCACGGCTCAAAATCAAAATATTACGAGCTGTTTCATTCGTCCGCTTCATAAATCAAGCGCGGTGTATTCGCGATAATGTACGAATGTTTGAGGCGAGTCCAACACGACATTGTACTTAAAGCGCTATATAGCTGGTGGTGCACTGCGGTACAAAAACGGATGAAAAAAAAAGTAAAGAAGAAAAAAGCTAGCCCTCGAGTGGAAGCTCGCTCTCTCTCTCTTTCTCGAAGGCTTTCCGCGTTTAGCGATGAAAAGGCTTATAATAAGCGACTTCCTTGCCATGGAGCGCACGGCTTTCCTGGCTCTCTGCGGCGCGGCGAAGATTTTCAAAGTCTAGTACCGTTAGGTGCGTCTTTTCTTTTGCGTATCAGTGCTGGTATAAAAAAAAATTCAGCTGGAGCTATAAACACGAGTTTTGAGATCGGTGTTAATTTTGCGCCGTAGGCCGCGCGAGCGAGCCCGGCTCTGCAAAAATTTATAGGACACTGCAGGCGCGCCGTATACTACGAGCTCGGGCATGACGATGATCGTAAAACGAAGCCACCACGCGTCTGCGTAAATACTTATAGCACATATATATACAGCGCGGGTCGTTTAAATATTTGCCTGTATATATCTGTGCTGTGTGTTGTGTTTTCTTCTCGATCTCGGCAGCGTCGCCAGTCGCGGTACACACACGTAAGTTGCGCGGGCGCACCCACCACTCGACGCGCTATTAATCAAATTCATTCCTGCCCCATTGTCATCGAGTGAATTGGGAAACTGGGACAAATTCAATTGTGGCCGATGTATTATGCATCGATGATCGAGCATCCTGAAAGATTAGCCTCGCGCACATGTTGCGCTCTACAACAACCCCTTTGAGTCGTATACATATAATACGAAACAAAAAAGTCTCAAACGCTCGGGACGATCCGTTTGCTTCTGCTGCATCCAACTTGCAGATGTTCGACACGTGTTGGTCACGCTTGATACACTTTTTTTTCTCCCTCGACTCCCCCGAACTTACTGTACGAGGCCTACATTTCCATCGCCGACTCTTTTTTTGTTTTTATCTCGAGACATCGAGTAGCCATACGTACGTATATATACAGCGGAGAGTACCAACGATATTATTTCAGATAGCATAATGAGTGAAAGATACGGGGCATAAAGAGTCTCGTATTTTTTCAAAGGCTCGAGATCATCGTATTTTCTAGGATACGTGTAATAATACACCGCTGGCTCTCGCGAATTGTTTTTCATAAAAATAGCCTCGATCGCTCGACTTTTAGGTACAGCTGTGCGAGCTAGTAGAGCCACATCGTATGTGTGTGTGCGTGGCACCATGACTGCCGCTACTGTGTACAGAGCAAGATAAATATTATCCTATATTACGATCGAAATTAAGCCTCGAAGTCGTGAGATTGGATTCGGAGCAGCAGCGATCTCGAGTTCTCGTATTTTTCACTTTTTTTCGACTGCAGCTGTTATGAACGCTCGGATAAGCAGCGTTGCAGGCAGGTATATTACGAATTCAAAAACACAATCGAGAATGTTTTTATCGATCGTCAAGTGATTTCGCGCACCAGAACGAGATCATCGATATTGTTTGCGTTCACCTTGAGATGGCTAATTTCTTTATTTTATTTTTTGATTCATCAGTTCTCGAGGTCATGCACGAACGTGAATCGAGATTCCGATCGAAATTCGTCGCTGTTACAGCGTATGGATTAGAATTTGCGTCGCGATACTCGGCACGTAGTGTGTGCGTGCATGAGTCTAGACGCTGAAAAACTACAATGCAATTGATATTTCGAGCTCATTACGCGCACACGTGACTTTGATGAATCGGCGCTTGTAATAAATCGCAGCTTATTTCTCATTCGCGTATACACACACATGCACAATCTCACTCTTCTCTCTCTCTCTCTCTCTCTCTCAACATGGCGATTTTAGTTAATCTTAAACGCAGTTTACGCTGAACAAAATCGTGACACGTAAATTCCACGTAACAAAAAATCAATGTCGACAAAAGAAGGCGAAATCGTGAAGCTGCATAATAAGAACGTCTAATAGCCACGCGGCATTTAAGCTTTCTCCGCGCATAATATGCCGTGATGGCGACAAATCGCAAAAATCGCCCGGAATGAAATATTCTAGTCTCTCAGGCAAGTCGCACACACGATTAGATACATGCAAACGTCTATTGGAGAGTCGAAGAAACGGGTTCCACTCGCGCGCGCGCTAATGCACGTCCAAGATCTATGGAATGGGATTCTTCGATGTACAAAAAAAAAACAAAAAAAAGGACATGCGAGTGGGAGGATGAAGTCTACAAGTAGCTGTATTGGATACAATCAAAGTAAGAAAGAGAGAATGGGCTCTAAACTTTACAGCACGTACGTTTTGTTTCTGGATAAAAATTGTTTTTTCTTCGCTTGGCTTGATACAGGGGTTATGTACGCTAAGCGATGTACAAAAGTGCCTCAGTTAACAAAGATAACACATGCTTGATGAATAAATATAATAGCGGTTCATTATCGCGCGTTACTGAAGCATATGGGAGAGAGAGAAAGAGGGAGAGCGAAAGCAGTTTTGATAGTATATTTTCTCATAAGTTTTCGTTAATCGAAACTACACGAGACCCATGTGCCACTACATATTAGAAGCCATAATGCACGTGAGCAAGGCCGGAAGTTCACCTTGTGAATATCCAATTGACCGCGCGCAGCATATACATTGTCATATAGATCGCGTACAAGTTGCATTGTGCTCGCAAAAAACACGAACGCGGCTATAAGCTTTCTTTCTCTGCTCTTAAATGAAAAAGGCCCGTGTGTGTATGTGTGTGTATGCAAATAGAGACTGATAACTCAAAGGTGAATGGTAAAGAAAGAGAGAGAGAGAGAGAGAGAGAGAGAGAGAAAAAGAAGAAGATAAAAAAAGCTGAAATGGGCATGACGGGCAACAAAGAAAGTTAGATGCCTTCGGGACCATCTTAGCCGAAATAATACTTGGAGAGAATCAGCATGACGCTGCGTGCATATACATGTATATTTATAAATATTACAAAAGACGAGACAAATCCAGGGAGCTGTTGGCGCACACGCCCGCCAAAACGCACCCACGCGGATCACAAAACCTCGACGCTAATCCTAAGCAGCGACACGTCTTGTATGCAATAGGCCAATATACAGCGAAGGAAAAAAAAATTGATTCCTCGGCACGTTGGTGTTGAAGAAAAAAAAAAAGTAAATAAATCCGCACTAGCATCGCGAAGCCATTGGATGGCGCGGGCGGCAATTAAAATCGAGCAAAAAGGAGACGATGCAGAGCGAGCCCATGCGACAGAGAGAAAGAGAGAAAGGGCGACAAAGCAACGAAACAAATACGAAGCAGCGAAATAAGAAGACGAGGCGAAAAAAGGAGCAGCAACGCAGCCAGCGCAACAGATAAAGAGAGGAGAAAAAGCAAACGTATTGCGTATGTATATTACTACTACAGTATACGAGCAACGACGACAACGACTCGCTCGTGCACTCTCTGGCTTCGTAAAAGAAGAAAGGGACAATAGTCGCGCGAGTTGCATGTAGAGAGTATTTTGCTTCAATATAAATAAATACATGTATCTCTCTCTCTCTCTCTTTCTTTCCCTCCGCCAGTGCCAGCTCGAATGCGATGATTTTAATGAGTCTCTGTTTAGAAACTATATAGCGCAAAGAAAGAGAGAGATACATACAAGAGATTTTAATATAGCGAAGAGACGCGAGAGCAAGAGGATAAATTTGTTTTTCAGCTGGAAGCCGTTAGAAACATCTCCTCCTCTCTCGTACACTTAATAAAGATGACGAAGTGGATTCAGAGCTGCTAGACACTCTCGAGCGCTCCTGACTGAAGGGGTTTTTTTGTAACAAGTGTATATAGAACGCGAATTTCGGATTTACTGTACCTTCCAATGTTTTATTCTGCGTGTCGGAGACGCTAATCGACTTATAAGCAGAGGCATCCTTATAGCAAGTTGAGCGACACGTTCGATTTACACTCGAAAAACGTGTTTATAATTATGATCTCGCGAACGCGAGCAAGGTCGCGCCTCTTGTATTATACTTTTCCAACACTACAAAATTGCGCTTTCTCCAAACAAAAGTGAAGAAATAAAGAAAAAAAAGTCGCGTAGCATCGAAAGCAACTTACACAGCAGCCTCGCAGTTTTTCATAGCGCTCGCTCTTCTTGTATCTCGTTTTAATTTCTTTTTCTTTTTTTTTTTGTCCCCAAGACTCGAAAGATGACGACAAAATCTAATCTTCGGCCCGATAAACACGGGCTTAGACCGATAAGAGGCCGCAGTCAGTTATACAGCTGAAGTGGCTTCGCGCTTCGGTTTGCGTAACGCATACATACGTACTTACACGTTAAAGCTCGTTGGTGCACCTATACCGTTCCTAGTGGTGCGCGCGCGCGCGCGACGCGTATAAAATAACATTATACCGAGTGGAGTCGAGGCTTCGAGATAACTTTGTCATATACGACGTTACATTAGCTCTCGCAGCCGAGAGAGAGAGATGGAGCTCTCTTCGAAAAGCCAGTGCAGTATGTATTTAAGCGCGAAGAGCAGCTCGTAGTAGACTCTGCAGGGCAGATAAGGCGCGTGCAGTGCAGTTGCAGTTGCAGTTGCCCGTTAGAAAATAACCGATTTATACGCTGGAGATATAATACTGCACGGACTCTTGGGCGAGCTGCATGCGGAGCTATACGTGCGTTTCTTGTTCGCTGGCGCGCATTCTTATACCAACATCTTGATCTTTGATTTTCCGTGCAGGCGTGTACGCTTTGGACGTTATTAAACTCGACACGCATCTATTTGGCAGGCTTCGATAATACCGTTGAATTTTCGCTGGATATCTCAGCCGCTATCGATAAGAGCCATTAGAAAACAGCCATTAGGTTCATTATGTCACGCGCGGCTCGATATCGCAATG
This sequence comes from Trichogramma pretiosum, assembly GCF_000599845.2. Classification (NCBI taxonomy): domain Eukaryota; kingdom Metazoa; phylum Arthropoda; class Insecta; order Hymenoptera; family Trichogrammatidae; genus Trichogramma; species Trichogramma pretiosum. Next base: position 1,689,973 of record NW_019641611.1, on the reverse strand, counting down.
GCTTAATTAGAGCAGGCTCGAGATTTCGGTTTTTTGAACTTTGCGTTCGCGTGAATGATTCAGCGACAACGAGACAATCGTAAAAGTTTATAAAAAAAAAGAGCATGACTGTAAGAAGATATCGATGTACAAAAATAGCGGTACATAATAAATCCTCGCGCATCACGATCGGTGACATGTTCACACACACATACTCTTTATACATACACATACATGCACGTACGTTCACACATTCACACGATGCCAGCATATGTGCTCGTAACGTTACACGTACACAATGACGGAAGTTTAAGATTATCCCCTTAATAAATGATACGTCTATCGTTTGCTCAAACTAATTTCCTTGATAAAATGTTTTCACTTTACTATCGTATCCTTGGTCACGTGAATCGGATGCGCTTGCGGTGAAAAGCGTTCGACTACAATAACACGACGACAAACCGTCCGACTTGGCCGCTTCTAATTTTTGTCGCACATAATTCAAAAAGTGAATTTCTTTTTGATCTCGTCCGCCGAGTCAACATAAACAACGACGAGACGAGAAAAAAAAACGATGACAGCTTGAAACAATGAAGCTCACCTCAGACGATCCGCCCGCGCGCGCCCGCTCGCTCGAGTCGTATGTCGTGTATATTATATAAAACATGATACAGGGCATGGCTTTCGCGTTGTGTACGTGTGTACAAAAAAAAAGACAGAAAGAATTTTTGTATCTGCCCGTTGGAAAAGTTGAACGTATATAGGTACATGTATCTGCAACGCGAGGAATTTATTCGCTCGAAACAGCGTGCGTCGATACGCACGACGGATTTGCGCAGTGCTGCACGTGTTTTGTTGCCGGGCAAGCGAGCCCGCAAAATTATACCCATATAGCAGCTCTCTCGCATGCGCAATTTTATAGGAAATAATGTAAAAAAAGGGCCCCGCGCCACGATAATAACGATGCACGCGAAAGAATATGCACAGGTGAAAAGGGGCAGGGGGAGGCCAGATCGTCCGCGCGAAACTGGTTATTTCCTAGAGGCAATGTATGCAATGGATACAACTCACGGTATATGTAAGAAGCATTTTACACGCTCTTGCTCGCGATTTTTTTCCACCGAGCGTCGATTTTTTGCCGTTGACTTTTTACCATACGTTTTCGGCTTATAATCCAAATATAATAGAGTCTGGGTCTGGTATTACGAAAAAATCAAAAGCGCGAACGTCTCGTCGCTCGATTGGCAGGTGTAGTCGTGGCCGTAATGTATACGAAGCACTATGTTACACATTCATACATTAATATCTCTCGCGAACGTTTGTGTATAGAGCAAAGAATATAGTTTTAAAATTCAAATGAGTCGCTACGACAATACGCGAAAGTTGGCGTGGCATATACGCGCGCGCATGTGTGTGTGTGTGTGTGTGTGTAGTACTGTAGTGTCAAGTGTGTACATAGCAGTTTCTGAATAGATGGATATGTCTCCTTCGTAGCGAACAGCATGAAGTGCGGAGCCTCGACTGAAAAATCATCTCGTATGACACGCTCGAATGGCCAACTCATGCTCCGAATTTCGTCCCATTGGCCAAAGATACGCATACAAGCAGATAAATGCGGGGAATATCGACTCACCAATGCTAAAAACGAGGAACTGCGCTCGGAGCTCGGAGTATTAAATGCGTGGACTATGCGGAGAGGTCGATGCGCTTCCAAAGTTGCGTAGGTCCCCGCTCGCGTATATCGCTCGATCGCGTGCGTTCTTATACAGAGTATCGGCTGTGTTTGCACACACACAGACAAGACGGAGGCTGCGCTGCACGAGAGAGCTAAACAACTCGCGCCAACAGCAGCGGCATAAGCATCATCATCATCATCATCGTCTTCTCTGCCGAGTAATCCTGTATATCATGCGCACGAGTCGAAGGTACAACAGGTTCTTCTCGGTCAGCAGAAGAAGCGGCGGCACAAATCATCGTCGTATCGCACAAACACACTGTATAAAGAGCCGCACATCGTGCCGATAATACGCATCATCACAATCGTTTTATTTCATGCACTCGCTATACGGCACCACTTTTATATCGTTTTGTATACAATATTACAGATATAGGCACAAGAACGAGCCGCGAGCAATGTAGCAGCTAAAGAACCAAACTAACTAACGAGTAAACAAACCACCGCCACACCGCAGTCAACAACAACAAATCGAGAGCAGTAGACAGAGCTACAAATTTAATGTATGCGTGTACATAAAATGCGCTCCGCGCGCGCGCACGGGTAGTCGGGTACTGAATCGCGCGGGTACGATCGACAGTCTCGCGGCGTTCGTCTTGTGTGTGTGTGTGTGTATGTACCGTGTGTGTTTGGTAGTGGTGGTGGTGGTGCTGCTGCTGCTGTTGTGTAAAGCGACAGCAAAACCGGCCGACGAAAGCAGCGTGTGTATACGTTACAGCATAAAGCAAGGAGGCGCAGGGAGCGCGCGAGCGAGAGACCGGAGAAAGAAACGCGCGCGATTGGTTCATCGGGCCCCTCGTTGCTGCTGACGAGGCACTTGTGGTATACACAACACACACACACGTACACTCACATGCGCAAGTCGGTTATACATGTAGCGTGCGTCTCTTTAAGAGCTCCGAAGTCGGCCAGGTTGCCGATCGTCCAGGGGCCAGACTCGCAGGCGACTCTATACGTATAAATACACGATGTACAGGAGATCGTCGTGACCCGAGGCGAGGCTATACCGGGGCGCATGTGATAAGGGGACCGTGTAGTTTTATTGGGCCCGACACGCGCGCGCGAGCAAAGAAGACCACGACGACACTCCGACTTCGGACAGTCAGTCCAGGCTTTTATCGCGCTCTAACTCGGCGCGACGCCTGCATGCATGCCGTGCAAACTCGACGATTCTCGCCAAAAATATTCCTCGCATCGACACAAAGGAGGCTGACGAGGAGCCGTTATTGATTGACCGCGTGCAGCACTCGATCGACTCGAGGCGTATCGATGCATGTATTATTATAAATTAAACGCGACGACGTCTCTATATTGTGCTCGATGCACAATAATAACGACGTAAACGATTGAATTTATCAGCCTGACGTTCGGGTTCGATCAGTGACTCGCAATTGAAACCTATACACGCCAAATGTGTACAATACTGATCGAAATGTTTGGAGCGCGCGAGTATAAGCACAAAAGACGCTCGTAATTGACGACGCCTCGAAACAAACATCGAGAGCTTTTCAATTGACCGAGACGAGGACAAAAAAACCGCATCTGTTTCCTTGACAATGTTATACATACGTGATATGTAGCGAGATGAACGAATGGGCTACAATTTTAAATATGAAAAGAGCGCGTGAAAGCGACGATTCACGACTTTTTTTAGCTCGCTTAATATACGATAAGGCTCATTGTCAACGCAACCGAATTGCCATTAGATGTAAATGTAAATGTTGTTTTAATGCCAGCGTAATTACGTCGCGCGCCCTCCGGGGCTTTCTCTGAATTTGTATTATTGGTCCAGCTAGTGTATTGAGTATTGATTCATCGAAATTACACGCGTATGTGCGATTGTGAATTTGGATTTAATGAACGTTTATGTACGAGGCAATAACGATTTTTTGATATTCGATGTGGAAACGAGAGAAAAAAAATAGAATAAAATAAAAGAGGAATTGTTTGTCGATATCCCGAGTCCTGAATCGCGCGTGAAAATTAACGAGCGTTTGATGATCGAAGCCTAATGAAGTGCCGCTGCAGGATAGTCGAGCGAAACTTTGGGGCCAAACGCAGCGAGTCGACTGTTACAAATTGCCGGAAAGCCGAGCGTTGTATCATTATTGCATAGACAGCTATATTAGAGAGACGAGCCTTGCGTGATTGATGCGCGAGGATCGATCGGACCCGAAAGATGGATGACAAAAGTCTCCATGTTTCGTGAGATTGATTTCTATTTACACAGCGACTTGGCCGCCCTTTGCCAGGGCCTTGATCATTTCATTTGTGAATTTTAAATTTTCGATATAATTCATTGGTACGCACGAGAAAATCAGCCCGCGTAAAAGAGGGGGTGTTGCAGAGGCTGCTGCACCCACGGATAAAATCAAAGAGGATGGCAGAGAAAAAGGAAGAAAAGGAAAAAGTACAACAGAAGATTTTAAAAGCGATGATAAAGTATTTGTAAGACTCAATGCAAGAGAAGAAGAAGTAGAAGAAGGAAAAGAAGAAGAAAAAGAAGAAGGAAAAGAAGAAGAAGAAGAAGAAGCAGTGAAACCAGTTTTGCAGCGTTGGCAAAGAGAGCCTGGCCCAAGAGGACAATAATACGCTTGCGTATACAATATACATGCGGCCGGCTGCATGGATGGTTGCTCTACTATTTGGGTGAAAAACCGGTGGATCGACTCGACGGCCCAGACTCTGTATATCCCCCCCACAATAGTTGCTCCAATGCATTATGCAAAACAGCCTCTAACGCATTCGTCGTCGGGCTGTCTCTATTTTTTGATTCATATACTCGCGAGCGGTGCCGAGGTGGATTTCGCTGCTCGATCTACTTTTGCCAATTGGGAGTATCGATGTGTATACAATATCTCCGCATCCGTTAGGGAAGAGAGCCTCTCGGGTAGGGCCGGGGGGCCCCGAGCAACAGAGCTCATTTCTAATAAAAACTCTCGTCTTACCTGCGCGCCCAGGGCTATACACAAACTCGTACGTGTGTATACATAGAAACGATTTGCGATGGGCGTGGGCAGATAAGGAAATACGAGCGTAGCACACGTATATAACACACGGAGAGAACTGCACGCGCACATAATGCCCTGCGCTCGCTAGAAAACTAGTTTCGCTTGGCCTTGCCCGAGGATCAGTACCTTATATACCTGCAGCTCGCGCACACGAGAGAAATACATAATAATCTTACGTATGCGCAGCGAGGTTTTCGCGCAGTTGCCAACCTATATACAATACGTCGGTCGTCGTCATCGTCGTCGTTATTAGTTACACATTTGCCGCGATAGTTGCGAGCTCGCTACACATAATCCATGTACGAGAGAGAGAGAGAGAGAATACAATCGACGAATTTTAACACCTCTCCTCGCTCGCTATATTCCACCGAGAGAGCCGTTCTCGCGTATGGCACGTATGCTGTTTGTGTTTTAGCGCTACTCGATGTATACAGCTACGTATTCGCGCGCCATTAATCACTCCGTGCGCCGAATGCTGTATACTCGCTACCTGCGTATAATATGTGCGAGGATTTATATAGGGGGAGGCTTTTTATAGCTACAACAGCTTCTTTTTATTATCGCCTGACTTTGATGAAAATTAGTAGACTTTTAATGCCCCCGCGAAAGGAATATAGCTGCCTGAAATAATTCTAAACCAGAATCTCGGGATTTTTAACGGGCCGCGCCGATCGTGGCGCAATCTTTCAAACGTTACGCGTCTATGTGCTCTGTACTACGAGTCGCTGCCGAAAACTCGTTTCTTTTATGCGTGCCTCTCTCGCGACAAGTCGACAATTCCGTGCCTCGTGCGTACTTGTTGCGTGCATGGAAAATATGACAAATCTGTGTCGTTGTCAATAATAGGGAAAATAATGCGATACGTAACAGTTGCCGAGCTCCCCTCTTGGTCGTGAGCGAGAGCTGCTGCCGACCGTATCGCGTCTCGATATTGTACTGCATACGTATATTACTGCATTGCATACGATATCCCCGCGCGCGCGACACTCCGCGAATGTGTCAGTTAGATAAATTTCGCACTGACAATCCGCGTGACCAAGAGGGAGAGAGAGAGACAGACAAGTTTGTTATTTCTGCGACGCGCGCGTGTACGTATACGTATGTGCAGCCAGCGATAAGGCAATTTCGCGCGGGTAAACACTGGAGCTTTCCAGCCAGATGATCGATTTTATACTTTTAATGCATTGTTTCGTGCGCATCGCATTTGCACCAAACATGTATTTAGCTTTTCCGATATGTGTATCCATGCCCGCGAGTCTCGGCAAATAACTCGAAATCTTCCAGCAGTCTTGTAATCAACTTTGATGTGAATTGTCCCGACCGAGCTCTTTCAGCTTCGTTCGTGCTCCAGTCACGGGCTTAATACCTTTCGACTATATAACTAGATTAAAATTACTCGTATTTCAAATGTATAACTACGTATATTGTGTTCGCAAAGCTAATTCAATTTTCCCGACGTTTCGTTGTACTCGTGCGGGGCAGACGTGCGCGCTCGGATTCAATTGCCTCGACGTTTTTGCATAGAGAAAAAAAAACTTGCTGGTAACGAAACTACGATAATAAAGTAACGTAAAAAGTTTTCAGCTACTTGTTAGGATATGTTTGTTGAGTTCAGGGTCAAGTGCGGAGCTTAAAGTCTCCTTTTGCCTCGATGCAAAAGGTATGAACGTCAAAAAAGCACAAAGTTTATAGTTATAGGATCCGAAAATACATAATAAAATCCTTGGGGAGACGTACATGTAAGGGTTCGAAACTTACTCCATGCGTTCTTAAGACTGTAAGGATACTTATAATTTACATTCGATGCACATCGTACTTATGACTCAAAGCTCGAAAGACCTCGCGGGGGGAAACTCGATCTCTTTAGCTATATACAAGCTCTAAGTCGAGAGCATACGAATAGGTAAGGTAATAAAAGTAAGCCTCGGCGATTGAGTCATCGTATTTTTGAGGCATCATCGCCGATATTTTTTTGCGCCCTGCGTGCTACGCCGTGTTACTTATCGCGCGCGATTCCATGGAAGTTCTATTGTTAAATGTTAAATTTCACAGTTTAAAAGGCCCATTGTAAAAATTTCAATTAGTTTTCTTCCGCTCCTCGTCTCGAGTACTCTTTTTCTTCTGCATTTACGACGCCGTTCGATATATATTTCATAATATAATACCGTCGACGACAGCGACTACGTCAGACACCCGCATACAACACACTTTGCGAGCTTGGCAATGCGAGACAGTATACGAGTGTTTGTATACACATGGACGTACAGGAGACTCACACACGGAAACGATACTCGATACACCTGCAGCAGCAGCAGCAATGCACAAACGTATGAGCCGCAATTGTTAGCCGCCAAGTATTTAGTTGACACGCGGACACGTAGCCAGCTAGACTTTACTGATTTGATTGGTGCAGAGAACTCGGTGACTCTTTTTTTTTCGAGATAGTTCTTTGATCCAAGTGCAGCTAAGTGAATTAAAAAGTAATAAAGCAATCGGAATGGGTTCGGTTACTTGGCTCTTCGTAGCAACCTTGCTGATGGCGTGAGTTTAATTTCTTTTTTTTATAATTCATTGGATTTCGATGATTAAATTAATCGAGTTTCTAATAGATTGAAAGTAAAACACGGGATTTAATGAAAAAAGAATAAATTTTCGAATTGTCGTACTATTACCACGCACTGCGTACATGTTGATTATGCGATTTTAATTATAAAATGTATTTTTATCAAATTTTATACTGAAAGAACATATTCTGCTTTTCGACAACACTCGATTTTTAAATTCTTGACCGGATGCAGTTTCAACAAGAGCATTAAAATAACAATTGCGACATTTCGAAATGAGTTTGTGACTCGTTGAGTGCCAGTTCAATTTAAATGAAAATGTTTTGCTCAGCCCGTGGCAAACTTCAACGAAATATATTTCATTTCATTTTAAAGTAAAAACTCTTTCTTCTTTAGCACTTACCAAAGTCAGGTGGCGTCGGTTCCATCAAGCTTGTTTGGTAGCCTTTTCGACGATGTCGATGACATGCGTACGGGCATCGAAGACGACATCAAGCGCATGAACGATAACATTCACAAAAATGTTCAAAAGCAATTGGATCAAGCTAATAAGCGAGTAGCTGAAGCTATTAAAAATGCTAAAAATGGTAAAAATATTTTATAATAAATTTATTCATTTGGAATTCTCGCATGTTCTAGCATCAAAGACGCAATAATGCGATCGTTTATTCACGCTTTATTATTTAAATTATTTTGTAGCTCCATCGCTTTTCGTAACGAAGATAAGGGAATTTGGGCGCGAGACTTTGGATTTTGACTGAATTTCAGGTCTAAATTTATGTCGATTTAGCATGCTCATTGTTTACGTCGTTTCAGAAAAACGCATTTTTACAAACATCATTTTCATGATTGAGAAAAGCGGCATGTTTGTTCAATCATAAAATATAAAAGAATCATAAAAGAGTTTGAACCATGAGTCACGTATCATAAAAAATATTCTCGGTCACAATAACAATTGAAATTTTAGCAAAATTATCGCACCGATACATGCGTTAACATAATTTTTTAAAGCTTATGCGAGAAAAACGTGTTCTAATTTTTACGTTCGGAAAATTCCGTATTCGCAGGAACGCAAACTTCATCGGGCGGCTCCTACAACTTCTTCTCGAGCAACAACAACATGTCAGTAACAAGTCGTCGCGGAGGAAGTCGAACCGTCCAGTCAGGCACGGATGCTCAGGGCCGACCTTACTACAACGAGATGGAGGACCTCGTCATCGGAAAGAAACTTTTTCATACAGAACGCAAATACAACCCGCAGACGAAGAAAATAGATCTGACCACGTACACAAAAGATTTGGAAGATCCAAACGCACAGCCCGTTTACATAGACCCGCAAAGTGTACCCCGCGACAAATAGCTTTTTGTACTTTGTTTGTTTTTTTTTCTATTCTTATGCCTTTGGCTTGCCGAAAAGGAAATTAAAAATATGCTTTAAAGTCCGTATTACCTATGACCCTAATATTCCAAAAGTGTGTTACTCTGACGAGAAAGTGTAATTTTTTACTTTGTAATAACTCGTGACATTTCACACCTCATAGAATAAACTTTGCCAAGTATTATTTCCTACCAATCTTGATTCAAATGACTCGTTCAAATATATACTACTTATTCTTTGTTCTTTAAAAAATAATGATAATAAACTGCCCATACTTGTGCAATCAAATATTTATTGAAAGTTGTCAAAAAAATTAAAAATCCCAAACGGGAAATGAGCGTTATACCCCCCGTCCACCGATAGGAGAGAGCTCAACGAAAATTCTCTCTCTTTCTCTATCTAAGCAGGCTATATTTTTGCATGATCCCTGGAAAACGATAAAGCCTTCATTTTTTCCAGTACCCTCGCACATCTACCGGCATTAAGGTTCAAGAAACTCAATAAAACGTTTTACTCTTTGCTGCTAGCTGCGCGGAAGGAGAACGCGGAATGATAAGCTTTCGTTTCTGCTGGCGCTCACTCACACATGTGTCTCCGTTATCTTGAGCTCAGCTTGTTGCCTATAAAGATTTGTGCGCAACTTCGACGACGACGACGACTCGCTGCAGTTTTTATGTGTGCCTACTTTGCCTTTGGCTGGCTGCGCGTCGCATCTCGCGCTATCTTCTACCTCGTCTATAGGTGTCGATGTAAAGCAGCAGCTTTTTAATGATGAAGCAAGTGTTGGGTGCATGGATTGAGTTATTTAGCTTTATATAATTTCAAGAAATGTAAACAAATTTTATAATTGTCAATTGTGATGTCTTGACACATTACCAAATGGTATATTCCATTTTCTCTTGCTTTCGAGTATCGTCTTTTTAAGCCGCTGCCGCCCAGTAAAGTCACATATAAATAGCTAAGTGAGCACGTTTTTCCTTATATATCGTCCGAAGTTGATATGGTCGCTTGCGGGTTAGCAATGCGACATCTACAGTCAATGAGCTAATTAAAAAATGTATAGTTGGAAAGATAGTTACTTTTAAACGCGCTTCTTTCTCAATTTTTATGAGGGTAATTATCGAAACTGAACACATACAACTCTTCAAAAAGCAATTTTTTAACTTTAACTTGCGTGCCAAGTTCACTTTTTGAGAGTCGATAACATGAAAAAACGAAATCTCATCGACATCTATGAAAATTTAATAAAATAATATGCGTAAGATTTCAGTGGACTAGAGAGAGAAAAAGAAAAAAGACTTCGAAGTACTCAGTACTCATTAACTCTAACTTTAAATGATGAAGCGATGGATTTCTTTATTTTTGTGCGTTCATTTATTACAAAAGTACGCATGTGCAGTTTATATATAATACTTTATGTATTACGCATATTACTCGTCGTCATCGTCGTCTTCGACAAAGTGCACGTGTGCATGTATTATGCGATGTAAGCTGCTGCCGCTGCGCATCGAATTACCTAAGCGTACTGCACGAGTCCCATGTGCCGCTAGGATACGTTACGCTTCTGAAGGATAATCATCATTTTTTCAAAACCCAATGAAAAATGTATTATGCTCTTAGGCGAACTGTTTTGCTAATGCTTGTTATTATCATACGCATCTAATGCTATATATTATAGTTTTCAAAAAGTAATGAGGTAAGCGTAATCGTAAAAAAGGACTCGTCGATACTAAGCTATAGCGCAAACAGAGAGCCACGTAGAGAAAGAGAAAGAAAGAGAGGAATCGAGAGTGAACTTGATAATTGCTAGGTATTGTCTTCCGAAACAATAATCAGCTCTCCCCGAGCATATATATACTTTCTCATTTACGATGGTAAGGTCTGCGAGCCTTAATTACAATCCGTTTTCGAGATTTAAAAACGCCCGTTTGTACGAGTTGCCATTTGAAAAAGGCAAATAAATTAACAGTGATTTTTGTTCATCTCTCTTCGTTTTGCTCTCTCGACCCATCACCGCATGAACAGCCTTCTTTTTTGGTACAACGTTTTTTTTACAATGTTAGAGATATTCAGTATTTGTGGCGCCAAAATCTCATTTGACTTAAATCGACCTTCAGGAGTATACTACACGCTAAATTAGACCGGTACATGATACATCGATACGCTGAGAGGAAGTTTGATTGTCGTTTATCTGGTTATCTTTCTTCGGTAGCATAGTAAACTTTTTGTTTCAAAAGGTGATACATTTACTTTTTTATAGAAAATTTTTTCGCAAATACGTTATGACGTCTTATCATAAGCTGAAATTCGACGAATAGTCGTTTATTTAAAGGACAAAAAATATATCAGTTTATGTTATGATACAATCGTGATAAAAGTTATCCTAGTAATCGTAATGTCGGGCTAGAGTCTAAAAATTTATTTTTTCCCAAGAACTCAAGATCGCAATTCAGCTAAAAACTCGTATTAGAAAAAAAAACAAGAAATAAAAAAGATTATACGCAGAAATTTTTTTCACTAAACGACAGTGCACTTTTTCCTTATTGTTTTATATTATACCAAAAATGTATCCTTAAGAGCAAAAAGTTATGTCGACGTAATAAAATCGCAAAATCCAAACACAGCTTGAAAAAGGCACGAATCTCTAGAAGACTCGAGCATATAAAAATCCATATAGAGCATAATGCAGCACACTCTGCTCCAGTGGGCATGCATAACTTATGAATAATTTATGAGCTATGCAGTCCCAGTGTATATGCTGCGTATGCAACCTATGGACGGATAAAATTGAAGCGCGCCTGCAGTGCTCGCAACTGGTCGTACCCAAATGACGACGTCGCAGAATGAGCATCAGGCTGCTGCGACGCTACCCACATACACACACATCCACACTCGATAGTCACTCTCGGCCCCGCAGTCGCTTCTTTTTCGCCTCAATGTGCCATAATACGCCGCGACGACGACACTTGGCATTAAACGGTAGGATGAGAAAGTCGTGGCTAGATCTACTGCCACTGCTGCTGCTTTTGGCCGGCGTCGTCGCTCATGTGCGAGGAATCGGTAAGTCTTTTTTTTCTCGACCTTTTCATCGTTTGATTGTTCATTCTGTTGGCGAACTTTTTTTTGACAAGTGTATAGCGTGAGCTCTTTACGTCGCGATTCCAAGTCGTTAGATCGCGATTGAAACTCGAAAGTGGTTAATCAAGTATTTCAAATTATGGCTGTAATATTTTGATTTTTTTTTCGAGCGAGAAAGTGTTTTGTCGCAAAAATAATGGTACGGTGAATGTAGAAACGCACTCATGACCAACCAGTAATTCTGGTCAAGGTTAATTTTTATTTTTTGTAAACATGAAGCTTAGGAGAAATCGAAAGTCAAAGATTATCTCAAATTTTATGCAATCATTTACTTGATGCAACAGTATGAAAACGTAGAATTTTCAAACTCAAGTTTTGAATTCGCAGCTAAACAATACGTCGAAAAAAACAGGGATAAGATCTTTTCGAATACTTTTCGTCACGTTGACCTCATTATTGTGAACAAAACTGGCTATTTTAAAGGTCGCCCACCGATCAAGATGTGCGAATCTTTCAAACTGCCGAAGGTTAACCTCTTTGGTTTTTTGAATCTTCATATTATACTGTCATTGACGTATATGCTCGGCGCCTTGGAGATGTCTCCTTTCATTAAAAACATTCGAAAAAATATATTGAGCGATCACGAATGAAAGCGAATGTAAAGCGTATGAAGCTATACGCTCTGATCCTTAAATATATTTAAAATTTATTTAGACTGGTTAAAAAATTTTATACCCAAGAAAACCCATTGATAATGATAATCAAGCGTGACGCATATCGCACAAATAAATACTCATAGTTAGATGTGTGAAATATTTTTTCTTTTTCTATGCTAGATTCAAAGAGCGAACTATGGAAACGCTACGAACGCGCGACAGAAGCGAAAACAGTACCTTCGGCACGACTGGCGGTAATTATACACCAATTTTTTTGTTTTTATTAATTTTGTCAATATTTTTTTTTTCAACGCATTTCTGGCTCGATTTTGACAGACTAGCAAAAGTTATCAGCCATGCATAGGCCCGGATAGCAAGCCTGGACATTGCAGGCACTTGTCCAGCTGCCCCGACGAGTCGTTCAAAACGAATATTCCTCGCATGTTGCAATACATGTGCGTCATCGAAAAGGAGTACGTATATCGAATTTTTCTCGCTCATATTTTTTCGTCAAGTACGAAGATCTATGAAGGAAAAAAAAATAACGAAAAAATTTAAATGAAATTCACGTATGCATGTAAGCGCCATTTGAAACTCTCCGCGTGCACAATGCGAGCAGTCGAGTGAAATTCATTTACTTTTATATTATGCACAAATACATGGCATACTTTTTCCGCGCGATAGGTTCGTTGGTGTCTGCTGCCCGGATGAGGAGACCGAAGATAGTCAGAACGACATACTTCCCGTGGGAGGATTGGCCGGATCGCTGCCTGCAATTGCGAGTAAGTCACTGGAAATAAATATCGAATGCGTTCCGAGAGTCTCGAGAGCGTTTTCTCGATCGAGTGAGTGCTTGTAAAAATTATTCAATCACGAATAATGCCCGAAATTCCACAGTCGAAGGAGACGACGCCGTTGTCCTGCCGGACGACGATCGCAACTCCACCCTGGCGAGAAACTCGCGGGCGCACCGTGGATGCGGCGTGAGTACCCACGATCAGAGCCGAGTGACCGGCGGACGACCCACGAGCTCGCGGGAGTATCCCTGGATCGCGGCTCTTCTCAAGGGCGGCGAGCAGGTTTGCGGTGGCGTGCTCATCACCGACAGACACGTACTCACGGCTGCCCATTGCGTTTTCAGGTAAGCCTAACTATGATTTTAACATTAAAACGTGCACAATTTTACAAAATCCTCCAATGTCTCTGTAGAAACAAGCCCAGAGAGCTGAAGGTTCGTCTAGGAGAGTACGATTTGCGCTTCCCCAACGAGACCCGGGCCATCGACTTCCGAGTCGTCGAGATTCGCATTCACCGCGGCTACGTGCACACGACCTACAAAGATGACATCGCCATACTAAAAATTCACAAGCCAACGATATTTAATACGTACATTTGGCCCATATGTTTACCACCGGCGGGAGCTGTGTTCGAGAACAAACGGGCTACTGTCATTGGTGCGTTATATATCTATATTGTAACTCCGATATGGGTCATTGTTACAAATAAGAAATAAAAAAAAATACATACCTTTGTGTGCAGGCTGGGGCACGACTTCGTTCGCTGGCGCCAGTAGCTATGTACTCAGGGAAGTAATGGTTCCAATTTGGCCGCAAGATGTTTGCTCTGGCAAGTTTACCCAAGAAATAACTGAGAAAAACTTGTGTGCCGGAGCTTACGAGGGTAACGGAGACGCTTGTCAGGTCAGTTCCCCCTGTTGTCACCTAATTAGAAAGAAATCAAGTCCAAACATTTATTAGAGGACATACACTTTTCATTGATTCAATAAATCGCACGATTTAAATTTCACGTTTCCAAATTGCACAGGGTGACTCCGGTGGACCGCTGATGCATCAATTGAGCAACGGGCGTTGGATCAGTGTGGGCATCGTCTCCTGGGGCATCGGTTGTGGCGAGCCCGACAAGCCAGGCATTTACACTCGTGTCAATTCTTATCTCGACTGGATCTTCGCAAATGCAGTTTTTTAAAGAGATTCTGTTTTTTCATTAGCTCGTAGCTCCGTAAATCTTTTCGAGAAAAATTTGAAATAAAAAAATTATGAAATCAAACGAATACGAAATTCTCTCAAATTATATGTCTAACGAAAAATGAAAATTCTTAGGAAGAGGAATCGAACAAAGATCGGTGATTTTGATTAAAAAAGAATTTGTTTTCGTAAAAGATGGAACTTTATTTTCATAATTTTATGCATATCATAGGCTGGCACCCATTTATTCTTTTTTAGATCTTTTTCATTCCTTACTCTTGGAAAACCTTGGAAAAAAGTCACCAAAAATTAATGAATAACCGATTTTTTCTGCATATAATTTACACTTATTCTGCATATGACGTATAATATTATACGACAACAATTGTATACACTTTAAAACTTGCATGCATTGATAAACTTTCTTATTACATTCATTATTACAATTTTATGACTTGGTATTTTATACTCGTTAAGGAATAATTCTTTAGTGCTCTTAAAATTCCACATATAATATATTTCACACGATCTTCAACATGATTAATTTTTTTATACACACTCTGTAATCTTTTTGGACCGTTCATTCTCATCTGACTTTTTGAATTAGTTTTGTATTTTGAAAATTTTTTTTTAAGCATTTCAGCTACTTACAGATTATAGATTGGAATGTAAATGATATCGCGTAATAAGACAAAAAAAATTCGTAATTCCGAAAGTTTTTTTCAAGTGAAGATCCAGCCCCCACGCACCTAATATTTAACTCAAATCGCGATTTTCCATTCTTAATAGTCGCATATATTTTGAAATACGCAAAGGTCTAAAAATACGACACACAATTGAAACTTTCATTTGAATTAGCAATGCGAGAGAAAATTTTTTTAACAAGGAAAAGTTACACAATGACAAAATGCGCGACGGAAGAGATGCACTCACTGCGTCGAGAATCAAGAAAGTGAAATAAAAATAGAAAGGCGGACGCGTTGTCGCGTGAAAAAAACGGAAGCTCTTTGATATGTGCGTCTCGTTCGAGAACTCTCGTTTATGATTGTAAAATTACTTATAAATATCGTTCACTCGTTTTTTCATGACGGGTATTTGTTTCAATTTAAAAATATTGATGAATAAAATTGACTTTGAGAACAAGTGACTGTACACAATTTAAGAGAACGACACTATCATGGATAATTCTTGCAAGAATGGCATAGATTATTATTGAACCAAAATCTTACATCATTTCAAAAATTATGTAAAGAAAAATAATGAGTAAGTATGCACTTTTCCAAACAATTTCTCCTTGTACTTTTTTTCAATTATTTTTCTAGACTTTCACTTTTTGTACTGCATACTCATTTTTCTTTAACCGTACCTTCAATAACATTAAATTATTTTATCTTCTTTATTAAAAGTTTTTACTTCTTAACATTAAATAATTTACACTAAATATCTTTGGATGAGAATATTATGCAAACGTTGATTCATCAGCTCTCTGGTCCACAATTACTCTGAATATAGAATCAAACAGCCATAAACATTATAGTCAAATACAAACAGATTTTTTCCCAAGATTTTTATCGTTAAAAGTTTAATAAGTTTTTTAACGATCGATGGAAATTAGAATAATATATTTTGAATCTGTCTACATTATTGAACTACACCACATTCTTACGAGCTAAAAGAGTTTTGAAACATTATTCGGAGCTTGCGAGATGCACTCTCCGATGATTATTCTTAATATTTTAGTAAATCGATAGGAAAACAGCAGGTGAATAAAAATGTTTATTTAAAATACGAGACGATCACAATTGTACACTCGACATTAAAATACACCTACGTAATTGACTAATTTACCAAACGATGATGAATAAGAAAAAAATACTGACGAATAAGGTGTTTGTTCATTTTATATACGTATAGATTCATAATTATTCAATTTTTTTGGCATTCAGAAAATGAGAAGAGGCAAAAAACATAATTGTTTTTTTTTCGTACATTGGAATTACTACTGCAATTGCCTTTGCAGCGCAGTAGACTGAATAGAAACTTACTTTTTAACTGCAAATATTTCATGTAAATATGTACAGACGACTTTGTGGAGTAACCAACCATACTCCACGAAGTACACTAAATCAATCTTTGTACAAAAGAGATTGAAAAGCTTTGAGAATAATATTGTACGATGAGAGATTTGAAACATCAATTTATCAACTCTAGGCAATGATTATTTCGGTACAAAAATGCTTCTACCATACATATAATAATTAAGCTAAAGGAAAAACAGTTTACCTATAATATCGGCACCACACGATAGTCGCGCAAACACAGCATGCACTCGTCGTCGTCTTAAATGCATAATAATCATCATTCGTTAAACAGTTCATGGAACGGAAGCCACGGACAGCAGTAGTGGCGCACTCGCTCCACCATCGGAACTGTGATTCGGCATGCTCTCGCCGGCCGTAACTTGCTGCTGCTGCTGCTGTGGCTGCTGTTGTTGATTGTTCGTGTTGCGATGCGACGGCGACAGAGCCGGAGGTGCACCGTTACGATGCTGATCCGCGTAGAGAGTGTGCCTAGGGGTCGATATCGCAGGTACCTGCGCGCTGCGCAAGACCTGCTGCTGCGACGCCGTCGTCGTAGTCGTCGACGTATTGTTATTATCCATTTCTGGCGCGACTTTTTCGCCGTTTAGCCAATAAGTTATCATCGTGCCTTTGCCCTGAGGATCAGCAGCAAAGTAAATCATATGTGTGTAATATTTGTCGATTCGCGAATTCGCCTTAAGGTGAATTTTGCTTCTAAGAAGCATGACACGTGCTGATTCTAGGGAAAAAGTCAAACTCGTAAACTGCGGAGGGGGAGCTCTTATGTGGCAGCACGCAATAAACGCTTGACAAGAATAATCTGACGCAGAATTGTTCTACTCTCCGTGTTTTGAGATTAGAAAAAAAAAATTGTCGAGCTAAAAATTAAATTATTATCCGCATTAAAAGCAGATTACGTCAAGCTGAAATCCCACTGTAATCTCCAAAAATAAATATATAAAATCATAATTTTTTACTTTTCATGAAAGCGGGGGTGATAAATGGTTGGCAACTACATGAACAAACATAATTGTGAAAATATTAAGAATGGTCATTTTATATTTACCTTTAATGCGACTTCTCCTCTGCAGATTAAATCGAAAGTTCCAAAAGTATCGAGTATTTCCTTTGTTTTCGGACTTACATGTATTTTTAAAGCTGTTAACAATGAAAATGCAGATTGCTTAGCAAATGTTCATTTCCAACAAAACAACAATTTTTAAATTTCGTATTGCTTGCGTATCATTTCTATTTATCAATATATTTTTTAATATATATTTTTTCATACATATCGATTGAGAAACGAAACAATTTTATGTAAAATGAAAGATTGAAACGCAATGAAAAGTTATGGATTCAGCTAAAGCGAACTTTATCTGAAAAATGAACTTTGAATTCTTAGCACCGAAATCAAAAAGAAAAGCTTTAGTTTTTTCAAAATAAAACAAAAACTGAAAAAAGTTGTTATTAGAATGAATTGGCAATTTTTTATTGCTGCTCAAATTCATCAATTTTGTCTGACCAGAATAATCGATCAAAAGAAGATGAATTTCAATTTCTATCATTCTCATGAAAATTTGATTCTTGGCCCTGGCGAGCGCAACGTGACGTGTAACTTCATTATTTTCGAGCAATCAATAAATTTGCAGTGAAATAATAATCCAATGTTATCTATCAAACTTTTATGCCCTACTGCAAATGATGCATTTGCCACGGAGCTGTAGTAAAAGATTGATACAATATTCTCTGAAAAAATAAGTGCTTCGTCGGGAAATTTTTCTCGTCCAAAAGCAAAAAGGTGACTCGCTTTCAATCGTTCTTGTATTTTTAAGCTTAAAACGGATTCATTTAGGATTTTTGAAAAAAGTATTCAATCAAATGGGACGTTAAAAAAGAGGGCACAACACTATGAAACGAGCTCGCTCTCTGGCAAGAACAAGAAAAATTGCAATTTCGTACACGTTATTTAGTCAAGTTTTCTCGGAAAGTTTTTTTAGAAAATAAAGTCTTTCCAGCGTCGCGCGCTCGAGTACCTTTTAATTGTTTTCCCTTAAGCTGTGTCTCAACCTCTTGAGTAAGTGTGTATACGAAGACGGTATAAATGAAATTTAAAAATAATCTTTACCCGACTATATTTCGACTACATACATTTTTCATGTAAATGGGATGTTACAAAATTCAATTGAAAAAAGCCAAATTGAAAAATAACAAAATTGCCACACTCGTGTAGTGCAGTGCTTCCTTCTCTCTTTTTTCACCGCATTGTATGAAGTATAACATCGATGAAAGAGCCTGAAATCTGAATATGTCTTTTTTACCCCACGTCGCTCGACCTACTTTATTCTCTTTGCCGAGCTATAGTAATGATCGCAATCTGTGCGAAGGGATAATTTGCGATATAAAAGAGCTCGCGACAAAAAAGTGAGAGATAATTTTACGACGAGAATCTACATGTTCACTGCTACTATACACGCCGAACCCAAGTAGTCAATTCATCGAATCGAACAGGGAAAAATTCAAGATGATTCAATGATGAATAAATGAGAAATTTATCTGAGCGGGATGCAAAAATAATTTTAAAAAATGAACATTTATCGCATTTAGAGTCTAGAGCTAAAAAAAAATTTCTTTTAATTGAAGTGCAATGCAGAATGTATAAATGTATGCGAAAACAATGGCAAAGAAATATTAATGTTGTAGAGCGCGTTTGTTATGCCTTCTTTGTTTTTAAACATGCAAGCATATAATTACATTTGGATTGCTGTAAGTTAATTTCATAAATGCACGTTTATGTCCCATAATATAAATAGTAAAACATTACTTTCACACTTCAAACTGAACGAAAAAGAGTCTATTTTCTAAAAGTATTCTAGTCACAAGCTGCATTGGAAGTGGTTATTTGTTAACGTGTTCATAGATAGCATAGCAGTCGAGTAGTTGTAAATGAAATAGTTCGCTCACCCTCTCCGTTGCTCTCCATCCTCGAGGCCGTGTTTACCGTGTCACCGAACAGGCAGTACCTTGGCATTTTTAGGCCTACGACGCCTGCTACACAGGGACCTGTAACAACAATAGACCAACTCATTGCAATAGCTGTTATGTCAGAGAAACTAAGATAGGGATCAATGCCGTTTGTTTGCTCAGCGACAGTGTTTGCCTTATAAAAGAGTAGAATTAACTTGGGGATACTCGATGCAAATTAAATTTCATTCAAGGTATGATATTAAAATGTTTAAGAGTTTAAATAAGCTTACTGTCCTCGTAATGAAATTTTTTTTTATTCGTACTGAAATGCGCACGCAAGTGGGTTAGTTATTTTTCAGCTCGATGTAGATGCGTAATTTCAGATTAAAAAATAAACATAAAAATAATACAAAATAAACTGTTCTATGCTAAAAAAAATTTACGTACGTCAAAAGAAATGACGTACGAGGTAAAAAAAATAATGATTACATCACAAAAAACAAGTCAACATTTTAAAAACTGGTTCTTCGTAGATTATGCGAGCATTATAATAAATTTAAAGCAAATTCGACGATATTAATGATGCATTAATTATACAGTTATGCTTGACTACAGTCGACTCGGGATTTTTTTTAAAACCTAACTCCCTCGCATTGTTTATTTTCATTTATGCTACAAGGTTGGGGTAAAAACTTTTTCCTCCTTCAAAATTCAACTAGTTAATAAGCATCCACAACAAGCTTTCACGATTCTCTTTAATATTACGTGGAGAGTGCTGATGATGTAATATAAGTTTGAGCTCGAAGGAAAAATTCTCATTAGACCGCGTAGTCTAGCGCTATGGCTACTCCAAAGGCATCGGCCACAGGAGTGTTAATCAGATGAAAAATTGAATTAAACTTTTTTTCTAGCCGTAACAATGCGTAAGAAATATAATCAGCGGATGCGCAGCGCTAATTCGTCCAGAATCAAAAAATTACTAAATTTTCTTAATTAAAAAGAGTTGTGAAAAAGACTTTGTTACTTGTGGATGGGTATGAAGCAATTGAACGTTAAAGTACATGCCAAAAACTTTGTAACGCAGGGAGTCGTCAGAGACAGCAATAATTAGAAACTAATTAAGTTGATTTCACGAAGAGTTTCGAAGACCTATATACATGCCCAAGAGACGTTTGCCGCACTCTTTTATGAACGAGTATAAGTGACTTGAACTGGCGCGGCTCAGCTGGATAATTGGAAAAAGTCCAACGAGCGAGAGGAGAACTCACCGCTATGCATGCCAATTCGCAGTTTCAGCTGCTCGCTAGGCCTGTGGCGAATTTTGAAAGTCATGACTGTGTCACGGAGAGCAAGGCTCATCCGCGCAATCTCTCGTGCGTGGTTCATGCCGTTCCTCACTGGCAGGCCCGAGACGACCATATAAGCGTCTCCGATCGTCTCCACCTGTTAATCAGACACATTACAAATGCATGACATTTATTCTCATTTTTCGGTATATTTTTAAAAATTATATTTTAACTTTAAATTCAAAATACGATGTAAAATGATAATTTATATTGCAGCAATTAAAGCAGAAGCAGAAATAGATTTAGAAAAGTAATTCGAAGGATAGATACAGCGAGAGTGAGACTACACAAAACATTATTATAATGTTCTCACTATCGGAAACGCGATAGGAATAACTCGAGCGCATTAACAGCTTCCCATCAAACGATACGAGCGCAGGACCGACGCGCGAATTCTCCAGCCTCGCAGACAGTTCTGTAACGATGATGCTACTCCGTTTTCGCACGCTCGCGGAGCTCAGGATTCCATTATACGAGCGTTCCTCGACTTTTATTCGACGAAAACTAGGCTATATCCATTGATCATGTTTATGTAACGCAAAGCCGAAGAACGAGATATCCTGGCGGAATAGGAAATGTAATTTTTCTAAAAAGCAGCAAAAATTCGTAAAGCATTCGGTCATAGATGCGGCGTCGTCGAATTTTAGCGGCTGGACACGCGCGAGGAGACGTGACGACGAAATTCTCGAGTGCTTTGCGACCCTCTCCCCTTCCTCGCGTCGTTTCGTGTTCGCAGAAGAAGCTTTTATTTCTCGACCTCGTTTTCAATTGTGGCCCATTGTCTGACGAGTTCTTTCCTAGCTGTTTCGTAATATCACGCGCTGTAATTATTTCTTTCTTTCCTTCGTTTTTTTTCACATACGAACTTTTCTTTCAACTCTAGTTCGAAATATCGTCAATCGGAAGGCATCGAACAAAGTCAAAGGAAAAATTCAATCGAGACGTTGTAACGACTGCTTACCTTATAAACGTCGAAATTTTCAATAATCGAATCGAAGCACGTGTAGAGGTCGTTGAGAAGATCGACGACTTGAAGTGGCGTACTTTCGGCCGAGAGGCTCGTAAAACCGACGATGTCGCTGAAATAAATTGTTACCTGGTCGTAGGTCTCGGCGATCACGCTCTTGCCGAGTATTAGCTGAGACGCGACGGATCTAAAACGAGAAAACGTAAAAAAATTTCATTTTTATTCTTTACCCTTCGGGCCAGCAGCTAAAGTATTATACGAGTTTAAACAAAAATAAGAAGAAAGAGCGAGGAAAAATTCTGAGTTTTCACGAACACGAGCTAGTACGTTAATTAAACTTTTCGTGTTTAACGTCTCTCTCTGTGTAGACACCGCGTTCGTTTTATTCGTCAATGATACCGCGCCTTGAAGTTTCAAAAAGAAGCTTTTCCACTTGAAATTTATTTAACTGAGAAAGCCAAGCATCAGAGGTATAATTACACAATTTCTTAATTTCCGAGGTGTCGTGAAAAGCTCTTTAAAAAATTGCGAATCTGACCGCACACTTGCCTCGCCACTGACTCTTGGAATTATTTGAACAAAAAAGCAGCAGCTATCATTTCGATCTTTCGAACCTCAACAAGTATAAATTAACAACGAAGCTATGTTTAATTACACATAATAACGCCATACGCGCGATACGCAATCTGGTAGAATTTGCCCGCGCGCACGAAAGAAAAGGACGCGAGGGAGCAGCGACTGGCTGGTATGCGCTAGTTTAAATTTGCAACAGCATCGCGAGCGCGACGTGCACTCGTGAAAATGCAAATTTTGCACGCTCGTTAAGGATGCAGCGCGCGATATAATTGCTCGCTCGAGCTCGGGCTGCTTTTGTTACGAATATATACAGCCTGGACGGCATCAGCTGCGAGCGTTTATACGATGGCCCTTACACGCGCATATATATTTCATATGGAGTGCCTCGCGGTGGCAAAGGTCAAACTTTCCGCGTACGAAGGGATGTTTGCGCGAGACTTTATAATGATATATAACACACACACACACACACACACACACATACACAGTGGACCGTGTCCTTGATTAATGACCCACTGCTGGGAAAGTTCGCGAGCGAGTTGCATTCGGAATCAAAAGTGTCTGCCGGCAGTTGCGTTTACGAGCTTTGCGCGTCTCAAAGATCGGTATATCGAGACTTCGTACACAGCGCGTTATTTTTATTTCATTTGAAATAAACGAGGCGCTATGATTTCCTTAGGGGTGCTGCTGCTGCTGTTGCAGCAGTT
This sequence comes from Trichogramma pretiosum, assembly GCF_000599845.2. Taxonomy (NCBI): domain Eukaryota; kingdom Metazoa; phylum Arthropoda; class Insecta; order Hymenoptera; family Trichogrammatidae; genus Trichogramma; species Trichogramma pretiosum. The sequence continues at coordinate 1,666,946 of NW_019641611.1, read as the reverse complement.
CGTCCGATCATTTGTCACCCCTTCCCTTGCTGCGCTATGTGCTACCCAAAGAAAAGCTCGGATCTTTATAGCCCTGGAAGGAAAAGAGAGTAAACTTACTTTGGCAGCAACTGGTAGAGAAGTTCCTCGCATTTGCGCTTCTCCTCGAGATAGTCGGCGGTCCTTTCGGCCACGAGATTCTCCAAATTATCCGCGTAGTGCTCCATACGCGACAGTAGATTGTCCAAGAGATTGTTAATTCGGCTGTCTCTGCAAGAAAAAAAGCAAAGAAGGCAAATAAAATTCTGCTATTGAGCATCGTGCGCCGTTCATACTTGATTAAATTTTATGCCGCCTGATAAACGATTTTGCCTTGCGCGATTTCGCTGGCTTGCACGCGGCATAATATTTTATCGTCTCGCATTATCGGCGCGTTTACACCCACCTGCCCCATTTTTCAGTTATAATCACCTTTGGATCGTTCGAACGCGTGCTTGACAATGTGAATTTTACCTACTGCTGCATTCGCCTTTATTTATTTATGTAAGCAATGCGTCTCGCGCGCAAAATAGAAATTACATTCGATCTACTAGCCCCAGAAGTGCCCGAGGCGTCAAGTATATAGTGATATACCTTCTGTTCGCGTTTCAGCCCGTTTCTACGCGTGTCTTGGACAAGGACACAGATCAGCTATTGTGCATGTATTATTATACGTTTGGCTCGGGTTGGCTACACACTTACCTAACGCGCAAAGCACACACAAGAGTGCGTTTACTTTCCATTCCCACTAATGAGACGATTTACATGATCCAAAAGCTCCTCTCTTTCGCACTATATTATATAGCTCTGCTCGAGAAAAAGTTACGTGTGCACATTGTTATATGCGCCACACAGCGAAGCCGAATAAGTATATTATATTATACCCGCGCAAAGTTTTCCATGAATTATACGTAAAAAGTAAAAAGACGATGTAGTAGTTGTTCGGATTGTTATTATATTTTGAAGGAAAAGTATTTATTCTCTCGCTCTTTCTCTCTTGCGAGCGTAGCCTTGGGAAATGGTATATATAGGATGCAATTCTTCAGGGTATCTTTCCTTCCTATACGTATTTATATATTTATAATATAAAACGAAACAACAACTCTCGAGTAATTGGGTGTGTTGAGGGAATATATTTCGCGAAACAAAACTCATTTTCAAGGTATTCAAGCCTCGAGATTCTTAATGCTTTGAACGTAATCTCGTTGAAAATTACTCAACATTGAACGACGGATAATCATAATAAAAGATTGAAAATTCCAACGAGTCTATCGATTTTCTATCGCATTTACAACGCGTTTATCTCGATTTTCATCTTATACGCGATTGATAGAAAAATAAAAAGGATCAACGAAACATGATCGTGGTTTTGAGGGTTGGAAAAGTTACCTCTCGCTTCCGACGTATAACAAGCCAATTGTTATAACTTCTCATAACAAGCATTCATGTACGTCCAATTTCCTTTCATTGTGCGCTGTTGCTCTGCAAAGTTACACCGTCTGATGCATCGACATGATTAGTAACTTGTTACAGTAGTGAGTCGTTTTCTGTTTTTTTTTTTTTTTTTAATGAAAATTTTCGCGCTTTTTTCAAATAAGGCGAAGAAAAAAGCATATGTTCAGTGTACAGTCATTTGTATATTTCACGAGCGGCTTGTATATCTCGAGTGGATGACCGACAACTTGATTGATGCGGTGTATTTCTTTTGAGGTCACTTTTATACCTTGATCCTATCGCGACTATGCTTGATATATGACAAGAATGGTTCGCGTTGTCGAGGAGGCAAAAAAATAAATAAAAAAATAAAAATGATGCACCATCACATCTGCTCTCATGAGAATGCTTAAAAATGCATAATCCGTTGTTCTTCCTCAAATATGATTAATGCGTGCAAATAAACTTTCGGGCGCGTAGGAAGAGATAGAAGAGAGAGAGGGAGAAATGAGAGATAAAAAGACGGTAAAATTCAGGTCAGATATATCGGATTATCCATTATTGCTAGATACAAGTATTATATAGCAAGGGCCGATACGCCGTCACTGCAGGATAGTCAAGAGGTCAATTTTATTTCCCCTCTATTACAAAACTCCTGACAAGCTTTGATTTATATTCATTTCTACTATCGACAAAAAAAATTATATTCCCTGATCGAGTCCTGCGAACGAAATGCAAATTAGAGAGAGAGAGAGAGAGCGAAAGAGACGCTATTTCGATCTGTACGCTGTAATATTTTCTCATTGTATCAGGGCAATGCTGCAAGTCAATTAAAAAAATCTCGCTTGCGACAGCAGTATCGAGGCGTTTAAAAGGAAAAAAGGGGGGAAATGTTGTTAAAAGTCTCTATTATTTGGAGTACTACAGTCGCTTCTTCTTGGCGGCGCGAGTGTATACAACACGTACAGCGGCAGCATCAGTAGTATTGCAATATAGGTCGCGAATGGCTGCAGTCTCGGGCCACTGCACTCTTTTCTTTTCTCTCTCTCTCTCTCTCCTTTTTTCACTAGATTTGGCACTAAGAGTACGAGAGAACTACACGATCATTGGAATTACTCAAGCCTTGATACTTGTACGATAGTCGTTCAGTTCCGAAAATGCATTTTTTTCCTCTCCTCAAGTTGAACGACACACTATGCGACGAAAGATCGAGTTTCGTGTCATAGTTCGCGCCACTAAACGAACGTATTTTCACGAAGAAATATATACGCGTATAAGCTCGCAGCAATGATACATAAGCACGTACACGCGTGACTCTTAATTAGAGCAGATGCAACGGCTATATGCCGTACTCGAGCTCCGCAGCACGATGTCGCTCATTTATAATATTATACACGTGCGTGCGCGTAATCCCTCTTTTGAGCGAATCCGGAGGATCTCGCGCGCCATGTAGTGCACTCGATTCTCTCGTACGTATATATACGCGTAAAATCGATATACAGCAGATGACGATGCCGTGAAACGACTGCGAGACTCCCATGTATGTATGGACGACGGAAAAGATACGCGCACTGTTTTATCTATACGCAGCAGTAATTATTATTCATCACAAAAGAAATCGTAAACACAAAAGCGCTATACGTAATAATAAAAAGAGCGACGAGTCGCGGCCTCGCCTTTCTCCGATATCGGACTCGTGCGTTATCATGTGCTAATTCATCGCAGCTCATTGTTTGGATTATATGCAAAAAACGCAGAAGATAAAAAAACAACCACGGAAAGTGCAAGCACGGTGAATACAATTTTTATTGCCTGTGCGATCCTGCTGAATTTGAAAGCTCGCGAGCATAAAATTTCCTACCCGTGAAATGATCGTAAAAAAACACAAGAAAATATAAAATGTTTTTTTTTTGGTTTGGTTTACGAACGTGCGCAGGGATACCTTCTAAAATTTATATCCACTCGGTGACGAGAAAAAGAACATGGAAATATTTTCGTGTTCTGGGTACTGGCGGTCTTTCATATGGTAATGAAAGCGCTATTCGAAAGTGAAACATTTATGGTCAGCGTGGCAAGCTTTTTCTCTGGTTAAATGATAGTTTAACCGTTGGTGTAAAATTTAAAGTGCCCGCATATGCTGAAATTCAAAAGTGATACAACGAAGATCTCTACTAGGTTCCTCGTAAACGTACACAAATCTATATAGCGAAAACATTTTACGAGCAAAATTTTTTGGTAACTTTTTGGAAAATAACATCACAGCTATCCCGTGCACAATGAAATTTAGAGAATTCAAAGGGCCAGCCACGCTAAGATAATCGTGGAAAGCATTCGAAGCGAGACGTGCTCTCGCGAGCGGCATGACGAGAGATGGAAAAACGAGGTTACAAGCCGGCAAGTGGAGCAAGAGACGTGTGCAGCTTGCTATACGGTGAGCTGCGAAGGGAGAGTCGCTCGCACACACATGCACGCGGTCAAAGCCTCGGGCTTGGAAAAGACGCTGCTACTGCTGCTGCTGCCATAGAGCGCGCAGCGACGCTAATGGCTCGTATACACTATACTGCATAGCTGCAAAGGCACACACACGAATGTGCACTGCACGGGTTTATATGTAATGCACTGGAATTGGAGCTCGTGCGTGAGCATGTGCATTCGTTTACGAGAGAGAGAGAAAGACTCCGACCGCTCGGAATGCCTCCAGAGCTGTAAACAAACTTTTTCCGCGCGGAAGCTCGCTCCTTTGTGCGTGCGTCTGCTCCTCGGTGCGCACACGGTTTTATCTTGGCGGCGAGCGGCAGCGCTGCGTTTATAAAAACAATTCGTGACTAACTTTCCAACTTGTTTATACGTAATTTAGCTAAATATTCAAAAGCTTCTCGCGCGCGCCACAGAGATAAGATTTAGCTGCAAAGTTTGCCGTGTATATAAGCTTTGTGTGCGCCGCACGGTGTAGCGTGTTTTCATTTCGAGTGAGCTTGCATAATTCCGACTGATTAATGACGGATACGCGAGCTCGAGCGCTAAATCGTTCTTTTAATTTTACGAGATATAATAAATTTAAGCCTTGTAGGGCAATTGCACGAGCTACGAGGGAACTTTTGCTTTGAGCCTAGACGAAAGGGCCAAAATTGAATTACGCAGGACGTCGGATAGGAGTCACTTAAGCGTCGTAAAGCTGGTCTCCTTTGTCAGAGGCACTGAAAATGAGGCATGTTCCAGAGATCATATAAAAGGCCCACATTTGTATGAATTGACCACATAATTACTTTTTGGGGCTTAACTATATCAAAATCCAGCCCAAGGAATGATGGATGTTTCAACTTCTACGCCAGAGTACGCGAACGATGTATTTGAAAAAGACATGAGACAGAGTGAGTTACAGAAGCATGCATTGCGGAAAGACTCTTTTCAATCGATTCATTCCCTTCGATAAATTGACGATTGAAGAATGATAAAATAAGAGATATATCTATATCAAAACGGAAATTCCTTTTCACGGATTATCATAACCCCAATTGCGCTTGAATAGATTTATATATTCTTTTCAGTCGTAGTTCCATCGAACGTGGGCGCATGACGCTAATGAACCGATTACAAATGGAGGCAGATGATCGATATAAATGGAAGATAAAAATAAAAAGTTTATCCAAGCTTGAAAAAAACCTCTCTTCTTTTCTCGAAAAGTCCGAAATGCCGCACCTCAAATTTGTCTACTCAAAAAAAAAGAGGAAGCTGACAATAGCTCATTTTAGTCAGATGCGAGCTTTAGTAAAGGAAAAAAAATACTTGGCTCGAATAATCCAAAATGAAATTTCCATAGCATTCTAACTTCGTCAAAAACTGTGCTGAATTCATGCAAGTGAGAGAGCATAAAAAAATAATAAAATTTATCGCCAGAATGAAATCAACTTTTGCGCTCGCCTAGCATGTCTTTTTCATTTTCTACAAGCTAGCAATAATCTTTTTTTCAAATATTGTTTTCCTGCAGCGAGGTGAGAGGACGACGACGTCAACGATGCTTGGATTGCACTTGTGCAGTAGCAGCAGCAGCAGCAGCAGGGAAGAGAGCGGATCGATAGCTGCGAGGCGCGCGCGCGGGAAATATGCCAATATCAGAGGTGGCTGACCGGCCGACCGAAGAAAGCTCTTGGAGCTGCGTCGCACCTTGTGTCGATTATCAAGTACAGCGACGAATGAGAATCACGTGCAGATTCTTTAATTTTCACGGCATGAACGCGAGAGTTTATCTGAATAGCTGCGAGACTTTAAATGCTCTAAAAGCCATTTTACAGCCGAACGCGTGCCGTGTTATTACTTATTTTCCTTTTATACTTTTACGCTAAAAAGGCGTCGAGACTTCGATGAAGACTGGCGCTCGAGCTTTTCCGAAGCTTTTATGAATAAATCATAACAGTTTACGAGGATCCGACGAGGCTCGAAAAAAGTTTCTCAGAAATTACACCGAAAATTCATCTTTATTCCGCCGAGGTCCTTTCATAATTCACTCCTTTTCTGAGAAAGAGAGATGAAAGTCATATTCCAGGAAAAAACTTTGAGCAGTCGTCCAATTTCGTCGAATTTACACCTATGACTATTTTCGTCCCCACGACTTTGAAAAACTAGGTCGCATTCGATCGAAGCGTGAAACTCGCCTCTCTCCCTCTCTTGTGCGCGCGAGAGTAATATCGAGTTTCTAGAATTCGTGGAATGCTTACTTGTTGATTTTACGGACGATCTCTTTGAGTCCCGCGAAATCGGGTCGTCCTGCTGGATCCTCGCCCCAACATCGGTCTATCAGCGAAGCAACCTGAAAGAAGCGAGCATACGTGTACGATTAGTCGCAGTGCGAAATAATCCGAGGGATAATCAGAAAATTTCAGAAAAACTTACCTCTTCGTCGACGGAAGTATCATCGACGAAAGGTCTTAGCGGAGATCCACCACCCCTTCGTACTCCATCGACGATTTCTGAAAGCAAAGAAAACAAGCAAGTGAGAATCCATGAGTCACGTAAGGAAAAAACTTTTTATAAGCCGTCGATCGAAGTTATTTAATCAAGCGATGACAATTTTATAGCCATCTCAAGTTTTCTCGACGATTACCCCCTTGCGTAAGAAAAAAAAAATAACATCGTTAGAGAGCCCCGCGCGCACGAGGATCGGCAGAGCTATTAGCTCTCGTTTCATTCCGAGTGCGTCGAGTCGCGTATGCAAGCCTCGCTCGCGCGCGTGTATCCATTATACACTTGACACACAAAATTCCCTCCAGCCGAGCATCCAACTGAGTTATATTCACATAAACAAGTTAAGACGTCGATCTACACACACACCCATATACACGCAGCTCTTGGCGTAATTGCGCGTCGGCTTTCACGAGTGCGCTCGCACGCACACTCGCAAGCCCGCGCGCTGTGCCGCTGCACCTGAAAATTCACGATCGGAAGCTCGTGTCTGGCGTGATTTTCGACCTTAATCCGTACTCGAGAGATTGAACGATAAAATATTCGTCAGCCGGTCGTAGATGGAGATTCGTTAAAATTTACCGTTTCGACAAGCTTATGAGCTCTGACGTGTACCTACGGTACACACATGTAGGTCGATGCGAGAGGGCCTGCTTAAGCTCTCGCATATCTCATCGTCATCAACGCTGCCACTTGATTATCAATTAACGCTTTTGCGACGCGTCAAATTCTTGCCAGGCGAGATCGCGTATCTACGCCTGCAGCAGCAGCCACTAATGGAATCGTAACGCGTGCACAGCAACGTGCCTGCAAACACCGCTTCTTCCACTTTTCCCCTCAAATTAGATGAAGTAGTCGCATGTACGGTTACTTCGATGCGACTAAAAAAATTCATCGTCTAAGTGACTTGGACATCTCTTCTTTCGACACTGAAGCTGTCCACTGAGTGCACTCCCAGAAGATGTTTTTTTTTGTTTGTACAGTTGCGTTGAGCTAATCAACCTCGATGTACTATAATTCATATTACGCTACGGCAAAAAAACCAGTGCCATTTTTCCGTTAAAAAAACAACACTTCCACGTGCAGCACATATAAAACTTTTCAGATCGCGAGCCCGAAATACTCACTTCTTTGTTTTTCGTTCGCCCACAAAACGATTTGCAAAAATTGTGTACTGCTCTCTCGCGCGAATATAGCATTATAAAAAAGATGCGACTTAATGGTTCTTTTATGTTGATTCTTGAAACGATAAAATTCAACCCGTGGTCGAAGTGGTATATAATAAATGTACGATATGTGTCTACCGATCCTTGCAGACCCGATACCCCGCACAATTTTTCTCCGAATGATAGATATGAATTCAAAATCGTACACGTACTTTTCCAATTTATATGCTGGTCGATTCTAGACTATGGCTAGAAATTAAGATCTCCCATTGAAATCGGCGCCCAGCTGCCACTCAATCGTCGCCATCACTCTACCACTATCGACTCAAGCCCTCTCGAACAATATATAATACCATGACCTACATAAAATGTGTTTGTGAGTATGTAGGCATCAAAAACAGACACGCGTGCCTGCCATTATATACATCCAGAGACATCGCCATCCTGTGTTAGAGAGAGACTATGTTATCGAACTTTCAATGTTTTGCGAGCTTTTCTCCCTATTCTAAATACGCAAAGTACGTCGCGTATGTGTAATAACGCGATGTATAGTTATTCACTACTCGAAAGCAACACAGCCGATTTTGTTATCGACAGCTCAAAGTGGCGTATTATATTCTCATTCTCTTTTTTACCCTTTGTCCAATACACGCCAATTTCCACATAGTAAGCTACACCTCCTTCCATCTCACACCCTTATTTGTTTTGCAGCAATATCAAAGGGTCGGCATGCTTCTTTTTTTATCCCTTGACGCTTGTTTACTGATTTTTACTACTGCCACAAGCCATACCAAGGCTTTTTCTTTCCACGTGCTGTCGTAACTCAAGCGCTGACGTTATTCCAGAATATAACGACGCATTTGTTTCGTCACACGAAAACTGACACCTGACGTGAATGCGTAAAGAAGCTACAATTCTGTCGAGATGGACAGGGTGAAAATCTCTGAGAAATAAGAGTTGCGAAGACTAAGTAAATAGTGAAATCGAAGAAGTCAAGCCAGATACAAAAGCAATTATTGTTTTTCCGGGGCAAATAAGCGCAAAAGCCCAGGAGCAAGTGCCTGACTGTACATCGATCGTACTACTAGTCCATGAAAAATCATTCATTGGCAATCGTAAAAAGTTTTCGTACTACTCAAGCGAACAAATTGTTTTTCTTTTTGTCCGATCCAACTTCTGTCGAAGTTTATATGCAACGTGTTTTTGAGGACGAAGTCTGCCAACGCCGCGCGATCGTTTCATTGCGATACAACCACATACATCCACACAAAAAGAAGCACATAATATGCTGCGATAATCTCAACGAGCGCGTAAAAAGTTTATACGCCGTTTTTACCCAATAAAGAATGTGGAATATTTTTCCCGTAAAAAAAAAGAAAAAAAGGAAGAAAAAAGAATGTAGCCCAAAGCTTGGTCGAGCCATAAAGTAAGCGGGGGGTCAACCTACTGTGCTGCTTGTAAAGATCCTCGAGGTAGCCGCTGCAGTGATCGCAGCTGAGGGTGCAGTGCGGTCGGCGCACCTCGAGCAGGGGGCTGACCGCCCGACGTGGACTGGTACCGCCGTCGGGGCTAGCCCCTTGCAGGGAGGGCAGCGCCAGGCTGCTCGTGCTCGAGGCGTTGCTACGCTCACCCATCTTGATCGTGTCCTTCTCCTTCGAATCTAGATGCTGCATCGTACTATATTTTTTTTTACTTTGGCTGATTCTAGGCTTTTTTGTTATGCGTTTTTATCGGAGGTTGCATCAAAATTACACCCTGCGCAAGTTGTTTGACAGGTTTTATGCATTCAAGTTTTCTTCTCTAGCTCGATTCCGCTTAACTCGTGTTTCTGGTCGAGCAAAAAATTAACTCGATATGTTTATCGCGCTGACCAGGCAGTGGGGCACGTGCACGTAAACGAGACGAATTGCCACTGCTACGAGCGAGAGATAAAATCATTAAAATTTATCGCGGTGATTACGCTACGTAAACGTATTTATCGCAGTAGTACAGATCGCTCTGCGTGGAGCCCTACTGCGAATACCGGTCAAAGGGGATATTATTCACCGTATCATAGTTATATGACACATGCACGAAATATTTTCCGAGGAACGTCAACATCCCGAGCGATAAATTTGATATCGTTTGGGTATAACGAAGGGAAAGAACGAGTGAAAGAGTAGCTTTGCACTACAGGGCGTTTTACACGAGAATATACAACTGGATTCTCGCGATTCGTCTACTTGCGCGTAGCATTTCGCCAAAGTATTATCCAGCTAATTACAAAATGCCCCGACAAAGCGCGTGTGTAAAATATTTACGGCTATCCTCCCATGACCTAATTAAGCGGCTATCCTCCTCCAGCGCTCGAGTGCAGCTGGATTTTCTGGCGCACGCAGTTCCCTACGTGTTCTTATATGGCTTGTTGCGAAGATAGCATTAGCGATAGCCGAGTGCGTTGCAGCTCCAGTCGCGCCACGCGTTCACGCACTCTTTATATTTTAGACAACGGGAAAATTCAAACAACGCGAAAAATGCGCTAAGCCGGAGAATTTAGCCGACGTGCGTACCGCAGCTTGCGCTTACTTTGCACGCGCTACATAATACCGTGAGGTATGCGCGCGCCGAGCTCGGCTAATAGCTATCTGCCGCGTACGGATAAAGCACGCAGCCCGAGTGTACACATACACGCATGCTTTTCTCTTCTGTCGGAACAAGGAAAAGGTAGTTATATTGCACGCGCGACTGGTTCTGGAAACGATGCTGTCAAAAGCTGCCGGAGATCAAATGAGCATCATGAGTTATTTCTTAATTTTGAGCCAAAGCTTCTGGCCAGTTCGGGCGACATTTTTTGTCTCGCGTTATAGGATAAATCGACGTCGGAATAAATAGTACCGAATAAAAGTCGCACAGGTGTACGCTTGTTACAATAAATCTTTACGCGCGGCACACGAAAACGTACGGCAGGGAGGACCAGAAAAAAAGGGGGGAGAGGGAGCAAAATATCAGGCGTGCAAGAGTGCGATCTATCTTCCGAAGGAAAACCTTTATAGCATAGCAGCATAGCAGAGAGAAAGAGAGATGGAGAAACAAGCAATGCACGCCATCAATTCAAATTATCCTGCTTCCTAGCTAGCTCTCTCGCTCTCCTTTTCTTCTCAACATTCTGCAGGTGAATTTTTTCATTGCAGCGTGCAGGTACAATATGTGTGTGCTTCTCTTTGACATACATGCTCATACACACGAGCGGGTGTACAAGTCAAGCTCGTTCTCTCTCTCTATCTCTCCTTCTCTCCTTCTCTCTCAGCCTTTGTACGCTCGATGCCGGTGTGTGCAGGCCGAGGTCGACCTACATAGCGGCAGCAGTAGCAGCATCGGTAAAGGAAACTCATATAACACGCAGAGAGATACTTGGAAACTTTTTTTCTTTCTCGTTCTTTCGTGCGTCTTGTGCATATAGGCAATCGATATATAACGTGTATAATTCGATACGTATGCAATGCACAAGTTTTCGTTATAGAGCCACTGTGACACGAGTCAATGTATATCATATATCACGCGTCGCAAGTCCAACTTTCGCCTCAAAGTTTTGATTACTACCTCGTCGTATGTCTCTGCTCGAGTTTGATTATTACTTTTATGCTTCATAAATTACTCTACAATTCGCGCTTTCGCTCGTCGATATGTAATAAGGCATTTTTCAGCGGGATAAATTGACAGCTCTTTTTTTTCATAAAGCGGCACTGGAGTTTTATTTTTTTGTACAAACAAATCTCCATTAGTTCCGTAGACCAAAAAAAAGTAGTTCAAGCAACAAAGCGAAACATCCGGTAAAGGCTTTTTACGCGAGTGTGGCGCTGACAAAAGCTAAAACTCGACGAAGCGCGAAATAAGTTCGGAACGTATTACTTGACTTGGGCAAAAAGTAAGTATATATTCTTGAACAATTTTGAGCATATGGTAGAGAGCTGCGTAAATATTTTTTTTTTTTTTTTTTTTTTAAAGAACGAAGCCCGTTGAATGCACGTCGGATATGAACGTCTGGAAACAAAAAAGTCTGAAAGAGCTTTTCGCGATCTCGCTCGAGTTCGATGAACTCTAATGTATCGCCCGATATAAAACTAGAGAGCGCAAAGTTTTATATGCTCCTTTGCTCGCAGAGAGTCGCAGGAAAAGCTCAAGGGTCGATACATCGAAACGTGACCAAATTTAGTCGTACGACAATTTCATTTGAAGTATCCATTGGATTCTGCGTCATATCGATTCACGATTATTTGAATATAAGTTCGAATCTGGGGATGGATATTATCGCTGGAAAATAGGTAGTTAACGAGAAAGATAAATGATTAATCCGCTTGAATATTTCATGCGTAGAGAACTTTGATTTCCATAAACTTGAATGCATAAAGCCTCGCGCTCTAAATTCTATACGCCACTTTAAAAAAATAATCCTTTAAAACCACAAAAAACCTTTTGAAATCACACGCAATAATCAGCACTATACGATATCACTGCACCACTTTATAAGCACTCAACGGAAAAAAGTTTATGTACTCGACTCGAATACTTTACAAGTACTTTGTATATATACGAATAATAAATATTCCAGGTGCGTGTGATGCAGACCCGATGTTTATGTATACTCGGCGCGGGGCAAAAAGATACAGGATATGTGTGCGGACCAGCAGGCGCGTAAGCTTCGACTGAAAGCAGCTTTCCCGGCTTTTCTGGGGGACGGCTCGAGTGCGCACTTGTGCACCACCGGTTTCACGCGCCCACCACTTTTTGGATCGATTTCGATCGCGACAGGATAACTCGCTCGATCGGTATCGCAGCTCAGGGGGATGAAGTTGCGGCCACGGGTGAGGTAGATAACACCACGAGCTTTCGAGAGTGCGCAGTTAAGGGTTGGTAAGCGTTCCGTCGGTAAAAACATTTTCTTGCTTCGGCCGATGATAAAACTCTCGACTACTGGGCAAGGATAACGTCGCTGGCTCGTCTTCCTTTATAGAAAATTGATTTAGTGTTGTCTTACTATTATTTCAAAAGAATAATGCAATTTTTGTGCCACTGATTTGGCGATGTGATAAAAGTCTTGATACGTAACATAAGTCTTGCACAATCCGATGTGAGATTTGCCTCGATATGAAAAAAACGCTTACGTAAACACATCGGATATTCTTATGTAATTCTTTGCATAAAATACTGTATGTATGTACGTTTGAAAAATGTTAAAGAAGCATTTATACGATAAGTTCAAGTTTTCTCGTTTCTACCTGTGAGCTTGAAGCTACCCCATACACTATGCACACATTGACAGATAATCTTACGAGTAAAATATGAAAAAAATCCTTCGATCCAAACAACGCGAATCCCCGCAGTGAATATCGTTTCGAAAAAGACTCGAACGCGATTTAAATTCATAAGTTTGATAGCACCCACCAAAGCAGTTATGGCTCTGGAAAAAAAATAACGCGCGCAGTCGCTGTATATAAAGTCGCGCAAAAAAAGTTAATCGCCGTATCTATACCGTACGCGTGTTTGCACTTGCTGTAAAGCCGAGAGAGCATCTCGCGCATACACACGCATCGGAGTTGCATTTGCGCGCGCGAGTTTTGTGCCAGAAGTAGCGCAAAAAAGTTTATCGCCGCGCACTTCAGCCACAAGCGCCGGTGGCACGTTTGGAGCATCGTCATAAGCACATGCATGGGATTCTTTTCACTTATTTGTAGTCATAACTTTGTGCCTTGAAATACGCTCGACTGTATATTTACGCCGATGTGAATTCGCATTGTGCATTTCAATGTACGACGCAAATTACGCTCGCTGGCTTTTAATAGGTGCATCATGCATAACTCAAGGAAGTTGATTTATTTCGTAGAAATTTTTTTTTCTCTCTCTTATTTAGACTCCTTCTTAGAAGGGCCTACAGGAGGCTTAGAGCCTATAATTTTTTTTTAAATTTCGAAAATTTATAAGCTCCGATGGATCATAATATTCGAGAAAAACAAGTAAGTGCTATTGCTTGAGAGATAGGGTTTGCGTAGGCATAATTGTATTTTGACCTTCGAACTGAATGAACAACTATACACTTGACAAAGCATACTCGATGACTAATTACATCGAACGAATACACCCAGTTAAACGTGCATCGACCTCACAGGAAAAATTGTGAGAGTGAAAAGATGAACGCGTCTGACCAAACTCAGTCCGTGACTACTAGATTGTCATTTGCACGAAAATTACGAAGCATAATACACAAATAAATGCCAAGGCAAATTTTACGATTGGCCCATACGCACTCTAAATACGACATTTCGCTTTGATATTACAAAATACTTGCTGCAACTGCAACCGGGGGATGAGTCGCATTAGCAAAAAGCAGAAGCTCTTTGACTGCCTTAAGCTAAAATTTCAATATGAAAATTAGTCCGGATGAGCATAAATAGCTCCGACTCTCGGCAAATATATACACGCTGCATAACCGAAGCCAATGGCAGTCGAGCTGAGACTCGAGCTTTCGAGCGATTTATTCCGCTTCTGTTATAAGCAGCAGAGAAGAGAATAAAGGAGCTGAAGAGAGCAAGAGAGAGGAAAAGAGAGAGTGAAACCAGAGAGAGTTGGAGCAGTATCATAGAAAAGAGCAATTTTTTGTATCTCTACATAGTATTGCAACACGGTGAGAATTTCAAGTTTGGCTGTATAGTACGCGCGCCCGCGCGTGGCCACTCGTTTGTTCTTCAACTCTTTTTCACTTTTTTTTTTCAAGCCGAATATGCGCGCCCAGGCACACGCCAGCTGTTTACGATACAGCAGCCCAAGCGAGAGACAAAAGTTCGACTGTCTGACATGCATACTCGAGGATTTTACAGTTTTTTTATTTTTTATTTTTTTTTTTTTTTGTTCACGGCAGAAACACACGTTGGACACATAATTACGCACACGAGTGTGATGAAGAAAAAAAATTGTGCACGGCGAAATATTCATGATCGCATTATAAATGCACGCGCACGCGCTTTATTAGCCGCATAGGTACATACATATACTCGCTCCTTAGAAAATTCCGCATCTCTTCAGCACTTCAGGTCAGAGGTGATTAATTTTTTTCCCGTTCCTTTTTAGCGCGGCAAAATTTAAATTTGTTTCGTGTGCCAATCCGTCCGTGAAGTGATTTATCACGTCTGAATTTAATTCCTTTTCTTTTTTTTTACGATTCATAAATTTTTTTTTTTGTGGGCAGAGAATACTCGGGTAATTCAACAATGAATAATACAAGAGAGAAAATTAATCCGTAAGCTCGTTTCTGAGAAAAAAAATTTCGCAAAATCGTAATGCATTTGTGGCATGCTACGCTCGCTCGGTTTTTTCTCGATAGAGCGTTAAATTCGAGAGCCAGAAAAATCGCCCGCCCGCAATCTGTCAGAATTTTATATCCCATTATGAATTTGAATTCCGACTCTTTCGAGTGCCGCGTGTATACTTGAGCAACAATATGCATACATATCTAGGTTCAGCGTCGTGGCTGTACCTTTTTGCTTTCAAGAAAACTCTCGCGTTTCAAACTGTACACACAGTAGAGTGCACAGGGAGAATTGAGATAAGAAGAAAATATATTTACTTCAAATTTTACACATTCAAGCGGTGACGTCGGAACAGAGACGTGTTTCTTGAAATATTCTTTATGTGCTACTGCCTTTTTTTCCCTAACATATATATCGACTATATGGCTGGCTCACTGATACTCTTGTCTCAAACATATGTATATTTAAAGGGGTAAAAAATCAGGCGTTACTGCACGAAAGAAAAAAAAACACTTACCCTGGGGGGTAAGATGATTCCCTGGGCCGAGGTAAAACGGACCCTGGCGCATCTCGATCTCGTGCACGATTATGGCGAAGCTGTAGACATCGGCCTTCTGGGTGCCCTCGGCCGGGCGACGCTCCATTCGCAGCAGTTCCGGCGCCGTCCACAATTGCTCTGTGAATCGAGAAAACAGACACGTTGGAACGTCAACAAAGATCAAATTTTCAAGATTATAACACGAGGAAGAGCCTCGGCAGCTCGAGAGCAGCAGCGACAGCTGTCGTTGTCGTCGTCGTCGTATCTAACGTCAGAAGTTTTCGTCTATACGCAAGCTCGTTAAATTGTAATCAAAGTCTGACCCGCTGCACGAGCCAACCCTGCGCGCCATGAATTTATATCGAGTCGCACATACATTCCCGAGGCAAGTTCTCGGGATAATTGGGCTAACTTGCGTGCAACGTACGAGGTGTCGTCGTCGTCGTCGTCGAGTTGCTTTACGTATACACACGAGTATGACAAAGAATCTTCTTCTCGCGCCCGAGTTTGGATAATTTCAACGCTAGATATATGTATGCTACTCACTCCTCCAGTAAGCGTAGCTATCGCGATCCTCCTCGGGGTCGAGATAATGCGGCATTCTCAGCTCGTGCAGTCCAAAGTCCGCTATTTTGAGGACGAATCTCGAATCCACGAGGCAATTGGTCGATTTGAGATTGCCGTGGCTACGGATCTCCGAGGCATGCAGGTAGCCCATACCGCGCACTATATCGTGGATCAATGAGCCACGGAACACTCGGTCGAGCTTCATCTGCCCGTTTTCCAATATGTCCTGAGTGCGCAGAAAAAAAGGAAGAAATTATGAGCAAAAACTCGTATGGAACTGAGACACATATGAATTTCATTGCGAAGGGAAATTGCCTGCCGCTGAAAGATAAAAGTATGAAATAATGTCAACAGTGTGGAAATTTCGTATTCAGAGCGCGTAAGTCAACAGGTATGTGCAATCGATAAGATATTACGATTCCACTGTTTCGCAATTTCATACTTTCATATTCATTCGTTTTCACTATCTATGCATGACGTCTTAAACGTTTTTCAGACGAAATTATAGGTTTGTTTAAATAGATAGCATCTGTCCTTCTGCAGTCAACTTTTTGAACAAACCTGTAGCGTATACATCAGTGGCATTTCAACCTTTTTATTTCAGCGTCTCTCTTGTATTTATATATTTTTTTTTTCGTTTCGGTCGTTCCCTCCTTTTTTCTACCTCTATTTTTTTTCTTCCACGAGCTCAACTTCGTCTTTTAGCATTGTGTCTACTTTCTTTCTGGCTTATATCGTTTTAACTCGACATTGAATTGTTGACTGGGTTCAGCGGGAAATACACGTAGTCGTGCTCGCGATACTCTGCACGCAACGAAGCTCGGGGTTCCACTTCTCACACCCAGAGCTATAATAACTTGAGTAATTTACCCCGGCGAAGCTTTCCTTTTTTATTTTGTGAGAATAAATCGACGAGTATTATCCTGATACAAATGTGCATCGAGCAATTTCGTGGGCTTGCTCTTTGCTCTCGCGCTGCTCTACGGAATTTAATTCCAGAAACACTGTAGAGGAATCAAGCCCGAAAATACTTGAAATAATTATCATTTTCTCAACTATAATTAGATTTTAAAGTAAAGATTTCCTTTGCTAGAGGTGTTATTTATATATTTAATTTAAATTAAAGAAAAAAAAATTTAAAAAGTAAATTAGCCGAATTGCGCGCAGCGTCGTCAGAGTGAGAGTCAGAAGTAAGATGAAACTATGCAATACTAACCTGAAGCGAGCCCCTGGGACAATATTCGGTAAGCAGACAACAATGAGGAAAGTCAACACAAGCTCCATAAAATTTCACCAAATGATCGTGTTGCAGGTCCTTCATCTACATTCATCACGCAGTAGTCCAGGTGCGATGTTACGTGCGTACACGAGCATAAAGTCGTAAAATTATTTATCTCCCGCACAAATGCTTATATATTTGTGTTGAAATCATTTTTAATGGTATAAAAAATAAGTGCGTACCCTCTTAAGCTCGAGTAGCAGGGGCCTTGATAAATCTACTTTATTTCCAGGAATCGGCTTAATGGCTACTTTCATATTCTGCAAAAAATATCTCATAAATATTTATGTTTAAGGTATTATCAGATACTTTGATCGACACAACAGTAACTGCAGCTTTTTTGTAAAAAAGACGAACAAATAAAAGTATAAATAAAAAAAAAATAGAACCGACGTGTTGTGACCAGATTACCGATACACAAACACGCGCGCAGATATGCTAACCCCAGCATTCAACTGTTTGAACGGAACAGCGGCTGCGTTATAAGCTTTCTCTCGTACCAACGCTCTATGTGCATCCATATTCATAGTTGCAAAAAAGCAGCATAAGCTTCAGTCTTGCTTGACAAAAAAATATACAAATACCAAAAAAAATGTCCGAGAACGTGCAATGCTCAAATTTCCAGCTAATATTCACAGAAAAGAAGATTTTAACGAAAAATATTTTTCCAAAAGTGTTCTATATCTAAAAAGCGTCTATTTCTCATATCTCGATATTTGGTTGTTGTGATTGCGTAACACAACTTTCGAGTGCAAGACGAAACTTTCGGCGGTGCCGCTATCCTCACCGGTCAAGCGCAACGATCAAAGAAGACACTATACTGCGGAAAGCAAACTTGCACTCGATCAAGTAAATGAACTTTGGCTTTATATATGCATGCACAAAACTATTAATGAAGCAAGCCGCAGAGACTGCATAAGACCAGGACATTAAGAGCATTATTTTTGCTATCATCGTGCACGTAAAGAGAAGCATGAGATGAGGAAGAGAAAAGGCGCATCACTTAAAAGTGAACAAAAGCCGCCGTGGCACAAAAAGACATCGCGTACACACACGCAGACATCGACTATATATAACACTTACTTTGTAGAAGCCCGTAGGTATGAAGGAGCGTCTGTCCACTCCGCCGTGAAGACTCACGTTATCCTCGGAATATATGCTCTGTAAAAAAAAGCAGCCCCAGAGTTTTCCTGATAAGGTAACGTCCTCTCGCATCCCGGAGATATTATCGGAGTGTGTCCCTTTCCCGCGCACGTTCACGTAAAATGCTCGTGAATCTTTCGCGGACACAAAGCTCGAAAGGAAACGACTTTTCTTTTAATTCCGATAACTAGGAGTCTCTTTTGGGTCTGGTTTACGAGGCGCTCGTGCGCTTGCTTTTTTCCGTTTTCTCAGGAACGACTAAAGTATTTATGGCAAATATTACGCACAATCTTTACTTTATATTTTTTCATGCTTACATGTGCATAACATATGGACTGTATCAGGTGAAGCGTGATAAGTCAAAAAATGATTCACGTATACCATACATTTATGTGCATTTTAATTTGCGACCAAGATAAAATGTCTATGTTGTTTAGTGCTTCAAATGCTATACAGCATTGGTTTTTGTGAGTTTGTTTTAAAAAAATTTCTTTTTTCCTTTTACTGAATAAAAATTTATTTTGCGGTTTTACTCTTCGTTTTCGAATTAATTTTAAATTCCTCGACCATTTTTGACTTATCGCACTTTACGATACTAAACCACGCAGCAAGCACAACAACGTACGCGTTTCCGGAATAACACTACCCCGTGAGCGTTTAGATAGGGAGAAATATGTGTTTTTAAATTAAAATTAACAACGCTGACAGTGTTTTATGTTACAGCTTAAGTTCGTCCCACCATCCCTGCTTTGGCTAGCTAATGAACACACGAGAGAACAGCGATAATAGCGTCGTCGAGCATTAAGCCAGAGAACATCGCGTCTTCGGAACTCGTAATTATTTTGTCTCCTGCGAGTGTCCTGTGAATTTGCGAGGCCGCGCGTTATTAAAAACTTTTTGATTTTCATGCAAAGAGACATCTTTACTTTTTGCGCATCCGACGAGCATAATATAAACACGGGAAAATTTTACCAGTTGACTGCCTCGCTGTTTGTTGGGCGCCAAAGAGTACGTGGATCCGGCTTTGAGCCTGCCGTTCGGTATCACAATGACGTCCTCCCAGTGCACCTTCCACGTCATTGAGGCTATTTCCGCTTCCAGTTTGTAGTGCCTGTAAAAAAGGTCGTATCAATGTGCATTGCTTTGCGGAAGACAAAATATATGTTATACTTAAAAACCATCAAACGCTAGTTAACTTTGTAAAATAGAAAAGGAATTGGAAAAGTTTGATCTTGGACTAAACTGGCGCTGGTAAGATTATAAAGCAAAAGAAACGCAAGCCAACGACGAATTTTCGTTTCTCTGATTAGGGCAAATTGTCATTCGAATGAAAAGAAGAGGAAGAAGAAGAGACAAGTTTAGATTATGCAAATTGATGTATTATTATAGTAGAGCGTGAAGAGCTTATAACTGAAATTTATGCTCGTCAAGTCGAGCTTATTTTTTCCCCTTTACCACGAAAGCTTTAGTTAACATTAAAATACAGTATGAAACAAGTTCCCAAAATTAAGAATTAATTTGCTGCGAAATGGATGGGTTTTTCGGAGTTTGCCTTCGTTATATTTCGCTACACTTACTTTGAATTTAGATAAACTTTCTTTTCGAGGTAAATTCATAGTTACCCGTTTTGAAAAGTAATAGGCAAAAAAATCCATAAAAATGTAATCTTGTCTCGAGCTTGCATGAAATAATATGTAATTTGAGCTCAAAACCGTGTTGATTTTTTTTTATTTCGGTCCTTATACATATTATATACTTTTACATTTTATCTAAAACTGTAGGAAAGCAGTACCAAATTTTAAATTTACAAAAAACTCTTTTTTTTAAACTAAAGTCCTTTTGTAAACCGATTTGTATACGCAGCGACCCTCTTATGAAATTTCCATCTAAGAGCTTTATCTAATGGTAAGATGTGAGTAGCAGCAGTAACAGCAGCAGCCAGACAACCAAGAAGTAGAAAAATTCAATTTTTAAAGGACTAGAATCCTGCCAAGACGAATCCTGGCAACAAAGAGCACACACGGGAGAAAAAAAGGGCTCGCAAGAAGGCATAATATGAATACGCGCTCAAAATACCAAGAATTATTTCGTGAGTATAAACTATATTACATTCTCGAGCGCTTGATACACCTAAGGTTTCCTCTAAATTTTTCCCTTCGCTGTATATATACTTAAAGTAATTGCCGTGGCGCGATTTATGCTCTTCGCAGTGACAAACATTTATATACAATGATTTTAGAAGCTTTTTACTGCTATATGAAAATTCTTCTAAACCAAAAGCTTTTGAAGATAACCCTCCATTAGATCTTGCCTCTCAATGTACTCTGGTATTGTAGACATGTGAATTATTTATGAAAATTTAGTTTACATGAGGAAATATACCATTTACTAGGTACAATAACATTTAATAACTATTATTATTGTAATGATATGGCAACGCTTAATTTCAAATTTTATTCTGAAAATAATAATATTACATGAACATAGTACTGTAATATGCTGTTTGCCAAGCTTTGAGACAACGGTTCGTCTCATGAAAGTAATCATAAGCATGGCCTACTATGAATGTCAAACGCAAAATATTACATAGCTAAAATTCAAAATAAAATCGCAATGAAAATAATTAATTATTTAGTAATATAAAACATAAATTGAGCATAAATGATCGTCAACGGGAGTACAATCTGATCTAGCTGTGTTAACGAACACTATATGTAAATTTGTAAAGCTTATCTATGCATAGATTTTTACTCAAATAAGCTCTGAAACATGTGGTGTACAATGTACACCCTCACAGATACACAAGAGCACACAATCACGTTCACATATAATTGTGCTCGAATCCGACAAAAACGCCCAGATACATGGACCTGCATGTATAAGAACGATTGTGCATTTGAAATTGGAGGAACTTGGGATAAATATCATATACATATGAAAAAAGCTACTAGAAGGAATCTCCGCTTTTAGAGAAAAAATTTTCAAATAGAGAAGTAAATACACGCATGCGGAAGAGAAAACATTGATTTTTCCAAGTAAAAGGGAACTGGATTTATTTCACGAATTTTCTGACAAAGTTGCCTACGCAAACAAAATTTTTGCTCACCACATACTAAAATTGAAATTTATATATCTTCAATTATGAATCTAGATAAAATGTGATAAAAGTCGCTTTTTAACTACCTATCGCGCACAGCACTTATTTCATGAACTTTCCGCTGCGATCAAGTTACATCACCATCGATTACACTCAATAATAATTAAAAACGACACTTTAACTGTACTTCGATCCAATGAACGTCTTATTTAATAATGGACTCGCACCAATTTATTGTAATGGGATTTTACGCGGCAAAACTATCGATGAGAAGCAATTAGAGAATAATTTTGAATTGCATCACATTGATAAATTTCAATAAAAGTGTACAAGTTTATCCATCGTCAAATGAACTTTGCTTTCTTTTGATGAATATAATTGTACAGTTCATTGTAAGAGCAGTCAAAGAAACCTGCTTTGGGAGCAACATGCTTAATAAATGTTGTACTAAGAAAGTCCGTGTATAATAATAATAATAATAATAATAGTAATAATATATTTGCCAATTACGCCTTCTCAGTACAAAAATCATACAGAAAAGGACCTACAGACAGCGATAACGCCCGTACATAGGATTGGTCCAAACAATAAATAGAGATAATGAAGTATAATAAAAAAAATAATCGGAATAAATATCTAGATATTTTAATGCAAAATATTAATCTAGTTATAACGACATTTTATGAATGAGGTATCATCGAGGATAATTTCCATGCTCCAGTAGACATCAATAATTTTCATAGTTGTTAATTTATTTTATAAAATGTATTTTCAATAGTATTTTTTGCTAAAAACGATACATTTCTTGGAGAATATTTTTAATGAGTACTAAGTTAAAGTACATCCGTGCAAGATATTTTTTAATATTTCTTTAAATTATTATTATTTAATTTAAAAATATTGACATCGATTGGGTTGTTACATTTCCATCAACATTCTTCAAATAGTAATTCAAAATTTTCAAGAGCTAATTTTTTTTATTGCTTTTTCATAAGCAACATATTGTAATTGAAATTTTCATTAATGCAATGAAGATTCCAAGATGTACATTTAACGAGTTAATAAGTATTTGGTAAAGTTGGAAAATGTACAAAGCTTAAGAAATCAAGATTATTTATTTAGTTTGTAAAATAATAAATGTAAAAACGCAACTATAATACTATATTCTGGACACATCGATTATTTCTTATTAAATTTGGCAGTACATTTTTTTAAAACCGTAATAATTCAAAAAGATGAAAAAGTACATTCGAGTTCTTTCTCAACTGAACTATAAATCATGATGTCTCGTCAGAGCGTCGCCTTCGAGTCTTATTAACGTGCTAATAATGATACAACTTATGAATTATTGCATTAATAAAAAAATTTCAAAGCAAAGTGCAAATTTCTCGGATTCAACGAGTTAAGTATCTTTATTAACTGGGGAGGACTGAATTTAGTTGAAAATAATGTTCTCTTTGGAATTTCGCACGCAAAGCAATGATGTCTTGAAAAGTCGTTAAAATTTTTTTATCTATTTGATCAAAAGCGATACAACAGCATGAAGACCTCAAAAATTTAAATAGTCACGTCAACGTAATACGCTGTATAAACTCGTACATCAACATACTATATAAAATAAATACAAGAGTCAAGATATGGGAGCAGCTACGAGACAACGTATATTACACGCTTCTATCGTGCTGCATGTGTATAGCAGTGTGTTGTATACGAAGCTATATATACAGAAGCACGCAACTCTTCTCGTAAATCCTCGACCGTAAAACGGACAAGCTCGAATTATTATAGTTTATTCGAGAAAGGGGCTGAGGTTTATAACAATGGTCAGCGGATAACGATCCTTCGCGGCCTAGCCCATGTATAAAAAGTAAAATTCAAAGCTATATGCGGACGACTTGCCATGTGTGCATTAGAGCCGAATCAAATTAACGAAATTTTTAACCCTTGGCCATTTATTTTCAAGCCGAGTGGTTTAATGTTATCGGATGCGCACCATCTCGTGCAGTTCGGCTGAAATGTAAATTACTTTGACTCTCTCTCTTACTCTCGTAGCTCTTAAAAGCCCGTGAGCGCGTTGGATAAGAAAGTGAGAGAACAATAGTTAATTCTCAAGGGTTTGGAACTCGATTATATGAGCGCGCCGAAAACATAGAAAAGATTGTTCGATCGAGCAAAGTATGCCGGGTCAAACATCTTGATAACATATATTTCACGTCGAAACGTTTTACGGATGCACGCGATGATAAGTGTGAATATTATGTTGCTCAAAACATATATTATAGAATATTCTAGCTGGAAAATTTGAAAAGCTGTTCATGTCGTATATAAATCAGTTTTACAACTAACCCTCCAAACGCCGTGAAAAGCAATTTCCATTATTCCCTTTTCTCTGATTTCGATCGATCGACGGAAGGATTTGACATCGAGGTTTAAAAAAATAAAAAAGTTTCACGTCGTGAAACCCATGGTATTCCAACCACGCCGTATAAAGGAGAGAGAAACAGAGAGGAAAAAGGAGCGAAATGAGAGAGAGAAAGAGAGAGAGAAAGCTAAGGAAAAAACGAAGTCGCCGGCTAGACGCAAGTAGTATAGTCTCGTTCTGCAGCCGTACATGCTCGCGTGCCAGTAAGGGACAAAATTCACCTTCTATTTCAAGTCTCTATTTTACATCTCGCTGGAGCATAAAAAATTCAAAGTCGTGAAGTGCATCGCTAACAAATAAAAAAAAAAGAAAGAAAAGAAGTAAAGGCTTACCTGTGTATGAAGACCGCGGCAACGACGAGAAAGACGACGATCGAGCTGAGTACAATGGAGAGTATGGCGTAGCCCGGCAGTGCTAAAACGGGGATGAAACAAACGTTACACGCACGAATCATATTATTGATTCGCGAGGCTTGTGAGTGCCTATATAGCACGTAGGTGTCGGTAATTCGATTAATCTCCATTTGCCCGCGCCTAGTCAAAGAGAGAGTGCCAGACACGCAGCGTCGGGCTGTAACTCGCTTTTTTCATACAATCTTTTATTTTTTCATTGTTTTCGTTTCAATTAATACGGCAGCGATAATATTTTACAAAATATGTATATTCATCGGAATAATCTTGATAATAAAGAATGAAATATTTGTGTTGCTACGAAAGCTTTAGTCCCGAAATGAATTAATCGGCAGCCCGCCCACTGAAAAACTTTTTTATCGAAAATAAAATGCAAATAAAAAATAATTGACAGCACTCGACGACGGCTTAAATAGTAGTACACTCACACATACACACACACTTACACACACTCACAAAGAGAGAAGTTGCAACTCACAATTATCCGGGCAAAGCGATCCGTCGAAACCGCAGGTCGGCGTATCCGGTGGTGGCTCGAGCCGATCGCCCGACCAGTGTATCCTTTTACCCGGTATGTACTCCAGTGTCTTGTTAGCTCCGTAGTAGTTTGCAACAATCTATAATTGACGGTTCAAGAGAGGATGAAATGAAAATATTCAACGCGACTTTCTCGATCGTACTCGCAAACGAAATGAACGGGAACCGTACGTGCTACGTGTACGAAAACAAAAACGAATGATAGAGCTAATGTGTGGCTTCAAAAATTGTTCTCGCGTTGAATTGAAAAAAGTTTCTATTTTAAAAATGTAAAACGGTAAGCTCGATTGATTGCCACTCGAGAATTACGTATACCATTATTAACTCGATTAATCGTAAACAAGCAATAGTCGCGCTTAATCAAACAATCGATACCATTCATGTTATAGCGTAGCACATTATCTTATATTAGCTGTATCTCTTCAATGATGTAGCAAGAGTGAGAGAGAGAGATAGAGAGAGTGAGAGAGAGCGCAAAATTACTCGATAGACTTTTGAAAAAGCAATAATAAACGCGCAATAACATTACGAAGCGAGCAAGGAAAGTTCTGCCAGTTTCGAAAATAATAATTAGTAAGAGAGAGAGAGAGAGTTTCAGCAGAAGCGGCTCTCTTTTAATCCATCGTGCGCGCGCGCGAGCTCCGAGGTGCGTCGTCGAACTAATAATTGCACTCGAAAATTAATGCTCCAATATAGGCAACGTATACAGCACAAACATCTAAAGGATCGTGGGAGGAAGAGAGTAGGAGAGAGAGAGAGAGAGAGAGAGAGAGGGAGAGTGAGAAGCATACCTCAAACTTGGAAGTTTTGGGATTCATGTCGAGCAGAGAGTAATCGGCTATACGATCACCGTTCTCGTCAATATTGACATCGCCGGTTATACCTGCAAAAGGAGTCGCAATTGCAAAGTGCCCTTACATGGTATTTAATCCTCTCGCTCTCTTTCTCCGGCGGCATACGAACCCTTAAAGCTACGTCCCCACATGCGCCTGGTGAGGTTGCTGCCGTCGAGATTGACCTCGGCGGGCTTGTCGGGCAGGCTCTCGCGCAGCGCCAGGGCGTAGAGCAGCACCGCGTCGTAGAAGGCCGTGACGAAGGTCGACACCGAGCTGTTGCCGAAGGTGAAGTTGTAGCGCTCCTGGGCCAGCTGCTTGACGTCGCGCGAAAAGTTGTGGTACTCCTGGTTGTCCGGGGTGCGAGTCGTCACGGTCAGCAGCGCCTGGTACGCCTTGCGGGCCTTCTCGTTTCTGGCCTCGGTGTCGCCCTCCACGCGCCACGGCTCCTTTGTGTTGTTGTCGCTGCGACATACATACATGCATGCGTTTGCAGTCAAGGGTGCGGTAATGCAACACCGCGACTTAAATGTATGTGCTGCGGGCAATTCGCCGCGCGCTGCACGTATATTACGCGAGCCTGAGCAACGCCGCCGAGATTTAAAGCTCGCGAATATTGAGCAAGACAGGGGCGATGTATATCTCGCTGCTTACGAAGCAGTTGTTGCAGGCGCGCAAACGAGGAAACTTTGCCTACTCTCAAAGCTACAGAAATTACATCGTGCAATCGTAAAAAATTTACTTTTTATCATCTTTCGCTCGTAGTACTTCTTCGTAGTTAATCTCCCCGGCAGCAAAGATCGAGCCGGAGCTTCAAAACTAAATGCAACTTTATAATTTCCAATCATTTGCTTCGAGAAGTATCGGACGTGTACACCAGCGAGTACTGCGATTGATGAAAGTTCAGGGCCATAATATATCGACTTAAAAGAATCATATTTTCAATTCGGTACGGTAAGCTTTCGTGTATGATACAGGGCGATCCCCGCTGCTCATCAAAAATTAAGAATAGAATAAAGAACAGAGCGAGGAAGAATATTTCAAACTCTCGAGGTGGAGAGGTAAGTACAGGCTAATCTCATAAAGCTTCAGCCTTTAAAATAACAGGGCAAAATAAATGTTAACGTACACCCTACACACTCGCACGGCGCGAGGGTTGTGAAAAAAAAAGAAAGACGCGAGCATTGAATGCATAAGTAGCTGCGCGTGTTTCCACCAACACTGCTTATATGTATACCAAGTAGCGTATACGTTTATGCCGCGAAACGTGTGATCCGCATACGGGTAAAATAGACGAGTGTCTGACTTACAAAGAGTAGACGCGTGAGAAATCTATATGTTTGCGGGGTGAAAAAAATCCCTTTCAAGGAAACTCGAGCTTTGCTGGGCGTATGTCGTGTGTACGAAACTTGAGTTCAGAAAAAAAAAAATCCGCGATCGCATTAATAAGTAAAGTCCTGTCGAGCAATTAAAGTTCCGAGGTAAATTTGTTTGGCCTGGCTATTAAAAATTTCATATCCCTTTGCCCTGGAAGAAACTCGACTCGCTTTCACTCGCGTGGAAAATAAAAAATTGTTCAAGACGCGGGAGCATGGCAGCTTTTTTTCATCCCCGCGCACGCCCGAGTTAACCGGTCGAATTCTCACGGTAGTCTGATTTCTTGGCACTGCTCTCTCACTTATACTCACTCGGCTTTCCCGTATGTGTATGCGTGCATGCGAGTTTTGAGCGAGGAAAAACTTTTCTTTTCTATATTTCCGCGCTGAAAAATTGAACAAACGAAATTCTCGCAAGCTCTCGAGTTAATTCAAACTAGTTAAGAAAGGACTCGGCCTCGGACCTCGGAGAAGGAAACGCGTCCGTGGCAGAATAGCTGGCTGGCCGAATTTCCGAGGGAGATTGCGCGCGCTCGGACGTCAAAAGCCGGATGCAGAAGTAGCCTCGGCCGATTGTTTTCGATCGTCCTCCGCGTGTACACAGCATTGCGATCGAGACTGTTTACGGCTTGTTGACGATGCCAGTGACACATCAAGAGGAGGAGGAGGAGGAGGAGGAGCTAGCTGCAGTGCGCCAAAACGAGTAAACAAAGTTTAGTCAGCCGAGAACGGGGCTATGGTATGTACACAATTTATACGAGCATCTTGAGAAGCTGAAAGGCGCGTGCAAGGATGTTTCTCTCCTCTCGCGTTAAACAGAAGGTTTCACGAATTGTCAATAATTTATAGAATCTCCCCGGACGTAATATTGATAATAGCAATAATAATTCTCGAGTCTTGGATGGTGTGCGCAGTCTATATGCTCATCGGCAAGTAACATGCCACACACAATTCAAAGCTTATATATAGAAGCTAACAGACGCACGCATAGACACAGGCCGGGATGCCATGTACGTATCGATGAAAACAGCGCGCGGAACAAGCAATATCAGCTGCGAGGCGATGAGCTAATCAAGAGCAAGCGAGCACCCAGGCTGTGGCGCACGCACATATATATCTATTCATGACAAACACGCGCACCAATACAACGAAAGATCCGAAGGTACATAAATCGACGGATCGAATTGTTCGAATATATGGTCGACGCGTGCAGTACGAGAGNGGGGGGGGGGGGGGGGGGGGGGGGGGGGAGGAAATTAATTTCTGCTTATGTAGTCATCAATGTCGATAACGAAGCCTGATAAAGCCGCAAAGCAGCACCCGAATATAGCGATCGAATATACATTGCATGCGGTGTGTCGCGCGTTAATGGATCGTACGACGCGGCGTTTATACACTCGCAAGTTTTTGGTCGAGCTCATATACTCTA
The DNA here is from genome assembly GCF_000599845.2 of Trichogramma pretiosum. Taxonomy (NCBI): domain Eukaryota; kingdom Metazoa; phylum Arthropoda; class Insecta; order Hymenoptera; family Trichogrammatidae; genus Trichogramma; species Trichogramma pretiosum. The sequence continues at coordinate 1,638,458 of NW_019641611.1, read as the reverse complement.
CCTGGTCGTCAGCTCGATGGAGAAGAACACGTACTCGCCGGAGTCGACCATGCCCAGCTCCTCTGCGGCCAGGAGAATCTCACGGATGGTCGTCGAGTTGGCGCACATCACGACGACTGAAAAAAATGAAAGAAAAAGCAGATCCATTAAAGAAATATATTTATATACGTATATATCTTTTACTCGATATATATATTGTGGTAGTCGACTTTTCACTCGAGCGGCACGAGTGCACGAGGGATCGTCATCGATACTTATCCGTGCCTAGCTGAAAGAATTTCAATTCGGCACGCTTGATTTGCTTTGGGTACGTGCGTCGCGCGCATCCAAGAAAAAAGTCTCTTACTTGGACGGATGGGAAAAGTCCAAGTCGCTCGAAACAACGACCGGATTTATCGCAGCGCACGTATCAAGCTAAAATTAAATCGTATTTCTTAGTCATACCCATCAATGGGGGAAAATTTCATCGTGTTGTAAAACAACGTATATGAAAAAACATTTGATTGATTTACAAGGTATAAAATTGACAGTTGATAGTGAGTACGAAGGGTTTCATTGTAAGCTTGATGTTCGAGTTTTTTTTCATAAAAAAGGTTGAATAACGAAAAAATAACAAGAGAGAATTATGTAATGCGAAAAAAAGTACAAGGTTGTGCAATGTATCAAATTATTCATCGCAGGATCTCTTGGATCGAAGAAAGCTCGTGCAAGTATCGATCATCTGCTGCGCGCACCTTCGTGCACGCGAACTGCATAGAGAGAAAAGCGAGCGTCAATCGAATTACTGGGCAGTACCCCAAGCAGCACCAATAGCAGCAGCATCGGCACCTCAGGCTAATATACCTGCCACCGGGCAAAGTTCACCGAGCTCGCGGTATTTCATCAATCAAACCACCAAAGCCGCTGCATCTCGTCGAACCTCGTAGCGTTTGCATGCGTATACGATATCCACGCTTATCATGCATTGCTAATGTCTACGCTTGCGATTCGCAAGATCAGCTTCTTTTAAAAGTTCCCAATTGGTGGCCCCTCTCCCCCTTGGGCTTCCGAAAAAGCTCCAAATTAGCTGGAGAAAAATCTCGATTCGCAGCAGCGCTAATCAGTTAATTATGCACGAGCGGGCACAAAGTTTTGTGTTTCTCTTAGCCGCAAGTACTCTTTCGAGAAAAGTGTGTTCCTTTTTTCTTTGGGGGTACACACGCGGGAAAAGAAAGAAAGTGTGGAAACTTGAGCTTCTCGCATAGCCCGAAGCTCAGAATTTCCGTCCAAGTACGAGAAGCTGCTGCTGCTGCTGCTCCGTCGTGCATGCGAGCCGAGGCAAAAGTGCAGTGCAGCAGCGTCGCTGTACGCAGCGGCCTTGACGTGTCGAGTCAGTCTCGCGAGTGCGATTAGCGAGGCGCTGCCTTACGTGCAGCCTGTATAGATATATACGGAGAAAAGCCCCGATGAACGCGCGATGCAAAATTCCATTTTCTCGTCGTCACCGGCGTCTTGATCGTATAGACATGGATGTTCGTACCCCCGTGTGTGATGTGTAAAATTGAATTTCTATTTCCTCAGCGCGCGCCACATGCTTCGGTACTATAGATCGGTCCTGTTTATTGCTTATTGTTATGATATGGAGTGCGAAAGATAAGTATAGTCGCGCGCCACGTATATATACGTATGTACTCGGTTGAGCTGCCATTATATGGACTGGATCGACTCTATGCTATACAGCCACCACCTCCGCTAGTCGTTCCCGATAATACTATACACAATCGCATGTGTGCGCCAACGTGAGCTTTTTTTAATGCCAGTCGCAGCACAAAGGCAGACTGCCCAAGAAGTAAATATGCGATATTACGAGCTAGCTTTTTTTAGGAAAGATACAATTTGGATAACTTGGGTAAAATTAAAGTTTTGCTTTTTCGAAAATTCTATAGTGGTATAAAAAAAGCGGCAGCAGATATGCTACGAGGCAGCGCGCGATAGCACATAAAATTGACCAGTACAGTTGAATTTCATTCAGTGGCCGTCGTTGAAAACGAGTTTCCAATTTCGTACTTTACGACTTATGTATGTCTCGCGAAAGCTTCGATTCGAGACAAACTGCATACGTATTCCCGGAGACGCGTTTTTCGCTCCACACGCACATACACGTATACACACACAATTTTGCAGTTCCGCGCCCTGCGCGTTTTATTTATTTTCTCGTCACCGAAACCCACGCATGAAATATGATGAGAATATTCGTCGCGAGTGGAGCTGCAATTATTTTTAGATATTTACGCACGCGAGACATCTCTTCGATCCAATTCCGCCCGCCTACTGATAATTAAACTCTTTTCTCGGCACTGCTGTTTACGGAAAAAGCTCCGCGTGCCGCACTTCCGTATATCGATAGCCGTAGGTGGTTTTGTTAGAGCTCGCTGTGGTATTTTTTTTGCGAGCTGTGCAGCGACGAGAGAACTATATATAGGGGAGAGAAAAAACAAGCCGAATAAGAAAGGAAGTAAAAGGAAAACAGCGTAGGCTGTGTATGAGCTCAAAAATGGCTGCAAATATCTGCTGCATTATCTAAAAATTGCTGAATGGCAAGATCTGTAGGTTCGAGCCCAGCGATATAATAATAGCTTCGTGCGGCGTGGAAAAGCGGCAAACTTTGACAATTAGCGTTTGATGAATACATCGACGATTCGTATGTCAACACGCCGCAAAACAATCGGACGAATTAAAGAATAATGTGCGTCCGCTTCATTATCGATGCTCGTGAAATTATCGCCGCCCACGCGTGTTTTCCAATAATAACTTGGCAGAGGTGACAGCTTACGGAAGAGTGCGAGGAAGAGAAGGGAGGGAGTTGGGGCAGGCGGGAGGAGGAGTAACAGCAGCCCCCGTGTATAACGATATATCGTACGCGCGCGCGCGCGCCAACAATTTTACGATCTGTCACGAGCAGCGCAGCAAAACACACGCGAATCGAAATATGTATGTTTGCCGAGCTGTACACATATTATATATATACGCGTGTGACACGCTATATAAAGTCTCGCTCTATACGTACCACTGCATACAATCAGCAGCAGGTCTATTAAAATGAAACTGTGTATACGGAGGCGATAAGATGGATTTTCTTATTAATGAATTTACGAGCTTGCGCCGTTGCCGGGCCCGAAGATGTATTTAAGCTGCCTTAGTTAGCCTTACGGCGAGCTTCGGCTCGCTGCTGTGCTCTGCTCGATCTGTTGCGGGGCTGCTGGTTTTATTTTTTTCTCGAGCTTACATCGATTTTCTCTCTATACCGAGCAACCTTAATCGTTGCAAATGAACTGCGACGACGACGACGACGACGACGACGATTCGCGGTTAATTTCCTTACTACCCTACCGAAAGCCAGCGACGCAGCGCTCGGCAGAGCAAACACGCATTAGACATTCGGTAAATATTCTTGCAGATATACACACGCTGGCGTACGTACTCCACTTGAATTATTCAGACAAACATGTAGAAGAAGGGAATGTTTCGGAGGTTCTGAGCCTCGATCCTTACCACTACATATATATACGCTGCACGAGTTACGTGCAAATACTCGTACGAAACAAAGTCGCTTATTTCTTTTCGAGCGTGCATGTAAGGGCTAACTAAAGTTTGCACGCCGCGTCATTGAAACTTCTTTTACCCGAAGGAAGAAAATTTCTGATCAGCCGCACGGGTGGAAATTGTTTTCCCTTGCAACTTTTTCGAGGCAAGAGAAAGCATAAAGCTTCGTTTTCTAATAGCATCTTGCTAGGAGAGGAAGAAAATTGGTGATACGTTTGAGGTAATCCTTTTTTAAGGATGCCACTTTTTTGTTGTACAGATTATCTAGTCTAATCTTCTTTATACTCGCGAGCACTAAATTCTTGAGCAAAAAAAAACGTCACTTTTAGTGCCGCATGAAAATTCAGGACATTAAAGGCTACACTGCATAAAAAAGTTTCTTTCTCCATTCCATCGTGCAAGACACAAAGGTCGCGCGCAAGTCGTCGGCAGCATAATCTCGGTCCAAGCTCAGGTGAAAAGCATTTTTTCTCCTGTGAGCTGCTGCTGCTGCTGCGCACGAGGCGCGGGAAGAAGAAAAAAATTCACTCGACTCGCTGCAGGTTACTTTGATGGTGTCCTCCCTCGAGTTGCACGCGTGGATGAAAAATCTACCAAAAGGCGATCCATCAGTCGCGGCGTTGGCGAAAAGGAAAATTGCGCGGCACTGATGGCAATAATACACACTCGGTGGGTTTATAAAATGTGCGCATTTTTACGTCTTCCACGGGCAGATGAGTGCGAAATCTCAAGTCAATTTTTCAGATATCACCTTGCCATAAATTCTATGCGCCCGAAAGTTTGAGTTCGTCGGGGCGTGCATCATCTGCCTTGCCTCATTCGAAACAATAATGCCTCAGAATTTTAAAGGTACTTGGAATATCAGCAGTCGGCGAGAAAAGTCGAGTCCTCGACAGTTAATCTACGAGTTTTCCTCTTGCTTGACTCGAGTAACAACTCAAAAAGTAAATCGCTCGCCGAGTCCAAGTTATTAAAACTGAAAATCAACTGAAAAAGTTAGTCGTTCGCTTTTGTGCGTTGCGCGCGTAAGAAAAGCAAAAAAGAAAAGTGGTGCAGGCAAGAGTCAGCGATACAAAAATAACGTAGTTACCGCAGCTCGAGGCAGCAGGAAACACACAGCAGGCGCCTGAAAAACAAAAGGTTGCGCGCCGGTGCAGCACGGCGTCAGCACTTACTTCGCGCGATACTCGAGACGAACGTCAGTAGTTCCTTGTAATCCTCGGCGGTGGTCGCCTCCTGATTGAAGCTCTTGTAGGTGGAGGTCTGATTGAGGGCCGTGTAGACGGCGCCCAGGGTGAAGTGGCACTTGGACATGCCGCGGCTGCTGGCCATGGCGTGATTGTGGTAGAGCAGAGCGGCGACCTTCCAGCCGAAGCCCTGGAGTATGTGCTGGAGCGCCTCGCCGACGAGCCTGTGCGAGCCCATCATGCGCGTCAGGGTGGGGTAGTGCTCGTCCTTGTGGCGGAAGGCGTCGGCTTGGCCGCCCGCCGTCAGCACGGGGATGCCCCAAGCACCGGCGTAGCGAGCCACCGGTGCCAGCACGTACTCGCACACTGGCCCCAGGAAAGCATCTGCGAAAATATAAAAAAAATGATGTTATTATTATTATGCTATCTTTGGAGGATTTTCGTTAAGCTACTCATAGGGACTGCTCGCACGTTCTTGTTTTTCGATTCGAAAACAGAGAGTCAAAAATTATCGTTTTCATCGCGAACGATGTGTAACGCGTATCGTATACCCAGATAGCCGAAGCGTGTACAACGCGATATCCGACGCATTCGACGCTATACAAAAGTTAGCCTCTCTCCTCCTCCTCCTCCTCCGTGCGATGTAGCCCAGAGCGATCAAATCCCAAATATATCGTCGCATGTGTGCCATTGGCGTTTTTTCGATGTCGTTATGTGTTTCAGCGGCACGATTCGCGACTCTCGCCGAGTTCAGTATAACGCGCAGTAGTCGCGCAGTTCCGGGGCATACACACTCTACTCGCCTATATACACAAGCACACACCACGGCGTAAATAATTCGAAACTCGCTGCTGCGAAATCTAGTTTATGCGCGGGCGCGTGTGTCAACGTATTCGGGTCGTCGTAGTTGGTGGTGTATACGCAAAAAAATATATATATAAAAAAGACACACTCGCGGGCGCGCCTACATATAGTTTCGGAATCGAGAGTGAGCCCCGAGCGATGCACGATACACGCGCTGCAACTTTGGATTCATTTGAGTTTCGCGTCAATGATATGTGCAGCGGCACGTGGGACGTGCGCGACACGCGTATAATCCAGCCGCAGTCGCGCCAGCAGCAACAGCAATAGCAGCAGCAGCTGTGATTTTTGAAATGAAGAAACTTTGATAAGCTTTCCTTGAGTTAAAGCGAACACACAGACACGGGTGGTGGCGACGGCGGCGGGCCTCTATACAGCATCCAAGTTTCAATGAAAAAATCGGCTCTTATACAGAGCAGCTCCGGGTAATTTAAACATCGCGCGGCTCAGCTGCGACAAACAAAAACAGCTCGAAACAGCCGAGTGTCAACTGCTTTCTTATTCCCTATCCTTGATAAAGATGATCGATGAGCCGCAGCCCGACTATATAGCTTTTACTTGGCGCTTTGATAACTCGAGTCGTTGAAGCTTGAAAAAATAGAGAAAAAAAGCCACTTTAATATCGATGATCGATACAGCTGAGACGCATCTCTTCTTTATTCAGCGAGGCTCCATCAGCAATGCAAATTGCTAATCGCTGGCCCTTCGGGGCAACATTACGAAAAGAGACGGCTTTGTATAGCCCGAGGCCTCCGCTGCGCACAGCGAGTCCGTTAAGGTAAATGATTCTTCATCACGGCTACAACACCAGGGCGTTAAACGTATCAAAGAAACTCGACGAGTAGTTATTAAAAAAACGCGTCAAGAGCATCCGAAGAAACTTGCGTGCGCGCTACAGACGCGCGTAACGAACGGCGAGAGATGCTTGCACGCGCGACGTTTACAAGCAGCGAGCTTTTGTTCAAATTATAATATAATATACTAAAAAGTGCGTTTGCACGCGCGCAAAAGTATAAAAGCTAGCGAACTCGAGCATTAAGTCCGAGAAAGAGTCGTCAGCTTGACGGTGTAATACCTTTTCCCATTTTCCCCTCCTCTGTTTCTCTCTCCTCATTAACATACTTTATATTTTTTGTCCTCCAGTTGCGCGCGCCAGCTTAAAAAAGAGCGAGAGAACAAGCGTGACTGTATATATGCATGAAAGAGGAGCTTTTACCCCTCTCTGAACGCTCGATCCTATTATGAGAAAGCTGGTTAACAGCAGCAGCAGCGACAGTAAAAAAGGAAGAACGAGTCAAAGCTATAGATAGGTGTAAAATGCGAAACGTTAGATCTCGTTAAATTTGCATTTGGCAGCGACGCGGCACTACAGGTCGAGAAATCCCGCGCTTCGATGACGTCATGCTCCATTGCTCTTTCGAATAGCCGATCAACTCATCGATTCCTGCTTTTTACATGGTTAGCGGCTCTGAAGAGAGAGAGAGAGAGTGACAGTGTTTTCGTTATATATGCGGGTATATATATATATCTCCGTGCCGATGAAAATGAACTTATACAGCGCGGGGGCTTTTAGTCAGTGGTGCAGAATCAACGCTTGAAATTTCAGCTGCTGCTGCTGACTCGTCGTTTCGTTGTGTGTGCCATCGCGTTGCATTAAAAGCTAATTAGTTGCGAAATCAGCGTGTGACATAACCAGTGTGCGTGTGCGGTTATTTTTGAGACCGAGTACACAGTGTTTTGTACCATAAATTGATATATCCATTACAGAGCCGCTCTCGAAAATAAATGAAATCCGGTACGTACGCGGAAGCTTTTCTCATCCGCGCCGCTCGGGGTGATAACACGCGCGCGACTATTGTCTTATCAAAATATGATCTCTGTTTTTCACTTAGCTCGTGTCGACAGCCCCTGAGCGGGGAGTCATCATCGCCTGCGTGTCTGACATTCTGCCCCTTGCAGCTTAACATATGTAAAGCAAACGTGTATAGCGAAAAGCAACAAGTGTGCGTGGCTGCGCGACTGGTTTATTACCCGATTTCGACGATGCACTTTATTTTCATATATTTCACAGGTTGAGTAATTTTTTTTTTTCTGAGCTGCATTCAATTTACTTATCGATTAGTTGGAGCTTTCCTCGCCTTCCTATAGCCTTCCTCGATTATTTTTATATAGACTGTACTGTATTCTCTTAAAGGCATTTAAATAATTAATTAAACGAATCCTGCTCACTCCGACGAAGCTTTTATCTGATCTATAGATAATTGCAGCTTTTCTTTAATAAAATTTAACAATGCATACATCCGCAGCTGGTGACTATGCTTCGCATCATCGATTGTCCATAGAGCTAATACAAAATAAGCAGATTCGATTTAATCTGGCCGGGATCAATGCGAAGTCGTGCGGGTGTAGTACACGAACGTATCGACATACAGGCGCGACTATTTTATAATTATCATTATTGAGAGTATTCTATATGATCAATCGTGGGGCACACGTATATACATTCACACTATTTCCCAAATTCATATATGATTAAATGTATTGCTACGTGTATTTAGTTGGCGCTTATGAAAGCATGAAAAGCTCAAATGATATTCATACAAGAACATCGTATGCGTATGGATTTTAAGCGATCCGCTCGTGCCTATTGCTGTTGTTCGTAACAATCTCGTCGTCGCAATGATTACGCTCTATAATGGCTCTCCAGCTTTTATATATTTATTATTATTTGATCGACGCGCGCGAGCAGTGGCAAGATTTTATTCATTTGCCATGTACAGGACGATTATTAACTTGATCGGGTATTTATCATGCGCTGTGTTACAGGCGATTTGCCGAGTGTATTTCCAATATATTCGGTTATTATTTCTCAAAGTACAGCATTGGCGTTTACGGTAGTTATAAATTGCCAAAGTATTTTCGCTTTTTATTTATTTAAAACTTATGTATCCGCAATGCGATAACGAGTTTTCTAGTTCCGATGCACTGTTTACACTCCGGAACGAGAGATTTTCAAAAAATCCAATCGAAACAAACATAGGGCAAAAGAATTTAATTTTCTTCCCTTGTGTGCGCACACGCGCGTGAGTGTGTGTGTGTGTGTATAGATACCCGTGCAATTGCGCGCTTACATACGACCAGGAGCCCACAACTACGACGAGTGCTCTCAAAGCTATATAATGTAGCGAGCGCACAGCCACGATCGCCTCTTGTTCTTGCCCACGCGCACAGAGCCACAGAGAGACAGAGCGACCTTTTTTGTCCGAATAAATCAGACGAACCGAGGAAAAAGTTTTGCAGCTCCATTTACACGTGGACCTCGGCTAATCGAAAAGTGTGACGTGCTGCGTGCGAATGTGATTTATCGTGGTCCAAGTAGTGCGGCAAAGTGGCGCTGCAGCTATCCAATGCAATTAAAATGATTAATCATCGATGAATTAATTGCTTCTGAGTCGGTTCGACTTTGGCGGGCCTAGAGTAGCCCTCGCTCAACTACCCATACTATCCTGCACGATCCTTGGGATACGAGCTCATGAATGGCAAACGACACAAACATGGCTCTGGCCTTAAATAATGCAATTTGAGAATATTTGAGATATCACGAGTTAGGAAGAAAGCGTATCATGTATTCTGCGGACGAAACCGACCGGTACGTCGAGAATTCGAATAAGCCACTGCATAAGCAATTCAATTACAAGATGTACGCGGAATGAAGCGATTTTCCGGCCACATACATGCAACCAACTCGGACCGTATTATAAATGGAACAAAAACTAGCAGATATAGAGGAGCGTCTCGGAGCATCTACTTACATTATACATCGGCTTTGTGGGATGCGCCAGACCTATATATAAATGAAGTTTAAGCAGCAACATGTCCAGTCTCCGGGGAAAACAAATCGAGTACGGTCCTCGAGAGATGCCGCAAGAAACTACCTCGTCTCATTTCGCGGTAATCTGTTTAGGCATTCAGCAAAGTACAGCCACTTTGGGTTTTGTTACTGCCTGCTAATTGCTAACGGGTGAACACAAGCGAAAAATAACTACAAGCTTGATTGAGGAATTACGCGTGCGCACACTTTAAAATGAAGATTCGACTGCCATCGTCGATTTTTGATTCACTTCGATAAGTTCAATCATTTAAATTGTTACATTTATTTGGTCTGATCGATTTTGCAACCGAAATGGATACTTTTATATTTAATTCAATAAAATATTTTGACAATCGCCCTCATTTTGCAAAAATAACAAAAAATTAGTGAATTTATTTAAAATGTGTAATAATTGAGAGAGAATATTTTTTTAGTATACTGAATTTCTCGAGCGTTGAAATTTTAGACCAGTTTTTGCGGTGACCTACAAATTTGAAGTAATAGATCGTAACTTTTGGTTTTCAAAAAAATCCAATCTGCACTATGGATAAAATAATAACACGTTTTTTATTGCCAATCAATTAATTGAGTTAAAATCAGGGTTTTTTGAGTTTATGTCATTTGAAAAAAAATCGATGTGTCTATAGTCAAGAGTCAATAAAAAGAAAATTTCATATCGGAGCGGAAAAACAATTGAAACTTCGGATGGATATAAGCCGGTATTAATTTCATCGATATTTTGATAAAAAGAATAAAAAAAAAATTGTAGAAGAATCGAACAATATTGAAATATTACAGCTACATGAGACAAGAAAAATATTAATTTTTCAATAAACGAAGCTTGCTTTGTTCGTTGAATTTAACGAATGTAAAGAAAAGAAATCGAATTATTGAATCGCAGTCGAAAAAAAAACTGCCCTGCCGTTGCTGCAGATCTTTCTTCAATTATCGCCTTTCATATCCATCAGGGCCCAATTCTATTCGCCAAATAGCATCCAATTACGCGTCTATATGAAATTCGACTGTCCTCGCACGCGCGCGTTAGTATTCGTTGTGTCAAGCGAAAAAGATCGTCAATTAACGAATCAAAACATGGAATATCGCGTGGAAATTTCTGCACTTCAGTTGCGCTTTTGTAATCAATTACTCTTTCTTTGTCACAGGTGCGAGCTCGCACTTTATGATGGGATCCTGACTAAAACTATACCTATTATACACCCAAAGAAAATCACTATTTGACGCGTTGATAATACTCTTCTTGCATTGGACTCGTATTTATATGTTTCGATTCTCGACTTTGATGAATGTGTAAAGCAAAGCCAAAGCCTTTAAATATATCGAGAGCACAATCAACAAGTTGACTGAAATTCCATCTGATCCAGAAAACTTAAATTAGTTCTAGCTTGTCTCGTCAAAAGCGGGCGTTGAGAGGTTGGCGCGCTCGCGAGTATATAACATTGAATTATCCGGCCTAATTATTACAGCAGCGAGGCGCAGCCACGCGCGCGAGCCCATTATAATTCAAATCTCACGAATGAATCTATTATCGTGTCGGTTCATCGTCCTGCGAGTGGTTCGATAATTTTCTTAGTCCACCTGGAGCCGACGACGACGACTTATTCGCAGCTCGTAAGTTTTCCAGGGTGGCTTTTCAGGTCTGTGCCTCGCAAACTTTATTATACCCTGGACGCGAATCGCTCGACTCGATCGACGACAATTTGCATAAATACACGCATAGCCTGCGATATTTTTCTTTCTCTTTTAAGCGATTACATTTAAATGTACGTTTGTGTGTAAATATAGAGACCACGATGGCCACAACTCGAAAATTGTACGTATAGAAAAAAATTTAATTTTCCAAAGTCTCGACGTATATACGCGAGAGAAAATAACATCTCGCAAATATATCGAGTTTTTCGCGAGCCTTATAGTGCGCAATGAGTTATACGAACTTATCGATGAAATCGGGGAAAATTGACTTTTCTCTCGAGGCTTCGCACCTCTATTGCAGTTTTTTTTACTACGCTTATTACAAATTGATGCTGTGCAGCCACCGTTTCTGCTCCTGCTACCGATTGCGTCCGGAATGTGTTTATGAAAAAGTTGCCACTTCGCGCCCCCGCGACCGTCAAGAGAGAGAGAGAGAGAGAGACTTTTCAAGAATCCAAATGCGTGCGAAAAGTTGCGAGAGAGATTTGCATCACCGGAGAGCTTCCGAGTCTACAGAAAAAGTGAGAGAAAAAGATGGAGAGAGAGAAAAGCATTAGCATTTTTGAACTCGCAAAGACGAAATCTCTTGGACGATCGAATGGTAGCGTGGATAAATCTGAAAAGCCCAGTGTCCCCTCTCAAAAGAACGTATCAATTTCTCAAACGTCACACAGCAGTTTTCTTTGACATTTTAACTTTGAACAAATAAAAAAAAATTCAATTCGAAAACTCGAACTTTGAGGATTATCGTGACGATCGTATAACGTATACAGCCTATATGAAAGCGCGAACGTATACACATCTATATCTAGGTGGCTGCTCAGGTGCACTCGGGTCGAAGCGTATAATACACCCGTGACACTTTGGTGCGTTTTTCAATTGATTTTTGAATCAACCGCACATGGATCGAAGATGTATAACACCGAGCACGACGAAGGGGTTTCAGCGCGCTCGCTGCAAATTTAATACAGCACACGCCGATCTTGAGTGCTTCTGCGAATGAATTTCCAGCGCCGGAGAATGACAAATGTCGAGCGTAAATTTTCCGCACCCAAGGAAAAATAACAAAAGAATAAATAAAGAGTACGAAATTTCGTGGCGTGGAGGACATTTTTTGACAACTAGCCGGAATTATGCGTTTTGAAAAACGAGTGCTCCAGATTCTTAAGAGCATCTTAAGGATCGGAGCTGCAGGGCCGAGAGATAGCCCAGCGGCAACACCTTAATCTTAAGGCACATTTGTCAGAGTTATTGGCCATTACCAGCCGAAGTATATTGAAAAGTTTCGCAAACTTCGCGCAGCAAAACTATCGTAATTTTCTCGAAAGGTTCTCGCAATAATTCAAAATCTCGCCCGCAACTTTGGTCCTTTTTTTTGTTTTTTCGAGCACCGCAGCGTAAACGCATCGCTTGAGGATAATTAAGAGGCTGCGGACGGCGGCAGCTGCCATATGTACTGCGGGGGAGTAGCTACTGCATGACATCATCGTCGACGTCGTTTGTACACGGCGCAGAGAGACAGAAATAAAAAGGAAACAATTGCTCGCGCGTCAGAGTTGGTACACAAAAAAATTACGCCACCTCATCGTCGGCCGTGGCACTGCGTGGGTGTATTTACGCGCGCGCGCTCGATTCGTACGCTCGCGAGAAAGCTTTGTGATTACACGAAGCTTTGGCTCGAGCAAAGATACCGTTTCCATATACATCGTGCATAAACTCGAGGACCAACACGCTCTGACTCAAAGTACAAAGGGAACGCGGAGTGCGATATATAAGCCCTCGACATGCACGCGCACGCACACTCGTACGATGGTAGTGTGTGCGTTATACGAGATTCTCCGCCGAAAAAAAAGACGAGCAAGTTTCTCCGCAAACCTCATAACAACCGCAACTCGCAACGAGCCGAGTGTACGCGACTGCGAAGTCTGAAACTGTGGTATGTAAATGCACGCGCTTCTGCGTTGCAGCGGCGGCTCACGGTTGCGCGTTTTATCGCTAGACCGCGACAGGGCCGAGATTTGCGGAATTTTTTATCGTCAGCGAAGATGTAATTTTTTTTATGACAAACACCCGACTCGCCTTATATTTTAATACTGCTGACGATGTGATCATATTAACATCTTCATCGGGGCGAGTGCCAACTGTGTGCCTTTAATCAATTCTAATGGATCAGTCATAATACTCGTAATCTCCGGTGTGTACCCGAAGCGACGACATGGCGCTAATAAGCTTCCACCAAAATCCACTAAATTTATACAGTCCACCATTCTGCCACAAAAGGCCACTGCTTACGGAATGATATATTGCCATATACTCATGTGCACTCGTACGGTCTGTATAGTTTACTCTACAATGCAGTTGGCGTTGGATCCGCTTTTAAAATATCATGTATTTTCAAAGAAGTACAAGCGCAAAAGGCATATCGGCTGGTCCAATGATCACCAAAACAACGATTAGTCGAAAGAGAAGCTCGCTTCGGCAATATTCATCGATAGTGCATCGAAGCGTGCGAAATGTTGTTTGAGTGCCTCGCTCGATACTCGCGCGATACGAGTAAAACAAATAGAGATAGAAGCCAAGCCCAATGATTATCTGTCTAGCCGCGATATATATGCAGATCAAAAGTAAAAGGAATGCAAATAAGAATTTCTTTAGATTTTCTGCATAGATCGAGGAGCTTATTGGAGCGAATCGTCTCTTTATAATACCAACTCCCTTCAACGCGCTTCGAACGATTAAAACTTACTCCTAGTTTGAAAATTCAGAAACAATTTTAGTACAAATTGGTTTATAATTCTACCTCTACCAGGACTCTAGTGGTCGGTTACAATGAGTAAACCATCTCTTCATTATTTTATTTAAAAGGGATAAATTTGACTTTTGAGCAGTGCATTAGTGAAATTTAAAAAATGTGGATGTAAGCTCAGCTTTGTTTGCGGTATTTTTCCTTTCCTTTTCTACGTATTTCGTGTACAATGCCTCAAGAGTCGAGTTTGCCAAAGCCCAACATCATTTTGCTTATATGACTGTTCTTGATGTTATACAGAAGCGAAACCTCGGTGTGCTGTATAATGCGAGTTTCCAACGAGTCTGTGGGTAAATAAAATTTAATCCGCTCTCTGAACCGCGGCGCTGCCCTTGCCATTTTCGCCACGACTTTTCTGCTGATTTCGAATGTCTGACTAACCAGCTATTGCCGAGGATTAAGCTCCGTGTTTGCTTCCCAAAATTTTAACATGCATACCAACGGATAATTTAAACTAACGTTGCAACTATTTTCGTGGGCGGAATTTCTCCCTTACTCGGTATTACATAATATATGTTATATCGCAAAGGCAAAAGTGCAGCTGTGGCAAATAAGCCGTTGACTTACCAGCCGTGCGGTTGATGTAAAAGTCGAAGGCGGCCAAGGGCCCGTAGGTGCTCGAGCACTGCGAGTCCTGGTGCAGCAGCTTGATGTCCCATCCGGCCAGGGGACCCCTGTCCGAGCTGATGGCGCGCACGGCCATGTGCACGGCCGGCAGCACCCGATACAGGCTCTGCTCGTGATGCGGATCGGCGGGCGCGATGACGGCGAGCTTGACGACGCCGCGCTCCTGGTGATGCTGCGTCGCGCGGCCCAGGCAGGGCAGCAGCGACAGCAGGGCGATCAGCAGCAGCCAGCAGAGCCGCGCATCCGTCATCCTTCGTTCGTGATACGAGCTCGCGCGACGATGTTATTTCGCCTCGTGCCTGCGGACATATATGTACTTGGGCGGATCGGCCTCGACACTATTATCCTCGCTCGTGCTTAATGGATATACTTATAGAGCTAGATTTTTTAGCCAGAGGAAAATGCGCTTCCGAGCTTTCGACGTAAGAATTTTTATAATACTTTAGCAGAAGCTGGCTCGGCGTCGGTGGCGCGCGCAGATATCGCCGCTACGAGAATTGAAAAAGTAAATGCGAAGAAAATGTGCGAGCAGTAGTGCAACTAGGTGGAAAATATGAAAAATGTTTTCTTCTCGTCTGGCTGGCTAAAGATACGGGGGACGGCCGTAGGTATACGCGCCTCTTCATTCAAATATATATATGTTCTTTTTTTTTCTTTCCTTTTTTTTTCATCTTCGGATAGACGAGTTATTTTAGTCGAGTGTGTAGAGCAGCACGTCGGGGGGATGCGTGAATTGTTCTCTTCGCGTGCGCCAACATAAAGGCAGCGCGGCGCACTAGGCCGAGTAATGAAGATTTTTCCGTTTCCACGGGGCACTTTCGTGTTATAGCGCAGCGCACGACATTGTCGTCCCGAGACGTATACACGTACATAAAGGACGTGCGCTTACAGGCCTAATGTTCGTCGCGAGGCACATACACACACAGACACAGACACATTGAGCGCGGACTAATATCCATAAAATTTTGAACTAGTACTTTGTATTCCCGACTTTAGTTGCGGTGTCGAGAATTATGACCTCAATATGCAGTCTCGCGCAGAAGGCGCACCATGTGCACGACCTCCTATATGTGTGTATGTGCTCCTATCCGCAGCCGGGCATCGGTAATTTGCCCCGCCACGTATATTTAAGAGATTACAACTTTACAGCGTTGTCCGCGCGCGCACCGATTCCTATGTAATATTATAATAAACTTTGGCTATTCTCCTCTGGCTTTGTAAGTGATAAAACTACAGCGTGTACTTAATATACGACAAGATAAAAAAAAAAAAGGTGCGCACAAATACCTGGTTGATCGATATTATTGCTGGCAAGGAGTCTTCAGGGTGGTGCGCCGGGCCGAAGGATGCTGCTTTTTTGCCTGCCGCTACCACCACCAGCGTCGTTAATACACCAGCAGTAGCAGCAGCGGCAGCAGAAACGGCAGCGGCGGCAGGTGGTGCGTCCTCGGACTAGGCTATCAAAGTCCACGGGGTGGCCGCCGAGTGAGCTCATGGCTCAACACGATCAGCCATTCGCTTCAACGTATTATATTGATTAACGAAATTGATGCTGAGTGGTCTGCGTATATTCCTGCTCGGCTCGATCGATCGCTGCCTATCTGAAGTTATAGCGCGATGACACCAATGCACACTGTGTGGATACTGCGACGAAACACTTTATTGAGCACTGCACTTTGTTAACACACCTCGCGCTCATTTGGAGATTTAAGGCTTTTAACGCGGATCGTTATAAATGTATACGAGCAACATGTTTCGGTTGATATTTTTTCCCCTTCGTACACAAGCGCGAAAAAGAACATTTATTTTTCGAGCTATTCTTCCGAGTGGATTCTTAAATCTCGAGCATCTAGTCGATACAGCTCTCTCCAATGCCCCGCACTGCCAGTCACTTTCCGTCAAGCTTTTTTTTTATCCTACGTCTCACCAGAAGCTGCTCTTTTAACAATGCCAATAATTTGTTGTTTTCCGGCTGATTCCGACAAGACGAAAAGTCTTCTTTTAAGGGGAAACGTCGATCGATTTATCAAACAATGTATGAAGCGCCAAAGACAGAGAAAGAAAGAGAGCGAAAGTAGATTTGTTCCGTGTACGGGACGCAAGCATGAAGCTGCGATTTATAGGATTCCGGTGTGCGAGTGTGTATGTGTGAGTCGTCAAAAAGAAAAGCCAACGTAATTATTAGTCCCGACCCAAGAGCAGTTATTCTTTCTTTTTCTTTTCCTTCCTTTTTTTCAAGGCACGCCGGAGACTCGCTGTATAGTACGAAGCGCGGGCTTATAAAAAATGACTGCGACGAAGCGAGCCGAGGGGGCGCGTGCCAACGATTGCTGCATGCCCGAGATCGATCGTATAATTGCGATTGATTATCCATTATCCAATAAAAACACTCGAATTCCGAGATTCTGCGACGAAATCATTCGCGTTCATTTTTAAATTCTGTTTACATTCGAGTCTCGCGTATATAAATATGTACAGCCACAAGTGTACATTTTTATTTTCAATAAACCTCGAGGGGCGAGATGATGTTCGTCGTCGACGGGAAAAATGTTACAAACAACTGCCCTTGAGTGCGAGCTGGACAATCAAATGCGCAATCATACCTCGCGCACTATCTCTGCCTTTTTTTTCGGCAATAATGTCAGTGCGCGCGCGAGAAAACCGCCGTGAGCTTTTTACTCGTTACGCGCACGAACTAGGCAAATGGAAAAAAAGCTTTTTAGCAGGTTAGTTAAATTATCTATCTAGAGTTGTGCGTGCATATACTCGCGCTGACGCTGCTTTCGAGCGTGGGACGCGATACTTTTTTATTCGAATGATGCAAGTAGAAGGGGGACAGAGAGGGGAGAAAAAAGTAAATAAAGCGAGTTCCATTGTTGGGTTTCTACCTTTTTTTCATTCTCTCCTTCCTAAACACTCGTGTGTCCGCAGGATAAACATACTCGAGGGTACAAATTACTGTACGAGCCGGCGGAAAAATCAAGCGCGTCATCAGCAAGCCAAAGCAAGATTAATTATTCAGTGATAAATTTGTCGAAATCGAGAGGTTTGAGCGCGGGTGCGAAACTGCAGCACCCGCACACCGACCCACCGACTCGACGCCTGATTGTTGGCGCAGAGCTGAACGAAGGAAGCTAACGTGCTCGTTAATTCTTTCTTTCTTTCTTTTTCTCTTGGGCGCACGGCTCGAAGTAAAGTAAAGGAGATCGACGCCGATAGAATCAAAAGCGAGTTCGACAAGAGAAAAAGAGATGATAAAAATGAGATTGTACCATACATAATACGTGTGGTAAAAAAAGATCAGGAAAATTAATTTTAAGACGCGAAAAGCTGCTGCTACTGCTGCATTCCTTTAAATTTGTAATGCGAATCACGAATTAAATTTTTCATCTCAAAAGTTGAAGAGTGCACTGACTGGAAAAAAAATTAAAATGAGTGATATCACAATCGAAGAGAGAGTACGAGAGGTTGGGTGAAAAACTGCAGTGTGTAAGAGTACAAACAAATACCAGAAAAATGAATACATATTTTGTGAAAGAGTAAACTATCGAAACGAGTGTGGAAAAACGTCAATAAAAGATTGGGACTCGTTTCCCTGAACGAGCCACGCGCCACCCGTCACAGGCCACGCAGGCAGATTTTCACTTGGTGCATCGTGCATACATGCATGCATGAGGCCAAGCGCGACAGGGTGTAGTTAAAAGGGGGAAAAAAATCGCTCATCGTTGCCCTTTGGTACTCGCTGCGGCACATCCATCAGACAAATCCTCAATCTCGCGTCAATCGCGCTTAAAAAGCTCTCGTCGAATTCCATCGAGTTGATCCAAGATAATATCGGAGAGCGTTCGCAGCTATATGGGACTGATGAATGCTCATGGGTGAATGAATTACAGACGTGCGTGACGCTTGTCAAGATATGCTGAGCGAGATGCGTTTCAGCCGAGTGATCGATGCACAGTTGCAGTTTTCGAGCTTATAAGCCTGCTGGATCATCTACACCGGCGCGGCTGGACAGATTTCATTATGTAGCTTTTAATAACGCCAAGAGGAACTGTGAGAGAGTGAAAATGAAAATAATTGGTAGAAATCGTCGAATGTCCTTGCTGGAGATCTGGCTTCGTTCCGAATGAGATAAAAATTGATGGCTGACGAAAAGTTTAGAAAACGCGAAATTGAAAAAAAACTAGGTTGCAGATTACTATGAGTTCTGCAATGGCAATACTGATATTCGCCAAAGAATCTAATTGGAGAAATTTTTATTTCACTATTTAGTTTGAAGATGGATCAATCAAAAACTATGATTTTACGAAATACTCGAATAATGCCTTGAAATGTTAAAAACTAATATTCCATGGACTTTTTAAAATAAATGTTCATTTTTATTGGAGGAAAAGGCTATTATCATTTGCTTAATTTCAACATTAATCTACTATTAATTTGAATATATAAACCATATGAAAATATAGGTCTGACTCCGCATAAATAGCCATTTCTCCAAATTACGGCAATTGTTTCCTTTTTGTAACTCTATATGAAGAATAATACTTTCAAAAATTTTCGATCGTGTTTAAATATCGAGAAGGATGAGGAAGATGCAATAGCGAGACAAAAGGAGATAACAACAAGTTTACCAGCTTAAAAATTTGAAAATTAAATGTACGGCCGATGAACTTCTTCTTATAATGAAAAAAATGTACTGCAGTATCAATTGAAAATTGATTTGACTGCGAAAGGACTTTATGGGCTGGTGTATATGGAAGTACCCTTAACTTTTGATTACTCTCAAGTGCAGTAGAAAAATTATCATCTTCAATCGTATTTCTTACATAAATATAAAATTCCTCACTTAAAATAATGATGGACCTGAAAGTGAAGTTAATCTATTCGGCCTGTGATTGGTCGAGTTACTTATACCTCGAGACAAAATGCAATAAAGTGCCACCTACGGTCAAAATAGTAACCTTCTTAAAACCCTACTGAAAAATTTATGCGCGCGAAGCGCGCCTGAAAGTTGCTAGTACTTATTATATATAAAGATAATGAACTGAAAAGTGAAATCGCTTAAACGGCTTCTGATTGGTCAAGTTACTTTTGACTCGAGACAAAATAGGATAAAGTGACGTCTAAAAATGTCAAAATAGAAAGTTTTTCAAAGTACGAGTAAAAAATTGACACGCGCGTCTGAAATGTAGTATAGTATTCTTAAAAATCCTAGGTAATTTTTTCATAGCTATAATTAATTTTTTTATTTCAACTTTTCTCTGTGAATAAGATTCTAATACATGGCAATGTGATATACCACAATGAACCTATGCTTCTAATTTACTTGAAAAGCTCAACTTACCTGAAGAGCTTTCGAAATTTGATCTTGCAATTTAAAATCACACTTCTGGCATTACTTCCCTAAAATATTTTTCATACTCCTTCCAAAAGAAATAACGTGTCACAAAAGTTGACAGAAAAATAAACGAGATTAACGACGAGTGTGGGTGTAAAGCCGCAACGATCCGCGAGTGACGAGAGCGAGTAATTTCGGATTTCCGATGCATATCTGGCCAGCAGCGGCTTATACTCGCTGGCGCGCGCGCGTTCGCGATAAAAATTTTTCGTACCATTTTTTTACTTCCTTGTCTCTCGTATCTTGCCATGTCTCTGGTAGTAAACTTAATTGATTTCTGCCTTTATCGAACGGCTATATCAAGTCGCGCGCTTCTTTCGGATTATTGCCCGATGCCCATATACGAGCTTGGATTACGCGGGCTCTCTCGCCCAGAAAGGAATTACTCGTCGTAAGGAACGAATGCGGATGCTCTTTTTTATCGCTCATTATGGAACTAGCGAACGTATTTCTTTGGAGGAAATTCGCAAAGTTGACATGAAATTTTTCGTACGTTTGGGTGGAAAGGCCGGCACGCCCAATCGATCGGAAAATAAAACGAGACACGCGAGCGGCTGATAAATCAGTTGGCTGAATAATATAGCCTTTCGGAGAGGTACAAGCCCGATAAACAGTTATTGAAATATCGCTTTCGCAGCGATTCCGACGTATTATCCTTTTTTCTCACCTCTCCGCGCACTTTAATCGACCGGTGCGCTCGGAGCTTTGTTGGGCATGCGAATGGCGAGGACGATAAATTTCGTAATTCCAAGCCCTCGTAAAAAAACTTGAAAAATATATTAAATTCGAGCTATTTGGATAAAAGTTTTTCCATCGTCGCGCGCAGTTATACAGGTCGACTGCATAGCGCGCGCGTGCGAATGATATTTGTCTCGAACGCGCGCAATTGCTTAAAGGGAGTCATTCAACGAATAAACAAAACAATTTCATTCTGCTGAAACGACGAAATTAGAGCGCTCGAGCTAGCGCCGAATTATTCAATTATCATCATGCAATGCAATGCAAAACAATATCATTGGAAAATGCAAAGTACATCGCGCGGGTGAGCGGCGAAATTTCGTAACCGCTAAAGGTATATGATACGTAACAGGATTATTAGTCCAACTATGCGCATAAAATGATATAACTTCTACTAGGCAGAACTGTGCGTCAACGCACAGCACACATGGCCAGACGCGTAGACACACACGCACACGCTCATGAGCGGGCAACTTTATTAAAAAGTTTTTCAGGTCAAAGGTAGTTTCTGATTTCATCCGATTACGACGCTTTACTCTATCTCTCTCTCTCTCCTTCCTTCGCACACATAAATAATGTAGCGTTCAAAGTGAGATTTTGCATAATTATGCATTCTTCGATAGGCGTTGGACGAATAAAACACTCCAGTGAGCAAGGTTCAATTTTAGTCTCATTGAAGGATGACAAACGCGACGAATTAACTGCGTCGTCTATTGTGCAGTAGGAGCTAGTGGTAAAGCTAGATCTTCCAGAATGGAGTTTCTCTTTTCGTGAACTTTGCTCTTACGCCGTTACAGGTATTGTTTATCCGCGTCATATACTGCCTTAAATCATACGACTCGGAAGACAATTTCAAAGTTAGAATTTTACCGATTCGAATGCGTATATAATAACTCGACACGCACGCACAATGCTACACATAAATACAGTTTAGTAAAAGCTCTTTTTCATTGCCGCGCGCGGCAATAATACATATATACGTAAAAAGCTTAAATCCTCGGCGTCGGGCAGATGCTGCATCGCGCAGCAGAGACGATATAACCAAGCGGTGTTCACGGAGGGATAATTGCTCGCAGCTGCACGAACTGCTACACGCTTGCTAAGACGAGCTGCAAGATGTGCATGTATATTTTATTTGCTCACTATTTAATTTGCTGCCACTGAATGCAAAGATGGGCGTGCGCGTCACCGCTTATATTCATAGAGCTTTTTTTTTTTTGTAATCGCAATCGCGAATATTAATGAAGCTTTTTTATAAGCTTACGAGCTTTGCACAGCTTCTTTTCCATAAAGAGGTGAAAAATGAGAGATGTATAAGAGTGAATGGGTACGAGCTTAAGCTTTATAAGTTTTCAATACCTGAGAGGCTTGTCGCGTGTGTCAAAACATAGAAAAGAGGTGTAATATTACATGAAAAAGCTCGTATCGGCGCAGCACTACGTGCTATTCTCGAATGAAAATCTTTCGTAAAAAAATCCTACCACTGTCTTGTTTGTGTATCCGCAAAAGTCTCGGAAAAAAATAAAATAATGAGAGTAGATCTTTCGTAATCATCTTGCTCGATAATCATCGCGAACAAAAAAGGAAGCAGTAAGACGTCAATGAAAGTACTTCTTTAAACACGAGAAAAATCCGTGATTATTTGTGAACGGTTTCCATTCAAAAATCCCAAGCGAAGCCGCTCTCAACAAAAGACATTGAGAGAATATACATTAGCCAGCTGCCGTCCATTGAATCAAAGAAATAAAAAAAAAGTTCCAAGTCAAATTGAGAAATGTAAACGCTCGATTCTCAGGTATTGCCTAGGAATAAAAACATCTGGAGATTGCGCGAGCCCCATGAACTTACGTAGAATTGTTGTACTCGAGATAAAATGGCAAATTTAAATTTCCCGTATATTTTTGGGCTTTAACGCGTCGACGACGTATTTGAGATAAATCGTAAATTGCGGGAAAAAACACGAAACCGAGATATATGGAACACGACAGCTATGAACCATAAAAAATTCATACAAATTTCGGGATGACTGAAACGAATGACATTTATATTCGATTGAACAAAAAAAGCCAAAAAAGCTCTGCGCTCAATGTTTTGGGAAGAAAATGAAATAAATTTTAATAAACAATCACGATGCAACTCGTACGAAAGTTTCGATGTGCACCCACACTATTTATCAAAGTCTCTGTATACGAGTAGCCGCAGCAACTTGTCTCGAAATTCTACAACTTCTCAATCAATAAAAAAAAAAGAATATGAGAGGAAGCTCAGTCATCAACGATGCGGAGGCTGCACGTTTTAGCTGCAAATAACTGTTCGATCGCCGGGCACGATTCTTCCGCAACCCTAAGTACACGTTAACGCGCTCAACTTTTTTCACCCTACACAATTTGCACAACGAAAAAGTTTTCGCGTGTAATTTTTTTTCTCATTGAAATGACCCGATGCACGTGGTGCAAATGTAAAACTTGGAAAATTAAAAATGGACTCGGATAGAAAATTTCTAGCTCGAGTATACACACACTATTGTCGGTACAAGAAAGTTGCAAGCTCGCGTCCGAAATGTCTTCGAAGGCTTGCATAAAAATAATACACAACTATTCGAAATAAAATATTCGATGATGCATTGCGTTGATTTTTAAAACCTGTTTTTTTCGAGTGGACGTGAATAACACCTACATATATCGAGTGTATCGTGTGACATTTTAAGAGAGCTTGCAAACTTGGGAGAATAAAGTCTATTATTCGCACTGCTCGAAAGCTGTGCCTCGTGCGTGTAATTTGTGTGTTGGCAGATATACATAAGCAAGGTAGCTTAGAGCGAGTCCTATGGAGGCTTATATTGAAAAAGTTGGACAGAACAATTAATGCGAATACTTGCCCAGGGGCTGGTGCACGCTCGAACGTCAGTGATTTGCTCGAGTCACGGTATGCATGTGCGTCGCGAATGAATGCGCCCTGCCTGGCAGCGGTGGCAGCAACTTTCGAGAAAACCGTTCGACAAATTAAAGGCACATAATATCAATCTCGACGTTGCGTTATTCCGAACTGCGGCGAATTGTGCTCGCAAAGTCCGAGACAGCTGGAGCCTTCGAAAAGCCGCGCATAGCGTAGCCGAGGGATTTGGGAAACAAACACGAGCGTACGAGCGAGCGATCGAAAAAAAGCCAAGCGACTCGTCCGAGCGTAAACAGGTGTTTTGGCCTGTTCCCGCACCGCCGAGGATAGTTTTCGAGCCGCAATGTCAGAGCTACAGATCTCGTTACACCCAGGCACGAGTCCCACTCGATGCACGCTACTTGAAATTCCGAAAACCGCGTTCAATTCGCTTTAATGACTCCGTGAAACTGTATCGAATTCAATCTCTTCGCTCACGCCACGCGCACTTGTGCATGTTGTCTCTAATGGCACTTGTACTCCTCGCCAAAAGTACCCGCGCAAGCTCGCGCGCACGAAAAGGGTCGCAGTCCGGATAGAAGCGATGCCGAGCATAGTATTCCGGGTACCGTCAGCCGTACTCTCAGATAATGGTAGGACTTGCCAGTCTAAATACACACGAGTGCGTGAACGACAGGATGATGCGCTATATAGCCCCCTAGCACTTTCGCACATGTATATTTAACGGTATCGCCTTCGAGTCGCGTGCATTATGATTTTCGCTAAAACTTTCGAAACCATCGAAGTTTAACCGCATAATTTCGAGGTGATTTTACGCTACGAATCGTTCGTTTCAATCGTCGCAAAAATTATTATAATGTGTAGGACATTATTGCAAAAAGCTCTCTCTTATTTGCTCGCGCGCCACATCACGAGTCATCGGCAGGGAAATTTATCATCAACTCTCACCTTTGTCCGCACGAATAAACGATTATAATCGAAAAAATAATGAGAAATTCGGGAATTGATGAGCTCGAGGCCTCCGGACACGTTTGCTCGCAACAAACCGATTGTGGTCATATTGCCTTTCTCATAAATACGCGTATGTAGACTCTGCGTTGCAGAGTTTAATTGATGGCACAGCATATCGCCATGGGATATTGTAAAAAGCTGCATTTATAAATGGTTTCACGAGCAGGACCACATACTAAAACGTTCGAAACGGTATTTTTAATTATACCCGCTGTTTCAAAGACAAAAATCTCCAAACGTTCGCGCACGTGCATCGGTTAAAATAGGTCCCTTATAACTCGTGCTTGCAAAAAAAAACATACGAAATGAAAAATTATCTCATAACACCTTCACAGAAGCATATGATTTTTTCACCATCCACACAGAGAAATAACGAACGAAATTCACTTGTTATTTGTTGTTGTCGTGAAACACCGCGAAACACGTGACTCGTACGAAAGTCTTTGGGGGGGAAAAAAATGTTTGCACCAGTAAACGTACAAGGGTAAGACGCGTTGATGTATGTCACGGATGAAGCGCGCGATTGAAACTGAATAGTTGCCGCGCCGGCATCGTCCGTCCAGCTCTCCGCCGCGGCGTCGTGTAGCATCCTATAGCGTCGCGCTAGGGATATATCCCCTCTTCAACAATTCAACGGGGGGCGCGCACGCGTCTCGTTTTCTCGCGAGGCGCGCGCGGGCCAACAGCAAACCTCGTCGCCTTATGGATGCTGTGTATTATTGGGATATATATCTGCACGCGTCTTATTGCGAGCTAGATCAACAGCCCTGCACACCACCGCACTCGCAATGGCATTCATATACGTTAGACGGTGGAACACGTACTGTGCGCGCGTATTTCGTATGTATAGCCGAGCGACGCGACCCAGCGCTGAAATACCGAAATTCGTAACGCTTGTAATCGAGAGTGTGTATAGGTGTGTAGCATACCGGGGCATGAGTTACGTCTACCATGGTCATTATTCCGAGTGCTATTGTGGAAACAAATGAGTCATTGCCTGGGCTCGTACGATGTACGCCCGTAAATGCAAAGATGGCATTTGGAGGTATTCCACTTATTTCACGCCTATTGATGATAACAAGTTTTTGATGCCAAGTCTTTGAGGATATTATATAGAAAAATAAAAATAATAAATTTTCCATATCTAAGAATATACATTTTTGTACAATTATGTTATAAAGGGTTAATTCTGCATTAACAATATTCGTGATTATCTCAAGAAATTTCATCCTTGCCGTAATACAGCACTAGATCGGTCGATAGGTAATAAGTTCAACTGAAAAGTTGAATTTTTGTCTTGACCAGATCAATAAAAGAACTAACATGAAGGACAAATTTAAAAAAATACCAGCAATATGATTCTATCTCTATGTTTTAATAATCAACTAATTTTAAGGTAATATAATCTTTGCCCTCCTTGACGTTTTTTCAATTGAAAATTTGAAATTTTTAAAATTTAATAATGAATAAAATATGCCAGTAACTGTTTCAAAGGAAACTGAACGACCGAAAGATGGCAAATCAAAAAAATTTTATCAGGATTAAGATGTAACTAATCAGTTGTTATTCAATATTTAAGTTGATATAGTTTTAAACAGGAATCATTATTTGTTAATTACAGTACTTTGTTACTTGATAACAATTTTAAATGAAGCTCAAAGCTGGGTATCAACTATTCGACAACTTAAGTTGTTATAGAAGAATTCAATTTTGATGAAAAAAAGGTAAAAAAAAATTCATTTCAATCAAGGTACAATAAAATGCTTGCAAATATACGTATATACGTGAAAGTAACTTTTCTACATAATAGCTGGAACTATTATTTGTGTACGATGCACTTCATAATATTACGAGTCTACAAATAACGGAAATGCCATCGCACATTGATCCTAATGTCAATCCAAAAGCTCTGAATGCGACTGCGCTTGTTGTATGTATGCCGTGATATGATAATGAGATACATTTACACGTCACACGTATCATTACAATTATCCCTGTGACAATTGCATATATTGCAAAATTTCATCTTTCATTTCAGCGACAGACGATCATTGATTACATCTATTTTCACCAAAGCTGCAAAAAAGTCTTAACCCATTCAGCAAAATCTATATGCTATATTTGAGACGCTCGTCGGGAACCTTTCCTTTTTTTCATCTCGATGATAGCTTTAAGCGTCATTCATTTGGATTTTCGGCGAGGCACTAGGCGCTCTAATGAAATTCGAGAGACAGCATAATGACCCCACAGCTGAATATCATTTTTCTTTCTATCTATAACGCGCAACCCACGCAAATAATAATACTATATAAACCCACGCGGCTTTCTGTTGATTATTTCTCCGTTGCTGTACGAGATGGCTTCAATGTTTTTTCTGGTCACGATGATAACAATGTCTACGTACAGAAACGTTTTGTGACATGGGGGCAATAACTTCTCACAGGCAGTTATTTTAAAAATATAACGTTGACAATTTACCTCAAAATAAATTTGCACTACGTCGTGCAATTCGATGCATCGCTGTGATTTTTACACAAATCTTATTTACGCAAAACTACACTTTTTACGTCAACAAGATAATTAATTTGTAGGTCCCTCCTAAATAGGTTGTGAATGCAAAATTCTTGCTTTTCTCTCAAAGTAGATTCCAGTAGCCCGATTAACATCGCAAGAATCTCATTAAATTGCTCACAACTGCAGAGCATTTTGGGCTCATGATAAGAACTCTGATTATATCCAACGATACAATCGGGTACTGTGCTTCAGTGAATATAATTAGGATTTTAAAAACCGCTTAGTTTATTTTCTTTCGAATAAGGAACCTTGAGTGCTCAAAAAATCTGTTTTCACTGAAAGCTTTCTCGGTAAGCTTATTCGACACTTAATTTTATTAATGTCAATCTTTAGCATGTAATTTTTGTCGCCAACTACTCTCCCGAGGCGCGTCGATCAAGGACACAAAAGGATGAGTAAATCATTTTTTTTATTTATTCAGAAAAAACTTCTGTGTGCGACAAAGAGACAAAAAGCGCCCAAGTTATTGCAGTTAATGTATCATGTCGCTTGATGCGCCCCAAGCGCACGCTCGACTCGATACACAATGATATAAAGTGTTATTTATAGGTATCGGACGTATGTACGCAGAATAATAAAAACATATATTTGAAGACATACAAACGCGGAATACTGAAAGTTAGATAGATCCGCGCATTCTTGTACATCTATAGTTTCTTGTTTTAAGTGTACACATGCATGGATAACAACAAGCTTCAGTGTGCGATAGGTATGCTGTTTCTTTGGATTTCTGAAACAAGTATTGGCCTGTTTCGCTCTATTAAGTCTCGTCATTTTTTTTCTAGTAAAAGCATTTCTATACTTTTTCACAAAGAAGAAAATACTTTAAAAACAAAAGTCTCTTGAAAAATCGCTGTCGACCTCTAAAATTCCATCCCTTCTCCCCCAAGTGCCTCAAGAGCGTAAGAAAAG
Source organism: Trichogramma pretiosum (assembly GCF_000599845.2). Classification (NCBI taxonomy): domain Eukaryota; kingdom Metazoa; phylum Arthropoda; class Insecta; order Hymenoptera; family Trichogrammatidae; genus Trichogramma; species Trichogramma pretiosum. The sequence continues at coordinate 1,610,286 of NW_019641611.1, read as the reverse complement.
AGAGAGACAAGAGGGTACGTAAAAAATGAGAATATTTTTCTCCTTGCCTTTTCTACTGGCTTGTACAGAATTATAAGGGCTATAATATCATCTGCTAAATCCAAACTTTGTGCCCGTACCACAACAAAGTATATAGTGTTTCATAAAGTGCATTCCCACAAGCCATCTAGGAAGCAAGTGAGAGAGAAAGCAACCCACTGAAGAATTTCGAGCTCGAGCAAGAGAGAGAGAGAGAGAGTATACTTAAGCAAGTGGCAACAATGAGAAAAAGCTTTTCATGTGAAAAAGTTCAATAAAAGCTCATCCGCTTTTCCGAATTATTGTCACTTTTTCTACCCACCCAACTTTCGAATCAGTACTTTTGACGTTTTTCTTACAAGAAGAAATGAAGTACCAAAGATTAGATGCTACAACCAATTATAAATTTATTGTCTTGATTTATTTTATACTTAAATAAAGTATGTCGATCACTGAGTACAATTAATGCTTGCACTCTAAATACGCACAGTTTATTGTGCGTTGCATATTGTAAAAGCCCATTCGATTCCTTTCAAAATGTTTATATCGATAGCCGCTACATTGGGATTTTATGATAAATATTTTCACAGTGCAAAGCTCGACCGAGCTTTCAGTAGATAAGGTAGAAAACACTCTAGCGATAGAATGCACGTTTTCGATCGAAATATACTCTTTATTTTTCTTTTAAAAATATCGTGAGACATTCAACATTAGATTCTTAGTTTTGTTCTTTAAAATTATACGTAAAATTCCGACAATTCCAAGACCTCAATTATAAAATTAATTTTTAGTCATAAGGGTGTTGTATGTTTGATACAATTTAGCAATATCAACTCGGTAATTTTTCTGTATGATTACTCTAATTCTAAGGCTATTTAAATTTTAATTTTAATTAAATTCCATTGAGAAAGAAATGAAAACCGCAAACAATGCACCTATCGGCAGTGTGTGCGTGCATTGCGACGAACGAGAGACAAACAAACCATGATGAGGCGACAATGCGTCGCAGTAATAGCTGATCGTATACATGTATCTATATATGGACGGTATTACATAAACCGTAATTCCTACCTAAAATTTAATCTTTTCGGGCAAAACTATCAAATAAAAATAATTAATTTTTTTATAAAGTTTAATCTTTTCTACTGTATTGTACGACCACAAAAATATCTATTTTTTCCTTTTTTTGGATGAATATTGCAGTCTTATATGAGTACGCTTTTTGATATTTGAATTTCATATGAGATATTATTATTCAGAAGGGGCTTAAAGTGTATGATTTGACAATTAATCTCGAGTCCCTTCAGGTCCTTCAGAATTATATCTACTGATTCAAATTTTCATATATGTAATTATATTATTATATACTTCCTAAGAGTAGGATGAATTACGTAATTACTTATTTTAGTTGTCACACAATTGACGTCATCCAACCCATATGTATGTACTTTGAAAGGCAATCCGTTTTTCTTTATTCTCCGTACGCATGCTGCAAGCCCTTCGGGTATAACAACGTACCACTCAGTGACCCATTTGTTTATTTATTTAATTAAAGCTTGACTCAACGTAGATTTTGTGTGAACCCATGAAATTTATCCAGAACAATAATAGTGAGAACGCAAAATTAAACAACGATGAACTTAATTATAGCGGAGCGCGTACACACAGTTAGTGCGATTATTAGAAACTTATCTTTCATTGTCTTCTATGCTCGATAAAAGTTATATATATTTTACCTTTTTTATTTAACTGGTTTTTATCCAACTCACTGATCATTGAGAATGAAGTCATAATGACATCAATAAAATTGCACTCAATCTATCGCTCTATATAATGTGGGTACATTCTATTCTATTGTGTTCGACACGAAACTTGAATTAAAAAGTATGTTTTTTTTCAAAAAAGAGATCACTGAGAACTTACCAGCATAAGATGTCCCAACATGTTCCTTTAAAATTTGTGGATACTCGCTAATTTTGGTCGCATCGAGATCGAAGGTTCCGTATTCAAGATCACGTCTCTTTTTTATGTACTCGACTATTGACTTCATCATCAATTGGCACGTGTGTCGTCCAGCGACTTTGGCTTGACCGTTGGTGTCGTACAATAGGTGAATCTTCTTCCACGCGTACTCATCCAAAATGTCTATGAGAAACAAGGCAATGTCTCGAAATGCCAAATTTCCCATACGAATCGTCATAAAATATTCATCCTGGCAAGTTTTCTTTTTTTTCGTAAAATCGAAGGTGAATCCTCCGGTCGTTATCAGAGGGGCGTTCAAAAACTTTGTAATTCTTCCCACGCTCGCTGTAAAGTCAGTAAAAAAATTAATTAAAATTCATAGCAAAATATCACGATCAAAAGACGAGATGGGCTCACCAACGCAGTAATCGCACGTTGGGCCAAAAAACACGTGCACGCACTTGGAGTAGCTATCGATAGCGCCGATTTGTGCGTAAGTCGCGTCGCAGCCATCGTCTTGCGCGAGAAAAGTCAGCTTCAGCCAATGAGGAAGTAATTTTAACGACCTCGCCGCGTAAACGGCCATATCTATCATCGGTCGTAAAAGAGATCGATGCGAATTAAAATTAGGCAAAATTGTGGAGCAGCAGCGATCGGTCGAAAAATACTCACCCAGCACGGGCAAGACTTTGAAGAGGGAAATTTCGTATCGAGAATCGGCCGGCAGTAATACGGCGGCTCTGAGCTCGCAGTTTATCACCTGGCCCTGCTGATCGAAGTTGCAGAGAGTCTCGCAATCTCGAGGTAACTGGGCCTCTCGGCAGCCGGACCACGACATCGTCGGATATGCTAGGATGAGTAGCAGCAGCGAGTACTGCCGCATCATCGATCCCATTGGTGCAGAGTCTCATAGCTCTATTAAAACTGTTTCCACTTCGATTGTCTTTTCTATGAATAATAAATCGTTGAATAATACCTGTTGTAGAAAAGGCACATGCCCAAGTATCACTACCGTAAGATCGTTCAGCGTAATCGGCACATGAATTCAAGTTATATCAACACATTTTTGATTTTGAAAAAGAAAATTTGCACTCGTAAAGAAAATATGTCGAAATAGGTAGAACTTAAGATTGCTGACCGAACCGAAGGTAATAGCAGTCGCACATTGACTATTTTATCAACAACGTGTCGAACAATATTTATTATCACTATTTATGTGATAAAATGATTATTGAGATTATATCGCTTTATACGATTGAATTACTATTCAATTTTTATTTACTTTTGTTTATAGTTGTTTAGTTATCTACACGTCACATCGACATCCTCCCATATGGGTCGCATGGAGAAGAGAGAAACTAATCCTTGCATAGACTGATACTACCCCATGACGTGTGCAGCTTCAAATGAAAGACCTGGCGTACGTTATGTACATGTGATTCTGATGATATGTGCATGAAGCAAAAATAGAAGATCCATGCGCGCACATGCAGTGGGGAGGCTAGCAAGCGCCGGCGCAACTTCAATGATGTGAAATTCATTGAGGATACCGTGTAAATTAATTAAACCGGAATTTTATTAATTGGCATGATATTATTATAAAAAAAATGCAATCAAAATAATGTAAGCATAAAATACTTACATCAAGCATGCGTTATGGAGTACTATGAATTCCCTGATGATTAACAGATATTTTATTGATTGGTACTTCATCCACGTCGACAAAGCTTTGTCGTAGTTTTCAAGTATTACTATTTGATTGCATATTTTTTATCAAAAAGAATAGACTTGTTTTCAATAGCAAAATCCCTTTTTTTTTTAATCGACCGATTTAGTATAGTGAAATAACATGAGCGATCACCCGTGAAAAAATTTTGAGTACAAATCAACACTTGGCTTACAAGAATTATTTCAAATTTCATCAATTTTCTAATTAACTCAAAATATAAGTTTTTGCGTCCACAGGATCGATTTCAGGTAATTCATTTACTGATTTACTTTTAATGAAAATTGTTTTTCACACAAGATGCACAAACTTGCCTTGAGTTATGAATAACGCAAGAAGTTGCAGCCATTTATTAAACGAAAAAAGCTTAAATTTTCAGGAAAAAATGTATTAATAAAATAGAAATACTTTTCCCGCCATATTCAAATAAGACACGTTTTTGCCTCTTTGCACAGGTCAGCGCACATGCTACCGAATTTCAATACGGTAGATTCTTACACTAAGGTGACGATTTGTAAATATTATTGACTTAAGTTCGAGTTATTTTGATTTGTAGAATTAGTACTGAAAGAGAAGTCATACAACTAACTTTACGTGAGCAAGATGAAAATGAGCAATATATTTAATCGTGGCTTTAGGTAATTTTCATTATGTAATAAAAATATTAAAATAGTATAGGATAATACTTAATTTTATCAAAATTATTTCAGAGTGAAAGAGAGACCAAAAGATGTATCATTTATTGAATACGATGATCATAGAGTAATTGATACGATGCCAAATGAAAATGTTCAATTCTCAAGATTGCTGCGAGAAAATTCAGTAAGTATTAACACTTTGACTTTTCTAGTATGATAGACCATTTTCACGAAAATGTTCATTCAATTTTTATTTCATACAGATCTATAAGCTGCCAAAGTGTAACATAAATCATGAAAATAAACTTGGGGACAAAATAGAAATCGCGTTCGACGGTAAAAATATCAAGTCCAACATGAACTTATCACTCGAGAAAATTCTTGATTATTCTCAATATCACTTGCAGAATATAAAAAATAGTGATCACCATGAAACTCAAAACTTAATTAAAATAGGAAACGCAGGAGTATCGGAAATAAAATTTCTCAGTGAATTTGCAAAAAAATTGGATAAAAATGTTGAGTGCGAACGCAGAGAAATAAATGATAGAACAGAAGAGCTCAATTATGAAAATAAACTCGGAACACACATTCACACGGTGTATAATTGTATTGAAAGCGAAAAATCATTCAAGCAGAAAAGTAATCTTCAAACAACCCACATACAATCATCATATAATGGCATAAAGTTTACATGCGATATATGCGGAAAAAACTTTAGCCGAAAGAATCAAGTTAAAGTTCACATCAACACAGTGCATTATAAACTCAAGCCTTACAAATGTGATGAATGTCAAAAATTATTTAGCTTTAAAAACCTTCTCAAATCCCACATTGATATGGTGCATAACGGAATCGCTCAAACGTGCAATGTGTGCGGGAAGACATTTTCTCAAAAAGCTAATCTCAATGTTCACGTCAATGCAATGCATAATGGTATCAGACATGCGTGCGACATATGCGGGAAAAAATTTAACCGAAAGGGTTATCTAAAAATCCACACTGATTCCGTACATAAAGGTGTTACACATCCATGCGGCATATGCGGAAAACGATTTACCCAAAAGTGTCAAATCAAAGTTCATATCAATGCAGTGCACAATAAACTCAAACCTTACGAATGTGACCAATGCCAGGAATCTTTCAGCTACAACACGGTTCTCAAAGTCCACATTGATGCGGTACATAATCGTATCACTCAGGCATGCGATACATGCGGAAAAATATTTTCACAAAAAGCTAACCTTAAAGCTCATATAGATATGAAGCATACTGGTATCACACATACATGTGATGTATGTGGTAAGACGTTTTCAAAAAACGATCATCTCAAGTTCCATATTGATACAGTTCATATTAATCTTAATTTTAAGCCTTACAAATGTGATAAATGTCAAAAAACATTTGGCTACCGAAGTTCACTCAAAACCCACATTGATGCGGTACATAATGATATTTCACACGCATGTGATACATGTGGAAAAAAATTTAAACAAAAAGGTCATCTTAAGGACGTTCCCTCGGGTAACACGCTAGTCAATTGAGAGTTCGCGCAGTAACATGGGTTAAGTTAGCTGGCTTGTCGTCTGCTAGCCCTAAAACGAGCCGAAAAAGTCGTGTTTTAGCATCTTTTATTAAAAAAATATTGAAAAAACGGCAGGCTACCTCTACTTTGAGACACGGTTTTTGAAAGATAAGAACTTTCTCTACAATTTGTATATAATCATTCCCCTGCGAACTTTGATTTCTTTTCATAAATTGTAAATGTAGCTCAAATTTTCATGAATTCCTATGTTGCCCATGTTAATTTTCAAAACTTTGATCGCGTTTTTCTCGAGATTTTGCCTGGCTTGGGCATATGTGAGCTATACCATTGGATTTGGGAGGTCAAAATCTATCAATATTGATGTATGTACTTCTTGCGAACTTTGCAAGGGAACCTCCTTAAAATCCACATTGATGCGGTGCATTACAATTTCAGACCTTACAAATGTGATGAATGTCAAAAGTCATTCAGCTACCAAAATGTTCTCAAAAACCATATTAAAAAAGTACATAAAATCACTCATGTATGTGATGTATGTGGAAAGTCATTTTCACAAAACGCTTATCTTCAATTTCACCGGCAAGGTTACCACTCACACGTATTATAATTTAGAATAAATTTATGAAATTTATCTTCAATTATGTTAAATATTACTTGCTATTGCGATTTATAATCTCACATATTTGTTCAGAAGACGAACGTCCAAATTTTCATTTGTGTATTATGGATTCCACCATGTTATTTATTTCTTCATGTAACAAATGACGTCCAAGTTTACAAAACCAATAAATTTTTTAACAAAAATTGAATCATATCAATAATTAGACATTAAAAATGAATGTATCCGCTGTATATAAATCGCGAAATAACCAATTCTATGAGCGTCCTTCGTTTTTGCAAAAAACATCCTATATGATTATTAGATGTGAGGGTGATCGTAGCACAAAAATTATAATAATTGATTGATTTTATCGCTCGATATTGCCATGACATAAACATATTCAATTATTAGGTTATAAAATCTTACCTTTTTAAATAATCTTCGTACAACAGTATTAAAAGTTTAAACAACTTCATCATCATTGGTTTTTGTCAAAAAGATTTTTTCGAAATATCGTTGATAGGCTTGAAAAAAAATTTTGTTCTCAACGGAATTTACATCTGAGCTCAAAAAAATCGAAACTCAAAATTGAATAAAATAAAATCTAAGTTTCCAAAATATCAAACTCGAATGTCAATGTCAATTGGTTGGTCTAGATAAACGCGGGAATCGTGGCATATTATAAAGCTTGTCAGAACACGTTCAAAGAACACAATACAAATAGCTTATACCATCCAATGACCGTTACCCCGCATCGCTATTCGCTACTGCTTGTGCTGTCGTCTGCGACATGCGGTGCATTGCGCGCTTCTGAGTCGAGTAAACAAAACAGGAGTAATTATTTCAAATTTCCAATTTTCTCAAAATGACTCCTCCGATCCCTTCGGCAAGGTTTTACGGCAATTCCTTGGATAAATTATACGAAGAGTTTGATAAGAAGATCGAGGAATCGAGAAAAAGACGATCCGCAGTGTTAGACGATCTTGAAAGGCCTCGTTCGATATTTCGCCCGGCTCCATACAAAGAGGAATTTTGGAAGCAACATGATGCACTGGTGGATGCCGCAGAACGCAGTGATGGTGACGATATCCTCTGTTGTTTTGTGTTCCAAGATGAGAGTGGCAAACGACGATTCATTGTCACCTACCCAGAGGACTTCTGGACTGAAAGTGAGCATGTACCAGCAGAAAGAAGAGTGTTTTATGAGGTAACTTATAGATTTACAATAAAAACACTTTATTTATTATTCCTTGGGCAACAATTTTTTATAACAGTATATATCTTGTTTGTCAGGTAATACCAGAAAACACACCATGCTTTCTTTATTATGACCTCGAATATGAAACAGAAATAAATAAAGATAAAAATGGTGTGAGAATGACTCGTACATTGATAGATATTACTTGCGCATACATAAAACAACATTGGAATTATGTTTGTGATAGAACTATGGTGATAAATCTTGATTCTTCCAGACCTGGCAAGTTTAGCAAACATTTGACATTTAGTACTAAAGATGTAGCTTTTGAAAATAACTTCCATGTAGGACATTTAATCAAGCTAATCTGTGCGGATCTTGCTACTTTTGTAGACAGTGATCAAGAAACTCAACATGAAATTCTTAGTAAATTTGATAAAAAAGACTTACAAGAGTTATTTGTAGAAACAGATAAAGGAAAAAAATTATTCATTGATGTTAATGTATACACAAAAAATAGACATTTCAGAGTTTACAAGGCAACTAAGTATGGAAAAAATTCACACTTGATTCATGCTCCTGATTGTGAATATATTTGGGAAAATAAATCAAATAATAAAGAAATGGAAATATTTTTAAAATCAATGATATCTTATTTACCAAAAAAGAAAAGAATGAAACTGCTAAGTTTTGATGAAGATAAGAAAGCCCAGTTGCAAACTTATTCACAATATTCTCAAAATAACATGGCACGATCATTTATTTGTAAAGAGTATCCAAAGTCACCTTATCCATGCTTAGACAAATTTGTTTCAGACCATGTGAAACCAGGAAAAATTAGGGATAGTAAATTTAATGAAAAGCAAAGAGCAATATTATTTGAAGTCATGGGTAATAGGTGAGTTGAAACATATTATGTATAGATTTTTAAGAGATGAACCTTTGTTATTTAATATCTCAATTTTTTATTTGTAGATACTGTGAAAATATTGGACGTCAACATAAAAGTAATAATGTTTATTATATTGTTGATCTCATTGGTAAAGTTATGTTTCAAAAATGTCATGATGAAGATTGTTCGCATTTCATTTCAAAGCCAATAAAAATACCACCTGAAGTAACTTTTTATTTTGATGATGAGACAGATTCTTTACTTTCAGCTTTAGAAGAGACATAATTCTTCAAAAAAACAACAAAGTGAATTGATTCAAATAATCTTAATTTGAAAATTCCTAAAATTGTATATAGTCAAAGGTGCTGTACTTATATACTATTTTTATGCTTTACCTTGTACCGCACTTGTTCAGAATTTATTTGTAAAAAACGTTTGAAATAAATTGCTTTTATTTCTAAAAAAGTAATCAAATGAATATTAAAAAAAAAAAAAAAACTGTATTGAGAAGTTGAAATGAATTATGATATTGAAGTATGAAAGGAAAAAAATATATTCCATGACGAAATTTTCTTTTGTCCTAGCAACTTTTTTATAACTTTGATAAATTTTTAACACGAACATAACTACGTGGGACGTGTATAATATTGTTAGTGAGAAAAGGATGAATTTATTTTGTAGCATTCTTGAATGTAAAAAGCGAATTTCAAAAATTTTGATTTGATTTTTTTGATATATTATTAAAAGCACTTCTGCTGCAACGTGAAATCGAGTTTTTTTAAGTTATCTACTAATAAAATTGTTAAATGTAAATAACTTAATAATTTTAATTTCAATGTAAACAAAACAATTTAGTCAATTAAAGTACATAATTTTTAATTACGTATATCATTTACAGTTATTTATTTTAAGAAATAAACAATTATCTATATTACAATATGAATATTTACATCAATTGGGCTTATAACAGATATGTAAATCCAATGAAAAAATTAAAATTTGTAAAAATGCCTCTTCAACTCACGGCAGTTTACTATTATACATTCATAATTCGTTTTTAACCCAAAAGGTTGTGCCACATAAAATATATAATTGATTGAAAAAAGTGTATTCTTTATATACATTCGTCATTATCACAGGGTATTAACTTGTTAGATAGTTAATACATGCAAAAAACTGATTACTAGTAACTATATTTTTTGAAATGATCAGTTGAGGGTCATCATCTTTGTACATAATATTATTAATTTTGGATGTAAATAATCTCTCTGTTGTTCTACACTTCACTATTTGTGCTATGCAAATAACTTAGCTCTGAAGAAATAATCTAGAAATCCAGGTTCATAATCATCTTGAGAGTCTGCATCACTACTCTCTTCTTGTTCTTCTGTCTTATTACCTTCTGAAGTATTATCTTCACTTGTAGTTTTTGTAGGCTGTCGTATACTATCTTCTTGTGTTTGATCTTTTGTGTTAGTATCAGAATCAGAATTTTCAGGTACAGCAATCTGTTTGATATCATTATTCACAGACAATAAACTTTTATCACTATCTCGATCATCATTAATTTGGATAGATTTAGTCTTAATGTTTTCAGTTTTTAATGATGCTTTGTAACTTTTATAATTTTTCCCAGCCTCTCGCATTCGACACAGATAATCAGGTAAGCCTGAAAAGCAATCATTGAGTATGTTAATATTATACTCTTTTGAACAATTTTAAATTAACTATTTTCATTTAACTATATTACCAGACATTGCTACCCATGATGTGACAGCAGAAGGTATGCTTACTCCAGGATCTTCAAAATATGTCAAGCCAAATTCAATACCTGGTTCACTAATACTTTTGTATGGTTTTATGACCATGCAAGACCAATACGTCTTCACCCTAATTAATTAATGTTTTAATAAATCTGATATCTAATCAAAATTTAATTTAACAAATGAATATTTATTACCTGTAAGTATCTTGTCTATCTGGAGCATTTGGATGGTCCACACCTTTATTAACAATAATAATCACATCTTTTTTTTTGTCATATAGCCATCTTCTTTGATACACATAATCTCTATTTGCAAAGAATCGCTGAAATTGACAGATATTTCAGAATATTTATGGATGAAGATACACGCATAAGGAAAAATTTACTTACAGGCCAAACCATTTCCCAATATACTACTTCAGTTTGGCTACCTTGTACATTTTTTGTAAGAGGTTCAGTATCAATTATTTCAAGCTTTTGAGCAGTGGTATCCCACTCTTTACGATAATCAATATCTATTTGAACTTGTAACAAGTCTTCCGCAGTGACATCATTAAACGATCCATATACTTTGTATGCATAAAGGCCCTGTTCTTCTTTCCTCCAAACAAGCATATCCTGCCTCTCCAAAAATGGTAACCAATCAATGCCTGCATTAGAAAGTCCAAATACATTAGATACAATAGAGAAAGTAGCAATGATTTTATAAAATGAAAATTCTAACAAGTACCTTCTTCTTGGGCTTTGTTGAGTGCATATTTACTATTAGGGCACTGACAATACTGTACATCTGGCCGAGCTGCGTCAACGATGAGCCTCAAGTGGCAGTTAGGGCAGACAGTCGTGCAATCGCGCAACTCGTGTATGCCGTCGATCTCCTGACTGTAACTTGAAAATGGAAATCAACCCGTCAAGCAGCGACTCGAAAGCAGCGAGGATCTTTGCAGTCGACGAGACTAGATGCGCGCTTACTTACCTGTAAAGCTCCTTGTCGTGAATTCTCTGCTGGTCCCAATTGTAAACACTGACACCGACCGCGCCGACGAGGAAGTCGCGCGCTTTTCTGGCCAGGCGTCTGCGCCACGACCTGGCGAATTCGCGGAGTGCGACTTCGTCCCAGATCTTGGAGTAGAGTTGAAATATCTGCAGGCTACGCCTGACACGCTGTGCGGCGACGAATTCAAACTGCCTGGCGCAGAGTCGTGCCAATTGGGCCCCGTGCTCCCTTAGCCTTGTTCGGCAGAAGAAGCAGTGAAACATGTCTCCGAAATGTCGTCGCCTCAACTGCTGATGATAGTAGCTGCTCGTGGACGAGGAGCTTGCGCTCCGTCGTTGAGCCAGTGGCAACAAGAAACGTGACGGTATGTAACGCGAGTACATAACTCTATTTTGTATCTTGGCTTTCCAATGGTCGTAGACGTGTGACACTACGAGAGAAGAAGAGGCAGATGCGGTGCAGCACGTTGTGAAATTCTCCTCTGTCAGCTATTTTATAATCGTCACATGCGCTCGCAGGAAAAATTGCCACTATTAGCCCACTAGATGGCTGAGAGCCCCACTTATAGCAGTCTTCAGTCACACGGATGTCAAGCCAAAATGCAAGATGTATTATTGCGAAACCCACGTGTGTTTCTTCCCCGTAATAATCGACGTAATACACCTATTATAGGGGTTATCGAGATACGCGTGGCTATAGCATCGAGAAGGCAGACTCTATCTACGTGAACCGCACCGCCTATACGTACACGTTACATGTATACACTACTATACATGCACCGCGGGCACCTCGTGCCTCTCGTCTCTTTCGCAAGACTCGAAAACGACTCCTCCTTTGGCTCTCCGCAACGGCGGCGGTATTCGCTCAAAAAGTCACACGTGCGGCAAAAGTTTTAGAAAACTTATTATCGAGAGGAGAATTTGGCAAAACTCGAGGAGTCGTCCACCTGCCAAGCAGAACGCACGATATGTACTGAACGATCCCTCCTCAACCCCCTTCTTTCGACCCACATCGCGTATACATGCATACATGCGCTTACGCACACACGTACCATCGTTACATCCAATTGTATGTGATATGTAAATATAGATATACACAGCTACGATAGGCAGAGCAGACGAATCGTTTGCGGGCGATGGATACGGAGTCGAAGACGTGATTGCACGTTTCGGCGTCGTAATTTCACGCAGCAGTTGGCTGACTGGTCCAAGTGATGTCAGACGTACGCTATCGCAAAGCTCGTTTGTGACTAGTCAAGCTAAAAAAAGATCGCACGGTTTGAACCAATATGCACGCGTTTTCGCGCGATTTTCAAACGAACGTTGCCGCGAACACAGGCAGATAGCAGAATAGAACTGTATAATGCAATAACGAGTGATGTAGATTTAAGATATGATAAAATTAATGATAATAATAACTTTATTGATTTTCCAAATCGTGTTCACTCAATTGGATACATAAAATGATGTGTCCGAGTAATTATGCTAAATAATAGAGGTCGAAGCATTTCGGAGTGGCGACGTTATTTGCCCGTATCGTCGTTCCGTTCCAGCAGGCGCTCGATCCAATCACGCGTCGGGGTCCTGCAGCTGATAGCGGTCCCTTGCCTGGAAATGATACAGATCTTCAAATGGCGTCAGCCGATTGTCACCCGCGAGCCGACTTACCTTCCGGAAGCGTCGATAAAAGCGCACGAACTCGTCGAGGTCCGACGACAGCCTCTGTTGCTGCTGTTGCTTCTGAAACTTTTCGTCCATGAAAGAATCGGCGCCCGATGCGTAAGACGGTCCTACGGCGATCGAGTCGTCTCCGCCGCCGCCGCCACTTCGTTTGCCCCAACCGGTGGAAAAGTTCAGCTGAGCCTCCGTCTCGACGGCCAGCGATATCATGACGCAGCACAGGGCCAGAGTCGGCAGGGCTAGCTTGGCACTTGGACGAGCTTTGCTGGGCCTACACAGACGGACGTACAATATGAGTCGAGCGAAAAAATCTAAATCGGCTGCAATTCGCACCAACGATATCGATACAACTCACATGTTCTCGACGATATCCGAGGGGATCAAACAATTCCTTTCCGAAACGAGCAACTGAGAGCGACAACCCAAGAGCACTGAATTTATATATTTTTTTTAATATTTTTAAGCGAGTACTGTGCACAACCGAAGCCGTGAGCGCTAAATACGAGCGTCCTGCAACAGATCGCTCGTTTTTATACTACCCCCCGTTTCGCCACTGTTTTTTCTCTGCGAAGGGTTTGAAGCTCGATTGACGCACTTGGAAGCTCGCCTATACATGTCATGTGTGCAGATAATATGGGGTTTCCAAGTGCAATAAATAAAGATCGGCATATGAAATGCGGGGACTCGTTCACGGACTCCAAGAAAAATCTGTGCGCAAAAACAAAAAGGGGTTGATTGCGACCCATTGAACAGACTCGAATGAGAAAGTGGGAATGACGAGCCGCCCTGCGAGTTCATTATTTCCGCGAAATTATTGGCTTCGGTTCGTTAAGCTCGACGAGAGATTCGATGATTACCGCCGCGGAAAAATCTCATACCTACGGAATTCTGTACGGAAAATGCTGCCTATGATGTTTTCCGAGTACACTTGCGCACGAATTTCGTCGACGGATTGCGCAATATATTTTAGTGACATCTTTCGCGATACGACGGGCTTCTTTGATAATCATTTCTTTGGACGCACGGCAGACGCGTATACGAGGAATACTGAAACCTTTTCAGTAAGGGCCGGCGAACATCTGATTGAAAAAGAGGCAGATGATACGTCAAGCAATGTGCTCTAGGCAAATCATTTTTGTGGGTGTGTCTCATCGCAAGCTGGCAATCGTGACGAATCAATGTCACACGATTGATCGTTTTGCTTCTTGTATTTTTTTTTTTTTAATTACCGAGCGACAGATGGAGGTTCAAAGTTGCTACTTACGCACTTTGGTCATCGAGGCAAACTCAACGCGTCACATTTTAAAATCAATGAAGGAATATACTTTGCCACAAGAGAGGTCATGTGTAAAATAAAACTCCCACCAGAGCATACTATTTGAATAATTTTTTATTTGTAATAAAAATATAAATAAAATTACATACGTTTCGCTGATATTTAACAATGGATTGACATTATAGGTGGATGAAGTTTATGATCATTTATTTCGAACCTTCACTATCACATATGTTTGTTTGGCTAAATGACGCCTTTAAAATATACTATTTTAATATGATTTAGCTGCTATGTTTCGATCCTCCATTTTTTTTCAATAAGTTTTTCATTCATCCAAATGTTACAATAGTTTTAATTATAAATTTTAATCTTTCTAAGTTCGAAGACTGCTTTCCTTATTAATAATATGTAAATACTTGTAAGCTGCACTGGATATTGAGAAAATACTTCGATTCTCTAGATTAGGCAGTGTTATATTTTCTTCCCCCGCTACACATCGAATAAAAATTATGAAATCTAATACATTTTCATAACACATTTACGAAGTATCGCATATACTCAGCTTTAGTTATAAAAATACATTGAATAAAAATTTCTCAAAGCATTTCTAAGATAAATTCATTAATCACTAAATAGTGTACTTTTTGTACATAAATAGCTGAATTAAATTTCTTTTTTCATTGCCATTCTTGAACAATTAAATGGAAACACTTACGCCACATCTTTGTACAACGTTCAACTTATTCTCGAATCAACTCTTTCATCATTGATGGAAATTATATTTTTAATAATCATATATTGCAACTCGTTTTCATTGATGAAAAAGCTACGGAATTGAACTTTGGTATTACACCTCTGGAATTTTATCAGCGAATACAAGCTAACGATCTATAAATTAAATAATTGTAGTTTTATTTGTATAATTTATAATAAATAAATTTATATACATTAAAACTATTTCTAATCTACAGCTGGAATTTTTTAAACCACTCTCAGAGATCAAAATACTCTTCCAGAAGACTTAAAATCTTATTCTACCCTTAAGTGAACTAATTTTTATACAAGTAGCTAAAAAAATTATACGTTATGATTGATGATAATTTAACGACTTTAACTGTAATATAATGAACGAGTAAAATAATTAAGGATAAATCAACATTTTCAGTGTATTTTATCAATATTAGGAATTATTTTGTCAATCAATGTGGACAACAATGTCAAATACCTTCGAGACAAAACTTGGCATTGGCTCGAATTTACTTGATTCAATGATAATACTTATCACTACGTTTAAATATTTTTATGTGTCTATGACAATGAAGTATTGAAAAACTAATCAACTTTGTTATGGCATTTGATCTTCGCCGCTTTGAAATTTGATCGATTAAGAAAATAAGCTATGTATTTTCAAACGAAAAGGAAATTCATCATAATGTATGTACATAATAATAATGATGGAATGCAGACATAAAAAAAATTATAAAATCATTTTAAAAAAAATACTTCCGTCACATATGTACAATTAAAGAGTAAAAATTACTTTGTAATAAAAAAGTATCTAAAAGAAAATATTTAAAAAAATCTGCAATACAATTTAACAGTTGAAAAAAAAGTGGTGATTGAGAATCTTGCATTTAGATTCCTTCATTATAATCTTTTGTCTAAAATTAACAGACGTTGATCAAAATTTTATGCGCATAGTCGATCGTCATTCATCTGGCAATAAACTAAATGTACTTAAATTGCAATGTTAAGCTCGTCGTACTTGTTAATATTCTGGCACATTTTATCAGTAATGCGCGTCGCATGAAAAAATTATGACATTTCAATTAGTGACATTAATGAGCCACTGTGATAAATGCTAAGTATAGTTTGATCAATCGAAGCGTTCGATTCGAAAAAATCACCCTGTAATTAATTTTTTTAATGTTACTATTTTACCTCAATATGTATAGCTGTAAATAATTAATTCATACGATTTGAATAGGGCTATTGTTGACTATGCTAGTATAAAAAAATTTAGGTAAAGAATATCTTATTCTCTCATACACAATAATAACTGCGTTATAAATAACTGTTTTTAAGTAATAAATTGTGTAACGGAAGGACATTTTTGCATGTGGTTCATTATGATTGTCAAAAATTTTCATAGATACTATCGTATAATTGATTCATTTTAACAGTAAAGAAAATATGGAGGCCTTCTTCCATGACCTATGGTGGCTTGATATTCACGGATTGTCGAAGAATGTTTAATCGACAAATCGCAAAAAAGTAATAGCCGAACACTTCAAATTCAGTCTACACCAGATTCGAATGAATCGTGTATATTGACAATTTTCCAAAAATATTTAGATTGAATCTTATTTTAAAGCTAAAACACATGTATATAGAAGATCTTCGATTGTGCGCCTTTGACACTACGAAAACAATAGTTTCATAATAGTCCTTTCGTTATAACACTTCTCAAAGTTATTTCAAGTAGTTTCAATACACACTTGTTTTACGGGTTTAAGTACGTCGTGGCTGCAGTCTCAATTCGTAAATGTCGAACCTACGTCGGGGACTTGATGGCGGCCTAGCGACGAACCAGTACATTTTTACAATTGCATTACGCACTACGATGTATCAGCACCAACTTTCGCTGTCTCGATCACCTCCAGCTGCAGTGGCGCCTGCTTCACTACTTTCTTCTTCGTCACTTGGTTCTTCACCATACATATCAGCAAGTTTACGAAAACGTGGTCCAAAGTTCGATAAATGGTTGAAGTTTAAGTCACCATCATCTGTGCATGACGCCAGTGAAGACAAAGAACCATCGGAATTACCCTCGCCTTCGTAAGCATAATGGCGAACGTCGTCAAAAGGATTCGTCTCTGGATCTTTATCGCAACATTCTTTTTTACCATCGAGAAAACCGCAAATGTCAGGAATTTCGTCGCTTTCTAAAATGAGTCGAATAAAAAAATGTATGAAAATATCACTTTTATAATAAAACAAATTTTAAACCGTTGCAAGCTGTACCTTTGCCCAATCCAGCATTGATTTTCATGTCATTTGACGGGTCGTACATAATATCTCTCAGTACGTTAAGGTCGTAACCGGTGTCAACTTCGCCGCCTCCTTCATCCTCGTAATTAATTATGTTTTCTCTTGTATCGTCCATGTCTTTTCCATAAAGGTCATCAGTCTTGCGTCTGTGTACTACAACGGCTAGGACTAAAATCAGTAGGAACGCAAGACAAACTCCTATGGTCACTAGGAAATTAGTGTCAAAGGCAAAGGATACGGCCTTTGCCATTCCACTACTGCATCCTGGGTCAGCATTATGTGAGACCGATGGCATACCAAGGTTGTAAATCTGTAAACAAGAATGTTATAGCATTCCTAAAGTTTCAATAAGAGTTATAAGTAAAAAAGATTCAATATTTTACTTACATTTCCGTTTATTGTCATATTCGTAATGCAACCTGCAAAATGTTTATCCGTAGGTACATACTCCCACTTGAATTTTTCTCCCAGTTCCTGTAAACTTTTTATTGATCCTCCTAATTGTAAGGGACCGTTAATATTTAAATATTCACTGGGTCCTATTGGCGCATACAGTCTCATGCAACTCGATGCAGCGCAATTGTCAATATTCATCTCGATGTTCTAAAACACAATTTTAAATTATAAGTTTTATATTCCTCCAATATAATTTAGTTAATCTTACGGTTTAAACTTACGGTTTTGGTCCAATAAATATCGATTCTATGAGGCTTTCCATCAGCTAAAAACAATTTATTCTCGCCACCTTTGTTTTTACTAGACTCGGATCTGTCAAGCATTACAGTGCCTTTACCATAATCTACATACAAAACGGGATTTCCATTTTGTAATTCAAGGGATATGAAATCTTGAATACCCAATTTAGGAAAATAATGCATTGGTCCATAATAGAAAATCAATCCATCTTTAGAATGAGGGGTTATTTCGAGTCCTGTTAAATTTTAAAATTTTGTAATTAATAATTTTTTCTCTTTTTCATATTTTTTGTAAAAAATTGTATCTAAATATTACTAACCAAGATGGGAATCCTCGCAAGCCTGTCCTGTAGGTGGCATGATAGCGTAACCATCACCGTGGAATCCAATCGACAATAATTCACATCTGGGTCCCATCATTCCAGGCGGACATTCGCAGTGATCACCTTTAGGTGAACCTCCGTTCAAGCATTTAACTGGATCTTGGATGTGACAAGTGCAAAGTGGATCAATGACAGCTCGTACGCCAACAAAAGAACTCTGATTCGTATAAACGACGTAAGGATCAGAACTATTGATATTCAAGCTACTACGACAGTTGCCATTGCAGTGAACCTAAATGTGGAAAAAAATTTTATTTTAGTTTTGAATATTTCAAAATAATGATTAAACGTTTTAAACTGTTAATTTTATGTCACCTTTTCGAAGAGGCATTCATCGATGTTAACAAGCAAAATATCACGTCCAATTTCATTTTCGATAAGTTCAGTTTTTAGTGTAACGAGGGTATTGAGTTTTTCCGCTGCATAATATGGACTACCATGAGCAGAAAAACGCACATCAAGGACTGAATTGTTCTGATGAGGAGAATGCAATACTGTAAATACATCGACATTGTTTATAGAAGTATTGAAAATGTTTGCAAGTCGCCTTTGAAGTATGTCCTTTCTACTCTCTCCAGATTCGTAAGGAGATACAAATTCTTCAGCAGTGATACCCATAAACCGAATGGAGCCCGACTTTTCAACAGCTTCTTTAGGTATTTGTTTGATGGTGACATTTACAACAGCATCAACTTGATGTGTCTTGATAAGAAATCCTGTTTAATTAGTATACAATATTAGAATATGAATTTCATCTATGAACAACCAATAGAGACATTTTTGAAAAATACCTGATTCAGTAACGGTGAATTTCAGCAAATACGTTCCGTTGTTCACTTCTGGAGCAAGAGTAATCATACCAGTGTCTCTATTTAATTTAAAACCACTTTCGATACGACCGTTGTACCAATCAAAAGTTTTATCATTCAAATCCCAATCATCAGAATCATTAACATAAACTCGGCCTATATCAACTTTCGGACCTTCGCCGTTATAGTTGTAAACAAATATCGAGCTTGAACCTGGTAGCATTGCATTGTCGTTGACATCACCAATGATGACTATAAGTTCTGAAGTTCCAGTAAGAGGTGGATTTCCACTATCTCTAATGGCTATAGGAATTGTATAGCTTTTGCACGCTTCACGATCAAATTGAACTTTGGCGTACAAATCTTTGCCTCGAATTTCAAAGGAGTCAAGAATAATTCTTTTAGCTGATGGAGCAATGGAAAAATCAAATGGAGGTCCATTGGCTTCTGAATCGTAATCACGAGCCTTTAGCTGCGTTATGTTACCGGGTAGTTGATTTTCGTACCAAATCACAGGGTAAGGCATGTCGAGAATCGGAGCATTATCGTTAATGTCTGTCAAAGTGATATTGACAGCCTCAACGTTGTTCAGAGAGTTTGGACCACCGTCTTCGTCTTGCGCTATTACACTTATAGTCCAAACTGGATAACCATTGGGTGGATCGCGATCCAGGGGTTTTTTCAGACGTAAACAGCCATTATTATCGATACTAATTAGAGGCTGATGTTCCGGTCGCAAAATAGAGTACACAATATGTTGATCAGCATTTCGATCCTTGATATCAGGATCATATGCGCTTACAGTTGTCAAGCATCCTGGGTATACTCTCTCTTCTTCGATGATAGGATTTTTTTTGAAGTTTTCGAAAACCGGTCGATTGTCGTTCACGTTTTCCACGTAGATTTTAACGATAGCTGTATGATCGAAAATTCCGTCAAAGGCTCGAACAGTCAAACTATATTCAGTTATAGTTTCATAATCGAGCTCATTGTTGACACGAATTTTACCGGTAGTATTTTCGATGTAAAAACTATTATCGATGTTTCCATGGATAATACTATAAATGACCGTGCTCGCAGAATCAGCGTCTTCTGCATAAACCTCGGTAACAAGAGCGTTCTTGTTGGCATTTTCGAACACGTGATTGTCGTCATAAACGTCTTTAGTGAATTTCGGCT
Organism: Trichogramma pretiosum; assembly: GCF_000599845.2. Lineage (NCBI taxonomy): Eukaryota > Metazoa > Arthropoda > Insecta > Hymenoptera > Trichogrammatidae > Trichogramma > Trichogramma pretiosum. The sequence goes on along the minus strand of NW_019641611.1, from coordinate 1,589,871 downwards.
GGTTATCATTTTTGTCGGCAATTTCAATGCGGAAATTCTGTTCACCTTTGTTATGCTCGCCAGTTTTGAAGAGAGCACTGGGTGAATTGTCTGTAGCGATAACTTTAACGGTGTAAGTGTAATCTTGCTCTCTATCGAATGTTGTCAGAGTCGTAATGTTGCCGGTGTAACTATCAATAGTGAACAAATCTTGATAGTTACCGAGGGCATAGGTAACCTGGTTGTGAGCAGTTGTACCATCGGCATCGATAGCACGTACTTGCATCACCGGTGTGCCTTGAGGTTCATTCTCGAGTACACTTCCCTTTTTCATTTCTCGAAAAACGGGTATGTTGTCGTTCACATCAAGAACTTCTATATGAATCATCTTTTCTGCACCAAGCTGGTACTTATTTTGAACGCGGACAATCAGGGTGTATTCGGTATTACTCTCATAATCAAGGGCAGCGCCTAGTTTTACTTTAGCTTTATTTCCTTCGGTCACCAACCTGCAATAATATGTAACATTTATATTCAGTTCAGTTATTCAGTTATTCGACGACGAATTTTCGACTATTTTATTAATAACATACCTGAAATTATTTTTTTTGTTAGTCTGTTCTGTTTGACCAGTTACGATTTCGAACAGAAAATAATCTGGACTGTCTTCAATGTTCGATTGGGCTTCAAGCGTTACGATATCAGCCTCGTAATCACTAAAATTCTCAGGAATCTGGATCGTTGTATCCGGCACAATAGATGTAAACGTCGGTGCTTTCTTGTGTGACTCAACTACAAAGATATCGAGATCGATGACGTTATACTTTGGTGGGTCACCCCGATCTTCTGCCTTTGCTGTCATGCTGAACTTATAGCCAGGAATTTGCTGCATTGATAACAGGGTTAGAAGGATGAAATATAGCAAATAAAGTTTGAGTGATTCAGTAATACTTACGTTAATCGAATGATTGAGGAATATGACACCAGTGTTTCTGTCGATCCGGAAGTAAATGCTATCCTCTGGTCGCTTGGGCGATATGCTGTAGCGAACTTCAGAATTTTTTCCATCATCGATATCAGTGGCCGAAACTCTCATCACCTCCCGACCAACGTTCAAGTCTTGTGGAACCGATTCTTTATATGACTATTTTGGACCAGAAAAAAAAATGCATTAGTCAGTTGTTCAAAAATTGTTGTCTTGCAAATTTATAAAATATTAGTATGCATCTTCCTATTACACTCAAACATATACATATATTTGCGCAATTAGTATGCGAAATATCTTTGCTGAGCTAGTAAATATTGTGTTTTTTTTTTTTCTTTTGCAAAGTGAAAGATATTTCGTAATTTGTAAGGCGCATGTATCGCAATAGCAATTTCTAAACATAACTGCGTGTTGGTGTTTTAATTAATTTTTTTTTAATTTGAAGCAGTTTTCAATTGATTAGTCGCGTGATGACAATTGACCTAAATTAAAATAAAAATGACACAGTACTTCGGTAATGCACTAATTACGTTGATTAATCGGTCGTCTAAAAGAATTTGCATAACTCAGCGCTTGGGATAATTATTTATTTTTTTACTATATTTTAAATACCGCGATTTGAAAATTCAGAAAGTTATCTTCTACACTAAGCCATGCGTGGGTGTGTATATTGAGTCATCCATGCACTATCAAGATGCAAATAGATTATTCACTTTTAAGATCTAAATAAAACGAGCAATTCTTTTCAAGTGTAAACTTTTTGCTTTTTGGTGTTTTTAACAAATAAACTGTTCATGTAAAGTTATAAAATAATCTAATTTTCACCATAAGAATATATCTGAGACTTAAAAAACATTGTATTTCAAATGCAAACAATCAAGCGTAGTATAGAGGGCCACCTGTGCTGCATGACAATAATAAAAGTAGCTGCATAAGCTTGTTATATGTAGTATTTCGCGCCTGATCTCACAGTACGTTGACGCAAAGCAAACGATACATGCGAAAAGTATCATGAAATTTCGATTTTTCTCCTGCTTTCAAATCAAATATCATTGATAAACTTAAGAAGATGCAAAGCTCTGAAAACTAAGTTTTGAAAATTGTTCAATAAGTCTAGATGGAAATTAAAACTTTTGTAATTAAATAAATAAATACATGAAAAAAACTTGTTTTCAATTGTCAGGAGTAAAAAATCGTGAAATGAAAAAAAAATTTATGCGACAGACGCGTTAGAAGATATTACATAAAACACATGCACCCTCCTACTACACAAGACTCACTTTCCGGATTGCAGCTAAATTAAATTGCTTGGGTATACAGTTTAAGTATAAAAAGGGAGAAAAATTACAATTAACTTGGTATTTATACCTATAATTTCTACCTAACATGCAACACAAATTTGTTATTAACTTTTTCAAAATATCTGAGACGATTTTTTAAAATAAATAATAAAAAGTGAAAGATAAATATGACGATGTGAAACTCATTTCAGTGCTTAAAGAATTTATTGCACATAGGCTAAGTTTTAAAATTGTGAATAAGTGCAATTAATATAGTATTGACATTTTTTGTCTCGAAGAACTTGAAAATAGTGGAGAAATAAACAAAAAATGTCAACGAAGTTTTGTAGATCATTGTCAAATGTGTGAAGTATGGGTGTATTTCAATAATCAATATGGCAGAATCAAACAGATAACGAGTGCGAGTGTATATACACATATACGTGCTTCTAAGAAGACACTTAGAGATTATAACAATAATATATAAAAAGAATTTCATCACATATGTTTAGAAACAGAGAGAGAGTGACAAAGATCGTGACATTTTTCAGCGCGACACTCTCCGCAGCTCGCAACGTTTCTTTTCTCGAACGAATTTTTTTGCAAGAGCGTTTGAGGAGAGAAAGAAGGAGCGAACGAGTGAATTTGTGTGTGTGTGTGCACACGAGATGCGCGTGTTCTCATAACATGCACACATCGGTCGTTCATCCACTCGCCATCATCATCATCATCAATGTATATCATAATCGAAAACCAACCTTCCACCCTGGTCCCCTGTAGTCCTATAATTGAAGGCAAACAAAAATCGAAGCAAAACGTTTGTTAGTATTAAAATGAGGCAAGATAGTAATTGATTGCTATTTGCCGACAATATTTTTTTTCCAAACCGTTTTTTAGAGTTAACGTGCTTTTAGACATGGGCACATTCAATTGTTTTATACATACTTCCATGGTATAAAAAGGCGAATGAAAAATATACCTGAGAAAAATTCTTATAAATAAGAGAAAAAAAATTCACGTAAGAGCCTCGTGAAAAGAAAATAAACTAAAATTAGCAGACATCGATAAACATGGGCAAAAATTTTTCTTTGCTTTTTTTTTATCGCATTGAGTAAATAAATGAAAGAAAATTAACAGTGTGATAAAACGAGAAAAAGGGAAAGAAAAGCTGTTATATTTCACGCTTGAATTCAGCTAACATGACACTTACAACTTTATCGAAGACCGGTGCGTTGTCATTGACGTCTTCCACGGTAACTTTGAAGGTACAGACATCGTCGAGTTGAGGTCGACCATTGTCCGTGGCAAGTACGGTCAGATAGACCTCTTTTTCTCGAGCTGGCTCGTCTCTGTCGAGCATATAAGTCGTCCTGATCACGCCCGTGCGATTGTTAATTTCGAATTTGAGCTTCTCGCCGTTAGCCGTGACGAAACTGTAGGTAATGGTACCTTTAAGAGTAAGGATGCCGCTCATTAGAATTCCATGTCAAGGAAACGAAAAAAAAATAATCATGTGGGCGTTGGTTTACCTCCTTCGTCTGGTGGATCCTGATCCTCGGCGCGCACTTGAATAACCACAGTGCCAATAAGCTCCTCTTCTTTGATTACAGGCGCATAACCGGAGCAATTAGAAAACACAGGCTTGTGATTGTGTTTGTCTTGCTGTTGTCTCTGTTATTTTTTTAAATTCATTTTATTAAATTATTATGTTAAAAGTTAATGAACATAATTTTATTTTTACACTTACCAGTAGATCATCATTAAACTTCAAAAAGTTTGATTGACCTGTAACAAAAATAACATCGATTGATTATTTTCAATGATCTAAATAAATGATTCATTACATCATAAAAATAATGGGAACTGAATAATTAGATGGCGCACAAATGGCTATTTTTCAAGTGCTACTTTTGCATCGAGGCTTTATAAACCTTCTCACGCGATACGGAAAATACAAGAGTCGAGCCATAGAATGGACTTCCACCCACACACACACACGCACGTGCGCGTTCATACCAACAAGGCCCTTTCCGCGGGATAGTTTTGATGCGCCTCGAGTTCACACGGTTAATTACAAGACAAACTGACATACATGAGTAGGGGATGGCTCGAACTACTACAGTTAAGAGCCAAGAGAAAAAAGGCTTTTTAAGAGCATACGCCATGTAGATTTCCTTGCGTGTTCTTATTTCGCTTAATATCTTCGGTTGAATTTTTAGAGCAAAGCTCTTTTTCTTACGCTACTTTGAAGTCAATTACATTCGTGAAATAAGCTCCACGAAATTTTAATTTAAATGTGCGACTACCATCGTGCATACAATTCAACATGAAAGCACTCCTTTAATCGATTAAGAATTGCAAAGGTTCGAATTTTAAAATAAAGGCCAAATCAAATTAACGGTAATTTTGGGAATGAATCAATTTTTCGCGAAGGGCTTTTCAGGATGCTTCACAAGTAATAACGACTCGTCTGAAGAAGTTAACGCGAGCTCGCTAATTATGTTACATATTTTTTTCTTTTTCGCGTGTATGCTGAAAAGGATATGACTAAGCGAGCTGCGCGGTTAGGTATTTTCTTGCTTTTTTGTGCAAAAAAAAAGAAAAAAATTATACGACGACAACGTCGACGACCACGCGGTAACACGATTCTATTATAAATATACACGCGCACGCTCGTAGTGTTTTAAATATAATATATCTCACGCGTGTGCTCGCGAGCAAACGCGTAGCCATAATTTTTCATTAAAGCTGACATTTATTTCTAGGCAATAGATGCCTTTTTTATCATATTTTTTGAAAAAACAATTGAATTTTTATTTCAACGAATACGTGCATAGTAATGTGCAGATCAAAGTTGTTTGAGTATGCTAAGTTCAAGGTACTAAATGTACTATAAATAGACATGAAAATAGATGACTTCCTTTAGCTTCCCAATATTAAGTGCCATTTTCCCACATCAGAAGTTATATATATATTTTTTATACACCCAACTTAACAGTACTTGATATCAATAGAACCCAAAGTGATCCGTGGCTAGGAGCTAATTGATTGATTGTCATCCGGTTGTTCATATGAATTTTGCGCGTTCGCGAAAGTATCGTTAAAAATCTAATTAACTCGAATCAACTGACAAAAGGTCTGCTCTATTGAGATCGTAAGAGCCTGTACATGCGCATCGCTTGATGGGTGGAAGCGGTGGCGTTTCGACTTAATATCTTGAGAATGAATTTCATGATAAGCTGATGCTAGATAGTAACTTTAGTTTTGGTATTAGAGAATCTATTTACATTTTTTATCGACGTTTGATTCGATTCTTGAGACTTTATTTTCGTTGAAACGATAAATTTTAAAAATCGATATTTGCTCTTGAAGTCGTGTATCTCAATCGAGTCCCTCGAGTAAAGTCACGCACTAGCTGGACATAAGAGAGATTTGAAAAAGGAAGAATTACGAGCGCCACTGTCCATCAAAGGGCATTTCCCCCTAGCTTTCGAGAGCATGTCTTTGTGTCGTGCACGTTGTTGTTTCTCTTTCTCATTTTTGGTCTGTTGTAACTAGAAGCGCATTATGAACGTGATATATCGTCTATTACACGTATTTAATTCAGTTATGAAGCGAAGAGAGAGAAAGAGAGGGAGAGAAAGTGCGCGCGCAAATAATACGCAAAGCAAATGACACGTGCGCCCAGGCATATAAGCTGAAAACACAATAGTCCCATATATGCAAATCAAATCAATTCAGAGCATCGGATTTTACATGCACACGCGCTAGAGCACACCGAGGCAATAATAACATACGTGGTTCGTTCTCCGGTCGAGATTTACTAGATGCGTTAGTCCCTGCTGCAGCATATTCTACTCTATAAGCGCGCCGCATTGTACTTATGGTATATAAGGCGGAACTATGTGCCTCCGTACGCGATTATATGGCACGTTCAAATGGCGACGAGACGATTATGCGAGTCCGATAATCTTCACGGAGGAATAGATTTTTTTCAGCAAATTGGACTGGAATCGCTTGGAAGCGAATAAATCAGAATTTTTCTTTACGCGGGATTGTCTTTATTAGGCAAAGAAAATATTACAACAAAAAACAAAGAAACGGGCCTACAATATTCGCTTTGAAAAGGCCGTGCGGGTCGAGATTTCGAGTACTTCATCTTTCGACAAAGCCCCCCGATCGAAGCTTTATTGCTCGCATTTCAAGGAGAGCAGCGGCAGAGGAGGCGGCGGCGACGCGACGATGGCTCGTACAAGCAGCGCGGCAAAAGTATTGCGCGCGCCGGGCACAAGGAGCGCATTACCAAGATCCAATGTCGTCGTCGTCGTCTAGTACGGGATATTTATGTAGCACTTAATAATACACTATATGCTGGGTAGAAGTGCCTGTAATAAACTTGTGTGCACACCTCGTTTGCGCGCGGTGACACTCGCTGCGTGCATGTGCTGCACACGGCCATCCATATACTCGCACGCGCCTGTGCGCCGGTCGTTTGGTAAAAAAAACCCTCACATTGTTTCATTATTTTTATGACCAACGCGATATCGGGTGGTCTGTTTTCAGATTTTAGGAGCGTAGGACATCGAGTTATCTGTTTTTAGTTTTTATTTTACTCTTTGCCCAGAAATAACTCGTGTAACAAGCACAACTTCAATCATCTTGTACTGTTCTGACATTTCGTGTTATTTTAACAGGCAAGCCGTTATCACACCTTTTGATGTACTGGTGGAAAAGTAACTTTATGGGACAAAGACGCGTCCTACGATCGATCGTATATTTACATAGCAATCATCATTTCAAAACATTGTAGACTATATGAATTCCATGCCACGGATGATATAAACTCCAGTGTTGTTTTACACGAGAGCTTGATCTTCATCTTCGATGGCTCCGCATAATTTCAATTGATTAAAATAGCCGTTTACGTTGCAGCTGCGACGGAAAGACACTCATCTGGTTAGTGCGCTTCACGCGGCTTATAATTTTAGATTCTAGCAGAGAGCCGCTAACAGACGACGTTTAAGCCACGCGAGGCCATCTGCGATTAATTCGGTTCACGCAGAGGATAAGTTGAAGGGCTTCTATAGAATTTGTTATATGTGGGTATTGAATGACAAGAGTGCTGCTGTTGCTGCTACACACATGTCCAGGTACGGTCTATTCGACGCGTACGAAAGCGACGAGCATCACTCAGAACGAATTACGTTTAGTTCGGAGCCCTCCTTAGTAGCATCAGAAAAATCGATATCAATCGTATAATGCATATATATAAAGAAAAAAAATGTATGCTTTTTCTACCCCACAAACATACGTAGTATGCACGCGAGCTCCGCCGTGGTTCTACACTACCCGTGTATTGTATTTGTATACCTTCGTTTTGTATTCAGAACGGCCCATATGATTTCGTGGCACGTGTTTGTTTGTACGACATCATCTGCTCCGCGCGCACACGCACGAACGCGATAATATTACGATGTCAGCACGATATATCCGCAGTAAATTCACGAATATGAAGTTTGGATAAGGACATGGAAGAATCCGTAAAAATAAAATGTAACGTATCGACGTTCACGCGATTCGACGATTTTTCTACATGTCAGACAAATCTAGGTGTGGAATGGATCGTGCTGAAGAAATATTTTAATTACACTGTATATAAAGACAAAGACTGCTACACACGTTTCGAGAATTGAAAAGGATCGGCGCTTACACTCGCGCATGCATGTGCAGCTGTGTCGATGGACGTATTTTCGTTGTACTTGAAACGCGCAAAACGTATGCCACACGGACGAGGGGGATTATTATTATGATACAATGTCGACGTCGGTTCGATAACAGAAAATTTATCGAAAGAGAAACAGACAGTACAGAATAAATAAAGATAAGCATAATTCGCTGTAATTTCAATCTGCAGCTTACACGTACTTGTACAGCAGCCTAGTGCATCGTCGTAGCGCACGTGTCCTATCATAGCGTAATTTTTTTTCTCCTCGAACATAGCGCAAATTTATATTGGCGAAAGATCCTGACGCAGCCTAACGAGATGTGCCCCACCGATCCTTGAAGAAATCGTCGTTTCTTCTCTTTTCGAGCGAACGAGCCCCCGAGCGCGCACCGAATTACGTACTTGATGCGCGCGTCTGTATGTATACGAACTGCACACACACGCAAACAGATATAGTAGAGGGCTTGTATAACGTTATATACGAACACGCCCGAGTGGTATATGAGTCACGCGAATATTTCATCATGGCCTGGGCGCGCATCAGCCCTTCGCTCCGCTTCTCGATAGTATTCAAGCCGCTCATGGGGTAAGACGTGCAGGCTCATTGATGTATACAAAGGGATTGTACAAAAGTTGTGTACTAAAAGGAAATTCGAATATATATTCGCGATTTCTTGCACCCTCTTTGTTGGTATGTGTATAAAGGGAGAAAATCTGCAATGGTTGAGAAAAAAAAATTATATATCTAACGCGGCTACGCGATCGATCGTTGATAAAACCATAAAAGACTTTGGAGTTGAGAAAAGTCGCGTGTTTAGTTCTAGTATATTGCTTTGATGACGAATACACATACACACACACAACGGCTTCGTATATAGCTACCAAATAAAGACAGTTTATAAATATCAACGCACTCTTTCGGATACATTAGTCTATGAAAATCTATCGTATGTGTACATTATCACTCTCTCCAACATTTTTTAAGCAATCCAAAATACACATGTGTGATTCTCGTGCTCTGCAAAGAAAGTTCGTATTGAAAAAATTTTCCATAACCGAAGATTATGCTTAAGATATGCTCGAAGTCAAATAGTAATATTCTACACATTTTTTATTCTACTTGTTTTCTAGGTTGTAATATTGAATTTAAATTTTCTATTTGCTCAGCATTCTGCAACTGGGGTTGCCACTAGTAATATACGTACTAATAGTGCTTATCATTGTGTAAAAAAGAAATAAAATAGTGAAACACGTTTGATAGCTCCGATGTATTGAAATTGTAACTATATTGACAAAAAGCATTTGAAATTATTGATTAAATCTAAAATTAATAATGGTTCTGTACCTAGACTCGAGAAACAAAATGAAAATTTCATAGAAACATTTCAATAAAAACTACGTATCAGCATCTTCGTTTACGAAATATCTTTGGCACGCGTTCCGCATCGACTTCTCTCATTCTTGTTATTATGTATACACGAATAAGTCATTGACTGTTTAGTGGCATTGACCGCTGAAAGTTTCATATATACATATATACTGCTTCGGTTGCAGCACAAGCCGCTAGTCGCAAAACATTATATATAATAAAATTTTTGATGTGCTTTTATTTTGCCGGTCGGTGTATTTCCCTGAAACAACATGAAATATTCTACTCTTTCTTGAACTTATCTCGCTTCCGTATAATACATTAGTTTATTTTCGGGGATATCTGCGACACGGTATATTATTTCAATGAAAGGCATACAGCTTCTTTTATCTGACAACGGATCAATCACTTTGACACTTGTAAATATAAATAAGAGAGCCAAAATAAAAGCAAAAATCTTTTATTTTAATGCTCGTACTTTTAAAGTTCGGTCTTAGTTTATACATTTTTAATGCGACGAAATTTAGGGCAAAATATAATCGTAGTAACATTTTAATAAAGAAAAAGAAAAAAGCAATTAATATCAGTTACCGTAATGGAATAAAGTTGAACAAAAGTCATTCACATTTATGCGTACGTATGAAATCAAATTAGGAGTAAATTCAATTAGTATAGTACCAATTTTACTGTGCGTTTTAGCTGTGTGTGAGCTCGCGAGCGCTGTAAGCAGGAAAGTAGTTTTTTTTCTGCCTCGACGATCGATTTTCTTGGAGCAACGAAACAAGTACATATACACGTTTATGCTCGTCATTTCAGTGTCTTCCTAATGCTAGACTTTTTTCTATTACGCGGTGAAGAAGAAGTGGGAGGGCATCGATTTTAATCACGAGCTATTGCATATGCGAGCGGTAAAGTATTAGTCCCGTACGTGGCGTGCTCCAGATGTTGTATTTTCTTATGGCATCTGCATGCTTTCATGTGACATTTATGAACACGATATAAACACTGAAGACGCGACGTAACTATCTGTCCACTTTTTTAAAAATATTTTACCGAAAGCGTACTTACACGGGACAGTAAAGAATTCATTTTTGACATACTGAAAATGTTTTATTTGTTGTAAAATCAACAATAAAATAAAATGAATAAAAAAAGATCATCAAGCGCGTTTCAACGTATAAAAATCGTACGCTTAAAAGGTCCTTACTTATACGGTACGTTATAGCTTCTATATTTATAAAGCTTTCAAGAACTCGTGTAATTTATTTTCGAGAACCAATCGGTTCAAATTTTTTGAAACGTTAAATTCATTTTAAAAGGCATCGTTGAAGATAAGACGGAGATTCCACGCTGAATTTTTATAATGGAAATAATTTTTATAATGGAAATAATTTGATCGTGGTCAAAAATCTTCGAAAATGAAATTTTTGTATTTGATCGTTTCTACTGAGAAAAATGAACCAATTACAAAAAAATTCAAAATAGTTTAGATGTTTGACATATATTTGGTAAGACGAAAAAAAATTTTTCATCCATATATTTTTATTGAAGTCGTAACATGAATTTTTAAAGTAATAACATTAACGTTTATCATTCATTTCACTTGCATTATAAGATCAACATTTTTACAGTGATATCGGTGATTCATCACTTCGTCAGTTTTATAACGGGTTTAATAAGTGTATTATGAATGTGAATAACCCGATCTCCAGAAATTTCCTCTGAACAGAAAATGTATATTAGATGGTTGCCTCGAATCGCATCGTATCATTTTGCTATTTTTTTTTACTCATCCGCGTTCTGTTTTATATTATCTCCGCAAATACGTAGTATAGCGTATATGCAGTCATTATATATATAGGCGTGGAACAGTTGAGTTACTCGGAAGTCACAAGGTACTTGTATACACAAGTATATGAGGCAGCGTTTCTCGGCACAGCGGATATAGTCTCCCTCTCTTTTTCTCTTTCTTTCTTTCTCTCTCTCTTTCTTGTGCTTACTTCGTGCATTTACACGTAGTAGCTTTCTGTATAAGCGTGCGAGAGTCCTCAAACAGGAGATTTGCTGAAGGCGAACAACCCAACTAATTACGCACAATGAAATAATCTAAATCAAAAACCTTCATTTAAAATATTGAATGAAAGCAAAATACAAAAGGCAGCGTCTATACATAAAAGAACCATCAACGATTGTCCATCAAAGAAATTTCGTTTGTGTTTTCAAAATTAAAACACTTTCTTTAAAAAATCGAATGCTGTATGAAAAGCCAGCTGCGGTTTGAGCTATAGACTCACTGACAAAGGTAAGGAGCTTTTAAGAACGCCGAAAATGAGTAAGTAAACATGAGCGGTCAAGTTCAAAAAATGTAGTTTTACGATGACTGTATGACTAACTCTACAAACAAAAGTACCAGTTTTTGTTCATAACGTTAGATACATTCGAATGCAGGCTGACTCAATGCCAAAGAAGGACCTGGTCCTCGTAACAAAAATCGACGTATTTCAATATAGGAATCAAACATAAAACTGAACATTAACTTTTGATTTCATGGTCTAAAATAGTGCTCTCCAAGAAATCAATAATGATTATTTACTCGACTCGATAATACATTCCATACTTTTTACATCTTCAATTTATGATTCGGCTTTAATGTTTGAAATAATACTTTTGAAAAGAAATATTAATAAAAAGTACATTTAGAAAACGCACGATACATTTTTGACGCACCTGTTTCTCGTCAGAAAACAGCTATGCCTGTTTTTTTTTGCTAGGATATTTTAGATTTTGCAGTAAGGCATACATATATGCATGTGAAGCACGCGTTTACGTATGGTAATTGAGCTGATCTAGCAACATTATAGGGTGTCACGGTTTCTTCATACGATATGAAGCGATATAATAAGAAATCGACTTCTTTGCGCTGGCTAATAGTTATAAGCCGAGTTTTCTTCGGCGAATGTTCCCACGGTTTAATTGATATATTATACGTGCTGGCTAGAGTACGAATCGAGCCTACAGTGAACATAATACAGCGTCCACAACATGCGTGTGTGCGTTTGCGTGCATGTGTGTGTGCATAAGTTGCAAATGATTATTGTAATTCAGTACGAAGTGTGAGTTAAAGAGGCTGAGAGAGAAAGAGAGGCAGAGAGAAAGATAGAAAGACTAACAGACAGACAGACTAGAGAGCGCAAGAGACATTCAAGATCCCATGCCATCTCTTCTTGGTCATTAGCTTTCTATATCGTCGCTTCACGCCTAGTTCACATATCCTACGCAGCAAAGGACTTGAATTTTCACATAGTTGTCAATGCCAGTGAGTAGCTTCAAAAATGTTTTATATACAAGAGGGTAAAAAATAGGCTCGCTCTAGCCTGCGAGCACATTATAAGTTGCCGGATGTGGCGCGCACTTATCCATGCTTGTCGGCAAAGGTAAGTGCTCGCGTATATGTGAACAATATATTGCGTCCGTGTGTACCTACGTCCGCGCGCCACTCGCAAGTTTGTAAGAATTTTCAAAACGATGATTCACACTCGCAACACACGAGTAAAGTGTTGGGATTGATCGAGGCCTCGGCTTGCATTATGTATATACGAACGATTCATGCTTTACCTGATTCATCTCTTTGACCGTTCATTCGAGAGAATTCCGATGAACGTATGAACGACGACTGAACGTCTTTAAGTACGTCTGCATGGAAAATGTTCCAAAGACTAATACGATTTACCATTTTTATTCTCGTAATGTAAGCAAGCGAGAATGAATGTAAGAGCCGCGTATCGTCGTATATGAAGCATGTGTGTGTGTCATTCGAGACGGTGCGACAAATATTTATAATAGATAGAACCGGGGTATTATAACACGCATTCTCATCTTTATAATATATGCGCCTGATCGAACGCCGTATTGGTTGATATCTGTCAACGATAACGTTACTCTTTCAATTCCTTCTTCGTTATATCTCTCAGCAACAAACGATTTTTTTACGAATGACGAGTGCGATAGATTGATTACTGAAAAATTGATATTATAAATGTACGGATACGCGATGAATCATACGAGAACGATTCACGGCATCGGAGAGTCATCAAGTACACAGGGAAAAGGTAGCCTTTGAAGACGCACCGAGGGAAAGCCGAAATGAAAGTAACGAAAAAAAGTCTGCTACCACTTGAAACATATAAAGAATCGATGTTGGAGGAGGGCATCTCGCTTTGCGCGGCATACCTGTTGTCTGAAACAAACACATACATACACATACGCTCGCCAGATGCCGTGTAAACTCGACAAAATGGGTCCATGCCACTGTCGCCCGTACGATACTATACACGAGATGCGATACACGGATACAGGACCGTTAGAAATGATTTCAAAAAAAGGGACGGTGTAATCTTACGTAGAGTTTGATTCTTATTTGAAAATTGCATACGAAACTTACCTCTTGCATCGTGGCATAGGGCTAAAAGGCAAACAAAGATAGCTGCAAATATGTAGGGGCCCGCGAGAGGGGCCCTGCCTGCCGCCGCCATCTTCGTTACGCTCTACGAGGAGACGTGCCCCTCTCTGTCTTTCTCTTTCTTACGTATTAGCAGCAGCGTAAACGGCGCACCCAACTCGTAGTATAGGTGTAAGCCTTGTATACGAGTCACCGATGTAATTTTCACCAGTCTTTGAGAAAAAAAAATTCAATCTCGGAAAACAATAACTACACCACCGCAGGACTGTCTCGTGGCTGCGAATGAGTCATGAAAAAATCGAACGATGCACATGGCATTTGGTCCGAGTGCGCCCGAAAAATCGGTTGCTGCAACGATGCGGCGGCGGCGGCGGCACACTTGCAGCCGAGCGCACGATAACACCCACCGAAACTAGCTCACTTTGCAAACTCTCAATAACACAATCGTCGGCCCACTAATCGGCACACGACTCGTTTTTTCTTCTCACTCACTCTCCTTATATCTCGATAAGCGATAATCACTCGGCGGCGGGCGGCATCGCCTCTGCGCCGTACATATCTCTCGTATACACACACTCTCGCAGCGCGATTACCTCGTGCACGCCACTGCGTTCTTGGCTGGCGAATTCTCACTACGGTGTAACATGGCACACATATAGCAGGCGCGTATACACACACACATGCACAAACACTCGCGCGCCTTCACGTACACAAACAGCCACGCACGCACCAACACATGTATCGTGTACACAGAAACCGACTGTGTGAGCAGGCAGCGGTGCGGCGAACAGCGCGATCGCATAGATGAGATTGGCGCGTTTTCGCAGAGGTGCTGCTGCTGCGGACTTGCTCGCCTCGCGGAAACGACTAAACGTGCACAAACAACGGGGCCCTCAACGCCGCGCATACAACACAAGCGGAGTCGAACGAAGCGCGTTGCGGCCTGCGAGGAGCGCCGCGCGGCGGTCAGTCGCCTGAATTTCCCATTCGCCTACCCTCGGCGGCACTCGACGATACCATAGGCCAAATTACCAACGCTGCAAGAGCCATAGTATAAATGCAACGTCTGCACGGCAAAGCCTGAAATACAGTTTGGAGCTGCCATCTGTGGTAAAGTACAGACCGATTCCTCGCCATAATATCAAGAAAGAGAACTCTGCATCGACACGGTTTCTATTTTGCGCAGCAAGCCGATGTGCAGCAAAGCAGCTTGAACTTGGCAGTGTGCTGTAACCGTTTACAGCTCTGCGTGAGAGTTCGTATCTTTGTACAGCCACTTTTAGTATCCCTTGCGTTCGTTGCAAATAAAACTCATTTTTATATTAAATGATGATGATTCATTTGCACCGAAAATCGGGACCATGTTAAAATTACAAGTATTGAAATGCTCAAATCGCCATGAAACATTATCGATTTATGGGGTTTTGCTCTTATTTTTCGCTATTAATGAAGCATAAATTAAATCAAAATCGGCATTATTCGGGCATGAAAGCAAGCCATAAGCAAAATACGCATTTCAAGAGCAACCCAATGACGTGTTTTCCACGGATTAAAAGGGTATGTCAATGCAGTATAAGGATTTAATAATTTACTATGTACTGACCACAAATATTAAATTTTTATTAAAGGAGTTTTTTAACGGATACTTTAATTCTACTATAAAAAATTAGAATAACAAGATTCATACATTTTCTTGATGTAGGAAAGAGATACAAAATTTTGATTGAAATTACAATTTTTTTTATCCTTTTTTTTATTTATAAAAATGAATTATGAACCATCAAAATTATAGTTTGAAAATACACCAAATCAACTTACGATTATTACGATTGAAGATGATAGGCAAGATATCCAAAATGGGAAAAATACTTCGCGGAAAGGTGCCGGCATCACGAAATGGTTGTAAATTTCCTGTACCGAAAAATCAGATATTTGAAAATAGCGACGTTTTATGCGATTTACTTTTTTTATCATTTTCTTGTTTTCAGAGTGATAATTTTATATTTTTAAATCCGAGTTTTTGAATTATAAAATATTAACTGGAATTGAAGGAAAAGAAAAATGTACCTCAAAACAAATTTAAAAATGAAGTATTCAAGAAATTGTAAAAAAAAAGGTGAAATGAGTATATTCATTTTACCTGATGGTAATGAATAAAGAAATTCAATAACCACACATGTTTTTATAACAATTGTTTATATTTTAACATAAATAATTTTTTGTGTTTTGCACAAGGTACATTGACTGTTCTAAAATCAACAAACTGATTTAACAACTCATATGTATACCCTCACTGGACACAACTTTTTCTTCTTATGTGTTTAAAAATTCAATTACAATCATAACTTATTTATTTTTTGGCAATAATTGCCCAGCTTCTTGGTGAAAGGGCAGAATCAAACATTTGTACAAGTTGTAATTCTTCACAAACTTTAGAGTTTTTGATAAATAGTAATTTATCCAAAATTATTGAAGCCTCAATAACTGGAGCAATATTTATTCTTAGTAACTGAAATAAACGGAATTTCCATTCCTCTTCTGCAAAAGTTTCATACAACTCTTCTAAAGTAGAATCTGTGACAACCTAAAGTAATTCAAAAATAATTAAAATTATGTTTTCTGAAGCTTGTCAAAAAGTTAGTTTCACTCACGTGTGGAAATTTAATTTTTTTTAAGGACCATTTTGCATATGTCAAGAAGTTGGTAGTAGGAGCATTTCTTCCTAAGCGTACATTTTTGTAACCTATTTGACAAAAAATTAATAAATATGAATAATAAAGATGAATGTATCTTGTGAAAGTGAATTTGTTTTTTAAAAACTAACCAGCAGTTTTCAGAAAGACTTGCAGAATAGCTCTGTAAAATAATGATGGCGATAGATGATCTTGTGTTTCTTTCATCTTAACTGTTGACTGTTGAGCCAACATTCTTGCATTTTTTGAAAATTCATAAATAGATGATAATGATTTTACAGATAAATGGTAACAGCAAGGAACTATACACAGACTTTTAGCACAAGATAACTTAAGAAATGCAGTTACCACAGAATCTGTTAATGTTCCACAAGCATGTAAAGCTGTCATAATTAAATTTTCTGAAAAATTTGGGAAACTCCTGTTAACAATTTGTTCAAAATCAGTTGATTCAGTTATTTCTGCAACTACATAATGGATCTGAAAATTTTCAACTTTAGTATAATCATTTCTTTACTAATTTTGCAAAAGTTTACATACCTTGTTACTTAAAGGTATTTTTTTCTTTTTACTGGTCAATTTTTGATGATTTATTGCTCCATCATGATTTGTTTGTGAGCATTCAATAGCTAAAACAGTTCTATCAAAATGATTTGCTAAATGAAGTGATGCGTAACCTTTACCAGCTCCAGCGTCAATAATAATATTTGACTGTTCTTTGTCCAACCATGTTACTGTTTGAGTAAAAGTCTCAACTTCATGCCATTTTTTAGCTTTCATTAATTCACAATGTAAATGGTCAATAAAATTAATTTTTTGAAAATGTATCTGTTGTAAGTGTTCTTTGCGTGAAACGATATTGCTGTAACTATGCAAAGACAATGATTCAATTTCTTTGAACAATTTCTCAATTCCTGAATCGTGAAGGGTGCCACCAAACTGAATTAAATCATTAATATTTGTGATATTATAACAATCTTTTTGTTTTAAATCCCTTTTTAATTCTTCTGGCAGACAAGCATCCCACAAATCATCTGTGAAAAAGTCCACTAAATGACAATTTATAAGAGAGTCATATTTCTTTTGAAAAAGTATTGTTTCAGCAAAATAATCTTCAACGTCTGATATATTTTTATTAACTGCCATTTTTTAAAATTCTGTTTTATTAGTTTCTGGGTACCTTGAATCAACTTTAGCTAAAGAACAAATTTTCTTAAAATTCAATCCAATGGTCTCAAGCTCTGTACCAATGTCAACAGATTCGTCGTTGTCAGTTGGAAAATTTTCAAGTCGTTTCATTAAAATATTTGTCGACTCGATTACTTTTGAATTATTACAATTTTTTCTTATAAATATTAATACACCATAGTAATATCCTAATTCTGCAGCCGCTGAACTAGCTCCGTGATAGCCTAAATGATAACCATCTACCATTTGATTTTTTCCAACTTCGTAACCTTTTTCATAAGCTTGATCTTCAGCTAAATTTTCAGACATTAATAAATCACTAAACACATCATTGACATCTGGATTTACATTAATTTCAGACATTTCTAAATCTAGAAAAATAATTAGTTATGAAATTCATACAGTCGTGGTTAAAATTTATAATTTGATATCAATACATTAAAATTAAAAAAATAATTAATACTTGTAATAAAATTATAGTTACTTGTAAAATTTTTAAGAAATGTCAGTGTTGGAATTGAAATTTACCTACTGAACTAACATGATATAATTCACACTTCAATAAGAAAACATTTAATACCTCTAAAATGAATTTTTCAACAGGTGTCGCTAAAGATGAAGACTACAGTGTATAGTTATATCATATCAATGTGTTCCGCATGCAGTCTTCTTTGACTAGCGCAGAAAGATCCAGTAAAATTTAACGTACTGTCAATTAAATTAATTATTAATTATTTTCTATTTTTTTAAGATTTAAGAAGTTATTTACTTGCTCTACATATATGTTTGAAATAAATTGTTACACGTATAATCTTTTGAATTCAAAGCGTGTGTGTCGAAGTGTTGGTAATGTAGTACCAAGCATCGTCACTAGACGGGTCAGTGTTACATCCTTACATGGCGCGCTGGTATATACGAGTTACTAAGATCTATACTTACAAGTTACGACTACACGAGTGGCAAAGGCACGTGTGCATTGGACGAATTGCAGATGCTGTGCCAGTACGGAACGGATCACTTCAGAGTTCAGACTTCATGGTTCACCAAATTCACTACGATTTTTATTCTCTGATGTCAATGTCTAGGCCTATGTTGTGACTTCACGCAGACATTAAAGACTACATTAGTGTGTTTTCAATATCTTCAGCATCAAGTGACATCGTGTATAACCTTTGGCGATAGTGTCCAAAAATTTTAGTGTCAGATGTGCGGGAACACGTGTCTAACGTTTGATTTGCTTTATTTTTGTTTTAAAAAGTTCACAAACTTTTCAAAGTTTAGCTGATTGACGCCAAGTATAATCCTGCTTCAAGACTGGCTTTTCCTGCTGGAATATCATGGATTATAACATAGAAAATCTCGCCGTGAATCAACGCGGCGTAAATTATTTGTATTTCAACTACGAAGATGTAAGTAAAATTTCTCAATAATTTGATATATTTGCCATAATTCTGTTTTGTAAACTTAAGGCATTATTCTCTTTCATTGTTATTCATAGATACATAAAATTCTACATTGTATGTCAATATGCCGGCCACGTGCTGCTGTAGTAATACTTACAACGATCTCATGTGACAATATATTTATATTTATAATGCATTTTTTTAAACCTACCAAACATTATTCATTTGGGCTCATTTCACACATTTTTAAATTTTAATTAACTATCAAGTGAAATAATATTTATTTGATGTTTTTGTTTTAAATAATTTAAAAAAGTATTTTCATGGGAATTGTCAGTTTTTGTATGTCTACACGAAAAAAAGTTTATTTGCTTTCGTGTGTTTTTGCATACGAACTTCGTTAGATGCCTGGCACACATAAATGCACTAAATTCTATATTTTTATACGAGTTTTTTGTACATACAGGGATACTAGGTTTTGCAATTCAAAGTCTTTACAGTTTCTCAGTACATAACACTCTTTGTATACAAAATCCTTTTTTCGTATACAAATTTGACCTTCTATGCTTACACTCTCTCACAAGTACGAAATATATTTTTTTATTCTATAAGACAAAAAAAAATTGAGCGTCTTAAATTTAGTTCTTCGTACAGTAAAAGAAGCATTATTTACATATGGAAACTTTTCCGTACATTTTCGCAAATGAACTGTTTCTTGAGAGAATTTTTCTTGCACAAAAATCATTAATTTTCATTGGCATTTACGAAATAATTAGACAACCTATTTAAAGAAAAATACATTATTGGTCTATAAAACAAGAGTAAATAATGATACTTTCATTTTGTTTTTTTTGTTTTAGCAAACCAATTTGGCTAATGCGATGTATGCTGAAATTTATCAACAAGACAATACACCACGCTTAAAAATTAGAGGAGATTTGTTTCTAGAAAATCATTCCAGTACTCTTGGAAAAAATCGACATCACGGTGAAGAAGAAGTTCCAGATGCTAAAAAACGTAGATTGCACAATCCTCCAACGGACATCCAATCCAATGAAGGAACCGATGTAATATGCCTGGACGATTCAGATTCAGGCAGTGAATCAGCAGATGTTGTTGTCTTAGAAGAAACAAGCGCGCAACTCAAGAAAAGTAATGAAAATACAAAATTTGATGTAATCGTTCTTTCTGATAGCGAGGATGAAAAAAAAACTCATCCTGAGAGAGATCAAGAATCTGGAATTGATAATTCATTCAATAAAACGGGAATGTCTTCAAATGTCTCTGACAGTAGCTCTGAAGATTTATCTGATAATGATAACATAATGATACATATTAGGGACTCACCTTCTCAGAAGCGTAATAAAACGCCATTGAAATCTAAAACAAACTATGCATCAGCTTTTTTCCATGAAGTTCCGAATTTCCATACAGAAATGCCTCTTACAATGAAAAGATATTATAACGAACCAGCTGATTCAAAATCAATTGAAGAGAGACAAGCTCTAATGTCCAGTAAGTGCAATATTTTCTTTTAGTTCTAATATTAAGCTCGCTCAATAAATTATAAACTAATTGTGACTTTTTTAGGAAAGCAAATGAACTGGTTAATAATAAAAGAGGATAAAATGAAAAAATCACCAAAAAGACTTTCATTTCATGGAAAATGTAGGCACTGCCAACAGAAAGGCCACATGGCAAAAGATTGTACTGAACCACATAAAGATATCACTTGCCACTTATGTAGTTCAACAGATCACAAATCCAAGAATTGTAATGGAAAAAAATGCTTTAATGTAAGTTATTATATTCAATTAAAAATAATTTTTATACATTTACTATAAAATTTGTACCACTTTGTACTTTGAGTAAATATTAGAAATAAAATGTAATTTTTTATGATTTTAGTGTAATACAAAACTGCAGAAATTTGGATTTAGCTGCCCAGCTTGTATGCATCTTAGATGCTCAGTCTGCAAAAAAAAGGGACACCTACAATCTTCATGTCCAAATTTTTGGAAAAAAGAACAATTCATCATCAATAAAGCCAAAATATATCATTAGTAATTCAATGATGTTCATCCATATTATTTTACATGATTGTAAATAATGTATATAAATGTAAATATTCTTATACAGTAAAAATAAATCTACAAAAAAAAATGTTAATTTTTGTCTCTAACTTCACAACCTACCTATGTAAAATAATTTGTATTTTTAATCAAACTAGAAAAAACTTTTTTGTCTATTTCTGCTTTTAGTACGAAACATTTTAACAAGAAATCGTGTTTAAAGGAGATATTATACCTGATGCATAATTGAAATGTTATGATTAATCTAGCTTATCAAAATTTGAATAAAATTAATTAAGTATTGGTCTTTATATAGAATATTTGAAAAAGTTTCTTGTTCAAATTGAAAAGGAGTAACTGTAAATGTAATAATTACTTCATTACATTTTGAAAAGATTAACAAATAAAAATTAGTAAATTAAAATAGATTATGAAACATAAATATACTTTTTCTACTTCTATTATCATTTTTACTTGTTTGAAAATAAAAGCAGACAGAAAAATTTCATGAAATTGAAGAATTATTTTCAATTTATCGTAGTCATGCATTTTGAAAAAAAATTCAAATGTACTTTATTTTGATCATCTTTGATACAGAGCTCAAATTATAATAGTGTACATTAACCGTTCGGTTACTAAGAGTTTTTTGTCATTGTAGAACCCTTTTGTTTCATTTACATTATATATCACTTTTTTTATTGATACATTAATTGCCATAAAAACGAATCAATTTTAGGGACGCTTCTGCCACCGACAGTTTCATTTTATTTCATGCATTTGCCACATGGTAGAATTCCACCGTGGATCAAAACCTTTTGTTAATCAAAATGAATAGAGGTCTCCATCAAAATTAATGATTGTTTCTTTTGAAATCGATTATTGATCACTTCCATTCAGGACTCTTTGTCATTTTTCAAATGTATTTTATAATCCTCTTCATTTTTTGTTGTCTTGCTAGCGGATTTATTTAGAAATGCTCCACATTTATCGCACCTACAAATAAATTACCATTATGCTAACGATAATTTTCATGAAATTAATAATATGACTTACCTATCTTCGTTCGGATTAAGGAATCCATAATTATATTCCTTAACAAATATTGCACGATACATTTGTTCATGAATAAAACAAATATCAAGTGCCCGTCTTCTTTCTTCAACAAATAATCGGTACATTGTTGCAATACTTAATCCGTTCTCTAAATATTTTCGTTGGGTATTCTCTAGACAGTTATGAGATTCCATTACCGGAAAAGATGTAATGTGATCGCGAGCTAGATTTTTAAGCTCTTCTGGAATTTGATTTGTTCGATTTCGATGTTTTCCAATTGCGCACTCATTGATTTTGCCCGTAGATTGAGATTCTGCCCATTTTTTAGAAGCAGTCACAACCCACTGATGACTTATACCTAATGAATAAAAAATTTTAAGTGTTTATGCTAATGAAATTATATGAATTAATAATTGTATTTACCCAGTGTATCAAGGAACATTTTTTTACATACTTTCACGTTCTCGTTTTTGCTCGGTAGAGCGTACGTGTGTTTAAAAGCTTTTTTATTCATAACTTTATAATCTTCTGAATCGTAATCTTCATATTTTTGAACATTTGTCCACTCTATGATGCACAACCATTGTTTTGTTCGATCAGCAAGCTCCCAAAAGGTCGAAAATGCTTTTTTTCTATCTTCGAAGGTAATTTTTGAAGCGCATTTGAAACGGCATGTATTAGAGCATCCTTCTTTTATTTGTCTTTTTTCAATGACCTTGTTGTTTCTGCCGATGCCACTCGTACCCTCATTTCGGGCTTTTTTGGCTCGTTGATCAATCGTTAGATTATTACTTGTTGAAGCTCTTTTTCTCGTCCGTTTGCATTTTAGTAGTGGAATAATTTGTTCATTATCATTGCCGTTCATACTGCCTAAAATAAAAAAAATCTCGTCAAATTTGACTTAAAAACATTGAGCTAATATAGTTCCAATTACCACTATCCGAGTCACCACTCTGCAACGGGTTTCCATTGAACGCCGAGTGAGAATTCTGCAACATCTGCATCAAATTTTCATGAGGTGTCATTTCTCTAATATTTGAAATCATTAAGCTATTAGAGTCGCCACTACAGATTCTAAAATATAAATAATGCAATGACAAATTGGGTTTTTAATCTTACGTTATCTGCAATTAAAAACAATTTAATCATTTTCCACCCACTCTTAATCTTAATTTTTTAAAGCAATCAAATAATCAAGAATGAAATAATTATACCGCATTTTCTTATTTTGCTTATCCTGAAAATGAAACGAAGATTCACAATTAAAATGGGTATACACTCCGCAACTTCAATATTTATCAAAATCAAAAATTGTTTCGAATTTTACGAAAAATACGTTGAGGAGGTATAATTTTACAATAAGGAGATCGCTAGTCGAATTTAACATAAAATTCTGCATATAAGTTCAAAATAATTTAATATCTTTTTGTATATCTCACATGTTTATGTTTACAAAGTGTATGATGAACCAAATTTTTGCTGAGTTTTTGAATTTAGTCTTTTATGTTCTATGTTCATTTTATTATCGCTGTTTGTTTAAATTCATGAGTCAACTATTTTACTATTCAAATTGATTAATTACTGAAGTTGATTTAAAATTTTTTGAGTAACATTAATGTAAGTTCTGAAAAACTCAGCTCATACTCACTTTTTACACTACTCACTTTTTGAAAAGGTATTGTTTGAAACTTAGTAAATGTTATAAAATCTATCAGATCTCGTTAGAAGAAAATAAATCATCCTCAAAAAACCAATTGGTGCCCAAATGTTACTACAATATCTTCCGAAATGTCAAATAATGTCTTCAGTGAATAAATTCTATGCTATTATAAATAATATAAGTAACACTCACAAAAAAAATACATTTTACTACTGCTTCTGTTTATGCTGAATTTTAGATCGAACATCGCGAAAGAGTGTCAATAAATTTCACATTTAAAACTTATGCACTTCTTATAGATTCATCGTAATAGTACATCACTGCTATCCAACACAACTCAAACTAAGAACTTGAGTACTTTGCTTCAATTATGCTGAGCTATACTTGAGCAACATATTCCATTTATTAGTTAAATAGATAAATTGCATTCTGAGATTTACCTTGTTTATACTTGCCGTTGCTTGTGCTACCATTGCAGCATACACAGGTTACAACCCAAATAGGTCATCAGTCATTCTTATGTTTACAAATTTAGTATAAACTTGAAAAGTAGAGGCAGCACTGAGCAGTTCTTATAACGCCTAGCTAATACGCTACTATAGAGTGAAAGTCAAAACAAACAAGAAATTGCATTACAAAATGTTGGTATAATGTTATGGAAACACCACTCTTATAGGATTGGAAAATTAGCGATAGAAAAATTTCAGAATTAGAAAGATACCGAAGCCGGCTTAAAGTAATTATTTTCGAACATATTTCTAAGATTTGGACTAACTTTTTGAGTTTGAACATCTTCATTATGGCCTGAATTTGTTATTTTAATAATTAAGATAGGAATTGACATAAAAATCCACAGGGTAAGAGGTAGAATCCATTATAGGATTTAAGTAGATTTTGATGTGTCAATTTTTTATTCCGGGTATGCTCTATTAGACTCATTCATATGCAAATGGCTGCATTATTTTACCTGCAGAGTTGGCCAAGCTAAAATAATAATTTAAAAATTATTTGATTAAAAATTGACTAATGAATTAATTGATTTAAAAATTCAACATGGAAATCCATCTAAATATTTTAAACAAGGTCCTCAATGTAAATTCTTTAGGTGATAAATCATAGTTGTGCACAAAGGTAACGGAGATACATGTTACAAAGTTGTAACAACATAAACAGATAATCCTCCTGCAATGATTTCAACAAAATTTCAAGAAACACCGGGAATCTGTATAGAATTATAATTAATAAATTTTGATATAATTTTTTTTCCAACAAGGAAATAAAAAATATTTCAAGTCAAATGTTTATCAAGATGCTATGCTCTTTTTATTTTAATTTATAAGCATTCAAGTTTTAATCTTAAAACTTTAAGGCTTTAAAAATTTTTATGGACAATATTCACAATATGATATATAAATATATACACTTAATTAAATTTGCTAATTAAAGTTAAATTAATCTTACATTCATGTAAAACGATACATGTAATTCATGATTACAAAATTTCTGTTTCCAATATAATTCCGTTGAATTTTATACAGTTAAATCAAGCTGAAAAAATTAATTCAAACTAGATCTATAGTCTACTTTTTCATTGGCTGTCCTGTCATAATTTGAGGAGGTGGTCCTGGTGGTCGGATAGGACCCATTGGACCCATAGGACCAAGCATGGGTCCCATGTGACCCATCATCGGTGGTCTAACACCCATCATACCTGGTGGTACTGGTCCATGAGGACCCATCATCATAGGTCCCCCAGGTCCCATTGGACCTCCAGGATGCATACCAGGGGGTGGCATCATACCTGAATAAGTGACAATTTAAATTAAATATTAAATCAAATGTATTTAGTATAAATATAATTGTAAATTGTATGAATGTACCTGGGGGTGCTCCTGTTGGTGGTGGTACTCCAGGTCGCACGCCAGGCGCAAGATTAGCTGGTGGTGGAATAGCAGCTCCTTGCTTTGGAGCAAAAGGATTCGAAGCAATTTTGCCAGCTTTGAATGCCGCAGTTGTCGCGTCGATCAAATGCTGAGCTTGTTCTTCCATCCATTTCTGATAAAAATATTTCACGTTATCCTTGTGCTTCCTTCCTTGACAATGTGTTTTTCTGACACTTGGAGAGTCATGAGTCAAGTAGGTATCACAATAGTCACAATAGTACTTCGGCATATTTCAACAAAATTCAAAGTATTCACACAATGTATGAGTGTTTATCACTATTTCAGGTTAGAGAGACTGTGTTCACGCACTGTTTGAAAGTTTGTTTCTGGCGATTGAAGTCTTCAGCCGACTAGGGTTATGAAAATACCGATGCAGAAGATGGCGCGTCGAGCGATTTTTTATTACTGACTGACAGCGGACAGCGCTCTCAAAAGTTGAAAATAAAAATATTTATTTTAAATCTTTTTTTACATTTATTAAAATAAAAAATATGATTGTTTTTTCATAACCCTGATGCAGACAGCAACAAGAGAAGCCCTCAGCTTGGCAAGTTGCTTCCTAAGACCTCTCCAAAATTTGAATTTCTAATCGTTTCTTAATAATTGTTTGTTCATTATTATTACTTGAATTGAAAATAGCATGAAAATAATAAAGAGATAACTCGAATAAATTTTTCAATTTTTCACAGAATTTTATTTTGCGTTAGTACCAGTAATTCAGAATAATTTTAAAAATATCGAGTAATAATTACATAAGAAAAGATTTAACTATCAAAAAAGAAAAGATTATAAATACAAAATTATAAAATAAATTAATCGTACGATGCTATCCATAAAGCAACTTATTAATGTGTTTAAACTAAAGATACTTTTACTATTCATATTTTTTTGTATTCATTGGATGTGAATTTATTTAGCAACGATTAAAATGAAATCGATTACACAAGTTTTAAAATATATTAACGATTGTGTGAGCAGTTTTGGTCTGCTGGGCGGAGTATATGCTTTTAGAAAAAATTTTGTTTGTCAATAAATACAAAAGACTTGGCGCACCCGTATTACGATTTCTTTCCTGCAAATGAAAAATTGACAAATTTTGTCCCTCAATTTACGGTAAGCTTTACCATCGCGTACACAAAACTTGTTAAATTGGACACAATTTTCTTAACGATTAACGCTTGTCTCGCTACACAACAAAATTCATTATTTCGGCATTCATGTACATCTATTTTGTTTAGCTCATATATTATTGATAATGCGCAATAATCATTAAGTAAGTACGTATATCATAACGAGTAAAATGAATGATTCGAAACACAGGCACATGCTCGTAACAATTATGCCGAGATACTTTATAAAAAAATCTCTCTCGTCCAACTTCTGTTTTACAATGCTAAATATTAGAATATATTTTTATAATTTATAATCAGTTTTGTTTTTAAGACTATGCATGTATATTTTTTATAGATATATTAGTATTTACAGTATTATAATGTATTATAGCATAATGAAAAAATGTTTACATGAAATATTTTTTCAGTTTAAAAACAGTTTGCAACTAAACGATCAATTTTAATATCTTAGAAATTACGAAAATAATAAATCAATCATCAATCGTCGATATGTTTTAAGATTTTAAAATGATCGATAGTAGAAGATAAATGTCAAACTGTTACTTCATATCGAAGGCTATATTGTATCTATTATACACGTGTGTTGAATAAATTATCATACTAGTGATTTATAAATATTTACATTTTTGTGTTATAAAAATACTAACAAGAAACGCATTATGGTCGAAGTCAATTAGGGTTTTAGCTTCTCTTTGATCTCTTTATTTTATTTTTTTTTTCATTTAAATAAATTAACAAGTGTGAAGTAGAAATTTGGCAGTGTATTGTCCCTAGCTATGTTAAGTTGCATCACCTTTCTTTTTCTTAGATGCACCTGCATTATTAATCTTATAATTACTGTATTCATCAACTTCCATTACTTTAGTTGAAATATATAATTTTGTTGTACAGCTTGTATAGAAACTTTGTAGGTCAGTCGTTTCAAATATTGTTGTTATTTATTATTGTTTTTATATTATCATTTTAAAAATGCATCCATAATGGTAAACCAACGTTCATTAAACAAATAAGAAAAGCCGGTAATTTTATATTACCAAATTTAACATCAACTAGTTACTACAATGATAGCTTAAAATTACGATTGCAATGGTTTTTTTTATAAAATCAAATTTATATCAAGATTTATGAAAATATATGACAATTTACCATTTCTTAGTAAAATTTTAAAGCGCATATGAGAATAATATTACGACACACTTAATCATCTTTTTTAATTTTTTTTTAAAGTGCTCTAGTAATAACTGATTGTAATATTATTTATGATAATATATATTCAAGTATTATAGTTTTTGGTGAACAAAACCATGAAAAATCTAATTGTATGTTTCGATAAAATTAAATTCAGCACTTTTGTCAATAACAAAATGACAGTAACATTAGTCACAAATGCTCTGTTTTATACAAATTTATAATTTTTTTACTATATTTCAAGTAACAGTGCGTGATATATATAGGCGCAATTTATTCCGTTAATTTATATTAATATTTCCGTACTGTTTGATGTAAAAAATGTAATGTTACTATGAAGTATTAGTGCATTTGAATCAATTACCGGCATCATTTTAACTTCATCACATTTTTTTTGGCAAAATATAATATTGCTTACATTTACATAAAGTATCAACACTGAAATGTATTAGGCGAATTATAATTTGATTAAATGATTTGAAGACAGAAATTTGGTTCTTAATAAAAACAAATGAACATTATTTTAGTAATACAAGTATATAATACGAATTAACATTGTCATTGTTTAATAATTTTACGACAAATATCGAATTTATTCAAATGCTTTAAAGTAAATTTGATCTGATTAAGTTAGCATTTGTAAAACTTTTGTCATCAAATTATAAGTATAATATTTTAATTTTTTTTTAAATTTTCAAGTAACATACAGTAGTACAAACATGGAAGAAACTACCTTCATTTTTTAGTTCATATATGAGTAAACAACAGTAAATAAATTGTGAAATAATTATTCAGTGTTCTTTGGCACTTTTGTTGCGCACGCGATTCTTCTTTAATATTATGTACTTACATTAATTTTAAGAATACAAATAGTCAACTTTTACAACATTCGTTTTATACACAAAATGAATTGGAAATAATAATTCTGCATGAGTTTTGAATTTTATGAATTTTATTATGAGATTCGCTCATAATACTAGAGGGAATATTTCCGTTTTCCAGAAGTTAATAGATTGTCCCAACTTTTCAATGATCATGAATGGCTATGTAATATTACTTAGAATTCATTTTATTGCACCATCAAATGATATTTTTTCTTCTATTAGTATGAGCGAAAACATCCATTTTTTAAACTTATTTAACAAAGACATGCATACTTGTTTGAAAATAAAGTTTACAGAAAAAACAATGAGTTCTGTTTGTACTCTCATTAGCTTAAATATCTTAAGATACAAAAGATCAATATATTAATTTATAGAATCAGTATCAAATTGTTTTCTTCATAAAAATGCATTATTTTATAATTATAGTATTAATTTAAGATCTCATTTATATGCATTATTGTATATTTATAAACAAAGAGCATTTTCTAAAATACAAAGAACAATTACATAATATTTCAAATGCATGTACAGATTCGAGACATTGAGAACTTTTCAGTTTTACGTCATTCATTTTATACAATTAACCTATTAATTACAGAAGTTTTGAAGCATCAGGATCAAGATCTTCACAGAATTTTTTTCAAAAGAGAGCATCAACTTTCAACAGCAAAAGTTCTCAAGTGGCACTAATCTTGAAAAGGACAATTGTTAACAAAAAAATCCAGGACAGCCAAGGTTCACTCACAAATAGTGAGGTTTTTTGGTCGTTGGTGTAAATGAGTAACAACGTTAAATCTAAAAACGTTCCTCGGGCTTGGCCCGAGATAACTTATCTCAGCGTTGTGGACTACGACTACCCGTCGATGCTCTACTTGCTGGTCTTGTCAGGTCAGGCTCAGCCAATTTGTTGCATGTGGGCGAGGAGACTTTGTCACTGAGACCACCACTGCTTGCTTTCTTACTTTGAGCATGTAACGGACTTTCACAGCAACCAGTATTCAGAGTTTCGCTGGACAATATTTTTGAGCTAGCTGCGAGACGCGATGCACAAGGTGAATACTTGGCCAGACTCAAATTACTATTTTTGTTGTTTTCTTCCTTGGTTAGTTGTAAAGTCGAATTGGGTTTCTTCAAGGGTGAAGTAGATGAAGTACGCTTAGCAGTTAATACCACTCCGGCAGCGGCTGTTGCCGCATTTTTTGAGATTTGATTCGATGAGCCTTGTTTACAGCTGCCACACCAAGTAAATTTATTCGGTGGTTTCTTTTTGACATTGCCTGATATTTTGGTTTTTTGCAGGGGTGGAGGTGGCACAGGTGCCTCTATACTTGACTCACTTTGAGGACTTAAGCTTGTTTCAGCTTCACTTGAATTAGAACAGCAGTTTTCTACTTGAATTTTGAGCTTAGCACGAGCTGTTGGTCCATCTAGACTTCGTTCTTTTGGTGTATCATTGTTAATAGATTTTGTTTGTAGTCGCTCACCAGGAAAAAAGAAAATATCATCTCCAGCCTTCATAGACTTTTTCGGGACTCCCTTTTTGGCAACTGGAGTAGGAGCTGCTGGAGGGGGTGGAGAAACAACAGGCTCTGAACTAGGGCTCGAACTAGTTGAACTTACACTAGAGATACTTGATATAGAGTCTGGACAAGGTTGCTGGTGCTGTAAATTGTTTTTAGGAATTTTTTTGTTATTTGTATTATTGGTTTGTGCGCCAACACCGCCGCCCCCACCCGCTTGGGAGAGGCTCAGTCGACGTCAGTTTACCAGTTCAACGCTAACAAACTGTTTTAGTCGTTCTAAATACTGGTTATAAAGTTCAACATCATTGTGACCAGCTCCCTGAAAAAATAAAAATGATAGATTGAAGATGCTTCATTAGATGAAGTAAATGTAGTCATTCATTATAATTAAAAAATGACACCGTCCAAAAATAATTTTAGAAAAACTTACCTCAACCCATAAAGGTTCAACTGCTCTAGGACACCTTTCATAAATTGCTAAACCGTGATTAAAATTGATGACTTCATCGTCTGTACCATGTATCACCAGTACTGGTGATGTAACTTTTGGGACTTTGTCAATGCTGTAAAATTAAATTTATTTATCATATTCAAGCTCTAAATTAAATAGGAATGCATTATACATAGATAAGTCAATGAAGATAAATGGACTATTATTACTAGCAGGATTGGTGTGGAATAAAAAAACTTCTGAATCAATATACATACCTAGGAAAAGCATCAAAGAACCAGGTTCTCTTGGTATTAGGAAATGCCACCCGCATACCAGACATCAATGGAGAGTGCAACACAACAGCTCCAACTTCGTACCTGGATGCAAGGTCCACCGTAGGCACTGTACCTATGCTCTGACCATAGAGAATAATATTCTCTGGACTTATGCCGTATCTAGTTCTGAGAGCGTGCCAGGCAGCGTCTATGTCCGCATAGAGGTTCTTCTCCGAGGGTTTGCCACCGGATACCCCGTAGCCCGAATAATCGTAACTGAATATATTACAATTGATTCTTGTGCCAAGGCCGAGATAGAAGCTCGACATTTGTCCAAGATCCACGGCATTGCCATGGGAAAAGAGTATGGTAAATCTGGCGGTGGCGGAACATCTGACGAAGAGGCAGGCTATCCGATTGCCTCGCGAGGTGCGTGCATAGAAGCCCTCGACGGACTCCTTTTCGCGCTCGGTGTACTGCCATTCGGCGCGCTCAGACAGGCTGATGCTGTACTTGGAGCCCTCCTCCTCGTGAAAGCTGTAGGTCGGCTCAGGCGGCAGAAAGGCCAGCTTGGCTGCTATCCTCGAAGGGCAAGGCGGGCAGCAGAACAGGCAGCATAACTCGCTGAAACTTAAGCCGTTCATCGTAGACGCTTGAGAACTTTTTTATAACGTCACTCTGTCTTTGTTGTTAACTTGTTAGTAGTTGGATGGTTGATGAGTGTTGTTGCGTGCGACGACGTGCAGCCTATTTTTTACCCCCTTTATTATATGAATCAACGGCTGATGTCGATGCAACAAGGGGATGAAATGGCTGCACTGATGCGACGACTCACACACAAAGCAAAACAACGCCGTAATAGCACGCACAGTCGAGATTTATATTTCTATACATATATAATCAAGGATGACTGAGAGAAGAGTGTTTGGAAATTTTGTTATTCTTCGATCGCACACTCACACATACGCACACAATTGCTGGCAGTAGCAGCAGTAACTAGTATTCGTTATGTACGATGGATGTTTGGATGTATGCGTGCGGGTGAAATGAGTTATCCGTACATACATATGAAACATTTGCGGACAACACGCACTTTCATGTGTCTTACACCCGTTTTGCTGCGAGTCCGTCAAGAGTCACTCCGTGCACGTCAACTAGCAGCATGTATTATATATATACACAGCTGGTATATAATGATCACACAAGCATGCACAATGTAATGCACTTGGTTGACTTATTTTCCCCTTCTTTCACGCACACTCTCACCGATTAATAATGCTCGTGTACTTTTAATTTTTGTCACCGTTGTTTTTGCTGCCTTTTTTTTTGTTAAAACTTATTTACGAAGAGACTTACGACCTAAGAGGCTTAGTTTGGTATATTAGTATAGGTCCTATACTCACGAGTTAATAAACTGCTGCATAATTGTTCTTTGTCACTGCGGATAGATATAGTCGTCGACGCAGTCCGACTTTTACGTGCCTAATGTCTGTGGTACGAGGCACACGTATAACGCAGCGTATGTGTACAAATCACGTACATGAACGTATACGCCGTTGTGTCTCCCGACGACGAACTCTCCGAGTCTTGAAAATTTTCTGTAAACACGCAACAAGAGTCAAGACTCCTCGGCGGCTATACAACTTAATGTATACTACTGGATGATGATATACATATATATAGAGCTATATGTCTCTGGCGCACTCAAACTACAACGAAGCAGACACTGCTGGTCTGCTCTGCTTTGAGGAAGAATTCGGCCGCCGGGACAGCCGAGCGAATCGGAGAAATTCGTCCGACGTACGCGTGTACGTGTGTGTCGTATCGGTGTGTATTACATACATGTATAACCACTACATCGAATGGCGCGCGCTCGTCTATGAATCGCGACTTTTAGGCGTAAACGCGTGTAAATGCAGCCTATTCGTTTGTATAACTTTGGACTTCTAAGTGCGATTGTAAATGTGTGTGTGTGTGTGTGACTGTCTGTGTGTATAGTCGAGGTTCGCGCATACACAGGTGTGCGCAACTTGCCGAATGCCGATGTACCGGAACGCGTTAGACTCACGGCGAAGACTCTCCTCTGTGCGCGATGTGTCGCTTGTACTACTCACTGGCATATATATAGACGTACATCGGCTAATACGCTCCGTACGTCATGTATGTATCTGCTCATGAATGTATAAGTGACGCACTCGGCGGAGAAAAATATTTATATTCATACAAATATATGTGTAGTGTGTGCACAACATTCGTACACTCGCACACGTACGCAAACGCACACATGCAGCGAATGTACTCTCAATGCGCTCATGCTCTGAGTCAGCCATGACAGCTCGGAGGAAAAAAATAAAGGAAAGAGAGAGAGAGAGAGAGAGATTTCGCCCCTCTTGGCGCATAAGCACAGCTCTGTGCAAGGAATGCATCGTGCAAGAGTTCTGTATGTATGTGTTCTGGTTCTGCGTTTGTATGTACATTGTGTATATGTACGAAGGTATTTATTATACACACGTAGAGAGAGAGGATCTCCCACTGCTTTTGCTGTATACTGCGGAAAATAATTCTCAAACGTACTCCTCCTATAGGTACATGTTGCATTACGTACTTATAGAAGGTTCGCTAAGTGCAGCGCGCGGGGTTCTGCACAATGCCCGCAGACTTGAAGTTTGCAGCCGTGATTCTTACTTGTCCTTATAAGTGAACAGGCGCGTAGAACGAAACAAAGTCGCAATCATTTTCCGAGTGCGACATTTTCTATACTCATCCGATCGGATGTCGATCGTCCATTAATTAAAAGCGCGAGAATGCGGCATATAATATCTGATCGACCCGATTTCGAAATGATGCATTACCTAACCGTTGACAACGTGCGTTCCATTCGTGATTTTTTCAGAAAAACGAGTAACTGTCAATAAGGACTTGGTTTTTGAAAATAGGTACTCAAATTGGTTTCTTGCAAGGTTTTACAGCGCCAAAAGTTTCCAAAGCTAGGGATAAAATTGACTTTTACCGCACGAGTGCGGCATAGAAGAAAATTATCGAACGGCAAATAACTTAGAATCAGGGAAATTTCCCTACACGTAGTTACGCTCTATTGACTTTCATATTCCATATCATTATAGAGAAACTAAGTTCTAAAAAATCTAGTATGAGATGTTATGAACATCTACAATCTGTGAAAATTTGTATCAATCTAAAGCCCGATCTATTGCTCTATATTACAATCAATATCATTGATGACGAAATACAAAAAACCCGTGATGGGATAAACGATGCGAATCTTACATCGGGTATATTGTCAACATTTTAAGCCTGCAAGTTTATTTTCAAAGAATTGCCGCATGAATTGGTAAGTTTGATTTTATTTTGAAATGTCAAACAACTCAGTAACGATCGCATATTTTGATGTAACTGTACGATAACGATGAGTATTCTTTGATCAAGGGTCTAGTTCTTATTAGTAAATATGAACAGTTCATTCTGAAGTAAGAAGCGCATTTGCAACTTTTGAGATCTATTTTGGTCGTTTTTCCACGCTACACACGTGCAGCGCTAGAATATTGGAACAATAGTGACGTAAAATCCCGCTTGGCTTCAGCTTGCTTTCTCTCTTTTTCTCAACGTATATATTTAGATCTCTCCGACTCTCTGTACTCGCACACTCCCACGTATAATGCCCAAGTACTTAGAAAAAGGTTTACGGGGGACTCGCGTCTCTATATGTGTGTGTGTGTGTGTGTGCACGTGTACATGTGCACAGTGCAGTAGGGGGCGCGCATGCGGTACTATACGGGGTCCAAAACTCCAAAGTGAATGTTCGATATGAGTTTGATTTTATTACGTCAGAAGATTCAATAGAAGATTTTTGAACTGTTATAGGCCACTAGTTGGAGAGATATTTTTCAAGCTCCTTATATGAATGCCTGTGTCAACGACAAACATTGGATTACGAATGATGGGATGCTATCTTCTCTCTATGTAGCTTTCACCGTGCTCCGTTCTTTCAAACAGACATGGGTTAGAAAATACATATATTCGATGTATCGGTGTGTGTACATGGGTGCGCTATAGTTCCATAGTGCTCTCTACTCCGCCCGCTAAGCCGTGTTTTCACGTACGATATTCTGTTGCGGAGCGCTTGCGCCTGCTTGCCTGGCGTGCAGATTGCAGAATCGAAGCGACGAATACTACGGTACGTCGTACACACGATGTACGAGCCGTGGCTAAGCGGGCAGAGGGGAAAGCGGGGAAAGCCAGGCAACCCACACTCGCTCTCCGATTCCATTCCGTGCAGCACGCAGCAAGCATAGAGCCAACCGAGTCGCGTCTGTGTTGGTGTCCATGCGCGTACATGTATTCGCGTATGTAGCCTTTGGAGTATGCCTGTGTAGTCGTGAGCTGCCTCACTATCTACGTACTGCGACCGAGTCCGAGTGGCGCACGAGCACACGAGCAAGCTGCATCTGTGCTGCATCTGCTTCTGTGTGAGTGAATTCGCGTGCTTGTGTCGGTGTGGCAGCAGTTCGCGAGACTGCGAAAAGTGCCATGCTTTATACCTATATCTGTATACATAGAGAAGTGTGCAGGAGAGAGGGAGAAAAAGTCAAGATGGCTTCGGAAGT
This sequence comes from Trichogramma pretiosum, assembly GCF_000599845.2. Classification (NCBI taxonomy): domain Eukaryota; kingdom Metazoa; phylum Arthropoda; class Insecta; order Hymenoptera; family Trichogrammatidae; genus Trichogramma; species Trichogramma pretiosum. Next base: position 1,554,004 of record NW_019641611.1, on the reverse strand, counting down.
TGCTGCTTCGGCCGTGGACGTATTGCTATACCATGGCACAGTATCAATCGCTAGTATTAAACGAGTCTGGCGCGATGTAAATAACGACAGGTAGAGACAACTTTGCGAATCGAGCCTAAATAATAATATTTGCGTATCAGTACACATCCGTGCGCCCTATAAAAGATTGGACAGTGGCCGACGACATCAGCAGTGCCAAGACAATCGTCATCGTCGAATTCGCAGCTTAATAATAGAATACACGCGAACGCGCGAGAACCGCAGAGCAGATCGCTGAATCCTGTTAACCGTGTGATCCACTCCTGGTGCTACGATCTACCTGTGAATTATAACCAAGCACTGCATCCTGCAGTTGCTTTTCTGACCCTCGAGACAGTTTTTACGCCCGCGGACGTAGTGTCATTTTGTGAACCCCAGTGCACGAATCAACCGTAGAGCTGGAGGAGCCCAGCAGTAGCTGTGGCGGTGCCGAGGTAGACCCTATTCTGGTCGACGTCGCTGCCGCAGCCAACGCGGATGCCCTCGTTGCCACGACCACTTCTTTCGTAGAGGATAGCGGCTCGGATTATGCGACGAGTCGTGCCGAGAACATGCCTACCGAGCACGAGCTACCAGGTTCGTAAATTTACCCTAAAACATGTAGTTGTGTCGCACGAGACTCAGAGTGCCAGCTTAATACTGTTCTACGAATCTTTCTAATTGCATCTTTTTCATTGTCACAGATGACAAACGGTTGTCCAGGCATGCAAGCGTCGAGAGTGCAGATACGAGTTTGCCCATTGTAAGTTCATGCCTATAACTACTGTAATCATCAATTTTATCGATGTAGATTTAATAACGTATTATTTTAATTTTTCTAGGTCGACTCTACTACTTTTCCCGAAAACGACGAAAAACCCATTGTCGTTGCACAGGCTGATGATGGTGGATTTGTTTGCAGCAAAAGTCCTCAGATCGCTGAAAGCTTGCAGAGCCAAAAACATCTTGAAATGAGCAGTCCAAAGAGTCCTGACTGTCCTTCCACAGTGTCAGCTGGTCCAAATAGTCCAGCAAGTGTTGTTATTGCAACCAAAAGCTCCATGACTTATGGCTTGCCCATGGTTTCAGATGGCAATACTTGGAAGTGCAAAGTTCCCAGTGAACCATCTGAAGCAAAAACAGCGCCAAAAGTAGAAAAAGCTTTTGTTCCTTGTGTAGTTAAAAGTGAAATTGAAGAAAACAATGTGTCTAATTGTGATACTGTTGAAACTGTAATTAAGGATAAAATTAAGAAAGAACCACTTGTTCTTAAAAGTGAAAAAGATGAATCAAAATCCAGAAGCAGTTCATCTCATAATAAAACGCATTCATCGTCGTCATCATCCTCAAAAGACAAGCATAAAGATTCAAGGTCTGATAGACACAGCTGCTCTAGGTGTTACAGAAGGAGCAAAATCAAAAAGAGTAATGTTGGTGTTCAGTGTCAAAGAGATAGAAAAAATAGTACGTCTCTAAGCCACAAATCTCCTAGTTATAAAAGTGAAATCAACTTGAATGGCAGCGAAGTTAAATTAGGTATGAATATAAGCCAGCGCAGGATTCTAGATAAACAATTTGAAAAAGTGGATAATTCTATTCATTTGGAAAACTTGAAGTACAAAGATTTTATTCACATTGAGACCTATCCTAATGGTGGGGCATCAATAGTTCGTATGTATCAAGATGAAATTTCTGTACTCTCCCCTGAAGAGCTTGATGAACTTGCAGAAGAGTATTTTAAGGTAAATTAGAAACTTTTTTAATCATTTTTTTATCCATAAATCTATAAGTATTCTTAAGAAGTATAAATTTTATGTTTAGGTTGTATTTGGTGAAGATGAAAATGGAAGAGCACACCATGTCATGGGTATTGTTCATAATTCTGCATCATATATGCCTGACTTACTAGATCACATGGCTGAATTGTATCCAAATCTAGTTGTAAAAAATGCAGTTCTTGGAAAAAAGAATGATGTTGAAACCACTACAATGCAAAAATATCAAGAACATGTTTATTCTACTTATACAAATGGCACTTTCAGATATGGCCCATTGCATCAAATAAGTGTAGTAGGTACAGTGCACGAAGAAACTGGAGGGTATTTCCCAGACATTTTAGAAATGCTCGAAAAGAATATTTTTCTTAAAAAAGTAAGTCACTGCATATTTACTAAATATTGTTTGTGTAAAAGTAATAGATAAAAGTAAAATTCCTTAATTTCATAATCCTGTCAATATCCTACTAAAAATTTTCCCGAATCTCCGACCTTTTGTAGTCCTGAACTATTGTTTAATACACATTCTTCTGTGATGTTCAAGTAAGCTTGTGGAGAAACTATTTTCTTAGAATATCAAACAACTAATGGGCCTTTTTATTATTTAGACGATGCCGTGGGGTAGTCTGTCAGCCGTACGAATGGAAAGCCCACGAGAATCAAATGATGGACCGATCCTCTGGGTTCGTCCTGGAGAGCAGTTGGTTCCTACAGCAGAGATGAAGCAAACTCCACTGAAGCGGCGTAGGACGGGCATCAACGAACTTCGAAATCTACAATATTTGCCACGAATCAGCGAAGCGCGCGAGTACATGTTTGAAGATCGTACTAGAGCACATGCCGATCATGTGGGGCATGGATTAGAACGACAAACCACGGCTGCTGTTGGCGTTTTAAAAGCCATCCATGGAGGCGAAGAATACAAGTTAAATCGCATCACAAAAGACGTTGTGGCTTTTCATGCGGCCGATTTTATTGAACTTACCGAAAAGTTACAACTCGATCTGCATGAACCTCCAATATCTCAGTGTGTACAGTGGTTGGAGGATGCTAAGCTTAATCAGCTGAGAAGACAAAATATACGATACGCTCGAATACAACTTTACGACAATGACATATATTTCTTGCCTAGAAATATAATCCATCAATTTCGAACTGTATCGGCTGTGTCGAGTGTAGCTTGGCACGTCAGACTTCAACAATATTATCCTGAAGATTTGGAGTCTTCAAAACAAATCAACTGTTCTGAAGATGAAGTGAATATCAAGAACCGAGAAAAAGCTAAACGAAAATTGATCATTGACACGGATGATTCTGACGATGACGCGACGAAGAAAAATGCCTCAAAGAAAGCCGAAAAGCGCACTAACTTTGACGAAGAGAAAAAAGCAAAAGAAAGAGCAGCTGAATACCAGGGTAATCTTAAAAAATCAGATCAACATCACAGAGACAAGAAGGCAAAAGTTCCCTCGCTTATACCTACTGTTTTAACTGAAGCAGAAACCGAAGCTGCTAATAAAGCTGCAGCGGAAAGAAAAAGATATAAAGAGAAGAAAGCAAAACGAGACGAAGAAAGAAGGAAAAGTCAGAACGATAAGAAAGACAGGTGAGTTTATTTCATTGAAATAGATTGTTAATATTATGTTTTTTGTTCAACTATTAATTAAATCTTTACAATATTTGTAGAAATGATGACCGCGAAACGAAAGATAAACAAGAGCATAGAGATAAAGAAAAACACAGAGACAGCGGCGAACGGCGTCATAGTAGTAGCAGTAAATCAAGTAATAGTGTTAATGGCAGCAAAAGTAATCACGACAGTAATCGTAAGCGTAGTGAAAAGTCTTCATCGTCTTCATCGTCGTTAATTGCTGCAAACAGAAGACCTAGCTCATCATCATCCTCAAGCCAGCATTCGTCAAAAATGGATAATCGATCAGCAATTTCAGAAAGCGAATCAAAAATGCCAAAAAAGACCGAACCAACAACGTCTCTGACGACTACCGATTCATCTTTATCAACAAATACGATGAAACCTGAAGCGACGCGTAATAACGCTAGTCCTGACGCAATTAAGCAAGAAAATATTGCCGTCAAAGTCGATACAGAACTGATCTCTGCTCGGCAAACTATTGGCAAAACATATGCTACGCAAGTAGTTGACAAGGCTCTCGAAATTGCCATTTATAAATCGAAGACGGAGAATGTGCAGGAAGTGTGTCAATCGTTTCGCGATGGAGTCGCGTCTGCTTCAAAAGAAATGCTTGAACGTATCCGAAAAGCGAGTCTTGAATTGGCAGAAAAGCTTTGTGGAGAAGACAAGACAGTTTTAGAAAAAACGTATAAATTACTAGAATCAGAAACTCTGACCTCGTTTGAATCTGAACTCGACTGTGCGACGGAGTTAGCAGTTAAAGCTCTGATTGAGATGGCTGAAGAAAGCAAAGAAGAACCTGCAAAAAAAACGGAAAAGTCTGAAATAGTGGATGTTACACCTACAGAAAATAACGTTGCATCTTCTTCTACGGATAAGGACAAAAGTACCGTAATTAGTGAGAAAAAATATCAAAATAGTGGCAGTGATGAAAAAAATAAAAGCAGCAGCAATGGCAGCATTCACAAACACGTAGACAAACATCGAAATCATAAAAAAACTGACCATCGAGATCGTCACGACAGAGATCGAGATCGAAAAAAGCACCATAGTAGCAGCAGTAGCAGTCATAGCAGCAGCCGGAACAGCAGCAGCAGCAGTCACCGGCACAAGGATTCAAAGAGTTCTTCAAGCATCAATTCTCATCACCGTAGCTCGCACTCTTCCTCATCTCACAAAAGTTCGTCTTCGTCGAGCGAACACAAATCGAGAAAGCATAAATCGAGTTCGAGTCTCGAACAACCAGATATCAAAAAGCCTAGAATCGACGAGACCGTGTCAACAGTGAATAATAACGAATTATCATCGTCGAATCAAATTATTGTGGCGACTTCTACAGTAGTCAATAACATTACATGACTCGAAAACCCTAGTATTCACGAAAAAATAGTACAACCTTAAATTTTCTCAAATTATTCTATTTTGTATTTATAGAATAATTGGTACGTATGGTTATTTTGATGAAAGAATAAGTAACTAATTGGAGCATCAGAAGTTTCGCCGGGAGCGAAGCAGGTTTTCTATTTGTATTTTCATTTTTTCCCCATTTGACTGTGAAAACTGATACACACTTTTTCAAAGTGTTGAATAATAATTTAACGTTTTAGCTAAATAATCGCTAAAAAATTCGAATTGAATTAAAATGAAATTTTACACATTTATTTGTAAACTAATTTGTACACAATTTTTTCAAATTTGACGTTTTTTTCTGCAGTAATCAATTTTTACTGTGAAAAATAGATTAGAATATGGTTACGAAAATTCTAAATAATTATAATGGTGCAGTATAGAAATTCGACTTAAGAACAGTGACACAGTTTTTGTGTTTGCAAGTTCAGTGTAAATAACAAATATTTATGAAGGTTCGCAATTATATTGCTGAGATGCCTAAAAAATATATATATATTTTTTTTTAATAACTGGGCAATAGCTTTTGCCCAAAAATTCTCTCTTAAAGAAATAATATGTACTTTTGAATTTAGTGCGCCCAATTATTAAAAGTATGATTTTTTATTTATTCGCAAGAATAATATTAAAACAATCACAATATGTGCTTGTGTTTCAAGCTGAAAATATTATATATGGTTTTGTAGAATAACTCAGGACAGTGATTTAATTGTGCTTGTATAAATTTTGTAAATGAAAATACTATTTCATGTTTTGGTATTAAAAAAACCATGATCAGTTTAGGAAATGAACACGAATTTCATTAAAAGATTTATTTCAAAATATTTGTTTAGTTTCGGTTACATTGACAATAATACAATGAACTCAATTTATTAGTCAGGTTATTTGTGAATTATGACAATTATTAATGTAGTAATTAAAGATGAATTGCACTCGTAGATGTAAATTGACTTTTAAATTTATTTTACTTTGAAAATGGATAATTATTACTTCGAAGTGATTAGTAGATTTTATTAAATTTAACAATGCAGAGAAAAAAACTAGAGCAATGTAAATTTGTACATAAAAACCAAACTATATTTGAGAATACGAAAAACACAGGAAATTTAATATAACTAAAAGAAAGTAAAAATAAAGCTTTAAACAACGATGAAAATCTTTGTCAAGTTTATTCAAACTTTCGAATAAAATTTCTAAGAGAATTAAAAAAAATCTCATGTTGTTTCAATAACTGCTGCTGGACGTTAAATGTAACTTTAGAACACTATGGATATACATTTATAAATAAGACAAATGTACACATTCTTCAAATTAATAATAATGTACCATTATACATTTTTTAACAGAATTTCGGTGAAATTAAATCCAAAGTCTTACACTAAACCGTTTTAAATCAGCTATATATATAAATTCCTGATAAAAGAATTTTTGATCAAAAATGTTATTTAAAGATGTTTACATTTGTCAAATCGGTATAAAGTATTCAGAATAAATAGCGGCGTTTTATTATTACATATACTATAATATATGTAATATACGACATTGACCGATAAAAAATGATAAACGTATATAGTTGATATATATAAAAATACTGTAGAATATAGTTTTACATATGTACCCATCTCACTTGTAGATTCGCATTCCAATTAGGTTTTTTAAAACAAAGGAAAAATGGTAAAAATAAAATTGTACTTTTATCATGCACACTTAGTAACTTTCTATGTCGTTTAAATAAAAAAAATATCTATGTGTGAATTTAACGTCACAAATTATCTTTAATATTCAAACTTGCCCTCTTATATACTCACTTTTCTGTTTCCAGAAATATTACGTTCTTTATATTTCTCAAGGTTGCAAGATCAACCTTTAGTTTTTTACTTGAGTACATTGGTAAAAAAAGTATGTTTTTATAATATCAAAGTTTCCCCGTTAGGGGAAAAATATACTTTAAAATGCTATTATCATTACTAAATTTAATATATTATCATACTACTAATTATATATAATTGTCTTGTTGTAATACCAGAAAAATTGTATGCTTGTACCTGCAAAATTGTTAGTATGATAAAAACATTTACAGCAAATTAAATCACGATGTTTCTTATTTTTACCTACTAAAATTTAAAAAATTTTAACGAATGAAAGTCGTTCATATAGCACGATTTCCTCTCCCTTTGCAGTTTAAATAATAAAAATAAAAATTAATATATTATTATTAGATATTCAAGATGTAATTAAAAGCGTACAATGAACTAGAAGTAGTTGGACAAATATGTAGTTTTCCAATCATTTAGTAAACAATGGATTTCTTGTATGCAACTAACATTATCTTTCGAGATACTGAAAAATTGATGAAAAGAAAAAAGGAAAGAGACTAGAAAGTACTTGATACATAAATATTCAAAATAACATTGAGCAAACTCTGCTGCATTTTACCACTGCATCATACTTACTTATTTTTCTACTTTTTTTCATTGAATAAAATAAAAAGAAAGAAAGTTATTATTTTAATATCATAATAAATTGGAGTCCATTGAAAAATCGCTCTTACTCAACGCCGATCTCGACAACAAGATTATTACGGTTGTAGTACTTCAGTTGATGTAATATCCACATCGGGCAATTTTATTTTTGATAAAAAATTAATTAAACGCATACCAAGACTTAGATCACAATTCGTTTGAATAATTATCAGATCGTTTACTTATATTCCGCAGGATGTTTATTTAAAAGCAAAATTTTTACATCATAAAAGACAACCAATTTCAAAAAATTTAATTAAGTGTATGCTTGAAATGCAAAAATTATGAAAAATTAGAGACTACCGTTGCTGAAGGGCTTGAAGAGTATAAAGAAAAACATCCAATGATGTCGTCCAGGACGTTTCAATAAAATAAAAGTAGTCGATAGAGCCGCTTCTACTACATAGCGCAATAATTACGAGTACAGAGTGTAAATTAAGTAGAAAATTATTTTGTCACGAACACTGACTTGTTTTCTTCTGTTAAAAGTCACACTCACAATGCTTGGATGTATTATTCAGTATAGTTCAGTGTGTAGTTTGTACATACATTACAAGATCCAACAAGAGAAAAAGCTATACATATGAAACTCATATGAATTATTCTTTTACAATAATAATTTTACCAGTACATGGGAAGTTAGGCACTCGTTCACTTGTCTTACTTGTAATATAATATGTTATCTATTAAAAATGATTAAATAAATAGTACACTAAGTTTGGATAAATTTTAAATTTATAACAAGTTTTTAATTAAAACCCAAAGGATTTTTTTTTTAATAACTTTCTTTGTCTCTAATTTGTATACATTTGTATTATAAGCTAGTGTAAAAGTTTGATTAATAATTTTTTGATATTGTCACTGAACCAAGATAGACTGGACAGTCACTTCAAATGTTTGATTTTATAACTAAATTACCTAAAACTAAATCATCGTTATGGCGTAAAGATAGTTAACAGATAAATCAACGAATTATACAATTGCTTGCACTAAAATTCATGAGTGAATCTTATCTTTTATAATTTAAAAAAAAATGTTGAAATTTGACACTAAATCATTTCGATCAATACAAAAAGCAGTAACTTTTCACTACAGAATCGAAGATTATTATTTTAAAAATTACAAGTTACTTTTTTCACATTTTTACTTTCAAGACGTAGTATAAATGCAAATCTGGCTGTATTCTTGGAAAAGTATGGAGATTAAATCATAATATGATGTAGGAAAATTTAAATTTATTCAACACATCATCAAGACGTTATTTTTCTATTTTAAAATACTTTTTGAAAGACATTTGTTTTAACGCACGATTTGGCAAAATATACGAAATAAATGTAAATTTCAAGTTCGAAGACATTTGTGATTAAAGCAAAAATATTTTTATCAACAATCTTCTATATTTTCTAACAAATTAAAGTCATAACTACTTACTCACTAGTCAACAAATCTGCACCGGAATCTATACAGGAAAAATAAACAGATACTTTAGACTTTTGGCTCGGCTAAATTACACGATATGCGTTAATAACGACAATAAGGTTCAGCAGTCAAGGGCACATAACAGTAGCCAGAGATGAAAACACCTCAGCCTGCAATGGCCCATAATCAACTTTTTCACCGTCGACGGTTAGGAGGCCAACAGTTCCTTCTGCTGGTTCAATTCGGAATGCTTTTACTGGAATCATCTCGACGCCAGGACAATTCAAATGATTACCCGTACTCAAACCGAGTAGGAACTAAGGAAAAAATTAATCTTCAAAAATTGCAAAATTTGAAAAGAAATATGATAGATTACCTGTAACAGATTTGTTCGACTGATTCCAGCTTTTATTATAAGCAGCCAAATGATACCATCGGCCAATTTTGCTTGGGGAGCAAAGAAACAATCTTGGCCCAAATGCGACTGATATGCTGCCTGCACCATAACAAATTCACCTTCGTAGGAAAAAATTTAATTAATTAATGAATTATTGAAAAAATAACAAAAAAAAAACCCTAAATGTACCTTCGATTTTTGTCCAGTCACTCGGTACTGGAGCCGTCAAGGCAGGTAAATTCGATGATGGTCCATACATAACTTTGCTCGAACAAGAACCATTACTGCTGCCGCTATCGATTTCTGTTGTTACAATAAAATTCAACATATTACATCGAATAAATTCTTAAGCATCAAAAATGTTTCAAATGGTATGTACATACGATCTTGTGTGATATTTAGATCTTGTACGCTATGGTAAGTACTCGACATCGAATCGGTAGCCGTACTAAAGTAAGTCGACTTTCGCGATATGGCCGAGTAAAAACTGTCACTCCGTTGTCTCATTGACGTTATTTCGCTCGATTCAGTCTCGAGTTTCAAGGAATCGTTCATGAATTGCTCGTCAAGACCATCCACTTCATCGAAGTAATCGTCTTCGTCGTAGGCTTCGTGAATAGTGCCGCCCGTCTCGGCAAAACCATTGTCGTAACTGCGTGATTCGCGCATCTCATTGGTGTATCTATAAGGAAGTATTGAATTAGCTATTTTATTTATCTAATTTATTTTTTCAATCTCATAAATTTCCATTATACTTTCTATGGAAACGATGAATTTTTGCAAATTGCCGCACCAAAAAAACGTGAATTTATAGAAACAATATTTGATGATTCGCGGAATCAAATGATTGCGAAGAAAACTCTAAGCGAACGCAACAAAGATGATTCGTGAATATAATAATCAGGTAAAAGATGAAAAAAAATTGACCAACCGGTCGAGTTGATCGCCGTAGCTCTTGGAGTGCGTGATTCCATTATCCTGAATTATTTTGTCGTCGCCCCCGCCACTGCCATTTGTGAGGAGCTTCTCGCGCGGCAGGTACGATACGGTCCCCCGGTAGGTGCGCAGTCCGATGAGCCGAGCCAAACTCCAGACGGTGAATCTTTGGCCACCGATGGCTCGCAGCCGCTCGCTCTCGATGTCGATGTCGGCCAGCAGTCCCCAGCCGACCGAGAGGAACGAGTAAAGCACTTGCTTGCGCGTCTCTATTCGCACCAGGTCCATGCGCGATGTTTGCCGGCGTACGACGGACAGCGAGCTTATGAGCATGGGATTTTGATCGTACGGCTCGCTGAAAATATTTCGATCATCAGCTGCATGCAGTTGAAATTACAATGAATTATTGTAATACTCTATTCTTACCCTTTGGAATGAGCAATGGACTTGGCCAGACCATTGCCGGAGCCACAAGGTATAACTGCTATCGGCCAGACTGCTCCGCTTGTCCAAACGTCCCAATCGGGCCGCTGCAGTAGGCCATTGATCGCCTCGAAAACTATACCGTCGCCGCCAACGAGAACCAGACCCGACCACTGCGAGAGATCGCGAGTGCGGACAAAGTCACGCGCGTAGTCCGAGTGGCGCGTGATGAATACGTCGTACGTCAAGTCCGCCTCGGACAGTATCGGATGTACACGACGTTGAAAGCTCTCGCGGCTTCGGCCTGGACCAGACTTTGGATTCAGCATAACGAGCAATTTTTTCGGCTCGCCAGGACACTCTGCGAACAATAAGATCAATTTTAGCCGTTACGGTAATAGCAACTGGTGTCATAATAATTAGCCCAATTGACCAGTCACAGTCTATTTTAATTGTTTCTAAATTTACGCGACAGGCGCGAGAGCTCTTTTGGATAATGAAACGTTCTGAGCAACGACAAAATTACCTTTGACCTTTGACCCATTTCGGAAAACTTAGAATTTGATTGGAAATATAGGTAAAACACTTCGATAGAATCAGTATCTTTAAGTTTTTAGTATTTTCTCTGTTAAATTGTCAGTTTTTGAATTTTTTCAAAAAGTCAAGTCGTAATTTGTTTAGAATCGTCCAATTTACTTCTAGAAATTGTTAACGAATCGAAAAATACTGTTAAGCTTTATTTCAAGATGAAAACTTTTTTTACTGTTCGTCTAAGAATAATTTTCCCAATCAGAAAAAACTTTATGCTTGAATTAAATCACCTGCAATAATTACTTGATCAAATTTAAACCTTATTTTCGTATTCTAATAAAAAAGAATGAGCTAATGCAGTAACTTATCTTTTACTTGCATTATAATTCAAAATAACATACGTCAGACTATGAATCCACTTCGTAACTATTCATACAAAAAAAAAAGAAAAAAACCAAGATGTGGCGAGTCAGCTTGCGCATATACTTGATCAAGAGCTTCAAAAAAAATAAACTTATGTCATGTAAGCGAGCGCGCGTCTTGTAACAAAAAATAAAATTCATCATCATAAACTCGTACAGAATAACTTGTCATAAAATCTATACAAACATTCGTATGGAGTATCGACCGAATAAAAATTTTTTCTTAACTCATTAGTAAAAAATTCTTGGTAAATTTGTTTACGCTTGCCTGTAGAATACAATCACAAATTTATTTAAATGAGAAAGGACTGTTGTTAAATGAGCAGGAAAATTTTCATCACACACTACTCAAGTGGACATGTACACTTTGCATGAATCATAACGACCCTTTTCTCACAATCTACATCTTTGACTGTTGCGTTGAAGTGTTAAGAAAAAAATAATAATTTCAAGGATTTTGCGACATGCGTGTCTGACATTTGTGCATGCTACACGCAGACACGTTCTGTGCGCTCATTTCAATTTCCAAACACAACTCGTTTTTGACAGCACACTGCTAAAGATTTGTGTGCTATACAAAAAAAAAAAGTTAAAAATATGGCTTAGTTATTGAGGAACATAGTTGTATCCGAACAGCGACTCAGCGGATGAGAGTATAACTTTGTGTGACGTGCAATTTTACCAAATGATCATTTTAATGTCTTTTTTTTGTGTTAATTGCATAGGTAATCGCAAGAAAATTGACGATGTAGTATAGTATAGATGTTTTTTAGTTCGATCATTGCATGTGGGAAAAACCGGACACGGTGAGCAGAGTTTTTCAGCAGCGACCTGTTTCGTGATATTTAAAAGCGGTATAATTCGAAGAAAAATCGAAGTAAGTACGACGTATTAGAACGTCATGGATAATATCTATGGTTTATCCAATATTTTATTATAATCGTTCGCAGTCAAATGGGACAACAATTTTTGTCAAATTTATCAAAATCAAGGCACGAGCTGAAAATTTTATCAAAACTCTACAAGATTTAACTGATAAATAATAAATTAAATGAAAGTGAGTTTATAGAATTTATATTGACAATTTACTGCACTAAATATACTGTGATTACAAAACAACTATTTCTAAATTCAATCGTAGTAAATAAAATACGAACATGTCCAGAATGTTTAGAATGATTCAAACCGCAGTTTGATTGAAATTCACCAAAAAATTTATCAATTTTTCATCATTCACCTGTTACAATAGGTCAAGTGCGCTAAGACGTCGATTGTCGCGTTTATCTGTTCAAAATCAGATAAGACTCATGCAGTATTTATTTTTTTATCTACAGCAATAAATGCGCGCGTATAAGTACTCATTTCTTTACGCGTTGTTCTTTATGTATTACATGTATATATGCAAGTAGTATACATGTCTTTTGTGCACGTGTTCTCAAGTCTGCATAATAACAATAATAATAACAATGATAGTTGTAATAATAATAATAAAGTATGACGTTTTTTTTAAACTCACAATTGTTCAATTCGCATGACACATGTCGGCTAATTAGTGCGCGTAAAATATATGATTACGCATAATACCAAGTGTTTACAGTTGTACAACTTTTGTCACTTTATAATCGAAAGAAAAGGAAAGGAAAAAAATACGATCCGTAAAATTGACACGCTTTTTTTTAATCGATGTTTTCGTTTACACGCGCTCGGGTCCGATTAATATGCGTAGCAGGCTATTAAACCAGTCTCGCCTTCAACTAGGCTTATTAAAAAATTTTAACGAAGAGACCCTGCTCATAAATTAAACGCGCGTCATGTATCCTTTTTATTATATACATTTTAATAAGTATTGATGGGGTCAAACAAACGCAGACGTAGGCGATCGAATATGAATGCGCCTCTCCGCGTGTATATGCCGTCTAAAGTTGCGTAATACCAATTTCTCGCGTTAACTTTTTAGACTGTCGATGACGGTCATTTGTTTTTTCTCATTCAGGCATTCATAAAAAAAAACCGATAACAACGCGAATCGATTAAAAGTGCAGAGGCACTCGGAAGAATTCGATTTACGTATCGCAACGTGGATGTGTTATTTATAAATTTGAATCGTCAAATTTCTTAGATTTATAGTACAAGTCAAAAGTGAAAGTGAGATCGCGAGACTCGAGGAAAGGAGATGATTACTCTGTTAGATTTTCTAAGAAGCTGCATTCACTTTTATGGACAAAAGATTTCGGTTTTTTTGCTTCATAATGCAACTCTTGCACAAGACGGATTTTGAATAAAATTTCAATTTTCATCGACTTCCCAAGATAGAACGTACTGTAAGTATTTTTTAGTGAGAGTTTTTATGATGCATGAGTATAAAGTTACGTAATTTCGAGCAGCGTGCATGTACTGATACCAAGCTTATTTATGTATCCCTTACGAAGTATATGCATTTTATTCAAGGACTCTATTAGATGATCGACTTCCTCTCACTGAGTATTACATTTCACAAATGTGTATACGCTTACTTTATGAATGAAAATCAAACTTTTCATGCTTTGCGCGGTGAAGATTTTCTCAATTTTGACGCGTTTTCCAAAGAAATGATCGATTCAAAATATATTTTACCGTCGCTCCAACGGTAATGAAGGCAAGATAATTACGTGCGTATAATAGCTGTCGTATACAGACAACGTGTACATTCGTCGTAACGCGTCATATATTGCATTTGCAAAAGTAACGAAGCTTACGTATGTAAGCTGTATCTTTTCGACGTTATTTTCCTGCGTTTTTTACTACATGTAATGGCAAGTATTATCCGTAAGATCATCCTATGTAAGTATAAAGTATGCAAAGACGTTAATTCGAGTATTTATTCACGAGAAGTTGGCCATTAAAGCATAATGGTGTATCTTCTGCAACAAAAGACTTTTTCATTGGGAAATCGGCAGTTGAAGGTGCCGCTTCGTAGATTCCGGTAATTTGTTCAACTCGTGCGAAAGACATCACGGAAGTTGGACGTTTATTCGTGCGTTGAACATTTGCAATGACAGTTTGCGATGATGAAAATTTGTTTGATTTTTCAATGTGGATAATCAACTCAATTTCCCGTACGTGTATAATTACGCGTACAATGTTCAAAAATTGTAATAGTTTTGTAAAAATATTAAGCAAATTCATTATCTATGGAGAGCTCGTTCGTACGGCAGCAGGTGGCTCAGCAGAAAGAAACAACGAATTTGTGCAACTCACCGGAGAGCAGCGAGTCGAGATTGCGATGCGTCGGGCTCATGTACGTTTTTGGCACAGGCAATTTGTGCACGAGACACTTGAGCGCGAGCCTCCATCGGCTGGCCTCGCGCAAATTATCCTCGTAACGATCGAAGGAGCGAAAACGCAGAGTCACAGTCATGCGCTCGCGACGCCTCGCCTGCTGCTTCTTCTTCGTGGACGACTTGGTCGAGCTCTTGGACTTTTTCAGCGTGTACGCGTACACGTAGAGGTAGGCCGAGCTGTCGTACTCGTCGTGGGGCAGTACCTGCTCGCTGGTGTCGACCAGTCGGGGCTGGCCCCTCGACGCGCCGCTGCCGCAAGCGCAGCTTCCGGCGCTGCGACGCTTCGACCGCAAGCACCTGCAACGCAACGGATTATCATGCATGTATGTCATTGTGATATTTACCGCGAGTATCGAATACGATCTTTATTGGACCAACGCAATTCTCTGCTGTATATTTACGTCGCGCGAGATAAACGAGCGTCACAACATTTGCACAGTAGGAGCACTCGGTCGCGTGGGTATATATCCGCCTTTCACTATCTTTTCTGCGGCTCAAATATGGATACATACGCACGTAATAGATCTGTGTGCGTGTGCAAGCATGTTGGTATATTACGTAGTCAACGCAATCGTCGCGCGCTTATATTACGACAGTCCGCGTGTTTTGCGTCTCCGCACTATGTAAGTGTGTGTTTGTGTGATACATTACCTGCATCCAATTATATCCTCGACCGGTATGATCTCGGTTTTGCTCGGCGAACAATTGCTCTCCTTTTGCAAACTCAAGCCGCGCTCGGTCAATCTGACCCTGTACAGGCTGTTGCGCTTCGATGATATGTAAAAAATTTCCTCCAACAGCGCCACGGGCTTCTCGGCTTGGGGCGATTGGGGCGGCAACGGCTGCTGCTGTCGCTGATGGTGATGACTTTTACAAATGTCCTGCTCGTTCGAATCGGCAGGCCCGCCGTTTTGTTCCTCGTTTTGGCCATTCTCATGACGCGATTCGGTAATCTTCCGCATCTCGGCGAACCTGGAAAAGTACTACGTCAGAGCGCCTCGTTCGACATTGCATCTCGGTTCAAGGTGAAAAAATGCACTTTCATTCGCGAAACGATGCCTCGCGTATTTCTGCCGTCGTGTTTTCTCTGTCTTTTCGTCAGTAGATATAAAGAGATGAGACGAGCGAGCCGACATTGAAGCGGGTCATCGACACCCCCCGACTTCCTGGTCGTCTTCGCGTAACAATAGAATAGTCCCGATTAAGAATTAATATCTTCGTTGATCTCGTTGTAAGAATGAGCGATCGTTTTTTTTTCTGCGCAGCTACATTAATTTCAATTCCACGCGATCATATTTTGCGGCTTATCGAGTGCATTTTTTTCCCGCTTCGCCGCCTATCGATCGAGGAAAGATCAACAGGACGATGCGTAGCACGAAACAAGAGTTATGAGTTAGAAAAGAAAAAAGAAAAAAGTTGAAATGTCGATGACGATGCCGCGTGATGATTATGCGTTGCGCCGGATATTGGATTACTTGCAACTGCATTCCGAGAGCAAGCCCAAGGAGCCATAGAAAATTGCAGGAATACCGCAACCGCGGCTATGGAGTTACAGTAGTAGCAGCAGCAGCTACAGCTATTGGATTCCGTTTAAACGCACGTGTGCGAGAGCGACGCGATCCTCGCCTGTATCTTTTGCTCGCGCGCGACCCGCTTACTTTTGTTCGGCTTGCGTGACGCAGTTGCAAAAAGGAGCGTTAAGTACAGACATTTACTATCGTATCACGCGCACCTTGTTAATGGCTCGTTTTGTTTAGAGGCACCCCCGAATTTTTGCATAAATAGCTACAAAATAAAACAATTGCAATTTCAATCATACTGTTTAGGTTTCGATGTAGATAAATTTCATCGTTATTACTTCCTCCAGAACAAAGATCTATGGAGGTTTCAAAAGTCGCTTTTGAAACCAACTGCCATAGGAAAATTTCTGAACAACATGAGCATGTGTGGGCGTCAAACATTTGCTCGAGACTGTGTCAGCCAATCCACGTCGTACGAGTCGCATTTTTTTGTTGACTATACTCGTCAATGAATCTCAATTTTCATTGTATTTAAAGTTCGATATTTTAATAAAAATCTTTCTTCAACAAGGCCTTTTCTTAACGAGATTGAATGAGACACGAATTAATATGGACGTATTCATTTATACTTGTGTATCATCTTATAGCTTCAACAATTGAAAAGAGATCGCATTACTGAGAAGAAAGAAAATGTTTAATCTCATTCGTTTTGAATACATTTTATTAAACATACACCACAGTTATAGTACTGTATAAATTTTAAACGACACATCTTCACGACTCATTCGCGAACGTGCACGAGTTCTCTCAATTCGTCCGATTCGAATATAGAATCCTCTACTTCCCCAAAAATAAACTACTAGTTTAGATACGCTCAAAATTTTTGAATATTCAGCTTCCAATACCATAGTAAAAATTCACGATTTTCGGTCATTCACCATTGGCTTTAAAAAAAAAACAACAATGCCCAGTAAGTGACGTTCGCCGTTGTTTCGCAAGAATGTAATGAGCTACGCTATTCACTATTCATTGACGCGTTTGCCTTTAATTTTTTTCAAATTTTCGAATATTGACTCAGGAAAAAGCCCAATAACAAACGTATAATCGATATCAAATACTCTCACGGTATTTTAGTGTAGTTAGCCGAAGCTTACATAGCCGGAAACAATCGAGCCGCGACACTTAGTGAGTTCTATAGAAAATTGATAAGGAATCGAGTGAAAAAATATTTCTATCTCATTCATCGCGTTCGAAAACACCGTTCGTAAGTGTAAGCAATACTGACACGCTTTTTTCCATTTACGAAAGACAGATTATATTTGTCATAAGTTACTCACGTGCGCGCGGCCGCATATTCACTAGAAGGTGAACAATTTTTTTTCTCTTTTTTTTTAACAACTCTTTATCGCGACTCTGGTATATAGCGGTTGAGCTTATTCTTTTTCAAGTCACTAGCGTGTAAATAATGCTCGTACCTAATGATACACATCCTATAACTGTGCCGAACAAACGATGCTTTTAATTAAAACCAATGACTATCGTGAGTACTACCATGACGCTACGTTCCGGTGTGTGAATTGTCAACAAATCGCCACCAGCATGTAATGAACTACAGATAATAATGTAACGTGAGAGGGAGAGTGCATCAAGTCGCACAGTCGCATTCTTACCTTTATTCATCAATTGACCCTCGTGAAAAAATACTTTCGATGTCCTTTAACAGCTACGTGTATACGGAAATGAGCGTTGACGGCCAGGAGCATGTGTAGGCTGTGCAAACGTGATCGCAATTAGCTGTATGCTCATTAGAAACAAAGAGAGACTCGCGTGCTTCACTTATACAGTAGCACGCGTGCGGTGAGCTTGATACAGCATCCTCTCGACGCGCGCACAAACATAACACTCACACAGATGCACCAGAACGAAATACTGCAGAAAAACTGCACCCGATTACTTTACTCCTGCACAATGGGCCACTCACGCACACACAAAAAGCCGTGTCACGCGACAGATGAACAAACGAGAAGAGCAGTAGCCGAGAGGAAGAGAAAAACAAAAACACAAGTTATGCGAGCTGTCCAAAATATTTCGGCTCGTCCGTTCTTCTTCAGGGGAGACAACGACAACGACGACGTGCTTAATCGCGCGAAGCTCATCTGCGCGAGGATTCGTGCTGTACGCGTGATCGCTGCTGGAGCTCGACTGGCACGAGTAGCATCCGCGGAGATATGTAAACTCGGCGCAGGGATTACTCTATGTTCTCTTATTCGCAGGCGCGCACAGCTTTGTGCTGCTGCTGTTATGCTGGTTACTGGTATAATATAACGTTCGCTGCGTCCCGCGATAGCGCGCGGCATATCGCATCTTAAAGCGGTGGTGGGGCGCAGTACTTCGCACAGTGCCTGGCTATGTTTATATACAACGCACAGGCTGCGCGCGGGCTCGTTACACATGTGCGAAATATTGCGCGACGAGGCTCCGAGTTCAAAAACAACCGCAGCTGCTGCTGCTGCTGCGACTCCTGCCTCGGCCCGACTCCGGCGCTCTGCAGCCACCTTAGCTCGAGGTGTATACGAGGTCAATGGAGGGAACAACTGTGCAGCAGCTTTAAATATAACAGCACACACGATGGAGCTGCGGAGTTCGTACCTGCATTGCCCAATGTCGTATACTCTAGTACCTATATACCTACCCTGTCCTAAACGTACGCGCTGATTTTGGAGCAAAGTGAGAGTAAAATTTGCGACTTTCGCCTTTTGTCCCTCTGTAAAAGACAAGCTATTGAAGCGAGCGCATGCGTTCTCGCTCCGAAACCCCAACTAAAACTTTTCGTCCGTGCCCTGTATTAATAGTCAATCGAGCGCGCGATTGTTTCCTTAGCATCGAGATCTGCATATAATCTGTGCATGCGATCGTGTGCAAACCTTGCGCGGCCTCATCGTGTGCAGGATTTTCATATTCGATCGACACGCACGACTCTGGGATTTTATTCATTCTTCGACCGCCAGATAGCAGTAAAGACCAATGCGAATCGCGATGCAGCTGACAATCTGTCACTGGCGAGTGGCAAATTGCCGCAGCCACGTGCTTCATTCCGATTTCTGAGGCCCAAACAAGCGCGCCTTGGCTTCGACTTTTCAGCTTGTCCAAAGCATACATTATATTGACACAACGCACGTCGCAGAATTGTCGAGTACGTTATACATTGATGAAGAGTTTTTTTACCCCATAAAAAATAAACTTTAGCCTCGTTCGAACCCTACCGCAATGAGAATTGTATTGCATCAGAGGTAGCATATTAAACTTTGGCCTGAAGATATTTACTTTGAGTTAAATGATTCAAAATAGCACTGCGACTTCCAATCACAAATTAATTTTTCTCTTGCAAAAATGTTGTATTTACCAAGAACAGGACATTAATTTTATTTTTCGGGAATTCCCTATAGGTACACTTGGGAAAGTATACAATCAATTTGAGATTTCAAAATACGGTGTAGGTTTCGATACCGTCCGAGATCAATTGAATCAGATTCACGAACCACTTGCGACATCCATGATCAAAACAATAATATAGATCATTTCAAGTGTTTATTACTCAAAAAATTGAGCTTACTGATCTACGATTAAAAAGAATATACGAATAAAGTCAAGATAAGAACATAAAATTTTACATAGGAAAAAATTCGTTTAATTCATGACAAAAATTTACAGGAAGTAAACATTAAAAATTTCAATATGAAATATCTCATTTAAGTACATTTACATAAGAGCTTGCATTAAACAAAATGTAAAAAAAAAAATAATTATTTATCAGAAACTCGCCTGCAAACAATGTTATTTGTCAATTATATAGTCTGTCACAACAATAAAAAAGCAGACTTTTTCTAAAACTAATTTCAATTAAATACAAAAACAATTGTTACATCTTGAGTACATTTTTAGCAAAATAGTTATATTCATCATTGTCACAAATTCAATGATAGAATTACAAAATAGCATACTTCTTCTTTACAGTCAATTATGATTTTCACAATTTTAATGATATCAAAATGAAGTGTTTCTCTTCAGTCAATAACCCAAAGAACGTTCACGCCTGACATTCCTAGATTGACTCTACCCAACATTCCATGATCCCGAGTTTTCACGGTATACAGAAACAGAAGGAAAGTATGGAAAAAATTGTTTCGTCCCTGCATGAAAATAATACATTTTTATTATGAAAATAAATTATTTCAAAATTATATTTTTTATCTTTTTACCCTTGGAAGATCCTCAAACTCCTGACTTGTAGAATCTCCAGTTAAAGCTAAGCAATAATGAGGCGGATTTGTAGTCTGGTTTACAATTATAGGACCCTTGCTACGAGGCAAATCAAACCCTGATTTTCCTATATGCCTAGATGTAAATGGTCGGGCATCAGGTTGATTCAATGGTGCTTCAAGTTGTGTATCCATGTATGTTGCAACTAGATGCATTACAATCTAAACAAAAGGTTAAATTTATTGACAGGAAAGATAAATTAAAAAATGTTCAAATCTATGTGTATTACAGCTGTATCTGTTGGAAGACTAGTATCCCACTCTTTGCCATTATGAGATCCACCTGAGTTCCACTTAAATTCACTCATTGATCCACCTTTTGCAAGAGTTTTTATGCGATTAACTAAATAATCTTGATTGCTGCATAATTCTAAAAATGGAACCAATGTGGGCAGAGTAGGGATAAGTGAAGCTGAAAAAGATTGAGCAAGTTTTCTAAGTTTGTCTAGTCCCACTGATCCTGGCTGTGAGTCGCTAAGTCCATGCCGAACTAAACTAGCACAAACATTATCTATTTCTCCTGCAACTCTTACAATTACAGTTTTGCTAATCCACTATATCAAAAAGAGATGTATATTTAGTTTTTAAAGCAATATAGATGTCGTCTATAATGTATTTTAGGTCATCTAAATTACCATTCGCAAATTTTCAGTCCACTGATTAACACGGGATGAATCAATTCTATACTTTCTCCAAACATCTGGTGTACCAAAAACTCTAGGAGAGTTTCCTTCTTCCACTCCAGGACTGGATGTTTTAGATTTATCTGAAATTTGATTCATTAATCATTTTTTGATTGAAATTATAAATTGAATGTTACATTTAAAAGCCTAAATTACCTATTGTTGGTGCTAGTTGATAAGCACATCTTCTTAATAATGGTGACACTTCACCAGGGTTTCGAGTAGCTGGATGTGACCAAAAAGAACTTAATAAATTTGATGGTTGATCAACACTTGTGGTATGAGGCGTAGAAGCTTTGTCTTTTTTAGTAACTTCTTTCAAGTATGTTTGTAATTCAGTTTCATCTTGAATAAGATCTTCTCCAGTATAACTTGCACTTAGTGAGTTATTTAATGATTTATTAACAGAAACATTAGGACTCACAGGTGATTTGCAACTTAAGGAGTTATTTTTTTTTGAAAATAAACTAGATGTCGAGTAGTCCTCTGTATCAAATAAAATTATTCATATATAGATCATTATTTATTAAAAGAATATAAATCAATAATTTTGAACTTACTGCTATCATTTAAAAGTGAGTGTCTGCTAATGTTCATACATGAAAAATTCAATGCTGAGCTTGCTTCAACTGTTTTCTGTGGAGTAGAAACTTCATGTTGAAATAAGGGATCATTATCCGCAACCCCCAAAAGTTTTCTTTGTTTTTGATTCAAAGTAACTGGTTGTAAAGTCAGTTTTGCTGTTACATACTTTATCAAATGATAAAATGAATTTATAGAAAATATACCAGCCAAAATCCATTCTATATAAACTAATGGATTGTAGTTTATTACTTCATAATATCTAAGGATAATTGAAAAAGTGTTTTATTAAAATTGTTACAAAATATTTAAAAATGACATATACTTACAAATCATAAACCACAATAGCAAATATAGCGCTGTTGATGTAGAAAAGAGTGAGAGAATTTTTGGCTCTGTTTTGATTTTGCCGAAGATCTAGAGTTTGCTGAACTTGTGGTTTAGGAGTCAATACTCTGCAAATGATAAAAACTATATGTAAGACAATTGTACACAAAATTTTTGCCGGTGAATAAATTATGAAGATTGATAAACAATAATGAAAGAAAAACAATACCTGGCACTAGGCGAAATAAGCCTCATCGGCGAATGAAAATCTCCCATTTTTAATAAAAGAAATTAATCTTTTCTCAGAATTATTCGTAATATGAAGTCATAATGGGTCAAATTTTATAACCTCATCCCCTGTCTCTTTTCGCGGGTTGATGTGAAACTGCACGCTGGCGCTGTGCGCAGCGCACCGGCGCCGCAGTACCGACCGAGAGGCGAGAGCGGGGAGACATATCGGGGGACAAAAAACGACGAGGTTACGGCTTTCTGATACTTGCTCAACATGGTAAGGGATACACGCTCGTGATTAATCGCAAATTTTCTAATTCTGTTTATCATAATCAACAATATATAACAAACAAGTACCAATATGAACTGTTTATTCACACGTGACAACATTAATTTTCCTTCCAGGGTATTGATATCAGCCATAAACACGACCGTAAGGTCCGGCGTACGGAGCCAAAAAGCCAAGATGTCTACCTACGACTTCTTGTTAAGGTATATTCAATTAATAATAACTAATTTGACTGTTTTTAGTAATTCCTTCATCCCAAGTTACCGAATAGCATAAACCATTCGTAATTGCATAGTTAAACGAATGCATCGAAAATTCCATGCACTTTGTTAGGTTAACTATCAGCATGTCATGTGGAACTAGATACATTTTTCTCCTGTGTGTTCTTATATAAATTATAACGACTCTTGCGAACTGCACTCTGTGTTGGAAATTGTCAATTTTCCAGTCCAATTTATATGTTCGCTAGATTAAAGATCAACCTTCCTATTCAATCTTTCTGATCTTTCTGAAAGATTATTATTCTGGTTGAAACAGTTTAGTTAAAAAAATGTTAATTATCATGTACAATCACTCCCAAAGTTTACTAATTATGATTTTCAATTATGTAGCTTTATAGATTCTTGGCCAGAAGAACTGACGCCAAATTCAACAAAATCATCTTGAGAAGGCTTTTCATGAGCCGTAGAAATCGTCCACCAATTTCATTGGCTCGTGTTGTTAGATTCATGAAGAAGCCAGGTCGTGAGAATTGCACTGCTGTTGTTGTAGGCACTGTCACAGATGATGCACGCATCTTCGAGGTCCCAAAAATGACCGTAAGTAAAGATTAAATCATAAAATATTCAAAAATTTGTTTACAAATAAAGCCGAAGATTTTTAATAAATAATCTTGATTATCAATGTAACTGAAAAATGTATATTGAATAGAATCTTCTTGATTTTTTTTCTAAAAAAATCATTTATTGTAATATATTTTTCCAAATTTTAATTGGACACATTTTATTTTTAGGTATGTGCTACTCATGTGACTGAAAAAGCTCGTGGTCGCATCTTGAAGGCTGGTGGTGAAATCATCACCTTCGATCAGTTGGCTCTTCGTTCACCAACTGGCAACAAAACCGTGTTGATGCAAGGTCGCAGGAATGCCCGTGAGGCCAACAAACACTTTGGCCCAGCTCCAGGTGTGCCTCACTCGCACACTAAGCCTTTGGTCAGATCAAAGGGCCGCAAGTTTGAGAGAGCTAGAGGACGCAGGAAGAGCTGTGGTTACAAGAAGTAAACCAATATTATAAATATATTTTTATAATTTTAGTAGAGTAATAAAGACCATCATTTACTATAAAACATTGGCAATTACGTGCTTGATTGTTGTCGATTAAACCTCATCGTCAAACATTCCTTCTTCCTCTCCCTCGTCCTCCGATAGTCCTTCGTCGCATTCGTCGCCGGGCTCGCACTCGACCGGGAAGTAATGGGTCGCCTCCTCGAGGGCCTTCTCTTGAGTCTCGCTGACGTGATAAGGTCCGATACCAGCGAACGAGAGGAAAGACTCCGGACTAGACTTTTTGACAACGCAGACGAAAACCTCGTAACTGGTTTTCTCGAACTCCTCCTCGAATCGCTCGATGTTTTTCGTCAGCATTTTCGGATGGGGCAGCTTATCTCGCTCGAAGACGGCGAAATTCACGACGTCTTTGTGATAGGCCTCCAACGCGAGGGCCAGCTCTTTTCTCTTGGTGCTGTCAAATTTGAAGAGCGTCACAGGCACGTCTTCCTCCTCTTGATACTGCGGAGCGACAGAAGCAGAATTGACAGGTCGGATCTAGCTAATCGTATCTTGGATCGAATGAACCGCTTACCGGGAAGTTTGAGTTGACGTATTTCGTGAAGAGAGCTTGCAAGCCGATAACTTTGTTTCTCGCGTTCAGTGGCACCCAAGCCGTGGTGAGGCAGAACAATTTATCCGGTATCGTGGACATGCTCTCGAGGTCCTGATGTCCGCACTCGCCGAACGTAGGCGGCGCGTGCCTCTGAATGTAACTGCAAACGAAGCAAGAAAACGCGTCCCCTCGTAGAATCTCTAGAAGAGCTCGGTAAAAGATGACAGATGATAATTACCAGTCCTCGACGAGCTCGTAGGTCGTCTCGGGTACGTCGGTCTCTTTGTACAGCAGATTGATCAAGCAAGTGACCGAGTCGAGCTCGTCGTGCCTCGTGGCGGTGTACTTGAGCCGCAGCACCATGGCCTTGCCGTCCTTCATGAGGTGTCGCGTGTCGTCGCTGATGTTGCAGTTCGTCTCCTTGATCAACTCGGCGATGAGCTCGTCGTCGATGTCGCGTCGGATCTCCTGCTCCACCGAGTAGCTGCCCGGAAGGATCTGATCGATCAGCTCGAGGTACGGCGGGCTGTGCTTTTTGTCGCGCTTCTTGCCCTCCTCGTCCTGGAATATCCAGGGGAACAGCACGATGTAGGTCTCGCGATCCAGAACCGCCAAGTAGTGGCTCATTTTTGCCTCGTACTTCCGCCGAGCTTTCGCCTCTGATGATGATTACGACAACGATTTTTTACAAACTTCGACTTCTTTTTATCATCGTCGATCCGCTTGCACTTACCTATGGCGGCGTTTTTCGCCGCTTCTTTCGCTGCGATGGCCTCTTGAATGTTCTTCATTCTTTGGTACTCTTTGTCGCTTTGCTGACTCACGGGAAGCGAGAATCTACCGATAATGTCTTATTTTTATCAACCCCAGTTTATTTTCGCCCGTATGAAATGTTATTTTCCACTTACATCGGTGGATCGTTCCGTTCCAGCCTCTTAAGTTCTGCAGTCATGAGTTCTTGCAATTGTGGACAATTGGCGCCAAAGCTTATGTTAACCGATTTTCCATTCTGTTAGTGAAAAAATATCGAATCTTTATGGTGTGCAGAAAAAACGAAGAGATACAAGTTTCGGACTAAAATCTTACGCGCAAAAACAACCACGTTGGCTCACTTCTGCCGCGAAAACGCTTCAAATCCGTGATATTGTCGCATCGAGCCTGTGCGAGTAAACGAAAAAATTTCATGTAGCGATCGTGAATTTAACTTGATAAAAATATAGACAACAAGTACCGTGGCGTAGCTCAAATTGTCACCGCCAATTTCCATTTTGATTTTTTTCAGTATGCTCACCATACCGGTGCACGGACCGCTCCAGTCGGAATATACGTCGACAACTGTGGCGATCAAAGTGAGATGGTTAATAAAAGTTTGGATCGTTAATTTTAGATGAGACGAAATAATGCAACGTTATGGTGGATTACCAACGAGCCCAGGACGCTCGACAATTTTGTTCCATTCATCGTCATTTGTTACGTCGGCTTGAAGTGCTGCCGGCTGTCCCTTCTTCGCCATCCTTCGTGACTTGCTCTGCAAGCCACCCTGAATGGATCGAATGTATACGATTAATTATTGCTATTTTGGACATTTTTAAGGAAAAACCGACCTTCTTTCGGCCCAACATTTTTAAGTAACGATATCAGGCTCGGCAAAAAAATCCTTCTACTCGTTTCGGACAGCCAAGAAAAACTAATCGGTATACGTGGGTCTTTCACGGTGACAGTGCACCTCAACACTATTTTTCTCTCTCTCTACCTCCTATTTTTTTTCTCGTAGATGGGACAAAAAAGAAGAAATAGAACACGCGACCCGAAAAAAAGAGACGGAGAAAAGATATGACGGCGTATACTCGAGAACTGAACTGAGACATCGTTGGCTAAATCCGACGGTGAGGACACGCGTCAGAAGTAAGAAAACCATCTAACACGCGACGTATATATATTGTGTATTGGTTTTCGTTTTTTGCTTCGTATATAATAATACAGCCCTCCTTTCCTCCGATTCCGAAGGAACTCCTTCGATGCTATTTGCAACTTCGCTAAGAGAGGGTTTGCCGAGCTTCGTGCAAGGCTTTAATTAGGGGTATGTTATGACGTTTTCTGTGTAGGCTAGCATGCACAGCCCTAGTTTATTTTTTCAAGGAAGTGAAATGAAAATATGAAATCACTGCAGGTATATTTTAAAACTTTCTTGATTTACTCGCCGCTTCGTTAATTTTGCGATTAATTGACGCATCAATTTTTATGAATTTTTAAATTCTATAGGAAAACATTTATTAGTTTTATGTGACGGATTGATTTAATGTAAAATTACAATGAAAATCAAATCATTAGAGCCATGAATATTTGTCAACTTCAAAAAGCGCACTGAATTATCAAGCAATACGTTTGCGTGTCTCTGCGATATTTCATTCCATTCCTTGAGTGTATCGTGTTTCAAGCTAATTTAGTTTACTTATTACGAAAAACAGATGTATTGTAGGCTTCTGTTCGATCGCTACAAAAAAGACAGCGATTTTGGGTATTATTAGGAAATGACTTACCTAAAGTAGCGTCAGTCGAAGTTTAGTCTTCTTCGATGCCGTTCGTATTGCACTTATACAAGATGGAATTGAATTACTTGAGTAATTTTTCAGTCAATTTTTCACATTTTTTTAAATTTTTATAATTTTTTTCAAGTTCATAAGCACGGAGAATTTTGTTAAGGCCGAAACATTGCGAAAGAGATTGAATTTAGATCTTATCAATAAAGAGAAATGTTGGTTTTTTAGATACAAAAACAATGAAGTTTGTCACAATAAAACAGATTTCAAAATTTTACAATTGTACTGTACATTCTAAATGACCAAAAAGCACGCAAGATAAAAATTAATTCTCTTTCATTCGAAAATGTTTTCTTTAATTTAAAAACAAAATTAAATTTTCAGTTTGTCAGAATATTTTTCTGAAAAATCTACTGAATTTCACAACCTTCGTTCCGACGCGATCTTATCGTGTTCGATTAGGTATCTTCAAATTTTCGATTCCAATGAATGAAATTTACCTAAATATTTTATTTTTGTTTTAAATTATGAATATTAATAATATAAGTTGAAAAACATTTCTCTCATATTTGATACTGAAATTGAAAGAGAAAAAACATTACTCTGTCCAGCTGAAGATAGGATTTTGTTTTTTAGTCACCGAAAAATTTTTGAAAAGTGACCGGATGATTTGATAAACTTTTTTTTTGGGGGGCGTCGCAAATTGTACAATTTGATATCGAATTGAGACAAAAATTATTATTTTTCAATACGTGTTCAAAGATTTTCAATTCATATCAGGTTATTCATAACGGGAGTATAATTATATTAATTGGTAGAGGAATACATGTCGAAAATTTTTTAGTCGGAAACTATTGTACAAATCTATATGAAGGAAACTAATCAATTAAAAAAATTTTATTAGGAAAAATTTGAAAGCATTAAACATACAAAAACTGTTATTTAGACTCGATAATTAAAATAAATTTATTGAAAAATGTATTCGTATTCTTTTATTACATACTCAAAATTGTAAAAGTTGCATCTGGAAGCAATATTGTTCTATCACGATGGGTGTTGGTAGTTATATTATCAATTTACAATCACCTGCATGTCACAAATATAATACAATGCGGCACTTCGTTGCCAAGGTAATGTTTTCTATATAGCAGCGCGTTGAACTTATATCCATGCTTGTATAACTTAGAACAGCGATGGATCAAGCAGTGGCTTGATTCGTTCATTTGTGGTGACCACAAATTTGATTTACAATAAAAAAAAGTACATTATTCAGAGAATAAACGGAAACAGAGCAAAAATGAACACTAATATGAAAAAACCTGTTAATTCGGCATACATTGAAGGAATGAATTCAACAATGGAAAATAATTAAAATCAAAGGATTTAAGATCGAACAGTAATGAAAATGGTTTTTATACAATGAAAACAACATACCTGAATAATTTTTTTTATAAGAAATACAACATTTAATTTATTTGAGCGATTCTTAATCAATAATTCCCTAACAATGTCGAATGGAGCCACATACGTCGTCAAACAATGCTCATTAATCAAATACCTCTTGATAAAGAGATCAGCAATAAAAGCTTTGTTACTTGGATTGTTAGCAAGATACATCTTCGATTCAACTGTAAACTTTATTCACTTAGATTTCAAAAACAAATTACACTTGCTTTCTTTCAACATCACATTTCGAATTATCAATAGATAAATGATATATCAGTTAAGAATTATTATATAATCTATCAATAATAGTTAATAAAAATTAGAGTTATTAATACTAATAGTGTACAATCATTCATAACTTTCATGTAAAACAGTTGAAATGGATTATATCAAGAGTTCAATTTCCTTGGCAAACATGAACTTTTTTCATTCAGATAAATTAGGCATGTTTACTAAAGTTGTAATAATTAGATGATGATTTGTAATTGAAATTTACATTTTTTACACCCGTGGCACTTTATGTAAATTTCTCATCTGCAGGTAAATAATTTCAATGCAATCTTCTTTCATTCATACATTGCAAACTATGCACAAACTATCAAATATCTGTTGTTTAAATTGTTTAAATATATCACCACAAGACTGTGTTGCATTTTTTAACAATGATCACTTATGATAATATGTGAAGAATATTTAGCTCCATGATGTTTTTTAAATAGAAATCTTAACATAATCTTAATATTGAATTAGCCTTAGTTTAGTTCTCCTGTTCTGTTTTGCAGGGAATTATCGTTAAGTTCCTCTATATCACTTTCTCCATTATCACTCTTTACAATGATTCTCGCTTTTTTAATTTTCACACACATTCCGTTATTTTTTTCCAGAGTTTTTATCAACAAAATAAACTCTAAACCCATTAGTGCTTTTTTCATGTTAGTTTCAATAATTACACCATTGCTGTATATATGCATACATATGTATATATACATATATATGTACACCGAAGTATATGTATATACACACGTTCATTAATATTTATGCATGTATCTTGATTCCACTTCAAGTTTCTTTTCCTCTCAATTATTAAATTGAGGATAAAGCACAATTATTGTTCTTAGATGAGATATATAATTTCACTTTGTTGAATAGGCAGAGGCAACACATTACAGAAAACAAATTTGCGATATTGCGAGTTATTATAATTTTGTCCTTTGGCAAACATTTACGCAAATCCGAATCCTTCACTGCATTCATGTATTGCTTTCAGGAGATGACTTCTCAACTTGTCATAAGTCTCATAAACTGGTAGATCCAGCTGATTAAAACTGTAAATTAAAAAAAAATGAAATCATGAATGGAATTTTTCATCAATGAAATTTGCATTGTATAATGTTGAAAATTACCATGTATGCGCCGATGGCAGTCGATCGGTATTTCGGTCGTCTCGGTGAATTTGGAACTTTTGTACACCGTTCATACCCTCAAGGGCTCCAAAGCCTTGCAATGGAACTTTAGAAGTACCAGTAACAAATTGCAGGAATTTGGCTCGGTCTGCTTGATCGAAGCCTCGCAACGCACGCCAAAACCATTGAATCTGGTAAAATAATTAAGAACGTTAAATGAGCAACAGTAAGTAGTTTTAAATAGCTTTCACGCAAAGTTTATAATGTACCTGCAGTGATGTTGGACTGTATTTGTGATATTCGGTGTTTGCCTTTAAGTCTTCGATATCAACATTGGGTAACCCGCTGATTAACAACTCTAGTTCTTGTTCGTTAAAGATAGAAATAAGTCGCTTCGGAATGATGTCATAAAATCCTTCCAAGAAGGCAGTTAATCTGAGAAAAAATAAGATTTTTGATAATTTAAGATTGAGATAAATACTGTATAATTCATTTTATAATTGCTTACTGTTTACGTATGGCTCCGGTCATTTTCATTTGACAGACTAATCTTATGTACTCGAGTTTAGTTTCTTCTGTCACGACTATGTTTCGGCCGTTTGGTATTAAATCTCTTACATCATTAACACCAAATTCATTAACCTGAAAATGTAAAAAGTTAATTTATCATTTATTTTTTACAAATAAAATATACAAAGCATTTCCAAGATTATACGCACCTCGGCAGAAAAAGTTAGTTCGTATCCAAGGTCTGAGATGTTATTTTCAGTCAAATAAACGAGACCTTTGTAAAAACTGTAATCTTCGCTTTCCATGTCGGTGTGCTTCACAAGAATACCAAGGATGTGTTTATAGAAACTGCGCGTAAAGTAACACTCCAGTAGCTTATTGTCATAAATGGCCTTAGCGATGACTCGACCAACGAATTTATAATAGCACAAATGATTCGGGTTGCAATGAGATGAAGAATTGATCATGTATGTAACTCGATCGCCCGGACTCACAGTGAAGAGAGCATACATAGGGTTGAATATTTCCCTTGATATAATAACGTACCACTCACGAAGTAAGCCACCTGCATCTTGCCCTTCTTCGCCTTAAATGAAGAATTTAATTATTGTAATCATTCGATTATTCTTAGTATTAAATAGTCAAGATCATCATCGTAAATTTCTTTACAAAATTCTAACCTTCGAAAACTATGTAGAAACGATTTTTCCATTCGTCAGCGTTTCTGCGATGTAGTTCTCGGAACGAATCTTCAAAAACATGATTTCGGCGAACGTGAACTGCCAATTCTTCCCGACGAATACCTTCATCCATTCTTTCAAGTTCGCATCTGAAATACCTGCGCTTCACATCAAAATCTAGCACACGCGTGTGATCGACCAATACGGAAAATGGTCCGTCTGCCAGAGGTGTCGTAGTTTGGCGCAGTATTTGATTGAGTACTGTTCTGTGTGTTTCTGTGAATAAATTTGGATATTATTGACATTTCTTATAATGATTTTAGTATCACTACTTAATATGAAATTTTAAGTACCGGCAAATTTAAGGAATTTGAGTTGATCAGGTGGTAAAACTTTTTGCGTTGGTTCAGGATTGGTACCCCAAGGGTGAGATATTGGTTTCGCATTCGAGACTGAAGGAACGACATTAGCCGCAGGAGTTGATGAAGCTGGTGCATCTTGTTGAGCTACAGCGATACCTTCACCTGCGCCCGATTGGGCTGCTGCAGCAGTCGCAGCTATTTCGTTTTCGGCAAAAATGGGTGAAACCGGTGCTATTTCGGCAACATGCTCGAGATTGTCTGTTGCATTATCATTGCTACGTTCTCGTGAAGTGCTCGATGATGAGTGCACAAGGAAGAATGCCTCAACAGCTGGTTGAAGTACGAGCACCGCGTGGTGATCAGGTGTATGCTCAAGTTCTAATAAACAAGAGCTCAATGTTTCCCACAAATTGTCAAGGACTAAACTTTCACTTAGTAATGGAAGACTGTATTCAGCCGCCGTTTCGTTATCATCTTGTGAGCTTGAACTTTTCGTAGCAGTAGTTGAGGATTTATCTGCAATAACTTGTTGGGTTTCTATAGGTGCATTAGCTGGAACTGCTACTTGAGTTGTATCCATTGCAAGTGTTTCAGCTTCACCAACTGTCTCACTTGCCTCAGGCGCAGCTGATGAACTAACGTTATTAGCTGGTGCTGTTTCCATAGCATTATCAGACACTGGTAGTGGTAAATTCGCTGCTTGTACTGCGGCAGCAGCGGCTGCTTCGTCCGCAAGTTTTTTATTGTTAGCGTGACGCACAGCTTCTCGTATTTGTACAATTACTTTGAGAATACGTAGGAAGAAGGCTTGACTAGATGTTTTGCTTACTAAAGCAGCCATGGACGGTAGCTGAAGATCACTTCCTGCCTTCAATTTTGTAGGCGCTGTGATCACTACATTGTCGTTGGTAAATCTGGCAATTCATATAAAGACATTTGAATAGATGTTTAAAGAGATCCAAATAAATTATTCAAAGTAAAACTAACCTATCAATGAGAACACCTCGCCCCGATCCAGTTGCACTGGTTGATGGTTGATCTTCCGGTAGTGAGTTTCTTCTATGAATTTCTTTATTTAGTACTTTAAGTTCCAACATTAAATCATTAATGTGTTCACAAACCATGTTGGCCAATTCCATGGCTCCTTCCAAAAGTAATTTTAAAATCTACGAAAAAATACGTGAATGAAATGTTCGTACACGGTATTTTAATATTGCATTTTTTTACTTACCAATTGCCGTGTAGGATCTGGACAATGTGAAAGATTAAGTAGCAGAGCTGTAGCATCTTCCAATCCTTCTTCTGAGCAACTTTTGCTTGTCAGTACTTGAACCGCAAGTCTAATGTGGGTTTCTGGCGCAGCAATGCTTGAATCCTTAATTTCAAAGGATTTCTTTTTGGGAGCTTGACCTTCTTGACGACGGGACGATGGATTAATTTCTGTCAAACCAACCGAAATTAACGAAAGTAACCTCAGTAGTTTATCAGTTAACTGGCTGCTGCGTTTTATGACGGACCAGTGCAGCATCGAGATCAATTGACCAAATGCCGATACTTCAAAAGAAGAAACGGTTTGTTCAGATTCCATACCCAAATTTGAACTCGAATGCGTACGAGCAACCGATTTTCCTTTCTTTGAAGCACACGAATCAAGTCGCAATAACATATCCCAGAAATCAGGAGCATCGCTTTTAGTATTTTTATTGGTGGTTTTGGGTTTTGCACCGCTCTCTTCTCGAATCGCGAATCCCGTAATTTCCTTATCCTCTCCGAACTTAAGCGGTACAAAATAGGCTGGGAAAGATTTCGCTAGAGAGATGAGTAATTCTAAGGTATGTCTGCAGACTGTTGGTGCGGCTTGCGGATGGATAGTGACATTATGACCTTGTCTTTCCGACTTTTTGCCGTTGTGCCTCATTATGTGGAATACGTTAGCGCGACAACCCAAAGCTGCATCGATACTGATATTTAACCACGATTGAGAACTATTGCGCGCTTCAGAAGATTTAGGTGAACAGTACTCATTACTACCATGAGCTGACTTCTTTTTAAATTTAGAACTGAATTCGCCAAATCCTTCTTTATTTTCTTCATTACTCCGTTCCATAATGTTCAATAAAGCTTTCACGACCCATTCACGAGTATTTCCATGGTAACACAGATTTCTTATAACTCGATGGAGTCTTAGGGTATTGATTTTCGGTTCATCAATAAACAATAAGACTAGGAGACAAGCCATTGATTCGTGGTCGAGTAATTGCCGTCCTCTTAGTCTTAAAGGCGCGGGGCCTTGGTAATTGATGCCGCTATCATTCCTAGCACTCAAAGCGTTCCAATGAGACCTAGGTGCTTGATGAATAGCATATCTAGCCGCTGGTCCTCGACCTGCCAATAAATTATATTTCAATTTATAATGAATACGTTGCCAAAAAAAAAGTACACTTACGTATTCCTCGAGTCGTGTTACGTAATATACTAGATAATGTTGCATTGCCTTGACTAACGTGATTAAGGAATCGCTCTTGCATCATGTGTCGATTTCGCGTCTCCCATTCTCTTCGCAAATTTTGTGCTTCTTGTGCCAAATCCGGAGGAAGAACGGAGATTTGCGATTCTTCCATGTCCGTAAGAATCTATTTCACATGATAATAAAATCAAATTTTGGTTATTTGAAATTTAAAATAAAATATATATTAAATACTCAAGAAAAACATACAGCTTGACGTAATGACGGTTGTAGATTTTGAAAGAAAGCAGCAGCATCAACTGGATCTTCAGGATTAGCTGAAGCAGCTGCGTGTCTTTGCTGTTCAAGTCTCTGCTGAGCAAGTACTTCTTCTTGAATAGATGGAGGTAAGGCTGCTAAAAATTCTGGGTTGACTTCAACCGGGCCCGTTGACTCTTCAACAACAGTGGCTTGCGCACGTTGTCGAATTCGTTGCAAACGTAAGTGTTCAGCAATGACTTCGTCACGCATTTCTTCTGGCAACGCAGCCAAGAACGAAGGATCAACACCATCAAGCAGCTGTTCTTGCGTCTGACCACTCGCTTCTTGTGTAGCAGGCGTTTGTTCAGACGCATTTGAAGATGTGGCAGCATCGGTAGGAGCAGCATTATTACTTGAAACGGTAATTTCTTGAGTTCCAACGGGAGTTGAAGGAATAGATGAAACGTTTTCTTCTTGGTTTGTGGATGCCTGAGTATTTGGTACATGAGGTAATGGCGAAGAATCATCAACCGCAGGAACGTTTGACCCAGCAGTGGCTTGGTTCGAGACATTGTTAGCACTAAAAAGTAAAAATAAAGTTAAGTTTCTGATCATATATGCTGAGGATTAATTTTGATGATAATTTTTTCAATTACTTTCTCTCTGCCTCTGAATTTTCATCTGACAGGAGTCGTCGAATCCAATCAATTGGCACGGGAGGAGGCTCTTGCGAACCCAAGGCAGCTCTTGCCGTATATTCTATGATCTGAGCTGCAGTCCAATCTGTACGTGCACCTGCTAGAGGGTTTGCGTCTGGTTGTTGTCTTTCAGCTTGTCTTATGCGTGAAGCTTCTGAAGCCGAAGCACCTATTACTGAATCTACAAGATTTTCAGCGATTTCAGTCGCTGCACTTAGTGCACCCAAATTGTCGCGATTATCTGAGAACTGCTCGTCTTGTGGCGCTGGAGGTTGCTCTTCTTCGGGCACAGTTACTTCCATGTCTCCAGTGGCGTAACCTATAATGTTTGATAAAACACCAAACGAATAGAACAAAATGAAACAATTGGCAGATTTAAATATATCGTAGAAAGTAAAAAAGTTCAATAGCCCTTACCACTAAATTCTTCTGAGTTCCATTCTTGACGAAGATCTTGTAGAACAGCTGCTTCAACGGCTGCCCTTACTCGTGACTCAATATTTCTTGAAGAGGATGTAGATGGTAAAAGATTTACACTAGTGTTACTAGATTTGGAACTACTTTCGGACGTTTTTTTGTCTTTTTCGGTATCTTTATCAGTTCCTTGTAATTTTTTACTTTTTTCTTTCCTCTCAGCTAATTCAATATTCCTATTCTTCTCCAAGCCAGGAATTAATTTATACACTACTCCAACGCAACAATCAGGCTGTGAATCGCCATCCAAAAGTCGGCTTTCTTCGATCCACCAGTGTAAAGCCGTTGGTATATTATTGAGGGTCGCTGCAAGGCTTGGTCCAAATAGATATCCCGATTGATCTACCAAGTCGAATTGTTCGTCATCGGGATTAGCCATCAAACCTAAGCCATTGTCCATAACAACTACTCTAGCATCTCGGAATGAGGTGGCCAATAGCTGAGATGCTGCCAATGGAAGGGTTTGTGCAGCGGGTCCCAACAACCTTTGCAGTATTACAGGGGGATTAGCAACACGGGGATGATTCAGTTGCAGCTGGTATCTTCGTTGGCGCATCACACGGTTACGAGTACTAGCTGCATCTAAACTACCTTGAGCTAAGAGCAAAGGGTGCGTGTTAAGGGCATTTACTTCCGATGGTGATTCGCCGAAAGGATCGAGAGAGAAGGGGAAATTGGTGTTCCAGGGCAAACTTTGTCGGCCAGTTGGAGGTGCCTGGTTCATATCTTGAGTATCAAAATTATGTTGTATCATAACGACGTTGCCACCTCCATCGCGTTCGTTAGGATACATACGGAAGACTCCTTCTCCAACGTCTTCGTAATACTCAACACCTTCGTCCTCGTAGTTAGAGGATTCTTCCTCTTCTTCTTCCTCCTCATTTTCTTCGCCCTCGTCTTCTTCTTCTTCCTCCTCTTCGTCGTCGTCGTCTTGTACATCATCTTCGTTATCATCAGATGGATTGCTGTCGGAATCCGAATCAGAGCTCATCATATCCTCCTAAAATCAATCATCCATATGGGTAGTATAAATAAAAATCTATTTATCAAGTGATTCAGAAAACTGAGAAAACAAAAAAAGTCAATTTACCCCTACCGTGGTATCGCGGGCAGGGTCAAAGTCATTTTCGACCTGACTTTCATCTTCGATATCCATTGGTCGGTGTGGGCGGGAAGTGGGCTCTTCCGCCGCTGCCGACCCGTCTCTGGAATATAATACACTACTTGATTTTAGATTGGATACACAACATTTAGGCGTGCAAAAATAAATGAAAATGAATCGGCATATTGAAAATATTCATTTTATCTTACCTCTCAAGTAAATGATCCATTATATCTTCTAACGCGGCGGCATCAACATCAACGCTCTCATGAGCTTGACTTTCGGATGTAGGCTCTAAACTTTCAGCATTGACCGAAATGTCATGTTCAGTGTTTTCAGCATCTTCATTGACTTCTTCACCGACGGCGTTGGTTGCATCAGACGTAGTTGTTCCGGACTGTTGACCCAATGGTTCCTCTTGAGTAGTTCGAGTTTTAGGCTTCGGGAACTTATTATTTATTGCGCCTGGCACAGGCTGGTTGATAATTCTTGATAAAGTTTCAAGTGGTTTAAGCGCAGCGTTTATTGTTGCGGCCATGTTTGGACTCGATAAATCGAGACTGTGAGGTATTTTAGCCAAGTCAGTAATGACTCCCTTTTTGAGCATTACACGTACAATGTAGTTGATGTTGCCATAAGAGCCGTTAATCTTTATTGGGTTTCTAACAGCATTCGTATGAGTTGGTGGACAACTATCGATCATCGTGGATATAAGACCGATGAGTAACTGTAGTTGCGTGTGTTTCTCGTTGCTCTCTGGCAATGCAAGAGTTCGTGTGAGGGCAGCTTTCACTTCGGTTACAAGTGTACTCTGGGCATCAGGGGAATGATTGCAGGAGGCGATTGCTGCAATCAACATTCGAGCCATGCTGCTGCATTGACGATCGCTAGAATTTTCAGTCGGTGTAGGAAGCAAACGATCCAGCAGGAAGGCTAGAGCCGTCGTATCTTCCTGTATCAATTCGCTTTGACCAGCGCGATAAGTATATTCGGTAATTAAATTAGCAATGGCACCGTATGACCTCACGGTCTCAGCGAGCAACTTAAGAATTGCTGATTTCGGCAGCAAAGGCTTCTTGCCTTCTTCAGGTTCAATCTTGTTACCATTCGACGAGTCTGTGTACATCTTAAGCGGGATAATTTGTGAAACTTGGTCATCGTCGTCATTAAGTGGGTCGTTACTAGCTTGTCCGGTATTGTTTCGGAGTACATCTCCGCGTCTGTTAGTGCTAGTTGAGTTACTTGAAACAGTACTTAATTTCTTTTCTGGACTACCCGATGGTGGAGTAGTTGTGGAAGAACTTGATTCTTCAAAGATTGGAACAGGTTTGACCAAAGCGTTGAGCAGCTCGTAAATAACATCATTGAAAACTTGACCAGGTGCAAATGGAGGTGGGAAAGACGTAGGCACTACAGCTGTGACAATCAAACGATTGTCATTATCGTCGCGTTTAAGTACACTCAAATCAACTTTCAGTAATTTTTCGCAAACTTGACGATAGACCTCCGGATCACGGCATACGGCACTGCTTATTTGTCGAGTCATAAATAAGATTTCTTTATATGCTGGTGGAATGTTTGCCTGAGTTCGTGAACGAATGACTTTTTCCATTGTATGAGCAAGAACACTGGGTTCCTCAAGGGTATGTCTTATAAGCAAAGTGCTTAAAGTAATACAGCCGATAAAACTGCTAGCTTGGGTTATCTCTAGAAGAAGCTTAACGCCACCTGCTCGAGCAAATTCTTCGGCACTAGCATAATCACGTGTGAGGCGCAAGCAAACTTTCATTAATGCATGAAGAGTATCGCGATCAACAGGAATTGCAAGCAATCCGACGCAAGTTCGTATAATGGGTGAACGGAAGTCAGGATCAATCCCCTTGATGACACAACATCGCTTATCTTCCAAAGAAGCTGAATCTTCCGTATCCATGTTACTATCAATGGGAGGATCTGCAGCGGTGGTAGTCGTAGAAGTTTCATTACTGGCCGTATCATCTGCGGACTCTGCAGTAGTAGTAGTTTTAAAGCCCATGGTTATTGGTCTTCTATTATCACTATCTTCGTTTACTTGGGTCATGCATGAAAACGTTATCAGATATTTCCTCCGACTGCATGCAATACGCACGGTAGGCTCGCCAGCCCAATAAGCGTCATTTATAGCTCTATTGTTCGTCGATGAGTAAGCAGTCCATTTTCCTGAGCTCAGGTCAAACCACTTCCAAGTGCGATTAGTTACTTTATGCATAAGTTGTTTGCGCTGGGTTAGTACCGCGATCTTTTCCAAGCGATCGACCAACAATAACAAGGGAGCGAGCCATTTCGGTGTTTTAATTGATACAGTTTCCTTGTTTGAAGGATCTTTAAGAGCTGCACGATTTAGTTTATTTTTCAATTCAGTAAGAGGAGTTTGTGAGACAATAAATAACTGAATTAGTTTGTTTAATAAATCACTCTTCTCAACTGCTTGCGCACATGGCACACGCATTTCTTGGAATGTACCTTCGAAAAACAAAGTAAACAAATAAATTCTTCCAGCTACCTTGTTAGCTACATCGCATTCAGCCAATTCTACACCAGCAGTATCATCGCCTGATACAGCGATACTACGCAAATATAACGTGTATTCTTCAATTTCTCGAATCAATTGTTTGAGCATGTTGTCACGCCACTCGACTCCATTGCGTTTGGTAATTGTAACAAGCAGATCACAAATACGATACACTGTGTCAGGCATTATGTCCAATAAATTGAGACATTGTTCAAGTGCAGTGTCTGTAAACTCGTCTACACCATTGCCAGGAGGATCACGAACTATTTCTTCAGCGATGCTTACTCTTGGATCGGCATCATCGAGAGACATTGCAATGGCTTGCATCATTTGATCTTCATCACCGATTTCCAAATCCATTATAATTCCTGGAGCCGCGGGATCTCCCGCAGGTAAATCCTTAAAAAAAAGTTAAACATAACAATGGGATAACAATTTTCGGGAAATTTTGAAGTGAAATAACTTACCGATCTACGATGAGTCGCAGGATTGGTGAGTAAATAATCAGATGCCTGTTCAAGATTCAAGGTATGAAGCAAAGCTTCAATGCAGTGTGCTCTGCTGAAGCCCATTTCCATGAGATGTCTCAGGTGCTCTGGATTAACGTCAGGTTCAGGTTCTTCACGACGTTCTGTTGATGTTCCAGATCTATTAGCAGCTGCTCCGCTACCATTGACCGTGGTTTCTAAACTTTCTGTTTTTTCTGTTTTGTCTTTGATTAACTTTTCTCCATGTAGTATGTGTCGTAAGATAGATAAGATAGATTCAGTCATGCGCGGTCCATAACCTTTCAATGGTTTTTTACCCCACATATACATCACAGCTTCAAATGCTTTCTGTAAGATTTTTTTCAAGAATATTGTAAAAAATGTATAAATACTTAGCGTAAACTTAAGCGTAGCGTAAAAAAATTACCTTCTGAATATCTATCAGATATTTGTAAGGGTCGAAAGGTTCAAAAGATATACCCGTACATTTGGTAGAAACAATATGCGGGGATTCTAAGACGGCTTTTGGATTAACCATTTTTTCCAAGAGCATTAGCCAAACATCGAGAAATTCACCGGTTCCATCTGGTAAATCAGGATGTTCTAATCCTTCGGACAGTAGGAACTGATTTCCCGCGGATAAAGCCCATCGGAAGGTTCTATAATTGAATTTTTAAATTAAGATATCTTATCCATCAAATTTCTTTAAAAAATCAGGCAATAACTTACGAGAAAAAGGCATTCTGTCCACCTAGTTTAACAAATTTTTGTAACATCAAATGGTAGGGATGTCTTTTTTCATCAAACAACATTGGAGATGTAAATCCCACGGAACATATCAAGAAAGTAAGTTTGAATTTAGGCACTGGAGAAGCTGGTAATTTATCGTGAGAAAGTCCTCGCATTAATAAGCAATTCAATGCAGTTGCGACACTTCTCGCTGCCTGAGATGGTAAAATTGGCCCCATCGGTATTTGCTGC
The DNA here is from genome assembly GCF_000599845.2 of Trichogramma pretiosum. NCBI lineage: Eukaryota > Metazoa > Arthropoda > Insecta > Hymenoptera > Trichogrammatidae > Trichogramma > Trichogramma pretiosum. Next base: position 1,513,404 of record NW_019641611.1, on the reverse strand, counting down.
CCTCGGCGCTGCCTAACCGGTGAACCCATGCATAATTTGACGAGTAAGCCAAACAATTCAGCCAAAGCCCTTCCTAATCTTGAAGAAGCACCCAACAATGGTTTAATATATTTTTGTAAATTGTTAGGTGCTATTCGACCCATAAAATATGCGGCACTGCCAGTTCCATAACTGGTACTAGCTCTACTTTCGTCAATTTCCATAGATATCGGCGGAGGGTCTGTGCTGAGAGCTTCCATTGCCGTTGTCATGCCATTACTACTCATATCAGCTGATGATCCTGAGTTTGAAGATTCACCATCATTCTAAAAATAAAAAAAATAGAATGATCGGTACCTGTACGGCTACTTGTAATAATTATAAGAAATTTTAACTCATTTAAATTTACCTTCGGTAAAAGTTTTTCCATTTCTTCCTTAACAAAACTGGCCGGATGTTCATCGCTGCAAAGGGCTAGTAAAATTGTACTTTCCCACACTAATGACATGTACAATTCTGCTAAGCCTTTGAGTACCATAAGTCCCATATCCGAACCCCAGTGATTGATGGAAAGATTGCGAATCTCTGATTGACTAGTACGACAAACGTGTACAAACATAACAACGTATCCATGCGCAGCATTCATAGCATGCAATAAAGGGGTGTCACTTGTGAAAGCTGTTTCAAGGTTTGGCGCTGATAGAAGTTCACTAAGAAGAATAGAACCTCCAACGGAGTCTACAAGGCGACTGTGCAGAGGTTTCAAAATAGTAAGAATCTCATGAAGTTGGCTCAAACCAGTTTTTAGTACTAGTGGTTCGTGAGCTAAATTCTGTAAGAAGCAAGTTATATTAATCATTACTCTTTACTCCTACTTTATTAAAGAACTAGAGATAAATTTTGCTTACGAGTATGCTCTTGCAAACCGAAGCAACAGCTTGGGCAGCTTGTGCCACTGGATAGTCTACAGGTAAGTTTGGTAAACTGAGAATTGACAGAAGTGCTACCAAGCCTTTTTGATTTACAAATTCTCGACAATGATCATCTGTTGAATTGTTACTCAGTATAGCGTCGACAAATTTCATTACATTATGAATATAATCAACTAAAGCTATTGGTGTTTTTTCTACAGGTTGTTGTTGGGGTGCAACAGGTCCAGCTTGAGTAGACGGCGATGGTGACGGTTGCTCTTCCCGTTGAGGATGAGAGCTTGTGCTCGCTTCTTCTTCATCTTCATCTTCCTCGTCGCTACTGCTACCACCGCCAGCTCCCGAGCTTCCTGTCGGATCGCCAACGCCAACTCCAACGGATTGTCCTCCAGTTGGACGATTAGAGTTTCCACTGCTCGTTGCCGCATTCTCGGTTTTACTAGTTGCTCTGTAGCATATGTAACGAGGATCACAACCAAGAACACATAAGTCTTTAAGCAATTGAACAATAGCTTTCATAGCATCTTCTTTGAGACTTGGTTGATGACGCATTAACTCGTCCATAGCATTGCCGAGATTAGATGCTGTGTCACCAAGCGGGTCAGCACTTCTACGACGCCGCATGGCCGACAAATAAGTTGGAGATAACAAGACTTTGAAAATTTTTTCAAAAGGTTTTCGTCGGGTGAATGATGCCAGACCACGTTGATTCAAACATAGTGCGCTAAATATGTTTGGTAACGATCCTAAAACTTCGCGCGTAGCTGGTACCTAAAATAAATTCAAGATATTAGAAAAATTTAATTAACGTAATCCAATTTTCAAGTCAGAGTTCAACTCACATCTTTGTTCAGAAGTGCGTGAAGTACCACTTCTGTTAAACCATTATCTTGTAAATGTGACAACAATGAAGGTTCTTGGAACACATACACAGTAACAACGTCAGTTGCCAACAGAAACAATGATGGTCCATAATATTCACAATTACTGATGATATGTTTTAGTGATGATGGCAATGTGCCCTCCATAATGTGTCTTATGCTATCTGCAAATGTTAGATCCTGTATAGCTTTTTTTAAAAAATTAAACATAGATTTCAGTAAAGCAGCTCGTTGAGGCAGACACGTTTTTCCACTTTTTAACAGAGCATAATTCTGTTGAGAAGGCGGTTGTTGTGATTGTTCACTCAAAACCGGGAATTGTTTGTTTGATTCAGGTTTATCATCCTCAGACAACTCCATCGTATTTAACGAGGAATCTTCGCGTTCATCGAAATTTTGTTGAGAGTTTGATTCTGACACAGATGCTTGATGGTTTTCAACTGATCCGCTAGGACCTGAGGCATCTTCAGCTGGTAATGGTAAGTCACTTTCTGGTATGATTTCAAAGGGCTGTTCTTTGCGACACACGTTGACCTCCATGTCAAGACGTTTTATGAAGCTTGCAAGTCCATTGTGAGTTTGGAAACCTTGCATGTCTATGTTGGTTATCAAGTCTATTACTCTCACAGCTCGTGTAACAAACTATAATAAATAAAAAAGTAATAAAAATAATTGATCATATAAAACAAAGTTTGATTTTTGAAATTAAATTGATGTCTTACAGTAATGTGTTCCAATTCTTTGCCAGGCCAATTTATGACTTTTAACAGACTCTCCATCATACCGCAGCTTACAAGAGCTTCACCTCCAGCTTCGTAACTTGCAAGGTGATAAAGAAAACTGAAAAGCGCTGTGGCCAATGGCAAAGGAAAAGGTTGACTATCTGGCTGTGGTGATGTTAATGTACTAATGCAGGTTCGTACAAGAGCTGGTAAAAAGCCATGATAAGAACTTGCACCAGTCACGTCAATGATCATGTTCAATCTTGTACCAGATTTTCTGAAATATAACATTACAATTAAAATTCTTATTTTCAAGAATCATTATTTTTTGAATTAATGAAAAATTCAACTAACTTAGGATGGTGAGGATTACGATCCAAATGAATTATGCTTGTGAGAGTTCGCAATGCTGCAGCCCGAATCTCAACAAGATTAGGATGTGAAAGTTCTAACAATTCAACTAACTCCTCCAAAAGGCCAGGGTGGAGAAGACTGTGAGCATTTTCTTGAATTGCATTGCTATATACAAGCACAGATAGAGCTTGTAATCGAGCTTGTACGCATTGTAAGCGTCGTCGATAATCTGAAAAACTGTGAGCTAGCCTAATATGCGTTAAAAGAGCCATCTAAAAATAGCATATAACAATTAATATTGTTATTCATTGTATTGCCTAAACATGGTTAAGAACAAAAAACGTACTTGACGTTCTGGTGGTACATTGTACAGTTTAAGCAGGTCATTCATAATCTGTGCAGGGGTTTTACCAAGTTTATCTACATTTTCGATGTGTATATATGTTACAAGATTTGTCTGAGCAGTCTTTTTTGCGCTACTACTTCCAGTTGATCCACTGGATGTATCTAGTAGAGCAGAGTTTTCAGCATAAAATTCAAAATGTAAGGTTGTTGCACTATAAGGAAAACGCTGTAAATAAATTCAACAAATTAAAGACACTCCATACATTGTAAGTGTGATGAAAAGTGGTAAAGGCATACTTTATCTGGATGTTCTTTGCAGCAATCTGCTAGGCCAAAACCATTCTCTTTGCCTCCCCAACTCTGTTAAAAATTAAATTGATAAATTCTTTATTGAATAATAAATTCTATGCATTTTATACAAATGAATTATTACCTCTGCCAAATGATTTAATCTGCTGAGTAGACATTGTCTTTTATCATTATTTAATCGAGTAATAAAATTACTCCTTTTACTAAACATGTACAGAAGATTCAGAACACCAAGTACTACCTGCATATCACAACTGGACAACAGAGTAACAAGGTGTTCCATACTATTATACAAGTGGCGTGAAAAAGAATGCTCTATGAGCAATGTTGTGAAATGGAGAACCCATAATAACAAATCTTTAGCCTGAAAAATAAGTGTGACAATTAGCAATCAATTGGTAAATAATTAATAATGAATTTTGATTGTCAATCCAAAAATAAAGCTTACCTCTCTATTTTGTGGAAGGTCGCAAGCCAGTTCCCATGGATTATCTGGACTACTGGCAGCTGCTTTTTCCAGGATAGTATCACTTATATCTAAAATATCAATCCAATGAAACAATTCACATTTTCCAAAAGTCCAAGCATCTATTTGTTTGAGCTCTTCCAACAACACATCGTGGGAGCAATTGCGTAGTTTATTTATCAGCACTTGGCAGTCAGCCGGCTAAAATAATTTTTAATTTTTAAAACATTTTATTCAACTACAAATATTTTTAAGACATTATAAACTTACCACTTCCGAAGTGCACTTTTTTAGTCTACTCCTGTCAATCTTCATTTTGGCGATCGATTACTTTTTAAATTGTCCAAACCTGCGGACAAAATGAAAGTATTAGCTAAATCATCACGAAAAGAAGAAATGAAGCAATGTATTTGAATAATTGCAAACAATAATACGCTTTGTTATAAGACGTCGAATGATGAAATTCATATCTTCGCGATAAAAATATTCACGAAAGGCCGATAGCGTGTATAAGCAAGCAATGAGACATGCTTCGTTCAAGTCTGTACGAGATTTGCCACAAAATGCTTGCTATGTTGATTAGGAAATAAATCGTAAAAACTAAAGAAAAGTTGCTACAATAAAAACACGCAAATATTTTCTAACCTGTTTCTACCGGTGGTTAACGCAAATACTTATTGCACATATGCGCTTACATGAAAAAAAATGCGACAATCGTTTTCGGCTAGAGTTGCTATCGGAAAAGAGTATGAAAGAAATGCTCACATTCGCGACTTTCAGCTTTCATACGTCGGCGAAAAACTTACCGAGAGCATAGCGCGAATCATTGTCCTACACTAATACACAAGACGTCTTCGACTGCTCTTGTGTGCGATTTTTTGCACGAACGTGTATTGCCAAGTTGCGTTGGCTGATATTGGCCTCAAGCTCTCGCGTGGAAACGACGAGGACGGAACTACTCTACACATAGGTATAGATACACATGTCGCACTCATACGATTGTATATGCGCGTATACCTGTATCTGTAAAGTGCATAAGCCAATGCATAGTGTACATTCAGTGCATTGCGAAGAGATTAAATATAAAAAAAGGCGATTGAACCTAACCTTGTAATTTTTCGCGGTAGAATAGATTAGAAGATACAAAGGAACGGATATAAGTAACAGCGTTTACACGCGTTTGATATAAGAACTGACTACCTACACACTTTGCAGTCTAAGGAGGAGGGGAGAACGTTGATCAGCGTTATTTACGATTTCTGTTTGTGTGGATTTTAAGAGTTTGTCAGCTTTACAATATATTAAATAATAATGATGCGCTGGTCGTGTCTTTGTTGTCGTGACAAAATCACTGCTCGAAAAGTCTACTATCGTATCATCTTGCGCATCGATAGAAATTGTAAAACAAAAAAAAAACAATCTGCAAATGAAACAACAAACACAAAGAGACTTTAACTCTATATACGTTGATGTTAACTTTTGAGTTTTTCAGAGCGTGGAAAGACATTGTATTACATGCGTCGGGGATTGCGTTTGTTCGCTCTCACGCAGCGCGAGTCATTTCGACGACGATGAAAACTTTACGAAAAAAAAAGATTAATAATAATATATCTCCTGGTTTTACACGAAAATTACTATTTTTCACAGGCGCTGCTATCGAGACAATATGCACGAGGAGTGCCCTAGGGCCGTAGACAAAGACGCACTTGAAAAACGCACATAGTAATCCTAAAAACAATTACCTCTTCAACATTGCCTCGAAACGTACCGAAGTCAAATTCGTTGGAAAAATGACGACCAACGTTTCTCGACTCACAGAAACGGAAAAATGATCACAGAACAACACACTGACAAGTGTGTAGTAGCAACGTTTTCGAAAGATCGCGAAAACTAATGGCGCTCAATTAGCATAAATTTCCGTTATAAACGACGAGAGCGTGTGGTGCGTCGTATGCGAACGTTTAAACAAGCTGATGACGAGGTTTTTTGCTCACTATTGCGCTTTTTCAAAACAAAATCGCGAAACTCGCAGTCAAAGCCACATATACCTAGTTGTAGCGCGTATTCAACTTATCACTGATCTCGAGTACAAACCAGAAACGTAATATTTACAAGAGGAGAGATCGGGCATCTGGTCTCTGCCCAATGTATACTGATACTGATCAATCATACACAAATTTTTGACGTTCCAAAATTTCCCGTGCGGTTCAACACCACAACGCTCGTCTCGACTATTGTCGCTTGAAACTTTTCCCAGAACGCGATCAGCCAATACACATAACCTCTGTTGGCAATTTTGACGAAGCAGACTTGGCACAGACAGAGAAATGGCAAAGGCGCGTTAATCGCGCCTCGGACGAAACGACGAGGCTCGCTGATGTCTCGAATAAACAACAAGTTCCGCAGTGTCACATCTACCCCTCTCGAACACGTTCGCGCACTCGCGTATTCTAGGCTGCAGACCTTAACTAGCTCGCGAATAGGCTAACATGCAAAGATGATGAAAGTCCCACAACTCACCGTTGATCGACCTTGTAACGGATGGGAAGGTCCGTCCTCGTCGACGGTGGCACGACGGACGACGTGAACGCTGTCTCGTAGCAACCCGATGACGATGAGGTTGGCGCGCGCCAGCTGGGGCATCGCGCGTTACAGCAACACCGCGATCGCGATAATGTTTCTCTCGCTCTCTTCGTTATCTTACAAGCGATCTTTAATGCGACTTTGGGCAAACTTGATCTTTCAGCAACGTAATGTAGATTTCACGCTCGACATACAATGCACGCATATATAGAACAATATACAACAAGAAAAAAAGGTCTTCTCTCTTCTTAGCCTCGATGAGAGATTCGTGCGAGTTAGAAAGACAGAGAGAGAGAGAGAAAGAGAGTCTGTCTATACTCTGCTCAGCGAAGTGAGCCTGCATGCGAATATATATGTCTACAAATGTGTTGTATTCGTGTACTATACTTTGACTGCGATGATGCTGCTGCTGCCTTCTCTCCTTTCTTTCTCGCAGCTGGTGAGATATGGAGAGGACTGAGGACTCGCTCTCTCTCGCTCGCGCTCGCAGCGCGACTCGTTTATATCTGCTTGAATCTAAAGTCAAACCTATACATACACACTGTACAGTCTGTTTACATATGTGTATGTGTACGCTAGTGCATGTATCCGTCAGAGATGGTATATGCTATATGGTTCGACGTCAAGTATATACAGCACAATCGGTGCATGGGATGCTGTTGCTCTCTCGATGTAATGCTCGACACACCGTTGTTGTATATTATAACGATGCAAAGAACAAAGTCATCGACGGACACCAACAAAAACACGTAATGCACCTACTGATAGAGCATTTTTATTAATACGGACGTATGGAGTGCTAGCGACGACTTTTCTCCCTCAAATGGTCAAAACATTGCGTCGTCGCGCAATTGACAAATGTACGTTGAGCAAAATCTATATAGGATCGACGTTCGGGAAAATCGCTAAGCGATAAGCTCGATGATTTTGATCTGTTTCTTTCTCTTTTTCTTATCTCTCGACATCCGTATAATTATATATTGTTCATACAAGAGCGGAACGAGCGTCGTACGTCGACCCACGCGTACATATACACGTACACGGATTTTTCCTTCTACTGATTAGCCTGCTGCACTTGCTCAAATGCTGCTGGTGTTTTATTTTGCATGCATGTATACCTCTATACCTCGCACACCCAAAAACAAAGCTGATCTTTAAACGATTACAACACGACTCGGCCAATATGAAGTAAGAAAAAATCTTGCCAAAATTTTGGACGCACCTAATCTATTGTAGTATTTATAAGAGTGCGAGGATGCACCAGAGTCCGTAGCTGACTCGGCTCGTCGTCACAATCCGTCACCGTCTGATCTTGTCAATCGCTCGTGCACGCGACAAGTCGCCATTTTACGGAGCACAGCAGCGCACCGCAGAAACACGACACCGCTGTTGCTGATTTATCATGTATTTTAGTACGCATCCTAAGTCACGCATTGCACACACCTGACTCAGAATTTAGAATTTTAGCCAACTCACGTGTAGCAACTTCTTCGTTATGCACGCGAAGTACGAGCAAAGACGTATAAACTTATTTTAACTTAATTAGTCGCATATCATCTTACTATACGAACTGTATTCCAGATGTTCAATTATATGCATTGGATTGTATACCAAGAAAGCTCACGATATGACCTAATTCAAATCCATTTGCCGATTCGGGAGAAAATTCAAACTTTTTTCCGTCTGTGAATCTTCAGAACGAAAGTTTTGCGAAAAACTTGGAAAACTAAAATTTTTCTAGGAAATGGGGTTGATTTGAATTTAATGCATAATTTTTTCCTCAAAATAAGCTAACCCTTTTCTATTAGTTTTTAGAAGACGTATTAACGTGTTAACTTTTTTGTGCGATATGAAATAGTTCTAGTTACCTACATGGAGCTGCGAAAGATTATTATTTTCCTTATACAAAAGTTGAGTCATAATTAAGTACGAGTTCATCAAAGCGCGCGCAAACTGAAAACTATCACAAGTTAATCTTAAAAGAGGCTTAAGTGTATAATCTCGTGCAAATGGTTAAACTAGCCCATCATTTACTAAGCTCGCGAGTCGCGCGTTGATTCACGCGACGTTTTAAAAATATATATCATGTTTCTTGACGCGCTCGTTTACCCGTCACACGACCGAGAAAGGTTCAAATGTATGTTTGCTTATATTTTCGCGCACTGCAATACTGTAAAGTGTAAAGTCATGCACTCATGATTTCGATAATGTATATCAGCAAACAGAAAAATGCAGAAACAGGAGGTGGTACACGATACGAGTCGACTTGCGATCGTATCGAGCTTTCGGAAGCTTCCATTCGACCATCGGTGCTACTATTATGTGGGACATTTGATTTTATTTGTAGCGCGAGAACAGCGAGGACGAGATCGTACAAAGCTCGTGAATTCAATTAAGCGCCGAGTCATTATTGGATACGCCGCGGCTGTACCTCGCGAGTGCATGTATCGATGCAAGATACAGCCGAGTATTATACACGCTTGTAAGCTCGAGTGCATATGTACTTTCACTGTCTGTGGCTAGAAATCCGTTCTCCTTTTCGCGTTTACAGCTGCAGTAAAGTTGGCGAAAAAGCCATAGGTCTGCAGTGTGCAGAGAGCAGTCAGTAACTCGGCAGTCGGCTGTAGTACGTACGCACACACACGCGCGCACAGACACCCACACATAGGCAGAGGCTGCAGCACAGGCCGTGCATAAGTGTGCAGTGTGCCCATCGTATATAATACTTACTCGCTCGCTGTATCGCTCGCCGCCGCCGCCGACACCGTTGCCGTGCCAGAGAGCCTCTCTCTCGCCGTCGTGCCGTTGTCCGCGGCGCAGACGCCAATGGCGGCCCTTACGCGCAACAATGGCCCGAGATCGTAGCGCGAAACGCTGATGCCGATGCTCATCTCTTACCTCGCAAAATAATCATCGTGTATACGACGAGCACAAGACGAGAGCGCGAGCCAGGCTTTTGACATTACATGTGTGTAAGTGTGCATCGGTCGTCGTCGGCGCTGCGACTGCACGGCCCATTTTAATACATCATCGCATCCAACTCGAGAGCTCGCGACCGCTGCTCATCGTCTGACTGCTCGACGTTGTTGTTATTGTTGTTGTTATTATAATTAATACTCGCGCCGTGCGTCAGTACTCTGTGTTATACCCTTCGCCGCTCCGAACTTCGCGTGAGGTCATCGGCAACACGGCTCTTCCGCGCCGCGCATCTCCTATCCAAACGTCAGTTTTCGATAGGCACGCACCGATTTACCGCCGTTACATTTATCGTCGTCTCAACGTCAACGCACTCTCTTACGTACTCGTATCTTGTTCATGAATCGCCTACTATTGACTCTGTGTGTGACTGATTTTCTCATTTTCATCGCTGAGTGGGTTATTTTTTCATAGCCTTTGTAAACAGACTCGTTTACATATACACGAGTATCGTAACAGGTGTGATATCTTACCTCGTTTACATTCATAATCTACGAGAAGGGATCTTGAAGATTTCATGTGCCAGCAGATGTGTGACTATTAAATCCTTACTTCCAGTGCCAATCGAGAATTAACGAGGGTGTGTTATATGAGAAGGAACAAAAGACGTGCATTAGCGGCCACTGCTGAAAAACGTCGTGCATCGAAGCTAGGTCCGGCTCACGGTGCGGCCAATTACCTCGACGTTCCATGACTTCTACGCACGACGGCCCAAAGTAAGTTCGCTGCAAGATTCAAACTTACATGCAGTCCTGAGTAATATTGAATTCTTAGAGATCTAAGCACTCTTTCAAAATTTCTTCCTTTGACAGAGCGACAGAAAATGACAGTATTAGAGGCACAGGAGGAATCTGATGAACAGTTGAATCCACCAAGGAAAAAAATTTGTTTATCTTTGTCTGGACTCTCTGAAAAACGAAATCAAGGAGGTAACAGAAAGTCTGATACCCAGCCCGTTGGGCGGGCTAATAGTGGCCAAATAACACGGCATTTTCAATCGAGTAAGTTATCTTGAGACAAATAGCTATGATTATAAGTTGTATTGATACATGTTTTTCTATTACCACAGATACAGGAGGCAAAATGTTGAATGAGTTGCATAGATTAGGTAATAACAAGAGAGATACAAATTGTGATGTTTCATCTTCTGATGGTGGATTGAAGATAGCTACCCTCTGCAACTTAGGCAACACATGCTTTCTTAATAGTGTTCTATATACATTACGATGCACCCCTTCATTTCTTCACAATCTACACCATCTAACGACAGATCTGGCTGCTGTTACTGAAAAAGAATTATCAATCAAGGTATTTGCTAAATACTGTTGTGGATAAAAAAAAATGAAACATTCTCTTCACATATTGACTTTATTTTTTTAATTCAAGGTTAAATCGTCATCATTAGGAAGAGCAAATTCATCATCTATAAGTAGCAATAGTCGTAGTTGGAGCAATAAAGATCTTCCTTCATTAGCATCTGCAAATGCAGTTTCAGAACTGAACAAGCCTAAAATACAATTGGTAACTGAAAAATTACACGAAGTTTTTTCTTCTCTAAGAGAACAAGAAGCTAGAGAAAATTATGATCCATATCAACCAGATTCATTTGTACAAGCCCTCAGAGATGTTAATACAACTTTTGAAGGTAACCAACAGCAAGATGCTCACGAATTGCTTGTTTGCGTACTTGACAACATTCGCGAAACTTTTCAATCTCTTGTTAAACAACGAGAAGCTTTAAAATGGAATGTTAAGACGAGTGCAGCTTTTGAAGCAGAAGCAGCCGCTGCTGCTGAATTAAAACGTAATGACAGTGGAAAACGTGGATCAAGAGGAAAGATTGTTGTTAAAAAAGGCAAAAAAGGTCAACAAACACGTTTATCCGCTGCACAAACGACCCTCAGTTTAAATGGAGGAAAATTTACGCTTGAAAAACAAAGTTCCGAAAATGGTGATTCGCAATTAGCAACATCACCAACAACATCGTCGCCGACAAATTTAGAGGTAGAAAACCAAAAATGTTTCATATCAGAGGACTTTGAAGGTGTCAGTCTTCTGCGAACAACTTGCCTGGAATGTGAACAGGTGACAGAAAGAAAAGAGACTTTTTGCGACATTTGTGTACCTGTTGATTGCGATCGTGGTGATAAAGGTATTTAAAAAAACGATATTAATTTAAATTCTTATTTTTAAATACAAAAATAAAAATTGTTATTTTACAGATGAGAATGGCAAACAATTAGATCCGAGTGCAATTTACAAAAGAGCAGTAGTAACTAGTGAGCTATTAGTTGACAAAAACAAATACTGGTGCTGCGAATGTTTGCGATACAATGAAGCTAGACGTGCTATACATTTTCCTACTCTACCAAGACTTTTAGTTCTTCAACTGAAAAGATTTACTTCTGTTTCTGGGTAAATTTAAGAATTTCCTTCAAAATGAGCTACTTTTAACATCATTTTTAATGTTATTGTATGCTATCAGTGCAATGGAGAAAATAAACAATCACATGCCAACGCCCCTAACACTCCAGTGCTTTTGCGAGGATTGTCTGGCAGCAGCGGATCAAGCAAAACTCGCAAATACTTCGATGACCAGCCAAATGAGCTCATCATCAGCTACATCGTCCGCTCAACAAAATGCATTACCGAAAAAGCGGCATGTTTACAATCTTTATTCTGTTATTATGCATCAAGGTGCGACGATGACAGCGGGACATTATGTTGCCTACACTCGATTACCTGGAGAATCTGCTAATACTGAGTACCTCGAGTGTGAACGCGACAATGTTCAGCGTCAGCAGACTTCGCAGGTAAATTCAATATAAACCTTTTTTTTACCTCAGATAGCAGAATATTAAACCTGATCAAATTGTAGGAAAGTCTAACTATTGGCTCACAATCGAATGGATCGCAAACACCACAACATGACACCAAAATGCCTATAACATCGCTGTTAACAACTTGCTTTGGAAACAAATCAAATCTTCATGAACCACATCTTCGAAGCAGCAAACAACAACAGCAAATGCAGCAGCAACAGCAGCAACAGTTGAAGAAAGAGGGCTGTCAAGGCAATGAGTGCTGCGGCATCAAACACATGGCGCGTCAAGAGACCGGAACTTGGCTCGAATGCGACGACGAAGCCGTTCGAGTCATATCGCTGCGGGAGTTTCAGGAAAAACTCGCGCCAACGCTACGTAATTCAGCCACGCCTTATTTACTTTTTTACGTTAAAACTGAGACTGGAACATGAGGCTAGTAAATTCACTACCAATGCATCAGACCCGATTACTTTGTAAATAATATCGACGACGATGATAAACCGAGCCATATGCTAAAAGGATAATAATTTATGGAAAAAAAGATCGGCTCAACAACTCGAAAAACACAATTTTGATGATGACTGACTATACTTTTGACGTTGGCTTTGATATGAGAAACAATTTGACTGATGCGAAATTTATTCAAAGAATTTCTCTGCTGAACACATCGCCTTAGATTCATATAAAGAATATACTTATAATCATATTCAGTAACACTTACACATCACAGGCTGATAAATGTATAGATTTAAATACGGGCTATTTAGAATAAATAGTGATTAAATAATTACAGGGCATATTCTAAAATTTCAAGAGGATAAAACAGTATATCGTATACACGCTGTTCAATGCAATGTTTCACACTTATACTCATACACATACACACATTCCATAACATCGATTCTTGTCGTCATCACAAAATACACATTATTATAAAAAATTCTAACCGTAGCATTGACATCTTGAAAGGAGGCTGTAGAAAAATATGCTTCACTGTTTCATTCGTGAAACTGGATATTTTTTTAAATCAGAGCCAATTGTTACTCAAATGTAAAATGTTGACGATTATACGAAGGTATCAATGACTGCTCGATCATAGTCTTTAAACTTAAAAAAAAAAAATCTCATGTTGGTTTCTAACAGTTAGTAAAAATGCAGTTATTGTAAAAAGATATTTTTTCGATTGGTGTAAGATTTAATCATATTGTTTTTTGGCGCGAATTCGAAGGCAATAACGTGTAAGAAGGTCTAGAATAGATATAATTTTCCTTATTTTTATAAAAAAAAATTGTGTGATAAAATATGGCGTTTTAAAGTTATTTTTATTGTCAGTTCACTTTTTATCAAAGGTAAAACGAATCTCGATTCAATACAAAACTCATTTTATCCTTTCCAATTAAAATTAAGTATCTACAGATCTATTGATAACTACTTTTTTAAAGAGTACCCGTTAATCATCTTAATAAATTAAATCGATCGACGGTGATGATACAATGTTAAAAATAATTAAATGATAACTTATAAATAATATGATTATGCATAGATATGTACCCGTGAGTGGGTATAAAACTCATACGAGATATACGGGAAAAAGACGAAAGAAAAACAACAATAATGGTGGTTATCATATGAACGACGCGAATATGCGATCTGTCACGTATAATCGATGACGCTGTAAGCGATCGAAACCCTATAATTACTTATTGTGTAAGAACAATTTTTCGGATCAAAATCCCTTCAAAGGCCTCAATGTTTCGCAAAACAAACAAACAAAAATTAGTGCTGCCTTGTGCATCTCTTCATGTAACATGTTGTCTACTTCTTTAATGTGAATAATTACAATGGTTTTGAATCGTCACCTATATTAGTTGAACAAAATATAATTTTATGCGAGTGAAAAGTGTACAGCTACGATACTGCGTTTTTTCATATAAAAAAGACTGATGTTCAGTCTGTGAATTGTAAAGCCATATTTATTATTATAAATTATTACGATTATTATACAATACAGTCTGTCAAAAAAGGGTATTACAATGACTGAGCATTTCTTTATCCACCAAAAATTCATATCGAGAAATATCAAATATGGACATCGATCGGGTACGATAGTATATGTAGGCTAGTATGCAAGTCACCGATTTCTACATCTACACATCGGGCCGATCTATATATCGAGCGAAGCACGGTATCGACATCGTCGTGTGTACGTCGCGCGTATATGCAACGCTCAATAATGGGGGTCAAATTCTATAAAAGAAGCCGCGCGTGACTGACTTATATGCTATACACCTGTAAGTGTCCGTAGGCATGGACAGGGCTGAGCGTACACCCACACTCCCTTCTAAACAACAGTTGAGTTTCGATCCTGAAACGGTTCACATGTACCCTTTTTTTTCTTATTTAGAAAATTATCAGCCACATGAAGTAAGAACTATGGATTTTATAGTTTGCCGAACATGCTAAGTTAATTGGTGAATCTTGGGAATTTTTCATTAATTCACCGAGGTGCAATTTTGGGGTAACCTATTACTATCATTCTTTTAGTTCGCTGGTTTGGTTTTCGATTTTCAAATGGTTTTCGCGTGGAATGCAAGCACGTTTGGAATTGTAAAAAAATGTAAAAGAATTTTTGGATTACGCGTGAAAATTAAATCCATTTATAATATTAAAAATTATTGACATTCGAAATGAAAAATTGTACGGAACAGAACCGAAAAAATCAATTTTACGATGCGCATTGAAAGAAAAACCGACCGTTAGTTTTTTCCACTTGAAAAGAAACGTTTTTTTTCATAAAATTAATTTATTAACAAAATTAGACTTCATTACCAAAAATTCAAATACTGTAATTCACGTGTTTGTTTTTGCATGACCGTCCATATCCGCGAGAGAGACATATCCATATATGTGTATGAAAACTCAAAATCTTCAAAAATGAATTATGGTAAGTTTTTTGAAAAAAAAATGAAATCATTTAAAATTATTTTAACATCACTATCATATGAATCTTTAATGTTATTTCTGCCTTTATTTTTTTACTTTTTTTATTACACATTCTTTTTACACGTAGACTCAGATATTGCTTTATTTACACGATCAATATAAGCACATCATGCAGTCAACAGTTGGAGAAATGACAGTATCAATAGCACAAAATATAACGCACAAACTGTAATAGCATTTCGTTTTAATTATTTTAAGCTTCGTTTAGTTTTTGCAGCCTTTGAACAATCATGCGAGGACAAGCTGCACTTTTCAATGGCCGAGTTTACACTTCATAATTATTTAAAATTAATAAATATTTCAGATCGAAAGGAAAAATTCAAAAAATTTTGCCACGCTAACAAATCACCGATTAAAGAAAAATACAGCCAGTTCGAGTTTCGGGTAAAAACCGAATTGACATAAAAAAAATGAAATACCATCAACAGGTTTCGGTGGATTTAGTGAATATGGTCTATACGGCAATCGCCTACTTAGCCGTGGCGGGTGCAGCTTGGTTATTTCTCAGGTTTGTGCAGGCCTGCTTCTGCCTACCCGGCCATCTCAGGCGCCAGAACAATGTGCAACAAATGTTGCAAGAAAAAGTAAGCCCCGGCATTAATCTTATTGTCTTATGCTTAAAATACGCGACACGTGAGCAACTGTCTCTGTTGTTCGAAATCCAGCTCGGACGTGTGGCTAATCGATGCGATTGATGTGTCCGCGAACTATAGTCTTGTCGACCTACAATATAATGCGAGCAAAAAACACAGCTAAAAAGTATCGTTCGGCCCACGGACAATTAACCGTTCACCACGTTACGCGCGTCGGTCAATTTTCATTATTATTGCCCTTGTGGCGATGGTTATTAAGTAAAAAAAAAAAAAAAAATTGTCACGCAGGTGGACAGTTACGAGCGTTACATACGCGACTGCGAGGCCAAGGAGGCAGCCGGTTTAGCGACCACCAGCAGCGGAAACAGTAACGACACCCGCAGCCTCGAGGAGCAGCAAAAGGAGCGAAAAGAGTGCCTGGACATGCTGAAACGCGAGCTCAAGCGCATACAGGAGGGTGGCGATCCCTACGACTTTGCCTATCTGCTGGACGAGGAGGAGAAACGACTGCTGGAGGACAGCGACAAGGAGGAGGACGACAATAAGAGCAACGAGAACAAGATCAAAATTGACGAGGATCAAGACCAGCCTGATGCCGACGACGATTTGGCAAAGTCCGATGACGATGAGTCCGAACCGAAGAAGGACAAGTGAACAATTATAAATCATATACAAATGCAGTTTATATATGGCATTTTCATGTACGTGTGATCGAATAACAAGTGTAAATGTATAAGTGTCTTCGTTGTAATTAGATAGCTGCAGATTTACTTTTTGATTCCTATCAATTGTGGTTCACACTTTTTCAATTTTTATCGCAAGATGGATTCACCATAAAGTGCCTTTGAAATTAGCGCTCATTTACTTAAATATATATACCTACTAAATGAATCCATACCTCATTTACGCCAGTAATTTTCAACAAACCGATGTAAATATACTGTGTTCTATCAGTGGAAACTAATGATGCATTGCAAATTTAGCTGGTAGTAAAATCGATGATTATCAATACAATAATCACTACTAATTTTCTTAAACTAATTTCACTGAAGATGTTGCCGCACGAATATTGCGATAGTAACAATGTTCAAATGGAGTATAGGTAAATACAAAACGAATCGAGCTGTATCTCTGTGAAAGCTCTTCGATTCACCCTTGTACTATAAAGCCTCTCACATGCATAAATATAAATCAATACAAGTGTGTGTAATATTTTAACTATGATGATTGTTATAATTGATTACTTTCATTTTTAATTAAAACTGTATGGTAACATGTATAATTTATTTGTAAATTGGGTTTAATTTATTTTCTTAAAATAAATAATTATTCATTAAATATTATCTTCAGTATATCCGATCAAAGTTTCTCTGAAATCATCATGCACGTTTCATGCAGAAAAAACGACTATGATTGCATGATTATTCTAACGAGTAACAGTTGAATAATGCCCTCGATAACGTCTAAGACTTTTTAATGAAAAAAAAAACATACGATAATAAGCGTTTTAGATAGTGTTTAAATACAATTTTCATTCAATTTTTGGCATCTTTGGCTACATCCACAGGAAAAATGTTATTTTGAAATTATAGTTAAAATCTCAGCTCAATCCGTTTAATATTCCCGAGAATAATTCATCTAGATAATTTGAAATATGTTGTTCCACCGTTGTTGATACCAAAAAAGAGCTTTGTACAAAGAATAATATCAATCTTTTCAAATGCCTAGAATGGCTTTACCCCTGAAAACTGCCAACAATTTTTGTCAACCTAATTTTTCAAGTTGTAATTTAGTACCCAATTATGATGATTTTATTAATTATCGTAATACCAGTTTTGAACTAATTCGTATAATTTTTCTGAAACCCAAAAATATTTCAACCCATTAATGCCGAAACAGACCTGATGTAAAAATGCTGCTCATTGTTGTTTGCTTTAAGCCACAACCCTTTCTTAGAGGTAAAATGTAGGAGTTAAATTTAGAAAAAATGTAGTAAGAAATAATTCATTTTGGGATAAACCCAATAGAAAACTATTTGCAAAATCTAGAAACTGTTGTTTCCAACTTTTTCAAGACAAAAGGAAAAAAATTTTCCACCTAAAAGTTGATTTTTTTCGAATGTACCAGTAGGCCCTGCTTCAGATACTCTAGGTTAATCAGTTAAAATAAACTCGTTTTTACTACCTCTTTATCAAAATTTAATTTTTGTTGATATAAAAAACTATGAGCAAGTTAGATCAAGTAAAATAAATTTGACGCGCTATCTCCAATGTTGGTTTGCGCTTGCGCAATCTCATAACAAACGTCAAAATTCAATCCAGCTACAAAACGGGCCTAGTGTAATTGTGTCTGTGCGTGAGACTGAACTCTGCGTGGATTGTCCTGTTACTTTTGTTGATGTTGTGATAGTGGGTGTCTGTATGACAGCATAAAAATTTCGTCTGCCTTTAACATTTTCCGAATCGAATTGTTTAATTCAATAAGTATTCAAATTTTTCATAATGGCAGAATCCGAACCTATGGAAGGTTTTATTTGTCCTATTTGCATGACCGATTTTAAAACTCCTGTACTTTTGACAAAACATTTCGAAGAGTATCACAAAGATGATCCTGAAATACTTCGCTCTCTCAAAGGTTCATATAGATTTTACTTCACAATTAACTATTAATACGTATGATTTAATTATTGGTAATTTTTTGTATTTTTTTTTTTTTTTGTACACACTTTTTTCAGATTTATTTGGAAAGGCTAAAAAGAAAATATTAAAGCAAGACGATGTAGGTGATTATCCAGATGCTATTATAATAAAAAATCATAAACATAGCCTAGAAATCGATTGGGGTCCACAAGATATTGGTAATATTTTTTGAAAATTCACAATTGGAATTGGCTTAAAATGATTTTGAATCTCAATTTTTTTTGTTTGATGCAGGTCACATTAGATCTCATACAAAATATTTTAAAGAAATTAGAAATACAAGATTGGAAAGATTTACCACTGAAAATAATAAATTACTAATAAGACTGGATAAACTTTTAAATCAATTGCCTACTGATCCTATAGAAAGAAAAGGTTTTGATACATCATTTTTAAATGCTTGATACTTGAAAGTTTTTAAAGATGTTACTATCGTTTCAGCTTATGAGCAAGCTATAGTCCCATGGATGGATGACAAAGATGCTAGATTGTGTCTTACTTGTGCAAAAAGTTTTAATTTAACTAGAAGGAAACATCATTGTAGACTTTGTGGAGTTATGATGTGTCATGGTTGCAGTTTATTTTTATCATTAGAAAAAGCTCGTATGTAAATTCATATTTCAGCCTCAGAAATTATAAGTTTTTATTAAAAATTTTCATTGCAGGTAAAATAATTAGCCCAGTATCGGTTACTCAAGATGACTCAGCTCTCTCGCCAACAACTGAAAATAAAAGTTTTACAAATCGATTTGTACGCACAGGAATAGGTCTTACTAAACTTGTGCGATCACCTTCAAGTGGTAGTCTCAACACTGTTCTCTCCATGATGAGTGATTCCAATGCAGAACAATTTTTTAGAGTTTGTCAGCACTGCATGAACTTACTTGATTCTCAAGAAAGGTTGAAAGCTAGGCACTTTGAAAAACCTATTGTCTATCAATATTATGAAAAAATGCAGTCTCAAATTAAAGATGCTAACAAATTGTTAGATACTTACAACAAAATGTGGCAGTCCCTCAATGAAGGAGAATCTACTTACAGATTGGTTGATGCACAAATGGTCAGAGGCAAAATTGCTAAAATTGGTGATAATATTGATGTCATCAGTAAAAGAATAGCAACACTTGTAACTATCAGCGATGATAGTTCGGCAATGTTGAAACAAGAGTATAGATTAAATCAAATGGTACGATCTTCAGCAATGTTGTTTTTAAAAAATAACTTATTACGAGCGCCACCAGTTCCGACAGAAGAAGAGTATGAAAAAATCAAACGAGATAGGCAAGAAAGAATAAAAGCACAAATAGCATATGAGAGACAATTAGAGCAACAGCAACTGGAAAAGCAAAGAGAAATACAAAGAGAAAGACATCAAGATCGCAGCATTATTAAAAGTCCTACAACCCCTACTAATCAGGTAAGATATTTATTTAAATTCTTCAAATAAATTATCTCAACATGCAATTTTTTTCAATTAAGATGATTCTGGATCAGTCGCAAGGCTGGGGTACTTCAAATCGGCCTACTGGAAATATGATGATTTCATCTACTTCTATAGATCCGTTCGTTGAACAAATGAGTAATTTAAAATTTTATATCAAACAAGCAAGAGAAGAATGTAAGTTTGAAGAAGTTGCTACTTTAGAAAAAAATTTGAAAGAACTCCAAAGTGCCTACTTTGCTATGCAGCAAAATGATAATAATAGTCAAGAGTAATTATTGGAACAATATATATTAGCATGACGTTCTTAGTAGAGTGTATATAATAATTATAATTTCGTTACTTTCATTCATAATTTATTTAAAATTCTCTTAATATATATTCTCTTTATAAAAATATAACTATTGACAGAAAATAAGATTAATTTGTAAAAAAAATATTACATATAGAACATGTAAAAGCATTTAAAATATAATGTGAATTTTATTTTCTTAAAATGTTCTTATTAAAATTTTGAATAATAACGGGAAGGAATTCCTCGTCAATTTCTTCTGAACTATGATTCTGATTATGAAGTATTGTCTCTGCTACTTCTTTTGAATGCTTTGAAGGCGAGTGGGTCACATCACAGCTCACAGAAGATAAAGGAAACTCACTTTCGCTAGAAGTGGGTCCTTGAATAGTTATGTTTGGAATATCGACTCTAGAGATGTCAGGGGTATCAGCTGATAAATCAGGAAGTAAATCAGGATCCGGACTCATTTTAAACCCTGATATACTTTCAACGTTTTTGGATTTTGAAGATTCTTTGAGAGATATTCCATCGATCTCGTCTATTATGTCTTTGTTGTCTTTTTTGTTTTGTGTAGCAAGATAATGGTGCGGATTAGGACTTAATGTATCTGAGAAAATTGATACTTCCTTTGCTTCATCAATAACACATAAAGGAAATTCGCCAGCATTTTTTTCTTTATAGTTCTGTCTAGGTGGCGAAGGACTTTGTGCTGAAGTAGAACTTGCATTTGAGCCATGTGAATTTAATGCCTCAGCCATTATTTGCTTTTCATGTGCCATTTTTTTTTGAAAACTTATTGATTTTGCTAGCATTTTTTCCAATATAAACATTTCATTAGGGCTATCAGTAGATGGACTTGATGAGGGACTGGTATAACCATTAGTTCTATGTGAATGGTTTTCTCTACTTCTTTTTTGTGATGGTTCTTTCATTTCTCTTTCATTATTATCTAATGTTCTTTGTTCGCCATCTAATGGAATATAACTAAATGGTGAAAAATTATTACTTTTTATACATGTGTCTTTTGATACATTAAGTGTTGGTGACTTGAAAAATTCTTGTTTTTGATTCTTTTTATCTTGTTTTATTAAATTTTTTTCATGATTTATGCTCAGTTTTTTCGTCTCATTGTCTACACTATCTAATATTTGATTTATTAGATCTGGTGAAACATAGCTAAACATAGACATTTTATTTGTTGATTTATTTGATAAAAGTGACTTGAAAAACTCTTCTCTGAGACGTCTTCCTCTTGTACGAACTTTAATGTCGCTCAACTCCTTTTCTTCTTCTTGACTGGGTGAATTATTATCTGGTTTCAATTTTTCATTCTCTTTTAATGCATTACTTTTTAATGCATTTTTTTCTGCAATTTTTCTTTTATGTTCTTTTCGAATAGAAAGCATTTCTTGTTCAGATTTAACAGCCTCTCTACAATCCTGGAGTCTTTCTATGGTTTTTTGAATTAATGATTCACTGGCAACGTTGGCACTTCGCCATCTTTCTTCTATTAGTGACAGTGGAACATCAGGATCAAATAATTCATTATATTCTTTTGCAGCATTTCTTTGTTCAGGAGTTAAAACTTGAAGCGATCCTCCTGCAACATCTTTTGGTTCTTCCTTTGCTTCTTCAAGAACAAACAATGGAATGTCCCTTGTATCCACTTCATTAAGAACTTCTTCTGGTAATTCAAGAATATCTATAATTGAGCGTATAATACTTGAGTCATCTTCAGGTGAAGACGGAGTCTGAATGTTGGTACCCGCAGTTGACATCTGTAAAAAATTATGATATTATAAAATTTTTGTCAATAACTGATGTCATATTTTTATGATTTACTTCTTTTTTGGGAGTGATTGAAGCAACAGCTGGCCGTTTTGGGAAATCATTGTTAAGATTCTGAAAAAATGTATAACGGTTAATTAAAATTGTACAGATACATTTTTGTTGTACAATAAATCAAAGATACCTGATGAATATTCATTGGTAGATTGGAAAATTTCATAAAATCATCAAGAGAAGGTATCTGAAAAATAGTTGTAATTAATAACTGTTACTATTTGTTTTAGCTTGGTACAAAATATCAAGAGGTGCGGTAGCACCTAGCCGGCAAAGTGTAAAAAAAAAATTATTATTTTTATTATTACCATTACCATGTTTCCTTGAAGATTATCAGCTTTGCCTAAATTGACGTTACTCAATTTAATAAGATCAGTGAGTATAGGTTGTTCCAATAAATATTTGATTCCTTCCACCTGAAAACAAATATAAATTTAATTGCTTTTACTCTCAAAAAGGTTTCCTTCATAAATACAAAATTTACCTCTTCATCATCTGGTTCAGGAAATACCTCATGAACTTTTGGTTTTACATTTCTAGGTTTCTTTTCTTCTGGTTTATTTTGCAGTTTGAGACCTTTCGGCTTTGGTGTTGCCTGTTGAAAATTAAATATTGATTTAACTATAGCAAGAGATTGCTCCGTTGTGATTTCATTATTATTTTTAGGTGATTTTTCTACACGTGAAGTGGGTAACTTTTGTTGATCATTTATTAGCTTCATTAACTTCAATTTCTCTTCAAACTCAGTCATATCAACAGGTGCTGCAGGTCCTGTTTCTGGCCTTGAAGGCTTATTAGCTAGAAATATTTAATTAATAAAGCTCAAAAACAATTTATGGGCATAGATATAAATTTCATCATACTAAAAATAAGCATACTTTTAAGTATGTCTGCAAGGTAATCAGCAGCTCGATAATTTTGCATTTTAATACACATGGACATTAGTTGTTGACAGGTAGGTCTCTTTTTCCCCCATGTGCCCCATTCATTCAGAAAAATCTCAGCCGCTGAAATTTGTTTTAATTTGCTTTCCTGTTCAATGCATCTGAAAAAATAAGTATATTTCTAAAATATTGCTGAAAAATAAATTCAAAATTTGAAATTAGGCTAGGTTATGTGTATTTTTTTGCCAACCTGACTTGATCCAGATTAAACAGATTTTCCTCTTCGCAAGATGAATCGAGCATAAGTCTTTTCCACGAATCGAGGGTCGTCAAGTGCCAAGCTATTTTGTTTAATTCGGAGGGTCGGAGCTTCCGAATCTCCGTGTCAGGAGTAATTTGAGCTTGTACTGGTTGCGAAGATTCATCCATATTTACAAAAAATTGTATAAAAAGCAAACTAACGAACAGCAATCACTCGGAAAAGACACTTTACGAAAATGGTATCGAGCACCTGTAGGATTGGTCGAACAATTACTTGCACATTTTTTTTGAAAGAAATGGCAAAACGAAATGAAGTCACTCAACGATCTCGCGATTCAGTCTACCTCTCGATACTTGCAAAAACACTCGTCGTCTCTTATTATGACAAGTCTGTTGTACTATACGAATTTAAAAGGCTTGCCATAAGAGTCTTTTAGTGCGTAAACAACAACATCGACCACTTCATGTTATTCACGAACGTCGAGGTAGCGAAAAATAAATATCGTGAGATCTTCCATGAAACGACTTTCGCCGCTCATTCAATTATAAACATATGGGCGCAGCAGCTAATACGAGGCGAGTGACGTCAACCGATCATTAGCCGATCTACTCGAGCGATGGCGAGCCCTTGCATGAAATGGGAACGAGGGAAAGGAAAAATGGTTGAGACGGCTACGATGCGGATCGATAAAATACTTGCTCTTTATTGAAAAAAATTGACGAATTACATATTTTCATTACGTTTAGTGAATGTGTGAATGTGTGGTGAGACATGTTCATGTGTCATCATAACAATAAATCTTACAAGATACATGCGTATATTTATAACTTAGACTATTATTTCTTTTGGATTTTTAAGCTTAAAATTAATCAATAACAGCGTAGTAGAATATTCATATAGAAATTCTCTCATACATTTATTTTGAAAATAAGACTAAGATTAGATGACAAAGGTCTCCCTCTATGTATTTTGATCGGGCGATGTATTGTATAGCTTGGCGCCGGGTTTTTCCCTGAGTCACTGCTGGACTCGAGAATCGACAAATGGGGAGAACTTTGGTACGCGATCGTTGGCACGTTATTTCGAATGTAAAAAATCACTATAAGATATGTCGAAGTTATTTATGTATTGAACGATTGGTCGAAAAATATTTATACAGCTCATTATGTAATAAATAAAATAATGTACCGGTGATGGACAATTGCGTGATAAGAAGGGGCAAAAATTACATAATGCGACGCGGTGCATTTTTATCCAGAAGTGAATAATCGACACCCTGCAATGGCGTATCTTCGCGTTGGACATTTTTTCATCGAGATGTTCGGTTTGGCCGTTAAAAAGTTACGAGCCGCTAATTTAACTCGATGGACTGTTGACGGCTTCGGTGGTCGTGCTGGTCGTATCGTTTTGCGCCGGTGGCTTCTCTTGCAGCTCCAACCAGGGCATACGTTTCTGTAGCTCCAGTCTGAAAGATCGATAACACGGATTGAGTAAATCGCGCGAACCCGATATAGCGAAAATCCAAAGCGTCGTTGTTTGCTCACCTGTATCGGGGGTGACTGATGGCGTAGACGTAGGGGTCGAGACAAGCCACGAACTTGCAGCAGCAGGCCGGTATCATGGTGACGGCCGGGGTGAGCAGAGCTTTGTTGCCGAACGCCCCGATGAGCGACATGACCCCGTAGGGGGTCCACGAGGCGACGAACAGGAAGCAGATGGTGATGGCGGCCTTGGCGATGCGCACCTCCGCCGACTCGGCCTGGGCGTTCTGATTGCTGCGCAGACTATCGACGTTCATCTTCTTGGCCTGCTCGCGCAGATTCTTCTCGTGGCTCATGACGTGGCCGACGATCTTGCTGTAGAAGAATACTATCAGGGTCATGGGCAAGCAGTAGGAGAAGGTGAAGATGGTGGCGGTGAAGTAGCGTATCTCCGGACTGTCGGTGATGTAGTCGAAGGTGCAGCTGGTGAGGAAGCCCTCGGGCACGTAGCGGCCCCAGACGCCCATCAGGGGCATCAGGGCCCACGGCAGCACGTACGTCCAGATGGCCGTCACCAGCATGATCACTTGGCCGCGGGACAGCTTTCCATCAAGCGGATGGGCTATCGTGCTGCGCGCAGAAGAATAAAATCGTTGAGATCGCTAACTCGAGCATCGTGAGTAGATCGGTATGGGGCCAGTGTTACCTGTAACGATCGTAGGCGATCGCGGCGTTGCTCATCGAGGCTCCGATACCGCTGAACGAGCCGATGGTGCCGAACACGAGGCAGCCCATGTTACCGAGAGCGAAGCCCGTGTGAAACGAGTTGTAGATGAAAATCGGCGTTTTCACCATCATGAGGAAGTCGCAAATGGCCAGGTTCACGACGAATATGTTGGACGGCGTTCGCAGTGACTTTGCCCTATATATCGCCAATTGCACAAAGTACCATCAATTGCGTCGCATCGATTATTTCAAGGCCTCGCGCGGATTACGCGCGCTTAATCTCTCACACACTGCTTCAGGCAGTGGATTATTTATTACTTACGCGCAAAAGATCCATATGACCATACCGTTGCCGAGCAGCGAGATGAAGGTGAAGAGTATGTAGAGCAGAGCGAGCAGATAGTGCAGGGCGGGATTGGGCTCGGGGAAGCCGAGCCAGTGGTCGGGTATGTGCTGCAGCTCCTCGGGTGGCACGTTCCAGCCCAGCATGCGGGGTGGTCCACCGGCGCCGATGTGGCCGCCCCCAGGCGCGTACGACATTCGCGCCTCCGCCGACGAGCTCGTCACATTCCAATCCAAGTAACCCATTGTATCCTTCTATCTATCCTCTGCTGCTGCTTGAGAATGATCCGAGCGTTACCCGACGCGTGCACTTTACACCATTTCCAATGACCGACCGAGACGTCCCGATGGAAAAGTCGGCTTTTTATAGACTCGCCGCGATCTGCCCAACCGATGTACGGATTCGAGAAAATGAGCTAAAAGGGCTTCGGATTAGACGTTTTTCGTGTATATACCGAGAGGATTATCCCTCTCTCTCGCTCGCTCGCTCGCCTCTGCGCAGCGTTGTGTGCTGATGTACCCTCGATCGGGGTATATAGATCAACGGCACAAATCCGATTCAAAGTCAAATCCATTGCCAACTGTTTCTTAATGAGTTGACTCTAGCTTTCTCCCTTTCTCTCCATGATAATTAGCAGCGATCGATTCAATGGTGTTTTCATCAATGACAAATTCCATGAATTATTTAAAAAATATATATCACTTTATTTCATAGTGTTTCGTGTGCACATTGATTTTGATAGTATAAATCGACATTGAAAATCGTTGAGTTAACAGCAACACAAGAGATTCGCAAAATACATAATTTTTTGGCTTGATAAATCTAAAATCTAGGCTGAAAATAATTGGTTGAGATTAAAAAGAAAAAAAATTCTGACGTCGTCCGTGCAGATTAAGACATTGTTTTAATGTGTATGCAGAGCAAGCGCAAACCTTCACGTAATAAATAAGCCTTACAAAACTGTCACCGCACGGCTGATTTAATAGCTCGAGTCGCGGAATTATACGAATTATACTGTGTCATTGGCTTATATACTGCAAAAAAAAGAGCAGTGTTGTCTGTACACACGTTAAGCGGATGTATATCAATTTTGTTGTTTTTTTTTTTTTGCTGCTCGTTTATTTATTTATTTTTTACATTATATACTACTGGCCAACCTTGTACTTGACTACTTCACGCTGCGAACAAAAAAATTCGTTGCTAAATGGAACTATATTTAAGATTAAGTTTTTGAGCGTTTCGCTACATAAATCACTCGCGGTCTCCTTTGCATTACAAATATGTACAATTGGTATAGCTGGCGTCGTTTATCAAAGTTTCGAGGAGACACAAAGAGACGCGCATTTGAGCTGGGGCTATCCTCTGCCTTGTCGCTCGGTGGAATCGTCGGCCAGGGTGTATGCCGGCAAATAGCAGAGCGGATTGTTGGGATGTTTGAGCAATGGGTTTTTCATGGTGGTGCTGCGACTTCCGAGGCTCGTGTAACCCTCGTCGTAGAGCGAGCAGTAAGGCACTTCGTGGTCTAGCAAAAATTTCCACACCTATGCGCGAAAAGTAAACTGTTACAAAATCAAGAAGAAAAAATGACTTGGAAATCGATGTGTAAGTCTTACTTGACTGTAGGACCACTTGAGAATGGGACAGACTCGCATCAATCGGGGCCAATCGGGATCGGTCTGGGTAAAAATGTCGAGCCTCTCGCTGCCAGGATCGCCCTTGCGAATACCCATGAGGCAAGCTTTCAATTCTGGCTTATTTAAAATGAATTCGGTCAGCACTCGGCGCATGGAGCCGCTGCGATGTACCATTTGGACACCATAATAAAAGGAAGCGTCGTCGACGAAGGTCTTGACCTCTTCGAAATCGTCGTCGGACGTAACGTAGAGGCAGATGGGCGGCGGGACTTTTCGCATCTCGACTACGATCGCGACGAGATGTAGCACAGCCGTACAGTCCTTGCCGCCATTGAAACTCAGAAATATCTGGTTCGGCTGGAATCTGACAGAAATAAATCCATCGTATCATCGCCCTATGAAATATCGTTTTCTATAAGTTTTTTTTTAAAGCTTACTGATCGTAGCAGCGATGTATCGCATCGATAGCGACATGCTCCTCAGATTGAAGAGAATCGAAATCTTTATTAGCCATATCGGAGTCGAACTTTTTCCACAAGATTTTATCCATCGGTATCAATTGTTCGATCTCCCGTTTGGCTTGTCGCATAGCTTTCCAGTCTCGCGATTCCAGCGTGATGAGCGTCCGGACCGGTGGAGGCTTCTGAGGATAACTACCTATAGCGACCTGGGGCAGCCACTTGTCGACCACACTATCGAGATTGTTGGAAATGAGATCGAACTCGTCCATGTTGATGTCGATACTGCACGAGTGTAGTTTGACACCGTAGTCCAGAAGTGCACACACGTGATCGCAGGCCTCTTGGAAATAACGAGGCGAGCCCGGCAGCACGTACACATTGCCAACTTTTATAATCGGAAACGGTGTTGAAGCTGGAGAAAAAAAATTACATTTACATGTTTACGACTTACTCATAATTACTCCGTTCGCGACGTCAGCTTTTTTCGTCGCTTCGTTCTTTCGAGTTCGCTTGCATAGGCTATTAATGAGTAAAAAGATCATTACATTTCTTTCCTTCTTCCACATTCAGACGTTTGATGCCTATGACCTCGCAAGGGGAGGGCGCCACAGCGAGTCGTTTGGCCGGAACCGAACCGGGAAAAAGACCTTCCATGTAGCTCAGCAGCTCCTTATTAATACTCGTTTCCAAACCGAACCCTTGGGCTACAGCCTCGTAAGTGATGTCGTCGTGCGTAGGTCCAACACCTCCGCACGTGAAGACGATCGAGAATGCCTGGGACGCATGGTGTACCTCTTCGGCGATTATCTCTTTCTGCGACGACAGCCCATATTTTTTAAATCGATCAAAAATGAATTATGATTATCGCGTATTCACAGTACCTCGTCGGGAACGATGAAAACCCTTTTGAGTTCCAAGCCGACTTTTCTGAGAGCCTTGGCCAGATACAGTGTATTAGCATCTTGCACGAGTCCCTTTAGTATTTCATCTCCGATCACGATTAAAGCAATCTCGGGTTCGACCGACATCTTTACTGCTCGTCTTTTCGACCACTGAGCATAGAATTATAGAAATCGATCATTGAGTATTGTTGAGGATATTGATGTGAAAACATAAATGAAAACAGTACAATTATATTCGTATAAAGTATTTACATTTTATTATTATTATTATAATTATTATTTTAATCGTTATTATTATTTGTCAGTTAACAAAATCAATCTCACAGCATGTACAAAATAACAATCAATAACATTAAATACTTATTTACTATTATTAAATAGTTTAAAGTTGCATGGAATCTAACATTTTCAAGACTTGTTCTTTAGTTCCACTATTATCATTTGTGAATTTAGACTTTGCGATGAGTGGAGTGACAGTGCCTGATTTTTTAATGTTTGTTTTTGACCTATAGACTTCTTTGCTGAGTTCCTTCAACTGCTTATTTATCATATTTGTTTTTTCGCTGTTCAATTTGCTACCTTGTCCTAAATCCAACTGTGTACATATTCATAATTAATATATTTGATTTTTAAAAATCTGCCTTTTTTTCTATATTATTTATTTAACTTACTTTTCTCTTGAGAGGATTTTTATTTTGTTTATGAGACTGAGCTTTGGCCTTTTTCGATTTCTTTCCAGTAACTTTGAATACATTCTTGTTTCCTTTGTTCTTTTTCTGGTTTCCTTTCTGTCCCTTCTTTCCCATTGTTTATTCCTAGAACATCGTGACAATCGACTGTATTAGTATTTTCAAATTTTGTTTTTTTTTTAGCTGGCTCCTCCATATTGTCAATATTTTGACCCTTTAATATCTCTTCTACTAGTAAAAATGAAACTCTCATCATTTCCTTGCATGGTGCTACATTTCTAACATGATGAATATTAATTAAGGCTTTCTTTGGAACTTCAACACCTAAATTATGCTCAATCAACTGTTTAGCCATTGCTTTAAAATCATCAGTTTTAGCTGCTTTAATAAAACAATAAACATGTACAATTGGTGGTTTTGCCTTGATTTTGTTGATTTCATCTATGCTTAACCAATTTTTAGTAAAAACGTCAAGAAATTCAACAGCTAGAGCTGGTAGATTCATTGTTATGTGTTCTTGACCCATATTAGCATCGTGTCTTTGTTTTAGTATATTTTTTTTTACATCATTCATTAAAAATTCTCTACCATCTTTGTTAAATGCTGTTAAGTTTTTAGTAACTTTATTTAATTTAGCATTATTTACAAGCCATTTGTAAGATTCAGGATTTAAATCATTAGCTAGAACACAAACTTTTTTGCGAGCAGCTGGTATTGAAAATGGACCAACTCCAGCAAACACATCATACAGTACATCACCTGCTTTAAGTAATTTTACAATTGCTTCATGCTCTGTAGCTAGTCGTGGATTCCAGTAAACTTTAGAAAAATCAAATTCAAAAGTACAATTACTTTCCTTAACCCTGACAACAGTATTAGGTTCCCCAACTAAAATTTCCATAGCAAAATATCTGTAAGTATTGTCTATCTCATTGAGTTTATTAACAACTGTTTTTGCACTTGGTATTTTATCAAGTAATACTTGACCAATAACACTTTTATAAGGTAATTGTTCATCTCGAAGATTCAAGTGAACAATGTGGCCAATAATACTATATGAAGTAGGAACTTCTATTTCCTTAGGAAGTATAGCTCGAAGAATTTCTTCTCTTGTCCAGTTTTCATATGAAAGTTCCAAATCTTTCTCACAGAATAATTCGCTCCACCTGATAGTTTCTTTAAGTGTAGGTGTTATATTTGAAATTTCCCGTGGATCTAGATGAATCACAATTTGTTGTGTTTTTTCGTCTGTTTGAACTGGTCTAAATTTTGGTAACTTTAATAAGTACTTCTTCAACTGGTTAACAATTTGATCTGTTTCTTTGCTCGGTAACATCAAGCAAGGCACTTTTTTAAGAGTTACATTGAAAGCTTCATAATCTACTTTTTTTTGACTCTGAAGAGAAGATGGAGGAACCAGCAAGGAAGCCATAGCGTATTGGCAATAATTATATGGAACTCTCAAAATGCAAGCTGCTCCAAACTGAGCTAAGTGTCTTGATCCAAGCATAAATTTTCTCAGTGATCTCTGCACCATGTATTGTACCCTTGAACAGGAGTTCAAGTTTCGACATTAAATTTATGTTAAGTTTTGGATAAAACTATTAGCACAGTTTAGGAGAGCATATCTCGCCAGCCATGAGAGTTTCATTCTGTAGTTTCATGTCAAACATTTAAAGGCAAAATAAATGAAATTTTATTTCATAAAAAAAATGACATGGTATGATGGTGCTTGAAAAATGAATGATTTATATTATATCTGATAAATACTAGTTTTGAAATAAACTTGAAACGTATCCTATTCAATAACAACGATTAATTACACGTGGTGCACGACTTTGCATTGCAAGGTCATTCCAATTTAACGTCGACAATTGAATTCTACATTCAAGATAAGTTAGCGTAGTAATATGAAACGCAAATTTTTAATTTAAAAAATAATACCAATAGAAACGTGATAGCTATAATCTCTCATAACCTGACCAAGACATATTCCGCGTAAAGCGTGTTATATTGATAAGCAAAATTTAACTTGATTAAAGTTCAAACCTTATTCATCATGCGAAAACAATTAAAAATTACCTTTTGTTACACGAGTGTTGAAAATCCGTCGATCAAATTTATCACAGTAGCAATTTTATTACTACAGAATTTGTTTTATTGGAGCAAGCACTGCGAAGCAGACATGTAATTTCACTCGAACCACGAGGAGAGGACACTCGACGGAGACAGTCAGACAAGTGCAGCCACCTCACTGCAAATTAATAAAGTAAAGTGAAGTTGTCTTTATTTTGTCTGGCGCCACCACTGCGGCGGGCTTATTTACACTGCTGCTAAATTCAGGTTTGGATATCATTGTACCAGCTGACTCATATACTTGCCAATCTCCAGGCAGACTCTCCATCTATTTTGAGCTTTTCTCTTTCTTTCTCTTTGTCACTCGGCAATCTCTTTACCGAGGCGATACTTTCATAATAGGATTATGCGAAAGCATTAGTCAATAAAATAAAGGTTTATCGATGGCGCTGAAAGTTCGACGTGTGTACGGTAAATTTACTAAATTGATCGTTGTTAAAGTTATCCCTTTGGTTTGAGGTAAAGGAATAATTTAAAGAGTAGAATAAATAGCAAACGCAAAATATGACAGCAGAAACCAATGCCGTGGGGTACGCACCCCTGCCACAGAGCTTGAGTAGTAACAGTGACAATAGTGACGACGAAGATGATGTTCATCACGAACATCGGCATCACCCGAATTTCCAAGTACATTTGGAGCGCAATGATTCTGTACTTTCAAGAGAAGATGACCAGTCGAGAATCAGCGTAAGTTGCAAGCTCATTGATTTTAATTTTTTTATCGATTTTCTCACTTCTTGTTTTGAAATCGTCAAGACTTATTGGCACTTCTGCAAGCAATAATACTCTGATCGCTTATGTTTTAAAAAGTTTTATTTTCATTTCAGGATACCACAGCAATATGCCAAAATGGAAGGTTTTATCCTTTGGATGAAACGCGAAGTAATTTAAATAGAACAAGGACCAATAGTTCATTTACTTACAGTAATGATAATGTTCCAATTATGATACTCGATAGCCAAAGTAGAAATGATTTCTGGAAAAGAAACCAAATGTCCTTACTCAGAAAGTTATCTATTCTAGCTTCAATACTATTGTGCATATTAGTAATAATAATATTTTTGTATGCCTTGCCTTGCAGTAGTACATCCTCGTGTACTCCTAAAACTTCTTCTGTAGCATGGGACAGGACTTTACAGGGCATTGGTAATTTTTCAACAGACCATTTATAACATTAATTTAAATAAAAAGTTTTGATAATTTATGATTATCTTTTCAGAAATACTTGGTAGAATATCAATTACTCCAAATAATTTGATATTTTTAGCTAAAGTCCAACAATATGGTAATACCAAAAATTCATCTATGTATATTACAAAAGGTGGAGTTTTAGCCATGCAGAGTACAACTGGTACACCAGCCTGGCAGCGTCCTTTAAAAGAATATCCAAAGGAAATAGACTGCGAGATGCATGACACAGATGGCTCAGGCCAATCTGACTGTTTAATAACAGGGGAAAATGGAATGCTTGCCTGTGTAGATCCTCTATCTGGCAAAGAGTACTGGTACTCTGAAGTACCCACATATGAGACTTTGCCGTTGCCAATGCCTGATATTGATGGAGATTGTATTCGTGATCTTATAAGCGTTGAAGAAAAAAATGATAATAGAAGTATTGTTTTTTTGTCAGGAACATCAGGAAAATTGATATATAGACTATTTGTGCCAGAGTGTCATGAAATTGAGTTACATAGTATCAGTTCAAACTTTGTACTTTCTTATACTTGTGATGATAACTCGACTGACTGTAAGTCTATCCAATTAATATAAAATCAAACTGTAAGATAATTTTAAACCAACCCTTTTTTTATATTCAGATTCTCATTTACTTCAATTGCAAGATATTGTAAAACCATGGAAACCATGCCAAATTCCATCAGAAAATTCAACTGTATCTTACACTTATCCTTCTCATAGATATGCTGATGTTTGGGATTTGACAGAACATCATCGATTGCATGTGCGAAACACAATTGTTAATGGTACTGCATGCCCTTATGCTGATACATGCAGAAGTAAAGTTCAATTAACACTCAAGTATGGTAATAAATCCCTTGATATTTGGAATCATACAGCAACAGATTCGTTCGTTTCGCAACCAGCAAGAATGAATATTACAGAAGTAGAACATACCACAGGTTTTGCTGTGAAATTTTGGAATTGGACTGCGACCGAAATAAAAAAGGTTCGTTTAAAATTTCGAGGTTTTTTAAGTACCATAAATAAACCAATAAAAACTCTTATTCTACTAATTTTTGCAGAATGAAACTTATTCAACAAAGTTACATCAACAAAAATTTAGTGAACGTGTAACTATTGTCTATGTGAATGGAACCGATGTCCACGCAATGAACGCCTCACAAATTGAAATAAATCAAATATGTAAAGGGCTCGACTGTCAGCCTAGCCTTCCGCAAGAAATATACTCAATAGCAATAGCTGATATTAACGAAGATGGTATTTTAGAACTGATTAGTTATCGTACAAGTTACAGTTCCGACAAGAACATAAATACAGCCACGTTAGCTTCCGTAATTCAAGTGATAAAACTTGATGCCGTATTTTAACTTGAAAAATGATTTAGTTACCAAATTATACCTTCCTATTGAATTTCATGAAGCTATATCTAGATCCTGAAAGTTTTATCAATAAGCGTTTTATGATTTTTACTGAACTGCCATTGATCTGTATTTTACCAAGTATTTTCATATTTATAAGTTTCATAACTTAATTTTTTGAACAGCCATTTTCATTAAAAAAATGAAAAAAATTGCATTTTCACTGTAATTGTATTGCAGTAATTTCAATTAATTTTACTATGAGAAAGTCAATTTGTACCTTTTTTTTATTAAAATCAGTCAAATGAAAAAAATTTTCCTACAAATGCAAGATTTTGAACTTGTAAATTTGTTAATTTTTTATGCATCAGTCGTGATTAATTGATAAGAAAACTTCTGATAAATTTTAGATTTCAATAGTAGACCATATGTACACAAGATTTATTGTTGTTATAAATTTAATGTATATTCATAGTGACTTCAATGAAAGTTCAATTTCTCCATTACCTGTAAATAGTCACAATAATTTAAGTTGTTTGATAGTAAATCAAATATGTGTTGTTTTGAATTGTGCATAGAATATATGGGTTGCCAAGTGATTGTGGCCATGTTATAATTTTAAAAACAAAATGTTAAATATAAAAATAAAAAATAAATACTTATAAATGAGAATTATGTAAACATTTTTATTACCAATATACATTTTTATTATAGAAATTTATATTTATATGAAATTTACAATTTAAACAAATTTTTTCATGATTGGGTTAAGGCATTTAATATACACAATAATTTGCACCTGGATCGTCAATTTTAGTCTTAATTAGCACTCAACATTCATTACAAAATGAACACATTATACAAATTATATAAATGGACAGTACAATCATTGTCTTGGGAAACTGAACAGTTAACTTTGGTAATAGCACTATATCCAAAGGCATGGCACCATTTGTTTTACATTTAACAATTATCTTAACAACATACAAATAATGAGTCTGTACAAAATTACAGGTCACAAGTGAAAGAATTTCATCTCTCACATTTATATTTACTTATTTTCTCAACTAACTGGAATCATGGTATCTCTAAACGCAAGAGCAGAGACAACTTTTTGATGTCCCTGGTATTCTCTTTTAACTTCTCCAGTAGTTAAAGACCAAAGTCTAGCAATGCTATCTGATGATGCGGTAAATAAGTATTGGGAATCTGCACTGAAAGCTAAATCCCAAACCCAACGTTTTGCTTCATGTTGAAGAACAAGAGTTTCTGAAAAGTCAGCAGTTTTCCATACTCGTGCAGTTTGATCTGCAGATGTTGTAACAAGCAATGTTGAATCAGGACTAAACTCACATTTGAGACCATATCCTTTATGAGCTTGAATTCTGTGTCTAGGATTTAGTTTTGTTTTTTCATCACCAGATCCTCCAGTCAATGCCCACACAAAGCAGTGCCCTTTGTTTGTTACAGCGGCCAAGTAGGTACCATCAGCATTAATAGATACATCTTGAATAGACGATTCTGTCTCTGGTATCAACTGTTCGTTGTGATCGGACCTCAGGTCCCACAAATGTATGACACCACTCTGGTCTCCAACTATCAATTCAGCTTGATTAGGATGCAGTGCTACGCAATTGACGGGAGCAGACACTTGAAAGATTCTCTGACATTGAAAATTACTGGATCTCAAGTCCCAAATTCTAGCAGAACAGTCTTCACCGCCCGTGTACATCCATTTACCATGCTCCTGAAAACCGAGCGTACTGACGTTCTTAGAAATGCCCTCGTAATTGATGATGGGATTGGGATTCGTCGAGTTGAGATCGTACATGCGAATGTGCTGATAACCAGCTGCGGCGACAATGTGCTTCGTCGGAGTTATGGCCAGCGCATTGACTTGCGAATCGATGTGTTGCAGGGTCCGTTGACAAATACCACTGTGAGCTTGCCATATCTTGATGGTGTGATCGTAACCACCTGTGACGAAAATCACCGGGTCGTTGGCGGGCGTAACATTGGCAGACGGAGAAGTGGCGGCTGCAGCAGCAGCAGCCGCGGCAATGTTGCTTGTCACGTTGTTTACCTCGGTGCTCATTGTTATGGTTTGTGTACTATGTACCGCACACTCCCCCTCACGCTGCCCGGTATGTGCGTTATAACCTGAAAGAAAACAAGCTCACGTCAAAGTTGGTTCACGAAAGTCCAGAGTTCATTCGTGGGTAGCAATTTAAAGTACCTTATAATTCGATCAACCGTTCAACTTGAAAAATGATTACTTTAGACTTGAAAAAACGAAGCCAAAGATGTGCTGCGACCATCTGACCAAGGCACAAGACACTTACACAGATACGCGAAACAGACTTGGAAGTTGAAACGAAAACAAAAACAACAACAACAACAGTAGCAGTAGCAGCAGCGGCGGCGGCGGCACGAAGAAACCAACAACTAGATGACCGAGACAAGTAGAGAATGTGGAGGCTCACGATACCTGCCTTATACACTAAACTAAATGTCGGCGGCGCATGGAATGTCAGGCGGTATGGCAGCTCAGCAAGCACTGTTCGTATACATAACATTTACGCACACACATAACTCGTAGCGAACATATACATAGCAGGTAGTGTGTATAGCCAAGTGTACTGGTTATACACACGCAAACATCCGAGAGAGTGCAAATCTCACTCTCTCAACTCTTTCTCTCTTTCTCTCTCCCACTCGATTGGCTAGCTTCACGTTGCGATGAAGCTCCGTTAGATGGTCAAGTACAGCAAGACTTAGTATAGTCGTGTGTAATAGCGCGAGCCGTTCGCGACGTGCGAACAACTCGCTTCTCTGCGCGGACTTGCAGTATATCAGTATCAAGCGGATCCGCTGCTGCACGCCGCAAAGTTCAGTGCGTTTAATTGAAAATTTCGCGCGTCAAGCTCGTGTCAAAATACGCGCTAGTTTCCGTTTGACCATTAATTGTATAGCAGCGAAATAAGCGCAGTGAACAATGCCAGATGTGATCGAGGAGGAGATTAGACACGTGCTCGCGGGACAGGGCTCGTCCAGGACGGCCGACCAGTTGTGCGATTACACGCTCGAGCAGCAGAATGAAGCCATCGGTAAGGAGATTTTTAAAGAGTCATTGCTCTCGAGCTCTCCACTGCACTGCAGCAGCGTAAACATAAGCTCGGGTCAGTCGTCGCGCTATGGTTCGATAAAGCGTTGCACTTTTTTTTTGCCATTTAAATGCCTCGAACGCTGCGCGCTTGTGCGGAAAAGGAGAAAATTGTTTACTCCTGAAACGTCAATTGTACGGACATTTTTATCGATCCAATATGTATAATGAATAAGTAAGTAATAATAAGTATACGTAAGACGATATGAAGTAACGTATCGCAGCTTGACGTGTCTCATATACTTAAAATATTATTTTTACCTACGTGTAATAATCTGCTCGCATACAATATTCAAGTATCCTGATACTCACAGTATAATGCTTTGCTCCTGACGTTACGCGTATTGTATATGACTTTATGGGCATATATTGTACCGTGCAATAAATTCCGCATGCATTATGCAAATGTTGTCATCGATACGGCTATTGTGTATAGCGGGGCACGAGTCGTCGCGCCGATAGTCGACGTGCCTGATCCCGCCCATGCAGGATGAATTGTTCGTCCGTTCTTCGTCGTCGTCGTTCCTAATAACACATCCGACGTCTCCGAGTCGCTTGCTCAATTCGTATAACTTTTTTTCGCTTTGTTATTATTAACAATAAGCTGCAATATATCTCGTGTCGGCATTGCATCGTAGGATGCGTTGGAAAGAAAGAAAAAACGTGACGAAATATGATGAATTACTTTGTAGGTTAATAATAATCGCTGTTATCTCTATATAAGTGCATATTGCAGTACGAAGGTGCGTGCAAAATAGCTTATTGTGCAGTGCATCCGAGCCAACCGACAGCTTCTTTCTCTCTCTTCTCCCTCTTTCTCTCTTTCACTCGATATCCGCGCGCGCGCGCCTCGCCTATGTATAGGTGTACATAGAAAGTGCGCGCGGCGAAATTTTTTTCTTTCAGCAGCCAACTTTTTCGTCGCGCTCTTCGGAGCTCGGAAGTTGGAATCGCGCAAAAGTGCAGAGCTTGGCTCGCACCGAACGAGGGTATAATATAGCTATACTAAATCTGTAGGATAAGTAATATCTGCTCTCGCGCGCGCTCTCGCAAACAGGAATATAAGTGCAGATTTTCACTCGCTTCGAGCGAGTGTGTACGATAGCGACGATGTGGGGCGTGTTTTTATTAGCTTTTATGCTGCGATTTGCGCGCACTGAAAAACGCACTAATATTCGCAGATGTGTGCGTATGCCCATGTAACACTGCGATCGACACAACTCGGCATACACACGCGTGCAAGTGCAATGACGTGCTCCTCTGCGCGCGCGAGCCAGTTAACGATCGGCCCGAGCGATGAAAGTTATTAATTTTTGTTCCGACGATTAACCGAGTCTAATACATAGCTTTTCGCAGTTTATTATTTTCCGCGGCCAATCTCTATATCTCTCTCTGCAGATGAAGTGTTTTTCGATTACTTTTCCCATTCTGTACAACGTTACATTGCGGGCGTGCGCCAGCTGTAGAGCCGGAGCAATTATTTTTTATGGAGCTTAACGCTCTGATTCGACGCGTCTGTATAGAGTAGCCGTCGAGAACCGATCGCAAAGTGCAATTTGCTCATTGCATTCATTGTTTTTTACCTTCGAAATCATCCGAAACAGTTGCTATCACACATGACGATGTATGGTTGCAGAGGCGAACGGCATCAAGCCGGCGGTGAGCTCATCCTACGTGCCGGTATGCCAAAAGACGGTGACGTACATCGTGGCGGCGGTGCTGATCAACGGCGACGACGAGGTCCTCATGATCCAGGAGGCCAAACCGTCGTGCAAGGGCAAGTGGTACCTGCCGGCGGGCCGGGTCGAACCCCACGAGAACCTCATCGACGCGACGAGGCGCGAAGTCCTTGAGGAGACGGGCCTGCTCATGGAGCCCAAGTCCCTCATCATGGTGGAGTGCGCGAGCGGCTCCTGGTTCCGATTCGTCATGACCGGCATCGTGATCGGCGGAAGCCTCAAGACGCCCGACCAGGCGAATCAGGAGTCGCTGCAGGCCGCCTGGGTGCGCGAGGTCACGAGCCTGCCGCTCAGGTCCAGCGATATTTTCACTCTCATACAGAAGGGCAGGGACTACATGAGCAAGGTCAACGGGCCCTGGCACTCGAGTGTCCTGCCCGTTGAGAAGCAGCACGACAAACTTTACCTGAGGCTCATCATATGTATTAAGAAGAAAGCAACGTAAGTCCAGCTCGACTCTCACAACGCGTTGCAATCATTCTAATTACCTCGTTTGCACTTTCACAGTAACAGACTTCACGTGTTGATGTCGGAAAAAACGACCTTACACTTACCGATTTGCGAGATCAATCCTTCGAAAAATTTGCACTCCACGCTTCACAGGTTCATGGTGGTGAGCATTTTTTTCAATATCGTAAACAATGCTAATGTTTTTTTCGTCCTTATTCTTAATTACTTCGACGCTTATCACGCAGGAAATCTTTGGAGAAGGCATCCCTCAGCACAAGCCGCACGGTCTTTTGTCGGTCGAATTCAGCGGCCAGGGCGAAGGGGACGGTGTCTGCTTGACTTTGTTGATCTCGTTCAGGCCTGCCTTAGAAGAAGTCTCGATCAGCGGAAAATACATATGGCATGAGTTACCACAATTATTAGCCGAAACTCTAGCGAATCGTTTGCCTCGAAACATGTCGGTATGTTTGAACGTTGTGCGCTGAACTTACAAATTTTTTACTTTTAATTGTTGACAAGTATAAAATAGATTATACTAATTGATATTTTACATATCTAGACAGCGTCAATTCCTAGCACTATTTTCCAATAGTCCTTCCGAGACCCCAAAACTAAATTTCTTGATCAGTTTTTGTGAAAAATATTTATCATAATGCGAATAGAATTTAATTTTTTACTGATCAAAATCATAGTCTATATTGTACATTAAAAACGTATGCAATATTATGTATTATCGCGAGATGTGCTCAAGTAATTGTTACATTCAAACATTGAAATGAATGAGTGTGCTAAACTTCCCAAATGTATGTATTATTAGCTAATAGCTCATAGACTACAATTGAAATAACAATTGTTATAACTAGAGGCTGCGATATCTTATACTCATGTTTTTATAATTTTATTTATACAGATAAAGTGGACCATTTTATTTTATATTTGTATATTGGTTTTATTTCAGTTATTTTATATTGTATTTTGTTAATAAAATATTTTCAATAAATTTTTCATATTATTTGATTTATTTTTATCAATGTCAGAAACGTTAAAAAAGTTTTTTTCTCATAGTAGATAAAGTTTTACAAACAAAACTAAATGTATTACTTATTAACACTAGAAAACTCTTCAAGAAACAATTACTCTATAACAATTTATTAGCTTGATTTCTACCTATATTGATCACAGATTTGACTTTTTAAGAATTGGATTTTAATTTAACATTAAAATCATTACTACAAAAGGCATGTTTTTGTACATACATTCAAACTTAACACTTGGCATAAGTGTACAACTAAATTTCAGAAATAAAACAAATTTATTCAAAAAAGTTATTGTTAGCTATGAATGTTATACATTGGAAAATTAAATTTCTTTCGTGCTGTATTTCACTTTGTAGCAGTCTATTTAATAACCTTAATCGACCATTGCTATATTCAGAATCATTGGCCTTATGGTTTTTAAAATTTGAATTTTTAGTTTCTTTTTTCTGATAAGACTTTTCGTTCGATTTTGGCTGTGTAACTTCCTCAGATGCATTACTATTCTTTGACGAGTTATTTTTGGTTGAAACGTTTGGAGAAGTACTGAGTTCCTCCAAGGCACTATCATCATTTTTTTGTATTACACCAATAACTTTATTTTCAGACTCAGATATGTGCGATATTTCATTTTCAATATTTAATTTTACTATAGGCACTTCTTCAGGTAATTCATCTGGAGATAGAATTTTATTTTTGAATAATTGATTTCAATATGATTATTAACTTTAATGATTAAAAAAGATTGATTGCTTACCGTCATCGGATTCAGTACCATAGTCAGCAACCAATCCGAGAGATTTTGTCACTTTAGGTTTTTCTATCACAACGTTCTCTGAAATTTTCGGGACTTCTGTAAGTTTTATTATTTTTGCGGGAACAACTTCATCATCGTCGTCAGATACACGAAATTGTTCATTTTCTAGTTGGTCTGTAACTGGAGATTCAATTTCATCAATATTTTTTTCGGTCGAGTCATGTTCATAAGTTTCTGCATCATGACTACTATCGTCCAACATATTGATTCCAGCAAATGGAAGTAAACCGCGATAACGTTCTGCTTCTATAATTTTTGGAAGTTGAAATTCATCTCTTGGTTTTCGATTTCGTTTTCTTTGTCTTTTTTGAAGGTTTGGGTTTTTATTTGGTTGTTTTTTTTCATGACTTTTTTTATGATTTGATAGTTCGATTACTTCTCCACGATTTTTCTTTTCCAATTTTTCAGCTTCTTTCTCCTGAATGTTCGACTCAGTAGGGAACTTATACCTGTTTCTAATAAATAATACAAAATTATTATTCATTCCAATGAAAATTTATATTAATTCAACCAGACAACTTACTTTTTTCTTTCGGCTATCCACTTTTCAACATCTTTGTCAACAATGATGCTCTTCATTCGTTGGTATAGGCCAGTAGCATGTTGCATACTAATATGTTTTTCAACCAGCTTCGGGTGTGCACGGAAATCACATCCATCGATTCCACAAGTCTGATGCTCGTTTAAGTGTTTCCTCATTTGTGCTGCATTATTGAAATCGCGGTCACAAACTTCACAGAATAAATTTTCTTCTCTACTTGACTGCGAAAACTTCTGTTCCGATCCTTCATCTGGCTGCATTTGAGTCTCTGTATCATCTTCTGAATCGCTAGTATCGGGCATTACTTCTGAATTGTGGGCTCCGTATTCTTCATCATTTTCGTACAGGTGTGCCTAAAAATATTCAGATAGAAACTATTCTTTTTTTAAGTATGTCGCCAAAACGACGGATATTAAAAAGGTTGAGATCAAAAGTATTATTTTTTGTTAGTTATTTAAAAATATGTTTTTAAAAGTCAAACTCTATACTTGGATAGTTAATTTGGAAGCAACATTGATAAATTGATATCCACATATTCAAGCTAAAAATTCTAAATTTGTCTCTTGATTTCCACGATTTAAATGCCAATATTTATTTGATATATAATTGTCTGTTTGCTTGGAAGCATTTTCATTAAAGAAGACAATCATTTGAATGTGTATATAAATATTTATTTTTACAGTGATATAAGGACTTGGATACAAAAAGTGTCTGAAGCAATTTTATCAAACTTATAAATTCAAATTTTATATTAGATAGAAATCTATTAAAACAATGATTAATATTGAGAATAAAAAATGTTGCTTGTAATGAAATCTAGCAAATACTGCAATATTGCTAACATACAAGTTATACACATCAATTATTAGGTGATTTTAATTTTTCAATATAATAATTAATAGCAAATTTTTGTGTATTACAAATAGATGTATCCTTAACCAGGAAATTATAAGGAAATTGGCCACAAATTTATTCAGGGCACTGCACTACTGGCCAAAGAGCAATTTCGGAGCGAATTGAAATACATTTCAAATTCATTTAACAGACCAGTTGATTTACAGGCATATAATCGATGTTTTATTCTCACGAAATGTGTGAATAAATTTTGGTTTATTTGTCTAGTAAATTTTCGTGCACAAGAAATATTTCGTTAAAATACTTTTAAAAAGTAAGAAAATTAATGAAAATTACAAATTTTTACTTGTGACTTGGTTTTAATCATTCTTTCTCAGTTTTAAATGATTATAATAATATCTAAACAAATAAACCTTTCACAGCATGCTTTATACAATAGTTCACTTTAAATTATAAACTTTGATTACGAAAATCAAAAAATGTTACAGTTCATTAACTGCTAAGTTACATTTATGTACTTATATAAAAGACGCTCGAAATTAATAGAAAATTAATAACGTGATTCAAAACGTCTTTGAATACTACATAGATAATTAGAAGCATTAAGGTGAATTTGATGTTTTATACTCTTTTTCAAAGTAATTAATGCAAAGTATTTTTGACACAAACGCAAAATTGTCAAATTTACTATGTTTTTGTTAATTAGAAAAAAGTCAAAAGAATTGAATTGTAATCAGTCCAAGGTTCCGAATGACATATTAAAAATTCGAACCAATCACTCAAAAATTACAAAG
This sequence comes from Trichogramma pretiosum, assembly GCF_000599845.2. Lineage (NCBI taxonomy): Eukaryota > Metazoa > Arthropoda > Insecta > Hymenoptera > Trichogrammatidae > Trichogramma > Trichogramma pretiosum. The sequence goes on along the minus strand of NW_019641611.1, from coordinate 1,469,693 downwards.
GAGTAGCCTACGAAGCTCAAGACTGTGCTTGTTCGCTGGAAGGCATGTTCTCCCCATTTAGCTCCGTTTGCTCTGTTTGCTCAGTTTGCTCAGTTGTGTTTTCGCTATTTTGAACACTTTCTTTTTCAACAGAATTCTGTTCAGGTGTTTTCGGAGAAACCTGTAATAAAATGAAATTTAAAAACCATTTGATTTTCACGAAGCTACAGAAGTATTTACTGCTAAAGGCAATAAATGAAAACTTAAGTTCTGATTGCTATAGGAATTCTCAAGGTCGCATAACTGCAGCAGCTAAACACAACAAATATCTGGCTCAATTTATGAAGTTTACCTAGTGATCAATTAATTTGATTTGTACTTTGTTCACATGGAGCAAAAGCATGCATGAGTTAGGGTTAGAAAAGTGAATATTTATAACATGAATAAGTAGCATCAATTGTCTAAAAGCTAATGTTGATAAAATTAATTGTTTGTTAATTTTTAAATTTGAATACCCATTTAATTATTTTAAAAGTAATTTAGATTAGTAATATTAGTTATCATAAACATAATTATTTTATAATTGTAAGTTATCTACCTGTTCAGGATGTTTGGAAAGATATTCATTTTTGGCATCACGAATCATTCGTGTTACTTTGTTCCTGAGATCTTTGAACTCTTCCCACTCCTTGGCATCCTTATTCTTTTTAGCTTTGGCATAGAGTTTATTTTTTTTCTGGATTTCACTACGAATTTCATCCGTCATCCAGGGTTTTTTCATTTCCAGTTCCTGTACAAGCGCAAATACAAACATAAGCAAGCCATCGAAAGCGTAATAAAAAATAACATGCTTGGTACTAATCATAAGAATGTAATGGTACTGTGTCATTGATGAGTTATAAGTCACACTACCATCACTTTAATCTGTATCGATAATTGAAATAGGCAATAAAAGCAGCTTACGAAATGTACGCACTTTTACCTCGAATTTGTGATTCTTTTTGTTGTTGTTGTTGGGTCCGTTTCCATTCTGTTTGGGTTTGCCGTTGGCGTTGTTCGGAGGGTAGCGTGGTCTCATGTGTGGTAATACGTGAGGCGGCATCATGCCCCTCGGTGGTCGCATGGGCATCGGTGCTCGCAACCCCATGGGGCCTCGCATCATCGGTGGCGGCGGTGGAATATGACCGGGCATGGGTCGACACATCGGCGGCATCTGCGGTGGTGGACCGTACATATTCGGTGGCGGCGGTCCAACCATCATGCCTGACCGTCCCGGGGGCGGCATCGGTCTTCCACGGTTAGGAACAAATCGTGGCATCGGTGGCGGTAGCATACCCGGTCTACTGTTCATACCTGGTGGAGGTGGAGGCGGCGGTGGTGCCCGACCGAAACGCGGTATCACCGGTGGCCTCATCACTTGAGGTGGCATCCTCATCGCACCGTTATTCAATGGACTCATGACGTTATACTTAAAACACTATGTTCACTCGATAATCTAGCAGTAATACTTAACAACTAAGTAATTGTACGTTGCAGGGACCACGTTGGACTTCAAGCCAGTGAAGCCAAATCGTCGTCGGAATGTAGCTTTGGTCAAAGGTTAAATGCTCGGACTGTATTGTTATCTTCTGTTTGAAGATCAGAAGGAACACTGCCAAGTGCCGACACTTGCGCGCACACTTGAGAGTTGAGCAGCTAATGTATGTCGGACTAGCGACTGGCGAGTGCTACAACTACCGTGTCCTTTCGAAGCGACGAGCTGCTCGGCTTGTATTACAATAACATACACACAAATGTATGCCCAAGTAATCTAATGCCAAGTCTAGAGCTGCGCGTAGCGCGTGTGTCTGCGACTCCTATGTGTGTGATCTTGCGTATACGTGCGCGTGAGGCTCTGCGTTGTCAGAGTCACAGTTCACAATCACCACACGGCCGTTGGGCCACTGCTGCTACTGTCTAGAGAGACGAAGGATGTCGCGCCACGGCCGGAAGTACCGAAACTTTGAACAGCAAGTTCCAGCCGCCGAGATTTTGCGCTCTTTCTCTCTTACCTATATGCTATGCGGGCCCTAATAGCAGCGCAGACAGCAGTTGCGAAAACTCGCTCCGATGCTCGAAACTCTGCTCTTCGTCTTTGGCTGTATGGAACCTCGGCCCCTCTATAATTGCTCGACGCTACCATACGCACAGCAGTCGATCGATTCAATAACAGCGCACTGTGGCGAGCGGCCGAGCCTCGGCTCGCTCGGCGGCAGCGCAGCAGCAGATGTGCTCGTGTTGCGCCAATATTTGCCCCCTCTACCCAGGCAGGTGTGCATGGAGGGACAACGATCCGAGTTTGCTCTTTCTCCACGCTCCTGTCAATAAACACCGACTCCGAGTCTCGCTTTGATATACTATTTACATGCTGTCTTGTATGAAAATTGACGAAGTCGCAACGTCGGCCTACGAATTTACTTGAACAATGATTTCGGATGGATTAGATCGGGGAGCAATGGCCTAGGGTTGTTGATCTATGCGCCAGTTTGTTTGTATTATGATCTTGTATCTGCCGACACGATTTAAACTAAGTATCAATCAAAACGTAGGCAAACGTTTACTCGAATCAACAGCGAAATGCACTCTTATGCTCGAGTCAGGCATTACAGGTGCGAAAAATCGAATAATCATCGGTGGAGGCGAATATCGATTTTACCCGCGAGCACAACCACGACGAGAAACAATCCACGCACCCACTTTCAACGGGCCAACGTCATCGTTGCGTTTCGCGCGGTGTATACGCGTGCAGACTTACTCTCGCGGGAAATCGTCACGTGTCGTTTCGCGCGCACTTCAGTTCACACCCTGCACTCTGCAGCCAGTGGACAATAGCATAACTGCAACACGACACCTTACGCCACGTGCGTTCTCGACGCCACCGAATCCCCGGATTATTTTTATAAATGATGATGATATCGGAGAAGTGCTCGTAATCGCTTGCAGTATTCGTGATGGTCTAAATGAAATGAACAACACGACTTTGGTAGTTTCATTATTTTTCGATTTTTTTTTTCACTTTTATTTCGTTATAATGCACATGTTTCGTGAAAAAATTAAATTCCGTATTACGAAATTAGCCATGTAGAGCTTTACAAAAATCTATAATATCGGGTTCACCGCGATATTATCAATTTTTTACCTCTTTTTTTTCAACACTTTAATTTTTTTCTCTTTCTCTCTCTCGCTCTCTCGCATCACACATCATCAATTTACCCTTCATCATTTCTTTCTCTCGCATTCTCGGTACAAAATTCTTCATTTATTTTTATTTTTACTTTTTTTAATAATAATATAATACGCAAAATTTTCCCAACACTCGACGTTTATATGCTCGAGCTCAGCTGAGGCTTCAAAGTAATACATGTGTGTATAAAATAAATCCATGACGATGCGTCCCCCAAAGATGGAAAGACATGCAACAATTTTCGGAAAATATAGGCTTTCTCTCGCATTGATCGGCAAAAGAAACGCCAAGAGGGGTGCAAAACATTTGTTTGAATTATACACACACATGGAACGGTTCTGAGCGGTGCACGAGCCCTGATCAACGTCGGAAAATTCAACATTTTTTTCCATCATTTTTTTCAGGTTTTTTTTTACGTTTTTTTTACATTTTATACATTTTTTATGTTATGTACTGTTTTCTTTTCTGTCGCACAAGAGATTTGGCTCATAAAAAAAATTGTTCGTATACGTATCGCCAAATATTCCGATTCAGCTCGTCTATGACAAACTTGCTCTGCCGTAAATTTGTATGTTACAAAAAAAAACAACGAAAGAACAAGCATGTGGCTGCGAGTTTCATGTTAAAAAGCTACTCGAGCTTTTCATCTTTTTCCTTTTTTACTCTTTTTTTAGTTTCATTTTATGAACTTCTTCGTCTTTTACAACTGTTTTTAAAAATTTTCAATTTTTGTTGATGCTTTTTTTGTAAGTTCTATTACAAATCATGTTCTTTTTTTAGCTTTTGTCGCTTTTCGACTAGCAAAACACCACAAGTTCTTTTGCTATTTATAAGAAACATTTTTTACTTTCTTTTTGTGTGGTACAATAAAAAATGAAAAACACTCTCAATAGTGTTTTATAGATTTTCCGCTTTTCCTTTGATTTAATGAAAACTATAAAAGGAGACAAGGCGTTTTGATCGTAGTAGTCTCCCAACGATCTTAAAACCATAGTCTCTCCCCCATTATTCTGAGCTTTAATCCCGTTGTCTTGTTCTTTATTTTATAAGCTATACCAATAATTATTTAATGCAGAAGTTTTTGTTCTCTCAAGTTTTTGTGTTTCCTTTCTCTTATTCACTTTAGTATCTAGTTATATGCTCGACTTTGAAATTTCACTTAACACATGCATCGTACGTTTTTTTTAATCATTAAATTATTATTTACGAGATTTTTTTTCACAGTCAGCCACGGACCTTTCTCTTTCTTAAAATTGTTCACGATGGATTATACACTCGGTCTCATTAACCGGCAAATAGATTATAGATGTAATCTTCGAATTGCTTTATCAAGTACAGCCTCAGCCGCATTGTTTTTATCTCTTTTTGTCATTTGATCATGCAAGTCCCCGTTCATACTTTTGATGATAGTATTTTAATGGGACCTTAAAAGCTCTTAATTAACACGGGCGCTCTAACATTTTCCAAGCGCAGTACTTTAATTGAAAATTGGTTTTTAATGCAAGATTCCAAGAACACGACCAAGTTGGATTTTTAGCGACCCTCTGCGACAAAGCAATTCCTAGATTTAACCATTTCCTTAATATTCCTCATGATTAGCATTAAGTTTTTAAATCGCTTATTTATCTTTCGACACGCAAACAAAGATATTATGCACACAAATATGAAAGAGGATAACTTTAAAGTTTTTTTTATTTTTCGTTTAGTTCAAGGACTTTTATCTCTCTTAATTCACAAAGTAATCGTACTGACGAAAAATTAACAATTCTAACTATGCTTTTACAAAACGTGAGAGGTCATCATCGCCTCGTTTGGAGAGAGATAAAAATTTCTAGAAACAATCAAAGGAAGAACGAACATATTATACTTACTCGTTGATTATAATTGTAGGGACACGAGTTATTTTTCTTATTCATGGTGTTACAATGCGGTAAACGAGATATCTTATCTTTGTTATACTTCTACATACGAGAAAAATATATTATGCTGTAGTGTGCGTGCGGTGCGTGCAATTGTTGTAGAGTCATTTTAATGTTTTAATACAATGATAGATATACTTGTTTTATGGTGTAGAAAGAAAATCATACTCTTTATTTAACTTTTTTTTATAAAAAAAGGGAAAAAGGCCATGCATAATAGTAATGTTTTGTACAAATTTTTTCTTTTTGACATGTTTATACTTTGACAATGGATATGCCAAGAATCGTATAATCAATAGAGCGTTACTTTGGAACTATTCCATTTCAGACAACCCGATCGCAATTTAAATGCGTTGAGTCTTTAACGAAACGTTATCGATACGAAAAAAATTACAATTCAGTTTCTACGCGTAAGAAACTTTTTTTTTACAATTGAAACAACCCACCAGGGGTTATGCATGAGAAATTTTTCAAATTCAAATCTTTGCTGTATTCAGCGATATCCATAATTACAAATTGTATCTTTGAATGTTATTTTTGTTATTTAGTAACGGAATAATACTCGCATGTATGTCGTGACAGTTCAGATTCACAATCGCTTAGTCACAAAAAATTAATGAACTAACGAATTAATTGTATTTTGACATAATACAAATATTACTCGACTTTTCAACACAAAATTGGTATTAACAATTTTCAAATGCAAGATTCAAAAAGTACGAGGCTAAGTAAAGTAAACGATAAAGTTTCAGTTGTTATTCGCACGTACAACTTTACAAATTTGCCGTCTTATAAAAACGCGTCGCGTTACAATAAAAAAAAAAAAAAGATGTGTAGTTCAAAGGCGACGCTGTTATTGATGTCATGTAGTTTACAAAAAAATTTCAGACTGCCCATGCATTAAACAGTCCTAAATTAATGACCTACTACAATCTCACCGCACGTGATCTCGTTATCACACCACGAAATTTTTTTTTTACAAGTATAATAAATGTAAGCTGACGTAGTAGTTTTTTTTTAGCATTAATAGCAGAAATTACAGTACTATGTTTGCTCGAATCGACAGCATTCAGATTTACAAGCTACTGTCTCGATGTATTGGTAATAATTAATTCAAAGGTGAACAATACAAAGAAACTTAAACAGTATTTTCACTCCGAAACATCGTGTTTGCTGGTAAATAATAGACAATAGACAATATTTAAAATAGAAACGGCGAACGAAAACGCAATTGTAAAAGAAGCAGGAAAATATTGGTTATCAAACGCTTCGTGAGAACGCAGTTACTCGGTGTTTTATTAATGTGTATATAAAAGTGTCTTTTTAGGACATGCTACGTTGATCTAACTTTTGCTCGTTATAACCTACCGATGTTAATCATTTTATCGCTGGATTATATCCATACGAAAAAAGGCTTTGCCTTTAATCTAAACTTTATAGCTGTTAAGGTTTTGCTGTTAAGCTGCTTAATTACGTACCGCAATTTCAGCTGGTTAATTTAAAGATTAAAATAATTTTGATTTGTTGTTTAATTTTTTATTTTCGTGGAGAGACTTTGGAGTAGTGTTTGTTGGTAAACTTTCATTAACTTTTTTTTTTGGATTTTTTAGTTTTTTTTTTTTTTTTTGCATTGTTATAAGATTTCCGCATATTTCCTCGCTGCTTATAGCAGTTATTGTGTTTCCGTCGCCTCTTACTTAATAAATAAAGGTGTTATGTAGAGAGGGATGGTGACATGATGGCGACGACTGTAGTTGGTTTAAGCAGTGCCTTCGGCGTTTGCGTTACTCTGCGCCGGCTGACTGTCCTGGAAAAATGACGTGTTTTAGCCTCCAAATGGAATTATTATATTCTTATACTAAAAACTACTTTAATAATTTAAATATTTTTAAGAAAGATTTCAATTAATTAACTATAATATATGATTTATCTATATGAGATCAAGTTCAGAGCTATAGAAAAATCTAAATTCAGTTGTACATCAGATGATTGCTGTTGATGAACAGGAATGAAAAGCAAGTGATGTAAATTACCTGGGGAGCAGGAGCTTGGGCAGGAACATTACTCTTTTCTACTGGTGCATCAGATTTTTGCTCGGACTGAAAAAGTGTATAAAAAAAATTCATGCAGCAAAAAGTGTGTTCATGCATTAAAGCTTTTTTTCTACGCGGAAATTTTGTAGGTATAAATTTAAAAAAGTGACACCAGAAAAGCATAAAAAAACCAAAGTAAAATGTAAAGAAATAAAAAAACTACGGATACAATAATGAATCTATCAAATGCCCAATGAAATATTTTTCTGATTTGAATCACGACGTACCCGACCGTCTTGGCTGCGAGGTCGGCGGTTGCCTCCACCACCACCACGTCCTCCGCGGAAGTTGCGGCGGAAGAAGCGTCTGGAGGGGCCTCCTCGACCGCGAGGATTGCCACCGCGTTGATTACCACCTTGGTCACCGTCTCCTTCACCTCCTTGGGCAGCTTCGCCACCATTTTCATTCTGTTGTTGCGACTGATTTCTACGGTTGCCTCCGCGGTAGTATCCGTCATAAGGACGACGTGGCCTGTATCGGCGCATTTGCTGCTGGCCTTGATTGTTGCCACCACCTTCTCCGCCACTCTGTTCGTCGCCGGTTTTACCGCCTTCTCCTGCTTTTTCAGTGGAAAATTTTCAAATTAGTCAAGTTCAGAGAAAAACTACATCAAAATCCACACAGACTTAGAAAATCTTCAAACCTGATTCGTAACCCTCTTGACCCTCGCGCTGTTGTCTGCGCATGGGGCGTGCACCGCCACCGCGTCTGTTGTAATATTGACGGAAGCCGCGACGTTTGTCGGCGGCGTAGGGCGAGCCCTTGACGGCTTCGCCATCGGGGCCTGTCACGTTGGCAGCTTCGTTTCCTTTTTCACCGATGACAACATCGAATTCGACGACTTCGCCGTCACCGACGCTGCGTACAGCCTTTTTGGGGTTGTTCTTGACAATAGCGGACTGATGAACGAACACATCTTCTTTGGTGTCATTTCTATAATTTGTTTAAAAAAAACGGAGCAAATTAGCAAGTAATCAAACTTGACAAGTTCTTTCATGATTTCAAGTGTACCAAAAAAATAAAACATCGTCATGTCATACACTGCAAAAATTTTTGCTCTGTTCCCAATAACCAGCAGGGATATTCATACATGCACATTACACGCGAACTCGCCTCGTGTTTTAAGCGGCTTTGCGGGCGCTTTTAAGCACGTGCACAAACATAACCTTTACGGCTTCGCAAAAATAGAGCTCGCGATGCCTCGTATACGTATTAGAAGAATATAAGAAGCGAGCGAAATACTCGGAGTGGCCGTTACTTCGGCGAATCATTCCGATATATTTTGTCTCGATTTTTTTCAGTAAAAGTGGAAAAAATCTTGTAAAAAATCCCAACGCGAAATTTAGATGCAAGCGTCATAGTTTGCTTGTCGCGTGAATTATTGGAACGCAGCGTGAACGTTCGAAAAATTATGTCAATCATGTTGGGTAAAAAAATCTAGATTTTCCGCCGCTCGAGATAATGAAATTGTCGGCGTGTTTATTTCAACGGAGACGTGTGTACACGTATATTGTATAACGCGTGGGCATTGTCGTATTGAGAACGCGTTAAATACCACACGACCTCTGCAATAAACGCTATACACATGTCGCTTAGACAAGCACGACGTCTTGGTGTACATACAACAATTTCCAAAGAATAGAGACTCGAATAAGTATTATTGACGTGCAAGTAAAGGTTCAAAGTACGTAAAACTATGCGAGTCTCGCGTGATAATACGTGCGCGTTAAGACCGATTAAAGACTCGATATTTTATTTAATGCTAGGATGGATATTTTTGATCGTAAAAAAATATAAAAATTTAGGAGAAAGAAGGGAGAAACGAGCTGACCCCAATTTTCGTGCGACTCTCGGCACAGCTCAACTTTTCGGGTGTTTCTCGCAAATACACAGTAACACGGGCGCAGACGTGTATGTGCACGGGAGCGGCGGTCTACGCTACTGGCTGCGAGCCAAATGTGCTATTGGTTGTCGCCTAGAAATAGAGATGCTTTCTCGCCTTGCGAATGTGTAGTGCGAAAGCCTGCATTGTGCGAGATTTAAAACGACGTCGCTTACGGAATGTTTTGGAGCAGAGAGAGAGAAAGAGAAAAAATGGTGGGCAGGGTGAGCTCCGTAGAAATGGATAATTATATTGCGTCAACTTTGAACGTACGGTTGATATACCCGATCCGACTATCAGTGTTGATCCTCGTTAATGTAATCGTATGAATAAGATAATACTGACCTGTTGATAAATCCATAGCCACTCTTGACATTGAACCACTTGACTGTACCAGTTACTTTAGTGGCTGTAAAATAGAAAATCAATCATCAATTATATACTTAAATGCTCATCAATAATAGATACAATTTTAATCAAGCTAATTGTGGTATATTGTATGGATTATTTCACATGTTATATTATGTGCAAGAAGAAAAGCTAGTGTACCTCAAACATTTGTAAGTTTCTAAGAATAGATAATTGGTACTCAAGATCGTAAATCAAACATTCCGAATTCCTCAACAATTACAAACAATGTGTCTATTATGAGTTCATCTTGCTCCAGCTTATTCATCAAGGATTAGCATGTTTGGATCTTCTTGAATTCAATTATGAATTTTCTCATTTGTTGTCACTAGTTGTACGCATTATCCGCGCAATAACATGGTAAGAGTGAGACAGAGGGAGAATGACTACAATGCGATTGAGCCATTGAGCGTACGCGACACGTGTGATGAAATTTGAGCCCAAAATAGAGCTATTTGAAAGCCACATTATAATTACTACTACAATACTGCTACAATAACTGGAATTTTCCAGATATAGATCCATGCAACGTACGGAAAAATTGTGATTGATTCGTGCTTTGGGCGCGTTTCGGAGTTCTTTCACCCTGAGAGCTTCGGATTGCCTGTATCTGTCCGATCGCGCGGAAAATGCAGTGCGGTTTGTGGGCACGAAAGGGGTGGTAAAAATATCCGTTACGTAATTCATTATTGTAGAACAATTCGGTAATAGCAATAAGCGCTTCATCATATCCGAGAAAAGTCAGAGAAAGCGAAAAAAAGGCAGCAGCACTGAGCCACTAGGGCAGACACGTATTCAAATTTCATCAATACGTATAAAACGAGCCGGCGGTAAAAATTTAATAGCGTACGATGCAGCGCAAAAAGTGCACGGCAACGGCGAATAAAATCCGCATTATAACATGCACGCGGTTCAGAGGAAAACGTAGAGGGGGCAAGAGTAGCAGCAGCAGCAGCAGCAGCAAAGCTGCGCGGTTTCCTGCAATGTTGGCGCGTGCAAAGAAATGGAGGTTCTATAGACTCGCGTAAATATTACACGAAAGCCGTCGGCAAAACAACATTGCCATGTGCCACGCGGACTCCGAATCGTTGATGAGCAGCCAACGATGTAGCGTGCCCGGGTTTCGCTTGGACCGGTGTATTCGCGTCGCATTTCCAGAACTTTCGAGATAAGACGCCGCCGAGAGAGTCGCAGAAGCGTTTCATAAGAAAGCGACCACGCGATGTAACAAGCACGCGGCATGGCGCGTCCCTCGGCGTTCAGCGCCATTACGGTGGATCCGCGCAAGGAAGACGACTCCGATTTCGGCGAGTTCGGGTCGTGGCACGGCGATTCGGAATTTTCGAAAGCGGCGACGTGGGTCACGGGGGCCAGGCAACGAAAAGGCGACAAACAAATGAGATGATAATAAAACATGAGCCGCTAACGGGGATAGAAAACACACGCATCGTGCACCCAGCAAACTCACCGATAACAGTTTTTGCTTGTTGCTGTTGTTGAGCAGCAGCGGCAGCGGCGGCGGCGGCCTGCTTGTTAGCGCCACCAGCTTGCTGCTGTTGAGCCGACGATTGTGCCTGTCCAGCCTGGGCTTGTTGTTGCTGTTGAGGCTGGGACTGAGCCTGTGCGCCTCCCTGCTGCTGATCACCCTGTTTGCTCTCCGAATCGGCCATGGTATATTTTTTTTTTGGATAGTACGACGTTAATTACGATCGGAGATCTTCTGCAGAAAAAGACAATGCGGTTGTTGACTCGGAGTTGACAATGCACAAGCGTGACTTTTTCGAGTGTTTTTAGTTTTTTTTCTTTAGTCGATAGAATAACGCTTCTTCAGCTCCTTTGGACCTGGATGTTCTCCCTTCTCACTCGCACACTCTTCTCTCTCACACACTAACGCTGTTCTTAATGCGCCTCGCACTGTTGTTGGTTCCCTTCTGGCGAGCGGGCGAGACGAGTCGCGAGAGTCTAGCGGCCGGACAGAGCAACCCAGAAAGCTGCGCGCGCAATCCGGCCGCTATTTTTTCTCTCTCTCTCTCGCTCTCGACTCACGATTCCTCGATTCTCGTTCGCGATTCGATGCACTTCTTGTTGGTGAAAATCCAAAACTGCCAACTTTAACTCGACTTCTTGCATTCGTTCGCATAAGGTTGGTAAGCAACAGTAAGAAATAAAGTTGACGCTCGTTTTCGTTATATTTGTATTTTTAATTTTTAATGCAAAAAATATGACCACATATTTCTCCATATTTACAAAAGTTTTTCGTCTTAGCTTCAGAGCTAGCAAGTTTACAACGATAAAAGAGGACAACATAATGTTCATTGCATACCGTGCAATCCATTTCACGCATTTAAATAAATGCTTAACGTGTCAATTTTTTATATGAACGAAGTTTATTTTTTTTTTCAAATGCCTCGTTATCACGCAATTATTTATGCTATCTTACATCAATGTAGTATAAAAAATAATGTATAATATTCAATTTGATTGTAAAGTACATTTTTAAGAAATGAACGAAAAAACCTGCTTTTGTTTCAACAATCGGTGAATACATTTTTATTTCTATGATATTCGATAGTGTTAGCTTAAAGGCAATATTTAAACAATACTACCATAACATTTTTTAATATTCATTCAAAAATTTAAAAACTGACAGAGTCACACGCGCATAAATCACTCAGTCCTATACCATTTTCACTATAACACTTTGCATTCATGTCATGTGTTTATAACTTTTTAATCAACGAAAATGTAACAGAACATCCAATTTTTTTTAGATGTTTGTAATGGTAAAGAGTTTAAAATTTGGCATGTTAAGATAAGTTAATATAATAAATGTATACAGTTGCAATTGATTAATCTATGCTTAAGATATACCATTTTTCATAACATTATTATACATAATAATTACATCCCAACCAGCGAATCATTCCTCCTTATTTATTTAAACAATTTACAGGTAAATAAATTACAATAAACAATTATCTAGTCATAAGACAAATTTCATTTCACTTGAAAATCATCTAAGATTATATTCAACAAGTAAGTGAATATCAAAGCTTCAAATTCGACGTAACGATACAAAGTTAAAATTACTGCTTATGTCATTTTTTTGCAGTATATTCATGTAGGAGGAATCATTCATTTAGTTGATATTTACTTATGAGTTGTACAAATTCTTTTTATAAACTTCCTCTAGTTTTTTCTATTTTATTTACATAGGCGAGGCTCAATCATATCGATGGGCACTCTAAGAGACTAGTATTTTTAAATTCTTCAAGTATAGTATTCAAAAAATATTTATCACGCGATTAAAAAATGTGAAATTTTTTCCTGCAACACACCTATATGTTGAGCCTTGGAAATTGTGATAATATTAGAAAAACAAACTTACAAAAGAACGTAAGCATTTGAATAAAATAATCCTAAGAGTTAGTCGATGCATTTCAAACCACAGAGAACGACTTGCATCATATCAATGCAAATTTCTTACAAAGGAAGATTTTTTACATTCTCCATCATCTTTGTCGCCTTGTTGGGCGAGCAGAACGCGAACGAGGTGTAGAGCTACCTCCTGAGCCTATACTAAACATATTTCCCGCGGGTGCAGGTGCATTAAATGCTGGTGGTTGTTGAGTAGAGCCACTAAAATTAATAGTTGGTCCTCCAGTTGGAGCAGAGAAATTGAATCCACTTGAAGCTAAAATTGAAAATAATTCCGTTAGATTTTATGCAATTCGCCTAGGATATTAAAAGTCACAACTTGCCTGGTTTAGCTGCATTGGAAGCTCCACCAAATTGGAATACATTACTTCCACTGTTTCCAGTGGAGCCACCAAATGAAAAGGACGAAGTTGGTTGTTGTTGTTGTTGCGATGCTTGATTACCACTGAACGAAAATGAAGAACTAGTGGAATTACTAGCAGCGTTTCCAAACAAAGAGCTAGCTGATGAGGCTGCGGTTGTTGCTGGAACAGAAAAAGGTGAAGTTGTCTGCTGTGTTGTTGATGCAGCCCCGAAACTGGTTCCAGTTGACGCACCATATGCTGGTGGTGCCGCTGTCGTTGAACCAAAGCCAGTATTGCTACCAAAAATTGATGGTGTAGTTGACTGATTACTGGTATGTGCTCCAAAAGCGGGAGAATTTCCTGATTTTATAATATCAAACGTTGGAAGTTTACTAGTACTTGTACCGCCCACTGAGAAAGCATTAGAGGTCGGTGCGGAGAACGCAGACGATCCAGGCGCTGAGCCGAAAGTTGGTGCGGGAGATCCAAATCCAGAATTAGTTAGAGGTTTACTTTGTCCGAAAATACTCGAATTGTTAGTAGCACTCGGAATGGTCGAAGATGAAGATGTACCTCCGAATATAGGACTTGCAGTAGAAGCATTAGTACTGTTACTTCCAGAAAAAATACTAGAAGATGCAGTACTACCAAATGCTGGTGGTGCAGTGGTAGTAGGAGTGGCTTGAGAGTTCGTTTTACCGAACATACTCGTAATGGTAGGTTGCTTTGATGAACTCGAACCTCCAGGAGCCGAAAACATACTTGTAATAGTAGGTTGTTTGGATGTAGATGTTGTTGGAGCATTGAATAAGCTCGGAGTTGACGAGGCAATGTTGGGTTTTGAAGCGACACTGCCGAAGCCAGTGGTTTCTTGTTTATTTTGTGATCCAAATATTGAAGCCGTGGTATTAGTAGTTGGAGCATTGAACATTGAACTACTTGCAGTTGTCGTTGTTGAGTTTGAGAATAGGCTAGGTGCAGTAGTTGCAGAATTCCCAAATAACGAAGATTTTGTTACAGAACCAAATGTCGATGGATTAGCTGGAGACGAAATTCCAAATGCCGGGGTGGTCGTAGTAGATGGATTCCCGAATGACATTGCTGATGTCGTTGTTGATGTACCATATGCCGGAGGAGCAGTTGTATTGGCGTTTCCAAATGATACGGTATTTTGCGTAGTCGAACTGCCAAATCCAGATGCAGTAGATCCAAAAGTTGATGAAGTTGTTGTAACTGAACTACCAAATCCAACCGAAGAAGATGGAGTGCCAAATGCTGATGGCGCTGTCTTGGTAGTTAGAGCACCAAATCCAGTCGTATTTCCTGTGGTACCAAACGATGGTGGATTCGATACTTGTGTATTGTTTGGCGCAGCAAATGCTTCTGAAGCTGGTTTGGTTGGTGCGCTAAAAGCACTCGTTGTAGTACCAGTTCCTCCAAAGGAAAATCCCGAATTAGAAGCAGTAGTGGCTGCAGGTGTACTGGCACCAAATGAAAATGAAATCGCTGGTTTTTGGGTCTCTGATGACGCAGTTGTTACAGTAACTCGTGAAGTCGTGGCTGGTGTCACGGAACTACCTGCGGAAAACATGAGCGTCGAATTTGATGAACCAAAAGCTGGTGGTGCGGTTGTTGAAGTGGGTGCTGCTGTACTAGCTGAGGCTCCAAATGAAAATCCACTTTCTTTTTTTTCATTAGAAATTTTTCCTAAATTACTGCTAGGAGGTTCTATTATAAAAACAGAAACATTTTAAAAATCTTAAAGAAATATTTTTAATTAGTTATCGAAAAAATCTTACGCTCAATTGAAGTTTTTGTAGAACTGTTAACATTAGCATTTCCAAAACTAAGTACTGCACTCGTATTCGCCATGTTTGAAACGGGCGATGATGCGCTTGAAGAAACAGGCGATGTAGCTGTTGTAGTAGCAGTGGTAGTAGTACCACGGAAAGATACTGTAAAACCAGTTGTTGTTGAAGGTTTGGTTGTAGCTGAAGTTGTGCTAGCTGCGGTGTTATTTGAAGAGAAATTAAAGCCTGTAGAGGCACTAGTGGTTGGAGCATTAAAACTAAACGTAGGTGTTGGTTTTGAATCTGTATTTGTATTTGTTGTTGTTGTGCTACTTGTTTGTGAATCACTTGTGGCACTTGAAGTTGGTAAGTTGAACGTTACGGTTTTTCTGATAGGTGATTTTACTTCCACATCACTTTTTAAAATAGGAACAATATTAGTCGTTATTGGCGATGTGTTAACAGTCGTAGTTGATGTTGTAGAAGTTAAACTTGTGAAAGCAGATGTTTCAGAAGGCGTATTGAGTTCATCAGCTTGAATAACAAGATCCGGATCGATTTTGCTAGTTGCTAAAAAAAAATGAAAAATTATTAATATAATAAATAGTACTGTAAAATTATAATTTTAAGCAATTATTATTACTTTTCCCAGAAATAGCATCAAACATGCTTTGTAGCCTTTGCCTCATACTATTTGTCCTCATATTGACTATATCTTCTTTTCTTATTTCATCTTTGTCATTAGTTTTGAATTTTGATTCCACACTATCAGACTGTAAGCTTTTAATTTTGTCAACATTTTGAGGTTCTGGTTTCATGAACAATTTATCTGTTAATTTTTCAGCTTTTTTTATTACAGGGCTAACTGGTTTTGATTCAAGTTTCTTTGGTGAATCTATTGACTTTTTAAATTGGGATTTATTGTTCTTTGGACTCTCCGTACTGATCAATTCCAAATTTGTAGATTTCTGTTTTAACTTAGTTGATTCAGTTGAAATGTTATTCGTGGTTGGTACTTGAACATTCAACTGACGTTTAGACTTGGGTGATTCTTCTATAGAAGCAGATGTAGTCAAAGAAAAACTTGTGCTTGGTGATTGACTGGCTAATTTGAAATGCTTTTCTGTATTGCACTGCGATAGATCTGCTGCAATAAAATAAAATAAAAATAAAAACTAATTTATTTTACAAAAAAGAAAGTAAACTCATCATTATACTTACTTGCTTTCCTTTTCACCCCAGAAAGTATGCTAGCACTTGAACTAAGTGAGTTCAAGATGTCATGGCAAGAGGAAGCTTTTTGTCTTTTTAATGGTCTTTGCATTTTAGATTGAGAGGGCAAATCGTCCTCATCAGAAGCTAATGATGAATCTTCCCTGGCTCGCTTTTGCATCATTTCTTCAAGACTCTCTAATTGACCTTCTGAAATTCTTTCGGTTCTCTGCTTTTTCACTAAATCTAACATTATATCTTCTCTTGAAGCATGGCGCTTAAGAGAGATTTCTTTGAGAACTTGTGATACACTGGTTGAAGGTTTAGGGTCATTTAATTCCAAGGATGAACCTGAGTATAATTTGAGCCTTTCTTGCTGATTTTGTGTTTCTACAGAAGGATAATTTGATTCAGGTGGAGCTACTCTCACAGTGACAGGTAAAATTGATCTTGACACTTTAGGACTCAACACTGGCATAGGAGTTGCATTGAGATTTACTCTGGGAAATTGGCCAGTTCCATATTGAGGTTGATGTGTCAATTTATTACCGGCTTCTGTAGCGTATTTGCTCAACCTACTTGTAATACCAGGAGAATTGATGTCTATATAAACCCTGAAATTATAATTCTGTATAGAAAAAACAAAATTCTCTTGTAAAAAACTTCTGAAGGACAAAATGTAACTTACTTGGGATCAACGTTGTACCTAGTTGATGCTAAAAGTGGTCCGGCAACAGTTTGAACTGTTTTAACTCCATGCCCTTTTTCTCTGATTTTAGGACTGCTGGTTGAACCCCATGATGGCATTTGAGAGTACTTTGCAGTGTCTCCTCTACTCGTAACATTAGAATATCTATTCTCATTAGCTAGAGATGAAGGTTTTTTAGGCATTGGGGAGTCCACAAAAATGCCAATAGATCCATTGGGTTTAAGATCTTTTCTCCAATGTGGACCAACTCCTTTAGCAATTGGAGTAGAAGTCCTGGCAGCGTCACAAGATCCATTCAAAGCAAATGATTGATATGATCCTGTATTAATTGGACTAGCTTTGTTGGTAAATTCTGTACCCTATAGAGAAAAGTTTACCAAGTTAAGATAAGTACAGCAGATCGTAAAAAAAAAAGAAAATCACAATTGCAACTTACTGAAGTACTAAGTCTGTAGGAACTGCGTCTCCCGTTCATCTCTATAGTATCCTCGTCCTCTCTATTGGCTAATTTCCAGGTTTCGTTTCTTTGCTCTAACCACCTTTTGACAAGCTGATTCGTATGTTTGATGGTGGACCAGCCGGTAATTGTCAGCAGCTTCAAAATGACAATCAACTCTAGTATCAGCTCTCCAACGTACTTGATGAGCAACAAACTGCGAGGATCGAAGAGACAGTCTTTATAAAGTAGCGAGTAGCACGTGTGCGAAACGAGCACTAGGGCGCAGGTAACTAGCAGTACGACGCCCCAAGCTTTGTAAAGCAACAGGCAAATCAACAACGCACTGGGCACAAGGACGTAGGCGCGTTTTGATTTAGCTGCGGCAGCCGCTGCCAATTGCTGCTGGTACTGCTGGCGACTAATGCTCATCTTCGACGTTGCGGAGCTAACCTCGAAGCGCGCCTTTTTCGCCGCATACGAGATGGCTTATACGGGGGATGGATAATTTATCGACACTTTAGCACAGAATCGCTTTCGCACTCTTGTATGTGTACGCGCAATCGTGTGTCGCCTTAATAGCCGTCGCGGTCCTTTCTTAAAGTCGTTGTGTTGATGCGCGTGTGTAGGTACTCGACTCATGCACGCGAGTACAAATTCTCTGAAATAAGTACAGGTATGTGTGTGCGTGCGCGCGGCGCGATATAGCCCTCCTAATGATGAGCATTAAGCTGCCGGTGTGATCGGAGCGCACTGTATCACGAACGACTAACTTTCATATTAGGATATTAGGGCTTTGAGTCTGGCGACGGCCGAGGACGCGGAAACTTTTCAAAAATTTTCGCGACAAACCGCCGAGCGCTACTGTGTAATGTGCCGCTGCTGCGCTTGAGAACGCCACACGGCCACACAGACTGGTTTGCCTCGTCTCGCGCGTTTCTTACGTGACCATGCTCCGAACTCGCGCTAACGTATTCCTATCTCACATTTTACTCTCTCTCTCTCTCTTTCTCTATCTTTCTCTCACTCGTTTGTACGTACGCAGATCGCCCGTATCAATGAACACTAGATGATATATGTATACCTTTCGTGCGAATGAAATTGACAATTCGTTCAATCATTTATTGTTTAACTAATAAACAAATTAGCCGTGCGAGGCTTTAATCACCTGGCGATTTTTACATAAATAATCATGATTTTTTCAAAAAAAGTGTCAGCTCAGAGAGATCACGATTGTAAATAAGAGGGGGGGATAGCCTCGCCAATGAGAGCCGCATATAGACGAGCGGATGACTCCGATGTATAGGACTTGCTACATCATCCTTATCTTCGGATAAGATGACTCATGTCTAACGAGTAACGATCTACCGCCACATCACAGTAACGAACAAATCCAGATAATGTTCGGAGTCGGAGTTTACTCTTACATTTGACTACTGTTGTGAACATACGAGCCATAATGGATGTTACAAAGATGAGCCTCAAGCTTCAGATGAAAATGCAAACTGAGCATAACAGTACTCTTTAAAGCCCGTCCAATAGTGAATCGAAGAATAGAATGTTTCCATACTTTTGCTAAAAATTATTCTCTGGTAATGCTTCTGTGACTTTATACTTGTTTAGTCAACTTCGAACGCTAATGCACGATTTTAAATTTACCGCGTGTTAACGCTCACGTCGATCGTGAGATTCGCGAGGTTCTGCTATCATTGCAGAAATTGCTATCTCGATTCTCGCACGAACTTTGATATAGGCAGCTGTGTTTGTATAACAGGTGTATTAGTGTGTGTGTAGTATAGAGACTATAGAGTAGAGGCTGATCGCTGTCGTGGGCTGCTACTGGCGCAGTCACCGCTACACTGGGCAGGCGATACACATATAGTCACACGCTGCTTTACGTGTTTTACAGACGGGTACAGTGCAGTCAGCAGTGCAGCACTACGACGTCTGAACAGCAAACACTCATACGGGTACACAATCCGCCTCTCAAGTTTTGCAGCCATCCTGCCTTCGTAAATAAGAACGACGGGCCCCGTATGGTGCATATACATTGAACGTGCTCGACGAGGTACTGCGTGTTATTGTTCATGGGCATGAAAATAGCAAGTACACTCTGATTGCGATTCCGAGACGGCGGGATACAGCGATTTTCGTGTAATACCGCGTATTTTTGGCGATGAAAATGACGCAATTATTGCCTTACCTTGACGATAATAATACCCTACCTGCACTGCTTGTGCGGCATTGTTGCTTATGCTGCTATTGTTGTTCGTGCATTATGAGTATAAACAATCAATGATGGAAAATAATGCCTTTGGACGACAGAAAAAAGACTGTTGACAGTGATTGAGTGCTCCGATTATGATTAAAATTTTTAGTTTTAAGTGACGTTTGACTTTTCGTGCAAACTAACTTCGACGATTTTTTAAATTATGTATCGTGCAAGAACAAGAAAAATGAATAAACTCTTCTACCAGACGTTGCTCTCGTTCGTCTGTTGTGCCTTGGGCCAGCAAACAACACAGGTGGGTGGATTTTCGATAGTCTGCTGTTTATCAATTTGTTGAGATTTAGCTGTTTTGATGACACTGTACGATGTGTGATTACAGAATTCGAGTCCTACTGGGCTAATGCCAGATCAAGATGATGCATTGTTGATGTTCTCAACCCTTGATGGATCACTTATCGCTATTGAACAAAAAACTGGAGATATTAGATGGCAACAATATCATGGTATAGAGTATTCGAAATTTTATCGTCGCGTTAACGTGTGCTTTTTAATCACGATTTTTTTTACTCGAATTTTCTAGAACCAGCAGTCAAAGTCCCGACTGACAGCTTACATGAAACTATGTAAGTTGTATAATACCTCATGAATTTTTTACCAAATTAATTCACCAACTTTTTGCTTTAGGCCTTACTTTTTACCTGACCCTAAAGATGGATCTCTTTATTTATACGGACCTGAAACAGAAGTACTGAAAAAATTACCTTTTACCATACCACAGCTGGTAGCTAGCAGTCCATGCCGTAGCAGTGATGGTATTTTATATACAGGACGTAAAATTGATACTTGGTTCAGCGTTGATTCACAAACGGGAGAGAGGGAGCAGCTTCTTGGATTTTCTAAAGCAACAAATACTTGTCCTGTTGATACCAAAAATGCTATATTTGTTGGCCGTACAGAGTACAATATAATGATGATTGACAGCAAGCATAAAGATAGAAAATGGAATGTAACATTTTATGATTACTCAGCTGGTAAAATGGACCCAAAGCTAGTTGAAAATTATGATTTTGCTCATTTTACGTCAAGTTCAATGGGACAAGTTATTACTCTTGATAGATTCGGCAATATTTTATGGAATATTGATTTGGGAAGCCCAGTAATTGCTGCTTACACTATTAGCAAAGATGGTTTAATAACTATTCCTTTCTCCAGTGTATCCGATAATACTTTAAATTTATTGATGAAAAAAATATCAGTAAATCCAAAAGACTTTGAACTTTAGTAAGTATTTCTTTTACAATATAACCATATAACTTACTTATAACTTAACTTATTTATTTCTAGTCCAACACTTTACATTGGTGAGCACAGACATGGTTTATATGCATTGCCATCATTATCTGACACATCTACACCTACAATAAGTAGTAAGTCAGGTCAGCTGTTATTAGAAGGCCCACTATCTTCACATTTTCAGAAAAATGACTCTGAAAATAAAGAGAAAAATAGTAATGAAGAATCAGCAGGTTCAAATGTTCTAATAGACATAATTCCTATAGGTAAAGTCAAACTTTTTTCACAAACCAATTTGTTTCAAAGAGTCAAAAATGACAAATTCTTTTAAAGGTCATTATGAAGTTCCTCCGGAATATCAGCCACATAATCAGCCTTTACAAATAACTGGTCGCTCTGATCCAATAATCTACAACAATAACAACAATATCATTAATGCATCAAAAATAGATGATTTGTCAAGCGATGATGACAAAAGATTGAATGAAACATTACAAAGTAAAGAATGGCTAAAAGCCTTTTCAGTATCCTATGCAGGAGCCAAGAAATGGCTTAATCAACAAGAAAATAAGGGCTTTAAAATTACTTTTATTATCTTGTTTGGATGTGTTTTCATGATGTTTTGGTATATGAATGCTCAGTTCAGGGAAATACAACATTTATCACAAGTAAGCGATTTAGTACTTTTCTTAATATCTATTTTATAAATAATATTAAAAAGTATGATTTCTAAAACGAAGTATTTATTTGTACAGAATTCGCGTGAAAATAGTCGCACTGATAGTAATAGTAATAACGGCTCTTTCTATGCACCGGAGGAAATCGGCGAAGGTCTAGTCCGCGTAGGTAAAATTACAATCAATGCATCTGGATTACTTGGAAAAGGTTGTGATGGTACATTTGTGTACAAGTGAGTAGTTTATTACATTTTTCTTCTGAAAATAGACTTTCAAAAATTTTTGATTTTAAACTTTATCACAGGGGTGAATTCGACGGTCGGCCAGTAGCAGTGAAACGACTACTACCCGAATGTTTTACATTCGCTGATAGAGAAGTTGCCCTTTTGCGTGAATCCGATGCACATGCTAACGTTGTTCGTTACTTTTGCACAGAGCAAGATAAATTATTTAGATATATTGCTCTAGAATTGGCGGAGGCCACTCTTCAAGATTATGTTCTTGGCACTTATGACCGCAGCAAAATCTCGGCAAAAGACATTCTCAAGCAGGCTACCAAGGGTCTGGCTCATTTGCATTCTTTGGACATCGTTCATCGTGATATTAAACCCCACAACGTACTACTATCTATGCCCGGTCCTCGTGGAGATGTACGGGCAATGATATCAGACTTTGGACTCTGCAAGAAACTCCAAACTGGTAGAGTGTCATTTTCAAGAAGATCGGGAGTTACTGGTACCGAAGGTTGGATAGCACCGGAAATGCTTAATGGAGCGCGTACGACAACTGCCGTCGACGTTTTTTCGCTCGGATGCGTATTTTACTTCGTATTGTCAGAAGGAAAACATCCATTTGGCGATTCTGTAAGGAGACAGGCAAATATTTTAGGTACGTTTGTGATACGTTTTTTTCCATTGTTTGCGCCGTCATGCGTCACAAATTTTATTTTCCTCGATTTAATTTCAAATAGTTACAACATTGACACGATTTAAAAAGAACAATTAAATGTTTTTATTTCCCGACGCAAAGAGAAATCACGTCAATACATTAACTCATGAATATCCACTGAACCTGCACATCAATGTATAAGTAATAAGCTCGAGTAAAAATGTTTGGTCACACGAAACTAATAAAATATGAATATAAGCGTTATATTGTAAACTATCTTTATCAATGTCGGTGTAATCTATGTAGAACGCACTTTTTGTCACGACAGGTGTCTATGTATTTACAATTCGCAAAAATGATCAAAACAAATATGTTTTTCAAATGAAATAAGCTCACCATAATACATTTTTTAGGTCATGAAATGGACTTGTCGGAATTGAAAAACATACCAGAGTATGACAAAAATATGGGTTTGCTATTGATCAAAGCCATGATAGATGATGATCCGGTTGATAGGCCACCAGCTCGAGCTATAGAAGATCATCCCATTTTTTGGGATGCAGCTCAAATTCTTACATTCTTTCAGGTATAAAAAAAATTCTGCCCTTGAAAAAACGAATATCTCGAGATTGATATGTGAGATGTGCATAATTTTTTTTTTTTCGATTTTTCAGGATGTAAGTGATCGAGTTGAAAAAGATGTCTCAGAAAGTCCGGCACTGCAAGCACTGGAACGAGGTTATCGTCGAGTTGTCCAAGGGGACTGGAGGGTACACATTGACCCGGAAGTAGCCTCTGATTTACGTAAATATCGCAGTTATCAAGGAGAAAGTGTACGAGATTTGCTTCGAGCTCTTCGGAATAAGGTAAACAGCGTTTTAATTATTGCCTTCTAATTCTCATAAACTTCTTCATTATGTTAACTTATTTGCAAATAAATTGTTGACTTACATTCACTTTGCAGAAACATCATTACCGTGAATTGACAGAAGAAGCACAGCAGAGTCTTGGCGAGATTCCTACAAAATTTACCGATTATTGGCTTAGTCGCTTCCCACATCTACTGACTCATACCTGGTGTGCGATGCAACCATTCCGTCGTGAACCTATGTTCCGAAATTATTATCATGAGCTCTATGCATTTAGAACTGATGATCAGTATGAAGAAGATCCTGCAGAAACCGAAAGATTGGCTTTGGTACTCAAACTTAATGAAGAAAGGATTAATACTGCGAATGCTGTGAATTCAAGAACAGTTCACAAAGATGAAAATGGCAAAATCGATTGGAGCCCCAGTAGAGTAAGAAATAGAAATAGAAAGAAGAAAGAGGAGCATAGAAAAAAATGGTTTGATAAAATCGAAGCGAAAAAATTGGAGAAAGAAAGATTAAGAACATTGAAAAAATTAGAAGGTGCAAATTCAGATTTGGTGGAAATGGATACTGAAAATTCGGAGGCAGTGGAAGTGAAGGCCGAAAATTCGGAGGTAGTGGAAGTGAAGGCCGAAAATTCGGAGGTAGTGGAAGTGAAAGCCGAAAATTCAGAGACTAGTAATGGAGTTACAGAACACCCCGATTGTGACTTAATTCCTGAAAATAGTTAGTAAGTATTTTGTGACTTTTGAAAAGTGTTCTTTATTACTTTTCCGAATGTGTGTCGAAAATATTAACAGTGATTGCATGTATATAAGACTTTGTATGTAAGCGCGCCAAATTTTATAAAATGTAAATTTATTGATTTACTAGTTATCTAAAATGATACATTGACTGAGTTTTAATCACCAATGGTTTTTTTCGCCAATTATGTTTAAAGTTGGGACCATTTTGTCATTTCGGATGCACCATTTTAATGTATTTACTATTGATAGACTTAAAAATTGCAGACTGTTGCATTATGTGTAGATAACTTATTTTTACTTTTTACGTTTGAAATAAGTATTTATTACTTTTTTTATATTAAGAAAAAATGTTCTTAAACTATCATCAAGTTTGATCATTGCTACCTAAGGGTTTAATATTTGATTATTGCAAGAATTATCAAGTTTTTCGCTGATGTATAGATTTATATATGACGGTAGAAATATTACCGTAAATCGAATATATAAATTAACCGTTCAAAATTGTTTTTGCAGAGTGATAATTATATGCTATAATTTACGTGGAAAATCCAGTTAAGAGTTTCTATAATCTCTATTTTCACTGAAATTTGAATGTGGTGCTGAATCAATTGTTTTAAAAAATAACCACTTTTGGTTATATAAATAAATATATAAATAAGTAATTATAATTGTGATACTTACGTGTAAGTTTGTACTAGCAACATTTATAATTATTACATCACATCTAAAAAATTTTTTAAATATTATTATGCAGTACAGAATATTTTAATGATTTACGTTTCCGTTTTTCATGTCATTACTAGACACAACATCAAAAATATTAATATTTTGTGCATAGGAATGTTGTAAATATACTGTGTAAGAAGAATTGCACAAATTCTTTAAATACATAAAGCCTAAAAGATAGAATGCACTATTGTAAATAGAAAACACGAAGATATATATATTATTTATATTTTTATTTAAAATGATAATAAATCATACATTAGTAATGATGTATATTAATTAAAAAAAATATTGCACTAATGAGAAAATTCCAAATAAAATTATGAAAAGTTTGAAATTTTGAGTCTAATTTTGAATTGCAAATGAAAGAAATTCCATTATCCCAGATCCACATCAATTTATCACATTTTTCAGTTACATATTCACATATTTATGAAAGAAGATAGAACATGAATCAAATTTTACACCAAGTTAAATGTGTAAGAAATTATTTACATAATTTTTCTTCAAAGTATTCAGATCATTTTATCAGATATTTTATATTTCTCTATTTTGATTTGTATTGCTTATTTGAGTCTATAATATTATCTTGACTATTTTCTTGGCATCTTGTAAAAAAATATCTATAAACTTTAAATTTGACGTTGGTTTTTTTTTCAACATTTATTAATTACTACTCAGTGGAAAGAGTTAAAATGATTAAACTTTATAAGTGCTTATACTTTCAAAGTTCATCACTTAAACTTTACAGAACCGGTTTTTACTTTATGTTTGTTGTTTGATGAGTTGAAATGATTTTACAATTAAATTCTCTCACGCATCAACATTTACATCATTAAACTTTTCAAGTAGACGCGAACGGTTTTTTTTTATATGTCACTATAGAAATGAAGTTCTTTTATACATACACTTGAGTATTGGCATAGTTTTTTAGGTAACTGTAAAGCTAAAAGAATTAAACTTTAATTTTAACAATATACAACTAAATTACATGTAAATGAGTAGGCTAATGGAAATTCGTTGGAAAAGAGAGTTAAATTTACTTAATTTACATCTAAATTGAGATGACTGATGATACATATGATTTAGTTTCTAAAATTCTAAAAAAATGTTTATTGCACTATGTTTTACATGTAATATTTATCTCTAAATCGTTGACAATTTAATATTTCGTTCTATAAACTACGATAAATTTTTTGAGCACAATAAAGTGGACTTGGCTTTTATTTTTTTATGTCTGCTTGTATTTCTTTTAATTATTATTATTATTATTACTAATTCAACCAACAATTAAAAATTAACTACAAATAATGGAAGGCTTACATTGCTTCTTACTAAGATTTGTGAGTCGATTTGTATTAATTATTTGAATCTCGTAAAATTTTTCTTCAAACATTTAATATAGACATAACTTTTTTTATATGCGGAACAAGAATTCCCTTAATTGTATATTATCAACTTTTTTAATGTGTGATTGCCATGGGTTCATGTTCATGTGCTCGACTAGAGCCATTTTTTCGTTAAGCTTTCAGTAGAATTAAGTAAAGCCTTTTAAGTACTCGGTTTTTTGAACATCACTTTCCTTCAATTGTACGTGCAATATTGTTTATATTCTCATATATATGTATATTTATATAAAATTTTTTTCTTTAATCTTTCATAGTCACATATAATATATTTTAAAAAAACAGTCATTTCAAATAGATTATTAAGTTAATACATAATCTCTGGGAATCGGTCGGAATCTCACTGGCAGATTCTTATTGCTGCGAAAGACATTTTTCGTAGAAAATTTTTTTTCATACTGTAAAAGTTTCGGTTTTTTTAATTAGGCGTCATTTTATCTATAAATTTGTTTTCGGTATAGCAAATAGACTTTCATTGCTTTTCAGCATTATGCGTTTAAACAATATCGATTGTAATAATAATACTAATAATATTGTCAATAACAGGCGTTAATCTGTGAAATTCTGTACATATGTATAAATATCGTTAAGAAAGATTGTCCTCATTAACTCTATTCATTGCTAAAAATCATGACTCGAGAAAAGGAGTAAAATCAAAACGATATAGTAAAATTTGTCAACATTGTTACGATGGAAAAATGTCCATTTTGGCTGCTGTATGCAGAAAAACATTCGATAACACATATGTATAGTTCAGAAATGCGTTGGTGTGAACATGAGTTATTTCGCACTTACTAGACCATTTTAATTGGTACAATTTATTATGTTCCTAAAAGAATGCCTCGGAAAGATCGAGTTTTGCTCATCGCTTATAAAAAAAATTGACGATCGCGTAGCATCGAAATTGAATTCGAATTTTTTTCTCACTACTAACGAGCATCAATTTCACCTTTGAGCGTGAGAATGTGGGCGTTTGGTGCTAGGGAAAACTAACATACGAGTACATAATCTAATAATTTCCATATCACTGAACGTTGCGTACCGCGCGGAAACTGCCAATTCAACGTCGATTCATAAGCTCAAATTTCGCGAAATAAGTACAACTGCGTATTCACAGATATCTATACAAGGTACATTTATATAAACATTTGTATAAATCACAACATGACTGACAATAGCTAAATATAATCAAGCGCTACGATAACATACACAAAAATTAACAAATCGATCGCACGCGTCGCGCAACAGCGTAATATGCGCATACGCGACTGCGTGCATTTATACAATATAATAATCGTCGCAGGCCTTGGGCGTTCACATTGGAACAGAAAGCGAAAAATCCCATAGGATAAAACAACGAAAGCGCGTAGGATCGTTCGGTATACGCGGGGGCGTATACGTATAAAAATGTGTGTCGATAATCGCCGGTGGGATCGGGGTGTCGTCTCTCGTTCAGTTGCCCTCGACCTCGTGTATGACGTCGAGGCCGAAGAACCTCACGGCCTTCTTAACGGCCAGTTTCACACCAACGCGTCTCTTGCCTCAGCGGCTCGCCTCGCCGGTGCTGCTGTTGCCCGCGACGTTGCGCAGTATCTTGCCGATGTTGGTGAGCGCCAGCGAGAAGAATATGTCGTCGGAGTGCATGCGGTCGACCTCGTCGAGGGCCGTCATGCCGTTGATGTTGCGCAGCTTGAAGTTGGCCCCGTGGCGCACGAGCATCTCGACGATCCTCACGCTGCCGGAGCGGGCCGCGAGGTGAAGCGGCGTGTCGCGCGAGTGGTCCTTGGCGTCGGGATTGCAGTTGGCGCTGGCCAGGAGGAGCTTCACCGCCGACGGGTGCTCGTTCTGGCAGGCCAAGTGCAGGGGCGTGCGGCCCTCCGAGCGCGTCGGCAAGTTCACGTGGGCGCCGGCGTCGAGCAGTAGCTGTCAACGAGAGCGCATTTAATTACTTTTCCGCCTCCTCCTCTTTTCTTTCTATTTATGACGTGTGAAAAATTGACCCATTTAGCTGCAGCAGACGCGCGATTCTCCATACGTGTTTACGCGTAACTAATAACGTCGCCTCTCGAGTCTAAAGTAGCTTTGCTCGCGCACTGCAAACTGCAAAGGCACTTCATTTAGCGCCGGTGCGCGTGTACAAAGGTGCCTGGTCGCGACCACTTTTGTAGTTAATAAGGCTGGAAAATATGCCCGGCAGACGCGCGCGCGCCGGCAACGTGTATGCATATTACGCGCTGCGACTGCATATGTGCGTACAAAGGGGTTGTACGCCGCCGCCGCCTCTACGTGGTGTGCGCGTATGTGTGCAGTGTGTAGCTACGCGAGCGTAATTGTTACCGCTGCACGCGCGTGCATATGTATAATGTATGTGCATGCGCAACTGCATGACCGCAGTAAGCGACGGAAAAAAAAGACGAAGAAAAAAACGGAAAAGAAACATTGCGGCGCGCATTACATGTGTCGCATAATGTGGAATTATGTCGCCGCGTATCCGGACGGCGGCGAGCGAGCGTGACGCGCGGCTTTTGTGCGAGATTTCTTTTCTAAGGCAGCGATCGTTACGACTAATTTACGGGCATTGCAAAAAAATCTGGCTACGTTCCCTTCTCGAGACGCTCACCTGTATGATCTCGATGCAGCCAACGCCGGCCGCTATGTGAAGCGCCGTCTCGCCCCGGCTGTTGATGGCGTTGATGGCGACCGGAGGCTTGTTCTCGCGCTCGTAGGCCAGCTCCTCGATGCTCACGCACTTGTCGCAGTTGCAGAGCGGATGGCAGAACTTGGGCGAGTCGTGCTCCGTCACGAAGGTCTTGCTGAGGGGGCCCTCGAGGCCCAGGTAATACGAGGCCAGCCTAATGTCGCCCTCGGCCACGGCGGCGAACAGCCGGTCGATTTTGTGCATGCCCTCGGTCAGGCCACCGCCTCGGTAGCTATATTTGAAACTTAAGAGAGAGAGGCAATACGACCGAGTTAAGCTTCTGTCTCTTTGGGGGGGTAAAGCAGTACTTATCTTTGTAGAAAAAAAAAGATGAATAAGCATGCGTTGACAAGCATTATTTATAGTGCCCATTCTCACCTGTTGGATCATCGCTCGATTACCACCAGCAGTTTACATAAACCATCACCCAAAGTAAGCCCCTATAATAACTACCGAAACCAAGAGCCATCTAAACGAGCTTAAACGAGCTTTTTTAACAGACGAGAAAATTAAAATAATCGCATGGTACTATAATGCATAACAAATGAATAATCCAAATCTAGAAATAATAAGCACAGCTATCATGTGAATGTAATTATAAATATATGTATTGATGCGCATAATAAATCTAACAATATCTTCTTTTTAAAGACTAATAAATCTATTGAATCAAGGCTATACGAGGATATGCAGCTACTGACGAAAGAGCCTGTTGAGCCAGACTAACCCGTGTTTCTTGGTCGTCGAAGCGCCCGGCTTCATGGTGTTGTTGGCCTGGGTCGTGCGCTTCTTCGTGCCCGTCTCCTTGTGTATCGTCCCATTGCAGCCGAGCGTGCTGCACTTTTTCATGCTGGGCTGGGCCTCGAGCAGCTTGGCCACGAGATTGCTGTGGGCCAGCGTCATCGGCGTCTGGCCGCGACGGTTACGCGCCTGCACGTCGGCCCCGTGCTCCATCAGCAGCTCGACGATGCCGCTGTAGCCCCATTTCGAGGCAAAGTGCAGCGCCGTGTCGCCCTGAACGTTCGTGGCACTGAGCAGAGCGAAAGAACGAAAAAACAAAAAAAATTAGTTTACGCGCCCTCGTTACGACGAATAAAGAGAAGAAGCGCGGCGAGGAAATTTTGCTCTTTTTTTGAGCGCGGGAGAGGAGAGCGAGACCGATACTCGAGCATCGACGCGCTGTACGACTGTATAATTGGGATGCGCGTGCATATATAATGGAGACGAGTGCCACTCGAAATATGCATTGTACTAGAAACAGAGCACCCGACTCTCTTTCTTTGGGGCGCACGCCGAGCCCGGAGAAGGAGAGACGGAAAAGGCACTTCAAGATGCGCCATATATATGCAGTGCGTTTTGATAAGCGCGCACAATGCGACTAATTAACGAGTCGGCGGCTTAAATTAAAAAAAATAATAATGATAAGCAAGAGCTTTCGTCTGGATGAATATATCTAGAGACGCACCTGACGGAAATGGGCATCCTCGAGTGCTCGCCGAAGAACAGGAGCGTCTTGACGCAGGCGTCGTGGCCGTGGTCGGCGGCCAGATGCAGCGGCGTGTTGCCCCGGCTGTCTTGGGCGTTGGGATCGGCGCCGGCGTGCAGCAGCATCAGCAGCGTGTTCTGATGGCCCCGCGCCGCGGCGCAGTGCAGCGCGGTGGCGCCGTCGGCGTCGGCCAGACTGGTCTTGGCCCCCCGGTTCAGCAGGTAGTCGACCACGGCGACCTGACCGTGGAGCGCCGCCACGTGCAGACAGGTGCGGCCGCGCTCGTCCCGCGCCGTGATGCTGGGCGTGCCGTCGAGGCCGAATCGCTTGTTGCTCGACATCTTGCGCTGGCAGCGCTCGCACAGGCACAGGGGATGGCAGAGCTTCGATTCCTTGTCGTTGTTCCCGCTGCTGCTCTTCTCGGTCATGATGCGCTGGACCTCGACGACGTTGCCCTTGCGCGCGTGCTCGAACAGCTCGCTCGTCTGCTTGTCGAGGCCGTTGCAGTCGCCGTAGCCGTTGCCGAACAAGTTGTGATCCTCGTCGCCGTTGATGTTCTCGTAGATGGGTATCGACGACTGGCCGTTGAGCTTGGGCCCGTGCTCGGTCAGGTCTTCCTCGTTGCCGTTGCCCAGCCTCAGCGAGCCCGACTTGACGTGCTCGACGGCCGCCTCGAGCGACGTGACGAGGAATCCGGCCTCGTCGGACTCGTGGCCGGCGCTGGCCGAGTATCGAAAGTTTTTCATGAAGGCGAGCTGCGCGCACCAGCTCGCCAGGCCCGATTTCACCACGAGAAAGATGAGCACGGGCAGCAGGTCGTCGGACGACACCGAGCTCTCGCCTTGGGACACCAAACGAACGGCTCGCTTCAGGCAGCCCAACTTGCCGAGCACCGTGAAGTGGCCCTCGAGTCGGGACAGTTCTGCAATTACACCGCATTTAATTTCATCGATCATTTCGTGTGAATGAGAAGAAAAAATAAGCCGAGTCATGGAACTCGAGTACCTTGCTTTCCCCTGTTGACTCCGTCGTAGAGATCGGGCCTGACGCTCAAGTCCTTGAGCTGTAAATCGTAGAGATTTTTAATGAGCTTGTTGAGAGTGGCGTCCTCGTGGGCGGTGCTGAGGGCAACGGCCTGGGGCAGCAGCTTCCTCAAGCCGTGCAGCACGAAGCTCTCGATGGCGATCTTGATCGTCTGGAGAAAGTAGCGGCTCTCGATGGTGCGCTCGCGCAGCCTCGAGTCCTTCATGAGGATGCGCAGACTCTTGGCGTAGAGCATGCTGACGAGGTCGCGCTGCATCTGCAGGCACTCCTTGTCGAGGCTCTTGTGTCCCTTCTCGAAGTCCTCGATGGCCAGCTCCATCTCCTTCAATACGCTCTTGTCGTGCACCTCGGACCAGAGCAGGTCTATGCAGTCCTTGAGCGAGTTCACCACAGGCACCTCGTTGCTGCAGAAGCCGCTGTCTTGCTCCAATAGGCCCTCTATGCACCTGTGCGCGCCAAAAGCTCGGCGTTATTACGTGCTCGAAAAAAGCTCGGCGGCTGAATTTTTCATGCGAGCGACACTTACCATACTGTGTACTTGTTGATGTCTTCGGTGTAAAAAGTCTCTTCAAAAAGCAATTTCAAAGTGACAGGCTTGGCGGTTTCGTATTCGAGAACGAGCGCCCTGTTGCACAGTCTTACTTCTCGATCAGTCAAGGTATGAAAATGCGTGGCTGAAAGAAAAAAAGAAACACGATGTCGGTGGTCAAGAGAAAGATCATCGATGCATCGCTCGGAAATCGAGTCTCACCGGGTAATTCGTCATCGGGTACGAGGATGTGTCCCAGAAAGTCCTCCTCGGTCAACGCATCCTTGGTGAACGTGCCGGAGCGAGGCACGCAAATGGTCCAGCCTTCGCGGATGGCCCTGTCGAAGATCGGCTGATACTCCTGCTGCAGTGTCCGGTAGAAGGCATTTTCCGACAGATCCTCGTCGTAGTTTGAATCCATGATGCCGTCGAGCCATGTATCTCGGTCTAATAACGCCTCGCGACGTCCGCTTCTGCTTCCAAACACACCACACGAACAACGCCATGTGTATATAGATTAAAATATATTTGAAAAAATTTTGCGATTTTTCCACTTTAAATTATGCGATAATTCGGGCATTCGAGTACACAACTCATACTTGCGCGCGCGTGCGATTTATTTATAGGCATATACACGAAGAGAGAGAGAATTTCTCGAACGCGCATTCCACGCGCGATAAGATTTTTCTTCGCGTTCTCGCTCGCCTGCTCGCTCGAGCGGGCGCGCGCGCGAGCTTCGCGATAAAAACTTGAATTCGAGAGAAAGAAAAGAAGAAGCGAACAAAAAAAAAGAGAAAAAAAAAGAATACGAGGAAAACAACGCACATTCGTAAGAGAAGGTGATTAATGCAGCTCAGCCTGGCATCGTCGGCTGCAGCAACGTGCCGGCCGAATTGGT
Source organism: Trichogramma pretiosum (assembly GCF_000599845.2). Lineage (NCBI taxonomy): Eukaryota > Metazoa > Arthropoda > Insecta > Hymenoptera > Trichogrammatidae > Trichogramma > Trichogramma pretiosum. Next base: position 1,436,767 of record NW_019641611.1, on the reverse strand, counting down.
CGAGCTCATTGTCGTGGTCGGTGTCGTCGCGCAATTGTTGCTCCCGAAACAAGCTCCAGTGATATTTTCGTCGGCACTGGTAACAGCGATGTCGGTCATGCCTTGCTCGTCGTCTACGCAGTCCGCGTCTGTAGCGCAAGAACGAGTGGTACAGGCTCGTCGTCGGCGCGAACAAACACCCGAGCGAAGATTCGACGGCGTCGCGACACATAGTATAGGTATGCGAATAATGTGTGTACTGTTCTATATAACAAATGTCAACAATCCGAATCGGAGCGCGCAGTGTGCAACACGTTATAATACGTACGACGCGTTTTGTGTTACATACGTATGTAGAGCGGCGGCGGCGACGACGACGACCAAGACAACTGTCTCTCGTCAAGTACATATCAGTATACGAGTAATAGAAGAAGACGAAGAAGAAGAAGAAAGGCCTGAATTTACACTCGATCGCGCGCTTAAACGATAAAGTCAACAAGTCGTTGTTTTTTCTCCTCTCCGCTTATAGCTGCGAGGCGCGCGATAAACGATAAAAGAGACACGACGAGCTGTAGCGGTAGCGACAACAACTCCGGCGATCGAACGAAATTATCAATCGCTCCACGCGTGGAATAGGAGCTTCGCTCGTGTATACGTCGTGTGCTACAGTTAATGAAAACTGTAAAAACTGCACTGCAGGCGTAGGAGCGAGCGATTAAACATAACCTCCGGCTGCTAGTCGTCGGGGTCGCGAGCTCGTATAAAATCTATCTACCCTGTTGAGAGGTGGGTACGTACTCGATAAGTAACAAGTCCAAGTGCAGCAGGCAAAAGGTAACATGTAGTGTGCGTGCGTGCGTGCGTGCTGTGCTGTGTGCACTCGGCAGCTTCGGCTTGCGGTTGACACACACGGAGCAGCAGTGACGTACGGCCACGAACTTTGCTCTGCTACTGCTGCTACTGCTGCTGCTGTTGGCGTGCAGATGCAGAGGTGACTGCTCGCTCGAGACGAGCAAGCGTGGCTGCTACACCACTGGCTGGCACATAGCAACTGTTCTTCCTGCTCCGTACGCAGCTTCGGCTTTGGGCCTCCGAATAACTGCGCCAACTATATAGGTATACGAAAAGGTCGAACTTGTATCGCTGCACTACTCTCTCTCTCTCTCTCTTTCTCTCTCACTATAAACTGCTCTCCGCTGGGCTATATGGTTGCTGCTGCGTGCTTACTATATAGGTATGTATATGAACGGCGCGCGTCCTTTCTATTGCCTGCTCTCGATCGTCTGACAGCTAAGCGCGACTCTATTCTCTCTCGTTCCTTGCCTCTGTCTCTTTCGCTCTCTCTCGTTTGGCCGTGTGCGCCTACCGCTGCACAGGTAGTAGGCAGGTAGGTATACGCATCGTCGCGACGTCTTCTATTATTTCACTCTATATATATGCCTGAGCTGTATTATATATAGGTGAGCTACGCGCAGGAGATTGGATGTCCTCGTGGGAACATGTAGGCTGGCCAGTGGCTGCTGCTGCTGCTGCTGCTGCGCTGCAACGTGCACACACACTGTATACAACGTTGGCCCGCGTACTGCGCTCAGCTATGAGTAGTCTGTACACACATTATATAGAGACGGTGCAAAGCAGTAACAGCAGCAGCAGCAGCAGCCTCGCATGCAGTGGCAGTGGCAGTGGCAGGGCGGCCTGAGTGAAAGGATGTAAAAGGAAGTGTGCGTCGAGAGGCATTTACTTTTTTATAATACATCGGCGGCCTGCAGTGGCAGAGCGGCGCAGGCGGCGGTGGCGGCGGCGGCAGGTGGGGTAATATTGGTCGCTGCACCGAGAGCACATGCACCACTTTACGAGCGCCGAGGCCGTACGTGCGTACACAGCCCAGCTGTACCCAGCATATATAGGCTCTCTTTAATCGAAGGAAGCTAGTAGTAGTCGCCTTGCTTCGTTGTCGTCATTGCAGCAGCTTGCGATTCTCTAGTGCAGCTCGATGAATTTATTAGTGGGGCTGCTACGTATACTATAAGCTATTGCTTGTACTCTCTCGTGTTTATACAGGGAGGCTGCTGTTGGTGGAGGACCGAAAGCGAGAGCCAGCAGTGCTCCAGGCCGGAGTCTGCACGAGTAGGAGGAGGAGGAGGGAGAGGAGAACCCGACGAGGCCTAGACTTGAAAGACTATAATGCCGAGAGCCGATTTCTATTATATAGCCGAGGTATTATGTGGACGTGCTTAGCTGCGTACACCTATATATGTACGCGCAGCTACTAAGGCGCGAGGATAAGTATATAGCCGCTGGATGAATGGAAAGGTGCCTCTCTCTCTCTCTCTCTCTCTCTCCTACAAGAGAGTGCTCATAATAATGCACGTAGCAGCTTTGACGAGCCGTACTCTGTGTTTTTTCCTCTCTTCTTTTTGCCTGCATACATATTATAAGCCTTGGCCGGTCATATGTGTGCATATATAATGGAGCGCCGCTTGCGTAAGCTAATACCTCGCGCGTATAGCTGCACCGGCGAAATTTTTTTTTGCAGCTCCTTTTCGGCCGAGACGAGTCGATTGTTTAGGCGAGCTTTCTTCCGCTTCGGATTTCCTTACCGATATAGCTTCGTACAGGCGGCTAGGGACTCTTGTCCAATCTCCGCGCGCGGGTCGCGTCGTCGACGACGAGCTCTGGCTATACGAGCCCCGTAGGGCAAGGAATGCACGTATATCGATCGGCATAATTGACGCAGAGATTGCGCCTAGTTAATTATTTTTCTTTCGCTCGAGATCGGGCGCGTTTCGTGCCTATACGTACCGAGCGGCGCAAGATTTAATCGAATTTCGCGACTGACAGCGGCGCGTCGCGCGCAGATAAGTAAGAAGCTACGCGCGTGTTTCGGAGTCGGCTTGAAAGCTTCGCCTCGGCCCGATAATGTAATAAATGTATACATTACTGCCTATATACGCCGCGCTCGAGCTGTGGCTTTTGGCATACGCTGCCTATATGTATACGAGCGTCGCGGAGACGGCCCATAGCTCAGACGACGAGCTCTCGAGCTATATACCACATCGCGAGATTTATAACGATAATGCGCGACGCTGTTATACGTACATATTGGCATGGCTACGCGCCCAAAATGTTGCCTCGCTGCGCTCGCAGCTCTCGAGCCGAGCCAGCCAGCCAAAGAGAGAGAGAGAGAAGCTCGCGCGCCAAGCAGATACCTCGATATAATATCGAAATTATAATGATAAAATACAGCCTTCGGGCATTATTTTACCGGTTCTCCGGCGAGCTTCGGCCGTATATACGCGCCTGCAATGCCGAGCTGTGTATGTATATAATACGTACCTATACGTATGCACGGAGGATACATAACTTTAGGCCTTATGTACGAGCGTGAAATAGGCTTCGGCAGCTTTTTCTCAAAAATCGACTTTTCATCGCTCTCCAGCGCGTATATAATGTACTATTTATACACGATTATGGCATGACTCGAGTGACAAGCGGACAACAGCGCGCGACAGCTCGAGAAACGGACTGACACATATTACCGTGTAACTCGCCATAATTCTAATACTTTATTATCTCTTTATACTCCTTGGCTACATAATGGAATTCACTTGAATTATTATCATCTCGTTTACCGAGCGCTCGCATATGAGCGCGCCTCTTTCGGTATTTATGGTAATGAACCGATCAAATGTGCGCTTTTTTTTCTTTTACACGCTTTATTTACTGGCGCACGTGTGTGCGTGCACGCCTGTGTGTGTATTGCGAAATAACTAAGACGCCGAGTACACGCGAAAAATGTAATGGCCAATTTTTTTTCGGTTTTTGTTTTTTGCTTCTCCTCGTTGTTGTATTACAGCTGCGCGGCGTATTCGAGACAGGCGGACTAAACTTACGTAAACTAATACCGAGCTGCACATATTATACACACACGCGCGCGTGGATCGACGCATGGCGAAACTTGGGATCCAAGCGCAAGTATAATATTAAGTATGTGCGCGTGGTTGACGAGGTTGCATTTTAATCTCGACTTAATTTTTAACAAAAAAAAAGATTGAATGAGAAACTGAAAGATTTTCGGTTGTCGTAGGCGCACGATAATTTATCGTTTATCTGTTCTCGAGAAAAGCAAAAAAAAAGAAAGAAAAAATTCCTCCTCGATGACACTACAGGTAGATGACAAGCAGCAGCACACGATGTGTGCAAACGCAAAGCTCGCACGCGCGCGTAATCTTTTGTACTTTGCTCGGAAGCAATTTTACGCCTGGCTCGCTTTCTCGCTCGCTGCTGGCTGTGTGGGATATATCATAATATACTCATGCAGCTGCGCGCGACGCCGTGGCGAACGTAAATCGCGCGGCGAGTTATATCGTCGCGTCCCGCGATTCATCTTGAAAAAATTTGCGCTCGCGATGTGTATAGCTGGCTATAAGGAGCTGCTGCCGTGTGCGCACCACATAAGAGAGGAGCTAACTGCACGCGCGTACGACGGCACTTATACTTGCTATATGTACACGAGTGGCGCACGCGTGTATTTAACGCCCTATAGCAATATACCTTGCGTATATCAATTTCCGAGATCGATCGCTCTTGAACACGTCTATGCTCTCTCCCTCGATTGCAAAAATGTATATCCTCTTGCGGTAGTTTGCTATATAATAACGGGCGCAAGCCGGTACCTACATGCCCTGGGCTCATATAGTATAGGGCCGGTGTGTCTAGGGTCGCACTCTTGGCTCGACGTGCTATGTGTGGCACTCAACACGCGCCTCGCCAGCACCTCGACTCGAGCTCACTCCTGTTTCTTCTTAGCTTCTTCTTCGTTTTTTCTCCTCTTTTTTTTAATTGTCTTTTGTTTGTCGCGTAGGTGTGGATGGAAGCTCGCGCGCACGACTCCGCACAGCACAGACAGTGCAGAGACAATTATTGTATACACGTACGAGCGGCTCAGAATGTTTGTATATAGCACGCGATGACGATGCATTTCCATATTTCTATACGTATATAACGTCGCATATTATAGGCGCGTATAATTCACATACGAATATATTATACACATACGAATGCATGTGCACGTGTGCGTGCGGTCGGTCGCTGTCTCGAGCTCTCGCAGCATTGCACACACACACAATATATATACAGAGAGATACGAGCGTAAGGTTTCAGTATGGAGATTTTGCCATTGGGTTTGGGAATTCGATACGGCACACAGACACTCGCTCGCACGGACACGCACACTTTTGCACACACACGGAGCTGCAGACGCGCATCCACTCACACCTGCACACCCATGATGCGGACGAACTTGGTGCGCGGCCACCGTACGTTCACCTCTCCGGCTTGACAGGCAAAAATCCGCACGCGCCCGTGAACGAGAGAAAAACGCATTTCGTACATCGCTAGCGGGGCTCTCTGGCTACGCGCTCGCTATAATCTAGATTGCTCGTGTACGCCTCTTGCGGATTCTAATATTGATTCCGTACATTATACGCGACACACTCGCAACGAGACCAGAACCCGAATATATATACCTTTTTCCGCGTATACATGCCGTTACGTATACCGCGCGCATATTGCCGATCCCGACCTTTTCAATTGACGTTTACAGGGCAGATGTCGAGGGGACGAGAAACCCCCAAATCTCAATCTACGAAAGCTTTATCGAATGGTTTTTGCGGCGAATGAAAAAAAAAATAAAAAGAAGCGTATCGATGCCTCTCGAGAGATATATAGAATTCGCGAGGGGTGCGCAGAGCTGTCTGGTGCAGTATCCAAAATTCATCAAACGATTTTCGATCACTGCACTGCAGCCGAGACACGGACCACTCGATCGAGCGGCTATCAATATCGGATGATATCTGTCGGGGGGTTCGAGCGAAAAAGAAAAAAGAGAAATTGAGCGAGATGCACTTACCGGTAAATGTATAATTTACTGCAGCGGTTCGATCATCGTGTGGGTCTCTGTCGTGGGTGCCTCGGTGCCTCGGTATCGAGATCCGCAGTCGAGAGAGGGTTGATTCGTCGCAGCGTCGAATCGTCTCCGGCGCCAAAGCAGCAGAAAGATCTAGGCACGTATCTAACTCGGCTGCACGACTCTCTCTGCACACCGTCGAAAAGCGAGAGAAAAGAAGCGGCGGTAGGCAGCAGCAGCAGCAGTAGGCCGGCTTCCCTTTTTATTCATCAAAATTTCACCAGTCGCAGTCTAGCCTCGTTTCTCGTTTCTTTTTCTCTCGTCGTCGTCGTCGTCGTTGCGTGCACTACATCAAACGGCGCGAGTTGCACACAGATTCACAGTAGCAGCAGTAAGGTACGGGTGCGCGCACAAAGAGAAAAGGCGCGGGCTAGAAGAGCGCGAAAGTTGCCGAAAAAAATCTCTCTATCTCTCTGTTCGCGTAGGCCCTTGACTGTATAGACACTGGAGAGAAAAGTCGTTGTCATCCTTAAGGCGACTCTTTCGAGCAGGCAGGTGACTCCTCGTAGTCAAATATACGAATGTTATACGGTCGAACAGGAGTTGGGTCCGGTGGATTCGCGCGCTCACTTCGAAAAAGTCGGCCGTAGCAGCCCGGCGTGTGTCGTCGCACGCGCTCAGCCCGCAAGCCCGTAGTCGAGTGCGAGTGTACGCGAGTCTCGCAATAACTTGCGTCGCTCGCGCTCTCTCGGCGCTTATGCGCCGCTCCGTGTTATACTTATACTCCTTTTTTTTCGTCGTCGTTCGTCGTCGTCGTCGTCGTCGTCGTCGTAGTAGTCGTAGTCGGCGGCGTCGGCCCCCCCTGAGAAGGGGGGTTGCGCTCGTGCGCGCCGAGACTCAAAAGACTGCACAGCAGCAGCGGCACTACGAAGATGGAGAGAAAAAGAGAGTGGGTGAGAGAGAAAGAGAGACAGACAGCGGCAGAGCCGACGACGGACCTCTCGAGGCGAGACGGGATTATCGACGAGGTAGTGTAGGCACCGGTGCCGCTAGTAGCAGCCAACATTTCATTGTACAGCCAGTGAAAAAGTCTATATGTATATACAACAAGTTATATACATATAGAGGGTTGCCTGACTCTGGCTGCACAGCTGCCTCTGTGCCACCCTCACACTCTTTCTCTCTCCCTCTCTCTCTCTGTTTCTCACTTTTTTACACCGGGTAAAACGAGCGAGCGAGGAAAACGCACGTTTCGCAATGTCGCTTTCCGTCTAAGCTCTTTCATGTAACGTACAGCCAGCTGCATTCTCTGCTCGGCTCTGCTCAGCTCCGCTATGCTCTCTCGCTCTCTCTGACATCTATGCTAATGAGTCTCGGATGTATTGCTCGCTCTAGATCTAAAGGTGTCGAGAGGCGCGCAGCACGGGGTACTTCTCCTCGGCTCCTATTCGTCGCACACACGTCGTCTTGTACTTTTTTTTTTATTTTTTTGGTAGTTTTTTTCGTCGGCAGAGCCGCGCTCAGCTCTTTTTTCCTACCCCTCCCACCCCTCCGCCTCCTCCTTTATTTTTGGATTACAAGGTGTGAGACTCTTTTTTTTTACACCAACTCGAGAGCTTTAATTCGATCCCTCGCGGCTTATTAATTATTGATTACCCGGGTATGAGCTCGGGCCTCGCGCGTGCGAGCTGCATTTATAATCTCTCTCTCGCAGTGACTTTAGCGTTAATTAGTGCTAGAGAGAGGGAGACGAGTTGGCGAAAAAGTTCTTCTTTCTTTTTTTCGGCGCTCGAGTGCAAAGATCGTCTGGCTCGGATTATTATAATAAGTCTTTGACGCGTGCTACAGCGCCAGCTATATAATAATTTATGTATATATATTTGCCAGCTAGTACGACTCGCCCTCTTTTCCCGGCCGCGGCCGTAAAAGCTTTTTTCCCCATATACGATGTTATCATATACGCATATTCACCTCTGCTCTGCTCCATATACGCGCCGGCGACGATTCGCTTAATTAATTTCATCCAAGCCTCCATATGTGCAGGCGCGAGCTCCGGATTTTTTCCCTGTTGACTTTGTTCCTCATTCCGTCGTATACACTATAACACGCGTGTATGCGTGCACTCGCACACGTTATATATTCTTTCGACATGGACATGCATTTCCGCATAGAGACAAATTCTTTTTTTCTCTCTCTGCACTTTTTCAGTATATGTATAGTCTCGAGGCTCGCACAGCATGTACGTAGCAGCTCTCGAGAGCATCGCTCCCTAAAAACGATTTAAACAAAAGCTTCACTGCCAGCGAGTGAGAGAGAGAGAGAGAAAGCGCGAAAAAAGAAGAAAATTTTCACTCTCGAGACGCGTTTAGCGAATGTCCCGACGCATATACATATCATATACGCCTCTATATATGGCGAGACAAAGATCAAAAGCATACAGACACTCGCGCCTCGGCTCTTTCTCTCTTTCTCTCTGATTTACCTTAAAAGAATGGATTTTTTTAAAAGCGGAACGCATTATAATATTCACGCTCGACCTACTCATTGCCGAGCTCATCGTCATCTGCCGTTGCCGCTACTGATACTGCAGCTGCCGCTGCTACTCGTCGCTATAGTTTTTTATTCTCACTTCCGAAAAAAAAGGAGCCAAGTAAAAAAATTTTTTATCTCCACGAGTACATTTTAAGTACCTTTATTATGAGCGACCGAAAGAGTCGAGATAACGATAAAGTCAAGCTCGTTGCATCAGAGAAATGGCGATTTCGTGTGTGTGTGAGCGCGTATATTTCGCCTCGAAAAAAAACTCCGCAGATCCTTATCCGTCCATTTAGGTACACCAAAAGCGAGCTTTCATCCCCTTTGTATATGTGTTTTTCCATGTACGTGTGTTCGGGTGTGTGCGAGTGTGTTGGGGAGCTTTTTTAATATTACAGCACGGCCGAGAAAAAATCGCTTATTTCCGGTTTGCGCCTTGTGTAAAAAGAAAACTCGAGGCCATATACCGTTTACCTTTGACGCTGCTGGTGGCGAGAGCATGGCGCAATGCGCGCGATGATGATGCATACCTTTTGTGACACACTTAATCGTGCCGCGCACACAAACAGTATAAGGGAGATTATCTGCAAATGCCACTGCACAGTTATATATCTGCGATAAAACAAAGAAATGGTAATGCGCTTCATTTAAATTTTACTCTGTAAATTCATTTTTATTCACACATTCTTTTACATATAAATTTGTATATAAATATAACATCACAAAAAAAGCTAAGGCTACTAAACAAGGAAATAAATTGTTCAACTTTAACATCACATTAAATTGACTGAATTTATAAATACTTTCGTGTTTCTTCTCGATATACAGTGATGATTACATAGGAATTACTGATATTATATTAGTATTATAATAAAATTAAGATTATATGGACTATTCTAGCAATTACGAAATGGCTAAAATACTCGCATAATTATAAACCTATATCAGTTCTACGCACGTGAGCATTTATAATGGCTCCTTAAAAACGTGATTTTTTGTGGGCGTGTACACGTTTTGTGTGTACAGTACAAATAAACGTAATATTTGATGTTCAACTATTAAAAAAAAAACAAAAAAAAAACAAAAAAAACACATACACACATGCGTACAGATCAAACATACAAATGAAAAGAAAAAGTGAACTCCGATCTTTTTTCAAAACGACCTTAGTAGTCCTTTTTCCATCTCATAACACATAATAAGTAAAGTATTCCTTCAATGGAAGTTATACTTGGATATAATACAAAAGTACGCGTGCCACCTGCATTGCACAGATATACACAAACTTAATTACGATATAATATACGTCGATATTGATTATTACTTTACGATTACAATGATAAAAGAACAACGAGTGCACAATTGAGCATATACATCATTAGCTATCGATAAAAAACTGACAACATACATTGTCACGAACGAAGAATTTACCTTTTATCGCAGAGGCTAAACATGCGACCTCGGCGATTCGATTAATGAAGAAAAAGAAAATGAAGTAATCCTTGATTATAAAAAACTCAAGAACAATCATTTTTTTCTTCTCTCGCTGTTTTCGCGCTTCTGTCTAATTTTATCGCTAATTTTGGTCAATTTAAAGATTATAAAGTTTTGATCATGGTTTCTTGGAAAGAAGTAAAAAAGATAAAACTGTCAATGGCTTCTCGAAGTTTTTGGACTCGAAAATTCGGTACACGACGCTATTCTTATCGACTCACTTGAAAAAAAAAAAAAATATTGCTAACGACTAAAAAATCACTTTTATAGATCCTACAACGTACGTACAACGTACTACTACATGCGCACAAGTTCTAACCGGTGGTTTATCAAATATCTTAAAAGTGATCAAAATGTTTTTTACTTTAATATGATAATCTATTGCTGTTTAACGTACTTTGGCACATGACTTTTCTTTTCTCTCGATATGCGTACGAGGAGCAAACAAAGTTTCGTACAGCGTATACAACAACATCAAAATAGAAAGAACAAAAAAGAGAAAAAAAAACTACTTATCAAAAATCGATGCATCTATTCCGAGGCAGTGTCTCTTTTAGGTACTAACACGCCTCGAAAAGTCCCGGATAATTCGTTGAACCTATCTCGAACGAGCGAGTGAGCGCGAGAAAACGTCGAACGTCTCGCTACAAAAGTACAAAAGTTCTTTTGATTTTTTTTTTTTTTTTATAATAATTATCGATTGGTTTTCATGCATTCTCCCTTCGAACTGGATCTTGGTAGTTTATTTTTATGGTGAATTTCCATTCCCAGGCGGCGAGTGTTTTCTCACTTTGCGATTTCGCAGCTATGTTTGCGCTTGTATTTTTCGCGAACAAAAAAGCGGCGAAAAACGAGGCGAGCCGATAAACGACGCGCGCGCGCGCGAGAGCAGCACGCGTAAAAAACGGCACACAGCTTGCCACGCACGTATGCAGGAGAAAAATCCTCTTACGCTAACACGTCGAATATAAAAAGCTCGAGCTCATGGTCGAGGTAAATCCGATATACGTGTGTAGCGCTCGCACTGGGAGGTCTATGGCAGCCAGCCATAGCGTTCACGTCGCGTTCTTCAACTGTTCGGCCTTCTTCTTCTCCTCCTCCTCCTTCTTCTGGCTCTCCACGTTGTTGCGGTAGTCGGGGTTGTTCCAGGGCTGAATCTCGCCACTGGCGAATAGCACGAAGACGAGATTGGTCACGAGGAAAACGATGAAGACGATCCAGAAGACCATGCGCCACTCGGCCACGGTAGAGTTGGGGGTCATGACGCCTACGATGTAGGGCGTGACCATGCCGGTGATGGATGCGACTCCATTGACGATCGCCATGAGGGTGCCCGAAAAGTTGGGACTCAGATCCAGAGCGTTGACTTTCATGCCTATTTAGAGGAAACGAAAAAAACAGGTTTGAATCGGATCGATGGCGTGAATCGGTCGAGCTGTCGAAGGTAGAAGGTACTTACCCGGGTAGAAGGTGCCCATGAGGGTCATGCCGATGGTGAAGAGCACGACGACGGACATCTGATCGCAGCCGGCGTAGGAAGCGCCGATGATGAAGATACCCGGGCCGATGCTGGCGATGGTGGTGCCGAGCTTGCGCACGTTGGTCGTGCTCATGTACTTGTTGACGATGGCCCAGTCGGCCAGCCACGAAGTGACGCACGAGCAGATCCACATGCAGAGGTAGGGCAGCGAGGACCACCAGCCGTTCTCCTCGATGCGGAAGCGCATGACGCTGTGCATGTACTTGGGCAGGTCGGTGACCATCGTGTAGAAGCCCCAGTCGTGGCCGATCTGGGCGACGAGCAGGGCCCAGAGCGGCGCCGAGGTGAGGATGGCGCGCCACGGCACCGGGCCCGGGGCTCGCTGGCTCGTGTGCTCGTTCATGCGGTCGTGCAGGAACTTGGCCTCCTTCTCCGAGATGTAGGGGTGCTCGCGCGGGTTGTTGTAGCAGAGCAGTTGGAAGAAGATGAACCAGACGACGCCGAAGCCGCCGAACACGTAGAAGACCAGGGGCCAGCCGATCTCCGAGCTCTTCAGTATCTCGCCGGAGAGGAGGGTCGACACGACCGTACCTGTGGGCATCGACAAAATTCCAAGCTATAGACTCGAGTGCGCCTCAAGAGCATTCGCGCGAAGCTGGCTAATTTTTTTCCTCGCTCGTGACTCGAGACCGTGTAAGTACTCGGAAATTACCGACTTGGCGTTTACGAGCGCGCCTCGAGTGCCTCGTGTAATCGCATCGAGTCCTAAATCTCGATGATCCGCGCCCGCATGCATGATTCTTACATTATTACACGTGAATTATCGCTTGCCACGGAAAAAAACGCCCGAGCGCCGACAGCGTGTTCGTTGCTCGCGTCATTATTACCGGCGTGCGTTTAAAAACAAATAAAACAAATAACAATGATCGAGCGCAAAAGCGTCGCTCTGCCTATAACCGATGACTATTAGAGTACATCGTGTGCGCCGTGCGTGCATACTTGGTTGCGCAAGACGAGGAAAAAAAACGAAAGCGGTATTATACATGTCGCGTGAACTCACCGAGTTGTGCACCGGCAAAGACGAGCGAGCCGATTTTCGATCTCTCCTGCGGCGGCGTCCACTGGGCCAGCATGACATTCACGGCCGGGAAGGTGGTGCCCTCGCCCAATCCCATGAGGATCCGGAGGACCACCAAAGCTTTCATGCCGCCCCACTCGGTGGCCAGGGGTGTGAGCAGAGTGAAGACGGCCGTGGACAGGATGCCCAGGCCGAGGCAGTACTTGCCGCCGAAGCGCTCGGCCAGCATGCCGCCCGGCAGATGGGTCACGATGTAGCCCCAGTAGAACGACGACAAGATTATACCCTGAAAACCAATCGTCGTTGCATTTCTTTTTCTTTCTTTTTTTTTTTTTACTTTGGAATTTCGAATGGATGTCTACTCTCGCGATTGCTTCGAGTACAAGATAGATGAAGCGATAAACCCGCGATATGTGTATAAATCAAACGTACTCTAATTGACCGATCTTGATTAAATAATTAACATTTGCGTAGCGGCTACCGGGAATTTTATAATACAAACTCATTTATATCGTTAAAATTGAGTCATAAAGGTAATTGACAAAATTAATGGACAAAAATAATCAAAGTTTTACGAAACTATTGCTCGTTTACAACTTTATCGTAAAGGCAAAGATACGCGAGCCACGAGAATCTGTGAATAATCCAGATTAGATTTACAATTACAAACAGAGATATTTACATTTTTACACCTAGAATATTGCCCGAGCGTCGATCGTGTGGGTGTGTGCGTGTGTTGTAACGCCACAATCTATGATAGTGAGCAAAACTGCCGACTAATTATACGTATCACGCGCGCTCGTATAATTGTATCGTTTAGTTTTAAAAGTAAAAAATGATTTGTTTACCTGCGACGTTTCATCCCAGTCGTACAGCGGCCCTGTGGGCGCGCTCACTGTGATATTCTTAGCTTGGCTGAGATCGGGACACCTGTCGAGGCTCGAATCATTGCTCGTCGTGTTCGAGTGGTGTTCGATGGTCATCTGAGTGATGGCGATCGACAGACAGACCCTCATGGCGTAGGCGTTGAGCAGGGCCAAAAAGCCCATGATGGCAAAGACCCATCGCTGCGGTACGTAGCTGCCTGCAAGGAAAAAGCAAAAGTCCGGATTGGTGAAAGCTCGCCTGACTCATCGTCGTTCGTTACTACTGCACCCGGTATACGAGCGATATGTATGTATCTATGTCCGTGTTGCAGTGACGGACACGACGACGCGCGCAAGTACTCGCGTTTACGATCGAGAAATGAAAATTCCTCGTTGTTTTCGACGTACTTGTATCGGAGGGAAATAAAGTTGAATTCGTGACGTATCTCGTCTCGACGAGTCGCCAATGAGTGAAAAAACAAACGATGCTCGATATTCTTTGTTGTCTTCGGCGAGGAAAACTCGCAATTTATTTATCCGTTTCAAGAGAATGACTTTGGCAATAAAAATTGTTATTAATCCTTAGACTAAGACACACGGCGTTGCGAGCGTCGAGTAAATAGTTGACTTTGAAAAAAACAACACGCGCAAAAGGAGTCAGACCACGTGCCTTTATCTAAAGCAAAACAATCGAATTGCGAATATTTCGGCAACTAGTGCGAGCGAAAAAGATTTTTGAATCGATTTTATTATTATTAGTATTTTTTCTTTTTTTAAAGTTAGATTAATCGTCACCGAATTTTATCGCGTTCCTTGACTTTTTTTGTCTGCTTGATAAGATTACAAGCCCGAATATATTGTTGATAATCGAAAACCTTGTAATAAAGTGTACATCGGCAGCGGCTTCTGTGCATGCGCACGCGTGGGTGATACACTTTTATACATGTACCATTCGTAGTTAAACATTATCGATGATCGGCGGCTAACGAAGATTTTTTACTTTGCGCTTGCGACACCGCGAGTGCATTCCTCGGGGCTTTATACATTTATTAATGTGCACGTCGGCCGGAGAAGATATTTTTCGAATCGTTCGCACAGTTCCGCGTACTCGCGACGCGACAACGGCATATTTTCCAATTAGTATCAGGTGCAAGACGTCTGCAATATCAGCGGACGCGAGAGCGAGATACAAGTTGAAATCGGCTGAAAAGCGTCGTAGTGTTCCAAATCAATTAGTAATAGGTGTTCGGCGGAATTTTACCGAATAGGCCGAGAGATAAAGCTAGGTGTAGGATGGAGCACGCGGCGAGACTAATTGACGCGAATCTCGGAAATTCGTCAGTTAATGAATTAAAAAAGTAATGATGATTTTGTTACAACATTACCCGGACAGACAACACTCGGTGTTGGCTTCTCGGATCATCGTTATATTCCGCTGACTCGTGTTAGCTCCCACTATACCTTAAATTAGTAAAAAAACATTGATGAAACGGCTGGGCAGCCATTCAAACGTAACGGTACGATCTAATTTTTTACGTCCATACGGTTACATTTGAATCGCTGCGTTAAAAAAAAAAGAATAGAGCAAAGTGCATATGATTGGATGTCCGGTCGATTTTCCAAGTATCGGCTTGGAACGATCGACGGCCAATGAGAATGGATGCATAAAATCGGCCACGTGACTGGAATGCGCTTAGAGAGACCACGTGCCTTAACTATACGTGCATCCGAATCGAAGGATACGGACGCGATTTCCAATTCGGCTGCTCGGCGGACCTTGACTCGCGTGCGCGCCCGACAAACGTGTATAAACTTTTGCAGTAGCTGCAGGACAAACAATCGGCATTTTTTTGGCCTGCTCACGATGAATCACACGTACATACACATGCGAGAGAGATCATTACGTGCACGAGTCCGTCTGTGTGTATTGTTGTGCGTGTCTCTGCGCTGCAGCTGTGTCATAATAAAGCACGCGAAAAGTTGTAATTTTCTTTTGCATCATCTTTACCTCGAAGTGTGCGACACATTTTTGCGCTTGTAAAAAAATCTCTCGCACGTATAGATTTGATTAAGTCGTGCTCGAGCGCCTTTGCCGTGCCGATATAATTATGTTTCTTTTCGTATGTACACTCGCAGACTCGTTAAATTGTTAAACACACAGTCACGCACTCTCGCACACACAGCCCATACATACACAGTTGTTAATTGTAGAATTTAATAATATCATTGTTTCAACTCACAGCACTTCTTCCAAAAGGTAAAAAAAGTCATGATTTCAGCCTCCCCCTCTTGCTCGTTTCGTTTACACAAAAATGGCAAATTCACTCAAAAAAGTCTCTGTCAGATGGGGAAAAATCACACGGAAGATCGAAAATCGCTCTCCGCGCACACGCAGTGTTATGGATCGAAACGCTCACTAATTTAATAAACAGAAGCGAAAGTTGAGCCCGAGTCGACTGAACGCGCTGCTGGCATCAACTGACCAAGCCTCAACGTCAAAATCCCTCTTTTATATATTATGCCCGATCGCCGCGTGCCTGCGCGCGTAAGCCACTGATCGACTCGTTTGCGAGACTACATCGTATAGCACCGAGAGAGGAGAGAGAGAGAAAGAGAGACGCGACGACCAATTGTCAATGAAGTAGATAACGTGCAGAGCATTTGTAGGCCACCCCCTTTTTCTGATAATAAGGTAAAATTACTTCGTGTCTATGCCAATACGTACGTGTGTACCGTCTATGTGAGCAGGTGTTTCGATAATTGACGATTAATAGATCTGTCGTTAATGACACGACTCGTCAATGCCTACGACTCCCCGATTTTTCCAGTTGCGACGCGTCTTTTTTATTGCGCCTCGATCGGCGAAGCGCAGCGAGTTTCGCCGAGGGAGGAGAATCCCAAGTGCATATAAAAGTCGTGAGCGCCAAACAGATTAACAGATTTCGCCGTCAGGAATGTTGAAAATTTTTTATCGATACTTTGTATCGGTCTCAGAAAAATAATATCTTGATGAGGTGATTGAACGCGTGTTTCTGGCGCGCGCCATCGCCTGCATTTGTATGTATACATGTAAATATACATGTTGTATTGATTTTAAGCGCATAATATAATTATTGTAGCGCGCGTGGCCTATACCTATGCCGGAACTCGAGCATTACCTTTTTTTTTCTATTTGTCATGTAACCAACGAACCGATTTCTTTGGCTCAATTTCCGCGGAGCTTGTTTTGTGTCATCTCGTTGCAGTTGCATAAGGTTTTTAAGGCCAATTTATGAACGATTTTTCATCGCCAACTCAAAATGAACAATATTTTTTCGACAAAAAGGCACTCGAAAATAAAATTAGTCTCATTTTTTTCTTTCTTAAAAAACGATAAATTCTCTTGAACTACTCATCACAAACGAGCAGATAAGGTGAGAATTGAGAATTCAACAAAGATCGTTATCAAAGTCTCTTCGAGAATCCCAAAATCGATTATTATAAACGAGAAATTTTGTTATAGGATCACGTGAACGCTGCTCGTGCGACACGATACCGATAAGTCCGCTATAATGCGGAAAAGCTTCGGAGGTGTGCGAGATATATATTATTGGCGGGGCAATTAGTTATGCCTCCGATTGTGTCAACAAAATCGACTAAATCGAGGAAATTTACTACCCAAGCGAGTAAAAATATTTTTTCCCGCTCGTAAATGTTTGCAATTTTATAATCTTAATATACACTTTTATTGTTTTATTACGATGCTTGGAAACGGCGGCGGAGGAGAAGGAGGTTTGGCGTCGCGTGTGCGCGATCAAATTTCAAGAAAAGCGACATAAAATTATCGATTTTCGCGACTGTATAGGCAATTTTTTTATGAGACTCGATGGTCAGGCCTCTGCGAGGAAAAAATAGATTATCGTGAGAAAAACACAAAATCGGATAGCACATGAGATGCATAAAATATACTTAAAAAGTCATTAATAATCATTTTGTATAATTACTCCGTATTCAAGTGCGAGTATGATTTTTGATAAGGAGAAAGAATTCTTCTTACTGATTGTTAACCAAGATAGTCATCGTATGTAAAAAAATCTTTATCGACAACATGCACAAATCTGATCAACATTGAGATATTTTTCAATTATTAATGCAATTTTCCGCAAGTGCCTAAATATGATGTTTTCGATTGAAACGGAAAGAAAAGGGAAAAATTAACTCTGTGCGCACTATTAGCCTAATACAATCACTTTTCTCCGCTATCTGTCAAAGAAAACCTTGAATTAAGTAAATGCTAACTACGCAGATAATAACAGATGGAAATGCGATATGCTTATTCAATTTTACTGAACTCCAGCATCATAATATTATTAGGTGCTTAACGGAATAAAACACACTTGTGGCGTGCAATGTTAGGATAAACTTTGATTACTTTGTTTTCTAATTCAGCTCTTGTTATTGTGGCACGCGCGCATTTTTTTTTTTTTTTTTTAATGGGACTACATTTATCGAAATTTTTTTGTAAAAATAATGAAATATTGACGTCCGCAAATGAATGAAATTCGATCATAATCTCGCCAACACTTGAGACTGAAAAACGATTGACATGTGTATCAATGAATGTGTGCGTCTAAGTCGTTTCTCTGTCTTTCTCTCTCATTCTCTTGTCGAGCGTTACACGTTAATCACAGTCCCAGATAAGACAAATCACACGAGCATCATTCATTATATTTATACACTTACGTTGCTCGGGCTCGAAATTGTCAGATATCAAAATATTTTGATTATTACCCAATATTTCCTTTCACGCAGTCTTTTTATTACAACTTTATGAGTTGGCATAATTTAATTAATAGAAGGATCGAAATCTTATTGATAAAGTATAATAAGCGTTGGTTATATCTATCATCAAGCTCAACTATAGCCAGATAAAATCTCGATATGTTTGGGTTTTGTATTATTTGTTTGTTTATTCCATTCGTGAAAAATAATAAATAAAATGCAAGCATATGTATACACGAAGTTAAATAATTATCGAGATAGTCCGTGACATTCTAAAACGTTATAAGCGATTAGAAAAAAATTTGTAATTCGCGTAGCGGAAATTTACCAAGCTTGTATTCACAAATAAATGCAAGAACTTGTAATGGCTTATCTCTATCTTCGATATGTTAACAATTATATCTGTGCAATTTTTAAAACGCGAATACATGCAAAAAGTACCTCGTTGTCTGCTACGGTACCAACGAAAATTCGTTGTTGACCTCCAGCTGCACGTCAGTAAGGGTGTTCTTTCGCTTTTATACTGCGTCATTGTCAAGAGAACT
Source organism: Trichogramma pretiosum (assembly GCF_000599845.2). Lineage (NCBI taxonomy): Eukaryota > Metazoa > Arthropoda > Insecta > Hymenoptera > Trichogrammatidae > Trichogramma > Trichogramma pretiosum. The sequence goes on along the minus strand of NW_019641611.1, from coordinate 1,418,121 downwards.
CTCTCTAATTATCACTTTTACATAAGTTAAAAAATCTGTGAAACAAATATATTTTTTATTAATAAAAAAACGTTTTTACGTTTTGTTCAAAGAATCATGCGAACTGAGCAATTATTTGAACTGTTGAATAGAAGTGAGCAAACTTCATCACAATGTGTCAGACAACCGACCGGGTAAACGTGCAGCAAATGTGTGATAGGGACATCCGCGATATAAGTATGGACAATTTAATTCTCGACTGTTATCACTCGGAGCCAGACGTTATAATTTTTATTTGTTTTTAGAGAGAGAAAAAGTTTTGACCCAAGTGCAGCTGCAGACAGTAGTTTAAAGACTGTAATACTCGTAGTAAAAGCTGAGCTTATATAATTAATCAATTAAACTTTTCCAATGTACTTCAGTAGGTGATAGTAACAAGTAAATATTTTACTTTGCAAGTATTAATCCAATATATTTACACACAAAGTGGAAATTGGCGATAAAAAATCATTCTATAAACCTTTATCAGTATAAAATAATAACATACAAAATACTATATGCTTAAAATCACTATCTAAAATTATATGTATATGTTACGTAAATACATCTTGAATATAGGAGTACAACTTATGATCTAATGGTTTGATAGTTTTTCGAATATGTCTGGAATCTCCTTTGATGCATCTTGCCAAACTTTTCTCATACTTTCTGCAGCTTTGTCAAATTCAAGCAACTGCAAAAAGTTTACATAAAATGATTAAGTTCTTTGCATTCTTAGTATTACCTATTTACAAAAAACCTTCTTACCAATCTACCACTATGATATTCTTGCATTAGCTGAAACAATTCTTTCACTGTCAACAGCCCTTCATCTTTTTTGTTCATTTGCACAAATGAGCAGTTTGACTGATGCTTCTGGTGTTCTTGCCTGAAAAATTGTAACCAACTTCAATTTCCATCTCATTTATATCAACTCGAACAAAAATGAAATTTTAATAAAAATGCATATCATCAAAATGTTATGAATTACGTAATTAACTTACCAAGGATCATCCTCAGCCTCCCAGCCATCAAGCTGCTTTCTGCACATGAAGCACTCTGCTAGATCTGGTTCATCTTCACCGCCAACGGCGAAGAAGCCAGCCGCAGCCATACTATCAGGATTGCACTGATGCTCATTGCCAAAAGGCCAGTGTTTGAAGGTTTCTAATCGAGCCTTCTTCCAAAATAGAGGATTTAAAGTTCTGAAGAAGAAAAAATCAAAATAAAAACAAAGTTGAGGTTAGAAACGAACCACTGGCGCGAACGATCCTTTGATGAAATAAAGAAAGCAAATCTCATTCATCGGAGCAATAACTCACTTGAAAATAGCAGCCAGATCCAATTCTTCGGTCATTGTGACGACGAACGGGACGAGTCAAGATAAAAAATGTAATAAATAAATAGAAAAAGTGCTGTAAGCAGGAGGCTCGTTTGTAAGCGTTTTCGCGCGACCCTGCACAAGTCGTATTTTTGAACGAGAGCAACAACTTGCAACTGTCACATGCCGCTGCCGCCAAAACTGCTCTAGTCAGTCGACGTCACGCAGCTGCAACGACTTTTTCGATGAAATTTCAACATCATGCGTCTGAGACGTTTCACGGTTGCATTGCGTATTGGATAAAATCATTTTTTTTCGAGTAAATAATGTTTCCGGTTAATCAGATATGAAAATATTGAAAATTTGTCGGAAACTGCCGGACTCCGAAGTGCGATGGCTCTGGTGATCAGTCTCGTGCGTCGTCATAGCAACGCAACGACACGTGATGACGCCGTTTCAAACAAGGACGCGCTACTTCACCGAGCGCACAGTGATGCAAGTCGATTATAAAAAAGCCAATATTTATATTCACTTTTGAAAAGACATCAACAACAACAGCAACAACAACAACAGTAGCCGCAACCATGTCGATTCAAGACCTTGAATTGAGTGGCATAATAGCCTTCGACGGGTTGACGAAAAATGGCTTGAAGCTGCACCCCGACCAAAGGCACTTGGTCTACCCGATGGGCAACAAAGTGAGCGTGAAAAACATCAGCAGCGGCCAGCAGACGTTCCTCTCGGGCCACACGAACCTCATCTCGGCCATGTGCATCTCTCCGTGCGGGCGTTACATCGCCTCGGGCCAGATCAATCACTCGGGCTTCAAGGCCATGGTCATCCTGTGGGACTACGAGGCGAAGAAGCTCAGGAGCAGCTACGAGATCCACAAGGTCCGGGTGGAGGACCTGTGCTTCTCCGCCCAGAGCAACTATCTGATGAGCCTCGGGGGCCGCGACGACGGCAACGTCATCATCTACGACGTGGCGAGGAGTCAGCCGCTGTGCGGCACGTTCGCCAGCACGGAGATCGCCGGCAACGCGTACACGATCACGCGGGCGAATCTGCGCGACCGGTGCTTCGTCACCGGGGGCGACGGCACCCTCAAGGTCTGGCGCATCGATCCGGAGGCGCGCAAGGTCCTCTGCACGGACGTGAAGATGGGCAAGCTGCGGCGCTGCATCAACTGCCTGGCCATAGACCAGCGCGACGAGGAGGTCTACTGCGGCACGACGTCGGGCGACGTGATCCGAGCCAAGCTCAACTTCCATCACAACGTCGAGCACGCGGAGCCGGTCCAGCCGCCGGTCATGATTGGCTGCTACTCGAAGCTGTCCAAGTGCGCGAAGAATCGCAAGAACGGCCTCGGCGACCTGTACGCGGGCGGCGTGAGCAATCTGCTGCTGCGCAACGACGGCCGGCTGATCGTGGGCTCGGGCAACGGCGCGGTCGAGCTCGTCGAGGTGCTGCCGGAGCCGGGCAAGATCAACAAGAAGCTCAAGTCGCCGAGCACGCCGCAGCTCAGGACGATCCTCGCGGAGAACGTGCGCAGCGGGGTCACGTCGCTGCTGCTCGTCAAGGAGACCGACATCATCGTTGGCACGCAGCTCAGCGAGATCTATCAGATCAAGCTCAAGGATTTCGACATGCGGCTGCTCGTCACCTGTCACACGGCAACCATCTACGACGTCGTCTTTCCGCAGTTAGTACATCGATCAGAACTCACGATAACTTTCGCGTAACGATCATAGTCCAGCTCTCGAGCGTCCGCTTATGTTTGCCGCAGCAACTACTCCGAGATATTCGCTACGGGCAGTAAGAACGACATCAGACTCTGGAGATTGGACACTCGCAGGGAGTTGCTGAGAATCAGCGTGCCCAATTTCGTTTGCACGAGTATTTTCTTTTCTTACGACGGTCGAATGCTGATATCGGGTGAGCAAATTCACTTCATATCCACTATTCCTCTTTCCAAACTCAATTAGATTTTGCGCACGACGTAACGATTCGATGATCGATACCGTAGCCTGGAACGACGGCATCATCCGAGCTTTCACACCTCAGAGCGGTCGGCTGATTTTTGCCATTCTCAATGCTCATTTTAAAGCCGTATCTGCCATCACCTTGTCCCGGGACAACAAGAGGATAATAAGCGGTGGCTGCGACGGCCAGGTAATCAGACAGCTACATCTTTCATTGCAGTAGCTCAACTTCATTGATTATTTAATCGACAATTTGCATATTTATTTTCTGTAAAATAGGTGCGTATTTGGGAAATACTTCCGGAGAAACAGCGGCTCGTTTGCGTCCTCAAAGAGCACAGAGGATCCGTCACCAGCCTACGCATCAATCAGGAGGGTAATCAAGTCATCAGCTCGAGTACGGACGGCACATGCATTGTCTGGGATATCAAGTGGGTCGGCTGCGATCACCGATCCGCTGCGAATCAACTATTGACTAATTTTTTCCCAATTACAGTCGCTGCGTTCGTAAGCAGGTGCTCATAGGCAACACCATGTACATGGCTGCATGCTTCAGCCCCAACGGTGTGCAGATCCTCACTTGCGGCACCGATCGCAAAATCACCTACTGGGAAACCCTCGATGGCTCGATGATCCGCGAGTTGGAGGGTTCGGGTTCCGCCGCTCTGAACACCATCGACGTCAGTCCGGACGGCGAATATTTCGTCACTGGTGGGAACGATAGTGTGGTTAAGCTCTGGCACTATCACAACGGCGAGATCACCCACATCGGCATGGGACACGCGGCCATCGTCACGGCGGCCAGATTCAGTCCCGACGGTAGGCACATAATCACCGTCAGCGGCGATGGGGCCATCATGATCTGGAAATGCCCGTTCCCGATGAAGAAGCCACCCGAGCCATCGTCCGCGCGCAGCCTTGCCTCCAGCAGATCCACGTGTAGTTTGAGAGAGAACATGATCAAGAGTAGTTTAAATTTGGATCTTGGCAATGAAAATGTAGCGGAATTGACACCTCGATCGGAAGTGGCCGAGAGCGTTAAGGCTGTTTACGAAGGTAGAGTCAACAATTAAGGTGAATTTTTGCAGATACAAATGCGAAAGATGATTTTCTTTCAGGTAACAAAGAATCGGCGCTGTGTGGATGTGATTTAACGAAACCACTTCCTGATTGTTGTGGTTGTAATGGTAACGATGCCAAATCACCTGTTATTGAAACAACGAGATCGCACAAGTCCAGCGCATCATCGGGGAAAGGTGATTCCGTTCGGGGCGAAAACAAACATTGCGATTTAGAAAGAAAGTCATTGGTTTGAAAGTTACATACAGTCATACCATAGCAAAATATAATTATCTAGTCACAAGCAATAAATGGTATAGAACATTTTTTATATCAACATGTATTCTATTTTAATCATATTTTTTTCAAAGTATAAAAACATTTTATTCGCAATCAATTGTTAGTAATCATTTCATTATAAATCATAATACAAGGATGAAATAATTACTTCATTATTTCCTTTGGAGACTGCTTCATTAAAAATAAAATAAAAATAAATAAATCTTCTGCATAAAATTCATACTTTTATGTACAACATAAATAAAGTATCACAAACATAATTCTTGTCTCATTTGGAAAAATCATAACTTTTTCAAACAATATTTGGCATTTTTATCCCCATGCTTGACTTTTACAGTAATGAATGATCAATTTGCCATCTGTGCCATAACAGTCATATATATTTTTTACTGTTTGATCAGGAGCTGGAGCAAATGTTTGATTTATGTACAAAAACTGAAAAAAATCAAAATTTTCATTGCTTATTTGGTCAAGTTTAAGACAAAAGCTAATGTTTGAAGATTTACCAATCGCTCCTCAGGTCCCATTTTGATAAATTTCTTAATAAATTCTGAGATCCAGCCAAGAGTTTTATCCGGAGGGACAGTCCACTTTTTCTTTGTCATTATAGGGGCATCGCCTGTTGCTTTGAGTAGTACTTCAACTATTGAAGAAATAATCAAGTGAACAAAATTTATTTAACTTGAAACAGTAAATTACTAACAGTAAAACTTACTTTTCTTTTCTTTGTCAGATGCAACAGGTGTTTCATTGTTAGCTGAACTAGGTTCAGTAGTTGGAGGATCTGGATTTGGATTTGTCTCTTCGGCAGCTACATCAGGAGTTTTTGGTTCACTAGCCTCACCTGTTTGAGGTTCTTCTTCTTTTTCCGACATTTTATTTACAGATCTACTTTTATGTATGATAAAAGATTTATCATAAGAATAAAAAGAACTATGGTATCATAGTTTTAGTTACACTATTATAAATAAATCCACGATAAAAAAATTCAAATGGAATATTGATACTAAGAGAGATGACTACAAAATAACAACTGGGTTATGTTGACATATTCATGGAGTCGGTTCGTGCGCAATTTAAATGCCCAACGCGTTATTGCGAATTCCTAAATTTAACCACTTGGCAATTTTAGTAAATATAATGCCTGATGGTGGCAAAAAGCAGTGAAATTAAAACTAGAGAACAATTTTTGCCAACAATTGTGTTTTATTGACTGAAATTGTCGGTGTAAAGCAAGGAAATCTCTGCTGACCTGCGTCGTCAGTGTCACTCCCTTCTTCTTTCGGAGCAAAATATACGTGTGTGCGTGTGTGTGCAAACAGAGCGTAAGCCTCAGCCGCCGCGTCTTATACTACGATTATATATATTTTTTTTGATCGGTGCAGGACTCGATCAAGTCCTCAAACTAAAACTACATCGTTTTGGACACCTTCAATCTCCTAAACATATACTTTTGCAGTGAAAATCAGTGAAAAATAGTAATTGTATATTTTACTTTTGTTATACTCAAATAAGCAATGCATTTAGCGAAGCAAACTTGTAAAGAGATAACCTCAAACAATTTGCAGATGTGCAAATTAAATTTTTTACATAAATTGAGAAATTATAATTAATCAAACGTGTCAAAATATTATTGTTGATCCGTTTGATATTTTCTGTCACTCCAACACGTTTTTAATGAGATTTTTCTTGACTTGTAAAACATCAAAAAGTGCAGTGTAATGTTATTACCAAAAATAGACACCAAGCTTGCTGTGCAAAATATTATGCACCATTTATATATGAAGCTAAATATTTTTTGGTTATTCATAATTTTCTAACATTATTAATCAATTTTATTTGTTCCAGTCAATATGGTTGACACATCAGTAATAGAGGGTGGCAGGATTGTGAAGATGGAGGTGGATTACAGCAGTAATTGTGACATAAAAATTCCAGAATGCAGAAAGTTAGCCGAAGAAGGAAAACTTCATGATGCTCTAGATCAACTTTTAGTCTTAGAAAAATTGACCCGTACTGTAAGTAGTATTATTATCCAAGAAATTCCATTGTTTACATGATACTAATTTAGTTTTTTTAAATATCAGGCTTCAGATATGGTTTCAACATCTAGAGTTCTCGTAGCAATCGTGAAGTTATGCTTTGAAGCTAAGAACTGGGTTGCTCTTAATGAGCATATTGTTCTTTTGTCAAAAAGAAGATCTCAGTTGAAACAATCTGTTACAACAATGGTGCAAGAATGTTGTACATACATTGATCAAACTCCAGACAAAGAAACTATGATAAAACTCATAGAAACCCTACGTTCTGTAACAGAGGGAAAGGTATGAATTATTTTTCTTTGTTTTTTGAATATTTTTTTATTTTTAAATGTTCTAATTGTAACTGGAATAATTCTGCAGATATATGTTGAAGTTGAGAGGGCACGACTGACTCATAAATTAGCTAAACTCAAAGAAGAAGATGGAGATGCTTTGGGTGCATGTCAGGTGATGTTGGAACTTCAGGTTGAAACCTATGGTAGCATGACCAAAAAAGAAAAAGCTTCTCTCATTTTGGAACAAATGCGCCTATGCCTTATCAAACAAGACTTCATTCGCACTCAAATCATAGCCAAAAAAATAAATATTAAATTTTTTGAAGACGAGAGTGATGAAGAAACTCAAGCTTTGAAATTGAAATATTACGAGTATGTTTTTAATGAATTTTTACAAAATGTTCAATTATTAGGAGTGAAAAAATTAACTGAAAATTGTTTTGTGCCTCTTATAGACTAATGATGGAATTGGCACGTCATGAAGGCTGGTATTTAGAATTGTGTCGCCATAATCGTGCTATTTTGGAAACTCCTAGTATAAAAGCTGATGCTGAAAAACGTTCTGTAGCTCTATCCAGAGCTGTTTTGTATCTCATTCTTGCTCGACATGAACCTGAACAAGCAGATCTCACTCACAGATTATTGGCTGATAAACTGCTTGAGGGTTTGCCTATATTCAAGTAAGTAATTAATGCATGAAATTAATACTTGTGAATGTATTAATTGAATTTTTTATTTTTTAAATTTTACAGAGAAATTTTGCGACTTTTCGTCAATCCAGAATTAATCAAGTGGTCTGGATTGTGTGAGATTTACGAAAGTCATCTTCGTGCTACCGAAGTATTCTCACTCGCTACCGAGGAAGGTCGTAAACGTTGGGATGAACTCCGAAATAGAGTAGTTGAGCACGTAAGTTGAACTTTAGTTAAAAACATGCAAATTGAAAAAAATTTGAAGGAAATTAATAAAAATCAATGTGTATTCATTTCAGAACATTCGAATAATGGCTAAATACTACACACGAATTACATTGACACGTATGGCCGAACTTCTTGATCTTCCTGTGGAAGAAACAGAGCAATGCTTGTGTAAACTCGTTGAAACTGGCGTTATAAACGCCCGTACTGATCGACCCGCTGGCATGGTACGTTTCACGAAAACTCAAGAACCTGCGGCTCTGCTCGATGAATGGTCCAGTTCTCTTTCCGAACTCATGAGCCTCGTCAACAATACCACCCACTTGATACATCAAGAGGAGATGCTCGCTAGCGCTAAGGCGTAGATACAGAGTGACTGTTTGTGTTCGTTTGTACTACTACATTGCTAACTGTATGGTTTTTCACTGAGATTCGCCTTTGTGGTATGATCCTCTTAGTAAAATGCCAAGAGAAAAGTCAATTCGCTAAGATTTTTCAGTATTTATAATAAATGATTTTTACTTAAATTGTAAGAAATCTCTTGAAACTTTGTCAAAGGATTTATTAGAATTAATACTATTAAAAATTAATATCGACTAGTTTGAATTATCCCGACGTACTATATCCTAAAAGACTTTTATGTTCAAACCATACAATTAGTAATAAACATGCAGCTATTTTTCATACTAATTCTGCTATCGAAACACTTGCTCTTTTCTTGAATTACTCGTGCGCAATGATTCTGTTTCATTTTCTTTATTATCAAACAGAATGAAAAATCTATCACTATTACATGTTATTTAATAATAAAAATTTTGAAAATCCAATTATTTTCTTTTATTATTAATTTCCGTTAAATAAGTGGAGAGATGAAAAAATTAATGATGATATTAAATCGAGAATAAAATAGGCAGAGCTGCTATCATCGTTGATCTTTTTATTAATATATATTTATACAAAACATCACAATGGGCAATAAAAATTAAGATTTATAATCAATAACAGATATTGAAAATATGAGTCTTACAAAATACACGACTAACTTAATTAACTTGACGCGATTAAGAATATTCTAATTTCTGCAATGTAATCATATACATTGTATAAGATTCGATGCCATCGCATTTATTACAATGCAGGAAGAAAAACATTATAGTTAAAACTATTGTCTGTTTAAATCGCGGATACGAAAATCCTTACATAAGTTAATGACCAATAATTATGATAATGTTACGTAGTCCAAAATAACAATATGTTATTTTCGTCAGGTTTTTCCGAGTTTTTTTTTTAATTTTACCAACTGTTATTTTTTCCAAATTTTTTCTCGTTTAAACGAATGCTACATTGCGCTACTCTGAGAAAAATAACTGTTCGTAAACTTTTTTTCTTTACACAAGGCATCAGCAGTCTTAATAAGTATGTCATATAATACAAAAATACGCTCTATTCGCATTGGCGGCGGTCAAGAACAATTCTCGAGCGCACTTGAAAAACTGTATTATGTACAATGACGATTGTTTAATTTTTTTTTTCAATTCAATAAAACAACCTAGATTTTATCATGGAAAAAAATGTTACTCTAATCACGAAAAAGCATCGTATTAACGATCGATCGATGATAAAAAAATCGCTTCGCTTCGATCGCCAATGCAACCATAAGCATACATATATAAATTTATATATATACGTAAACACATCTCTCGTTGACTATCGACTACGTGTGTAAGAGACTTAACGATAAATTACAATTGAATTTATCGCACGAGCGTGTAATATACATTTACTGCTGGTATGAAAGATTCAGCGCTATTTTCGTGCGCGAGTGAGCGCATCGATTTGTTTTTTGCTAATGATTAAATTAAACTTTGTTCGCATGCACCGCGGCTAATTTCACGCGCGGTGCAGAGATTGAGCTCTCGTTAAATTTGCGCGTCAAACAATAAATCACAGTTTGAAAGTTTTAACTTGAACCGGCCATTGCGTAACGGCACAAAAAGCCAAGACTTTCATTGAATAAATCATTTTTGATCGTCGTTCTGCACACGAGAGTGAGAAAGAGAGAGAGAGAGAGAGAAAGAGCATCAACACACAAGGGGAGCACAGGAAAATTTTATCATCGTTCAATAGTCTAATCGTATTGTTTTTTTCCCTTCCCGGCTCGTTTACCGACGCGCATCTCCTCTCCGTTTGCCATTTTCTAAGTTTTTTTTTCCTCGTACGAATTCACGCATTCTAATACGATCGCGTGCAAAGAGGAAAATTGTACGTCTTTATTTTTGTATCGTCTAATAGTATAGTATAAAAAACATTTGGCATTTAAAATATGTACTAAATTATTATCTTTCACGGGTTCGAGTAATTGTATTTACCCACCTAAGTATTAATTGCTGTGTAAAAAAAACTTGTATAAAAATACACACTAGTTCTATTATACAAAGTTTAGGCACATGTAGAAAATAAAGAACGCCGGACTCTGTCATTCGTCCATTCGAAGTATTGACCACCGTACACGTCGAGTACAGAGACTACATAGAAAAATGCTCGGAGTTGTCGGATCGCAGCCGATTCTTATACGATATATGCAGCCAAACGAACGACATCGGAGTCGAGTGTTTACGATGCAAGTATATCACAGGATATCCATCGTCCATTAGGGCTTGCCGGCCTGTATCAGAGCATCTGGTCGGAGATCGGCAGTGGTGCACGGCTTGGCATCTGTGAAAATCAAAGCACACACGTATCGGCATTATAATAAGGCCAACAGGTCAGTCGGTGCACAAGCGAGTTACGGCGCGTGCAGCAGAGCGCAGGTGAAAGTCCGGCAAAGAAAGAGAGAGTTGCGGCCGCGCGATGATGTGCATGAGCAACGAGCGCGACGACTAACGACGTTCTAAGCGAAATCGCGAGTGCCACGTTAAAGTCGTTTTTTTTTCTCAGCATTTTCTGCTTTTCCTTTTTTGCTCTTACCGTGTATGCCGGCCTGCTGCAGAAGAGCAACAGCCTCGGCGTAAGTCGGCGGTGGGATCTCGCCGGCCTGTCCCACCTGCTGCGCTTGTGCTATCACCTCGTAAGGCGGAGGTCCGGGTGTGCCCGTGCCCGAGCTCGTCAAGCCATCGTGAGGAGCTCGATAATTATTGAAGTCGTGTATGTGCTGCAACAAAAAGACCAAGTATTTCATCTACTGTATAAAACTAGCTGGACAAAAAAATGACATTCGAAATCAAAAATCGTAATATCGAGAAGAATAAAAGAGTTGATGATCAGCATCATCAGATCAGGAGGTTGCGCAAAACTATCCAACCTCATGTATTCATCCGTGGTCACGACCTTATTTAAATTAAAAATGTCCTCGAAAGTCCATGAACCCATATGGATCATCGAATCGATCGTAAAGCAATCTTGAGCATATTGACTGTTCAGGAAGAATTATACATGGCAAACAATAGAGTCGTTTTTCACGACGAGGTAAGCCGCAAAAAAAAAATAATGATAAAAAAATTGAACGACTATACGACGAATAATTGATGGGTTTTGGATGAATCATCGCGTACACTCGTACGCACGCGGTCGGCATATTTACAAAGAGGTATACGCAAGGCGTGCAACAATGTCGTCCACGTACATAAGCAAAGGAAAATAGGAGCGCATCGTTAATGACTACGTGCCGCGTGCTCGGGCTCGGGCCGTAGCCGATATTACGATTTCATTACTTATTAACACCTGTGCCGCGACGGCGAGATCGGCATAATCACAAATGATAATTATTGTTCGCGCGTCGCAATACGTACACGTTATATTAATCGGATTGATTTTTCGAGGCTCGCCATGGAAGAAAAAAAACTCGTTTGACTGATACGCTGGTTTCGTCAAAGTTGTCGATTGTAAAATTGCTTCGTCCAGTTGTGAATATTAAATTCGTGTGAAAATATTCAAGTGCCAATAGTTTTGCATGAGAGTTTGTTATCTATGTTTTAAATGAGTACACGAAGTCTTGACGCATGTAAGTTTATATCCTTTCGGACTCGAGAGACGGGTGTAACCCGATTTACGGTAATGCAATACAACCATATTAGTATAATTTTTCAGACCGATTCGATTACTTTATTAACGTAAATTTATATGTTTGAAATTTTGACGTACTTGTAATGTCTGGTTATCGAGTAAGATAAAAAATATTGAGATCAAAAAATAAGACATTATAATGCGAATGAAATAAATTTTGATTCAACTTACCCTGAAGAGTTGACGCTGATGAAAGATCATTTGGATGACTGATTTTCTTCTGAGGTAGAGCATGCATTTTACTGCTACCATAAGACCAGAACATATAAAAATTGGACCAACTAACCACATATGTCCAAGGTGAGAAAAAACATGTCCATCTACTACATCACCTAAGGCAAGTATAGTGATCGTTGTACCAATAGTAAAGAGGACCATGCTAACTGCAAAATAGCTATAGCTTGTGCAGTCACATCTTCCAAATGCTGTTCGTTCTTCATAGTGTTCTTCGATTTGGCGTAATCTGTGTGATAGATACGGAGCATCAAACAAGGTTGCCATCTTACTCTCTGGTTTGACAGATAACTAGTACATGTCAAATTGAATATCTAAAATTATCATCTAAATATTTCTGTCACTTTATTGTCTGCATGTGTTTTCTGAAAATTCAAAAAATTCATTAATAACAGTAAAGCTATAAATTAACATAATTTAAAGCATGTTCTATTTCTTGTAGTCTTTAAAACAAAGTTTTTGTAATATTTATTAGCATAAAAGTAGAGATAAAAAATTCAGATCAACACAGTATTAAACTACTTTAACTGCAAATTGCTGATAAAAAATTGATTTAAATCAAGTTTGCATAATGCCTACAGCTATTAAAGAAGATATGGCACAAATGATAATCGACAAGAATAACGTGTAATTCGGGTTGAAAATGGAAGAATTGTAAATTGTCACTTATTTGACTAGGAGCTGACTACGTCATCAGTATGTAATATATCGATTTAAAATTTCCGACGATTCTTTGTAACAAAAGCCTTGAAATGCATTTCTTTCAACGGCAAGGGCACAGTTGATTCAGTAGACACACACGATAAAAAGGCCGAGAAATAACAAAAATTCACTGACCCTCAACAATTAGCAGGAGCTGCGTCGGGAGGATCTTGGCGAAGAGAAGACGGGCAGCATGGCATTCACGTAAAAAATAAAAAACCAATGGCACATTCGAGGATTAAAATTGCACTTGTTGAGTATAATAAAAAAATAACAAACGGCTAAAACCAAAACTTGTGCGACGTTCGATTGTTGTGACACATTCGAGAATCGATAGATATGCAGCAGAGCACTGCAGGCGCAGACCGCCGCCGGCACTCACAGGCACACACAAGCTGCTGCTGCTGCTGCTGCTGCTGCTGCTGCACAAAAGAAAGAGAAACGACCGTCGTTGCCGTCGCCTTATACATCAAGTGAGCCGCGCGCACTGCTGCAGCCAGCCGCAAGAGCAACGATCATCAACAACACAGCACGCTCTCGTGTACACGCGAGCACCAATACACACGCACGACCCGCTCGCGTATCGTCGCACGACGAATAGCAAATTTTTCGTTAAAGTATGAAATTAATTTTTTTTCTTCTTTATTCTTCTCGTCTCCTTCGCGTTTGTTGTTCTCCCTTCGCCAGAGTGTCGTCGAGTTGTATGTACGACGATAAACGAGCGGCTGGTAGGCGCGGGTGCTCCCTCGGCACTGGCGAGTTGCTGCGCCGCGCGGCCTATTATGCCAGCAGCCTGTGTACGCACGGTATTAAGGCACATACGAGCGAGCGCGCATGGAGGCAGCGGACAACGCGTTACACACACACGCAGACATTGCAGACGCACACAATGCTAGAAATGCTGGCGACCGCACGACGACTCGGCGGCCAATCTCCATTTCGTGCGAGACGCACCGCTGCGCGTGATGTGTGCTGCTGCAGCAACGAGACGACGGAAAGCCGCGGCAAAAACATACGTGTACGCGTGCGAGTCAAGAGGGGAGACCAGAGCGAGAAAGATAGACAGAAACAGGACGAGCGAGAGAGAGAGAAGATCACGAGAAGAAGAGCTTTTTGCGCGAAAAAGTGCTCGCGCGACTTATATCGACACGAGTGAAATATAGATTCTTTGCTACGATATAATAAACGCGTGTAGCGCGGGCCGATGCCAAAACGAATAAATTTCGGTGAGCTGATGAATATTGATAGATTTACATCGGAAACAAATGACGAATGTTAATCGTGTCTTCGCCAACAAGAGCTTGCGATTTCCTCAGTCTCGTAAGTCACGTTGTTTCTTGATTGTTTGCGTTACGTCGATTTTTTATAACATAAAAGAATTTTATTTTATGGTAGTGATATTTTTTTGTAATAAAGTTCCGCAAAATACAATAGAACGAACAACACGATGGTTTTACTTTTTTTAAACGTGATTCTTTGAAGCAAAACCGTTTCAACTAATGCGTTCATAATATACTTGTTCATAGGGGGCGCTATTCCATTGATTCAGCCGAAGGTAATTTCAATGGATTCAACAGATGATAAACGGAGCAGTATGACGCCGGTCGATACGGTAGCTGCAAGTAAGTAAATGTTAAATTAAATAACGTTTCATTGATACATAATAATAAACTCGTAATATGCGCACTAAAGTATTTTATTATTACTATTTACAAAAAGTTGGGATCAGAATTACGTCCCTTATGATAAACATAAGATTAATCACGGTTACTATTCCAAGCAAGTTATCTTCATGTCCCAAAACATTTCGTTTGTCACGTGACTCAGCTCTGAACGACTATATATAGCAACGGGAATTTTATTTCGTCGCTTGCGGGTAGCGGAAAATAGTGCATCGAAGCCATCTAACGAGCGCATGAAAAAGTATCCAATATCCAAATTGACCACTCGAGCACTCGAGTCGAGTATTCATGCGGTTATTGACTCTTGCTGGCGTAAGCTCGAAAATTTGAAATGTCCATCTTGCGAGGAGTAAAATTCGTACATATGTAGCGCGGTAGATGGAATTGGCCCTCTCTCGAGTGCTCGTAATACACGTGTTTATGTAGGAACGGGAGAATATAGAGGCAATTTCTCGTATATACTCGTGCGCGCGCTGCAGAGTATCAGGGGTAGAAAAGCTAAATTAGAGTCGAGACTCGTCGAGAACGATTGCGGCCGAAGTTGGGCAAATGAAAAAAAGTTTGCTCGAGCTTATGCGTGTGTACGCGGGATGAGTACGCTGCTGTATAGTCTCGCGGCTCAGTCTGCGAAACACAAGCCTCCGCGCCGTTATTGCGAAACAACCGGAGTAATACTAAAAACAATACAAGTTTTCAAAAGCAATACAGCGTCCGCAGTTGTCGCGTATTGCGGAGGGTAGTGGAGTAGCGGCATAGGCCTCGGACGTCGAAGCAAGATGCCTCCATATTCGATTTTTGTTATTTTTTTTGTTATTTTTCGACTCGTGCCGTCGCAACAGCTCCAACGGTTAAAAGCGAGTCATTGTTGTCTACGTATAGGCGCGCGGGAGGCAGCGAGCGAGTGAGCGACAATCGCGATAATGCACCCTCTCGAAATGGCTATATAGCCATTGAAAAATACTCGCGCGTCGATGCGTGCGTGCGGCTGCTGCTGCGTCGCGATTTTCGACGTGTTTTGTGCCATTGCTGCAGTGCAATCGACGCACACGCGGTGCAGCGCAGGGCTTTTAGCCAGCTCTCTCTCTCCCTCGCACGCATAAAACACATAGACTGCCGACGTATATAGGTGGTGGTGATGGTGGCTTCGGCATCCCGTGTGTCACACGGAGTCAGCGAGAGGAGGACTGCGCGACTAAATGAGATCAAATATTCGCTGCAGAGAGCGAGAGGGAGAGCTGTGCTTTTGCTGCTTTGGCTCCCTTTTATGGGCTCGCACACGCAGTACTCTCGAGTCTCTCTCGCACATAATGAATTGCCTACATTAGTCTGAAATGCGCGCCGCGAGCTCCAAGCGCCAGAAGCCTCGAGCAGAGGAGCATGACTGGCAAACCGCGACGTATAGTCGTACGTACACCCCCCGGAGCCGACGGCACAAGCCAACAGATTAGCTGGCCCGTCTAAGTGTGCTCCGCTCTGTGTTTGTGCTCGGAGTCGCAGATCAAGATGCTGTTTTACGAGTCTCGAGTATAAGCCAGCGATATCCTACATGTATATTCGAGCCTTGTCGATGCCAAGCTAGACGCTTTCATCTTTCCGAGCCCCCGCCAAAATCAGCGTCCCGGGGGATGCGTGTCAGGCATTTACGTTCCATTGGACCGCGCGACGCACAACTACTACGACCTACGAGAGAGGATCGAGACAATCCTCGGCTTGGCCCGCCGACATATACCTACGTGGCTGCGTCCTTTTCTGGATACATATCTGGCGTGACACGCGTTGAAGGTATATGTGCTCGGGCTTACGCCCCCCGGAGGATTAAGCCCGAGCTCGTCGCGATCGTCGCGACGATTTTGCGCGTCGATTCATCGGCTTATTAATTGCGGCCGTGTGTGTACGATCGTCGTTTGTATCCCCCTGCACGTATTATAATACGTAGTATAGCCGTTGCTGATAAGAGAGACTCGAGCCGAGAGAGTCTCTGGCGCAGCATCGCTTATAACCGACTGATAACGTATATATCGCATAGTCTCGGATTCCGAGATGCGAGCCGCGTATCTTGCCTCTTGTTTATCGTGCAAAATTTAACTCCATTGGGTCACGGCTATCTCTAGCAGCTTATCGCGTGTTAAAAACTCTATATTTTCATGAAAACTAGATCGAACGTTAGAATCGAGTATGGGCAAATTTCTCAGGCTTATGCAACTTGTTCGAAAACTTCATAATTACAGCTCTTGATCTGTCAAAGTATCTCAGGCTAAAAATAAAACTATTTAAAAACACTTTCTTAAATTTAGAAAACGTCATAACTTTGTTTTTTCCTCGCTTGAAGCAAATATTCCATTGATATCTTTGCTAACTCTCTTTTTTATTTTTCCTGTGTTTTGATATGACCTTCAAAAATAATTTGATGCCTGTTACACTGACCTATTGATTAATTTCAAACTTTCACTTGGAGCATTTTGGAAGGTTAGTGAACTTTATTAGATATAAGAAAACGTTCATATCTTTAGGTTTTCATTACTGATAATAATAGTTTTTGTTACTAAAACAAGAAATATTAACCGAGATTTTAAAAAAAGCTTAAAACCCTAGGAAAAAATTTAAAGGAAAAGCTTTAAATTAGGAAAAAACATGCGTTGTGTAGTTCGTAAATAAACAGGACTTTAATTTGCATCTACGCGCGTGATCGGGCCACGCGACTGGGCGGAGTCAATTAGAGTTAGTGATTTGAAAAGCGAAAGTTGGAAACTAGTTAATGGATCGTGTCTCGGCGTGTTTCGGGTGATTCTTAGAATCGATACTTACATCTTATGAATATTTCATGGATATTTTATTATGTATTATCGAGGAGCGCGTTTGCGCACGTTCTGGCTTATTATAAATACATTAGGATGAAATCGGCGATGACTGGCAAAAATCTATCGAGGGTCAATTTTTTTTGCGTAACGACTAAGACAATAAATGATGAATTGCGTTGACGCAAGTCGATCGAAAGATCCTAAGTAATTTAGTAAATACGGTATGTTTAAATTTGACGCAAGCCAGATGTAAGCTCGTCCTAATGCAGCCCTTGATAAATCGCCGGCTTTTTTTATTCCGCAGCGAGTCCCCGGGTCACATTCTGATTCAAGTCAGGATCCGTGGGCTGCGGTGGGCGCGCTAGACGACCTGACGTAAATGTACCTGCTGCTGCTGCACGGGAGAGGATCTCACGAGGTACATTTATCGCGTGGCAAAGGAACGAAAGAAAGTTTGGCCGAAAGTTTAGGAAATCAGAGCCGTGTATAGAGGCTGGCTGAGCGCAGCTCGAGCGAGAGGAGTGTGTAAGGAGCGTAAGTGCGTGTCGCCGCACGTGTTGCGGCTGCCGGGCTATATGCCGCACGCATACGAGTACGTACACGGCTTCGATCCTCTAATGCGCACTGTCGTCGGCTATTTGTCCTTTCGTTCATTTCGCTTCTCGGCAAAAGCTTACACTTACACTTGCGGAGCTACCCCTGGCTGTGCGTGGCACCACCGCATACAGCACAGCAGCAGCACAGCAGCGCATAGTACACAGTACGCGAGCGAGCTAGGGATAAATTTATGAGTCGAGCGTGCGTCGACGGCAGAAAAACAGCAAGGCCTGCGGTATACGTCGCTCATAACTTTTATTTTTCCTTCTCTCGCTGCTTAGGTAGTGGTACTGTGCGCGTATGTGTTTGCGCTCCCCAGGGAGGCGCCATGCAGTAGCTCATGCTCTCGAGTCGCGATGCGACATGTCCTAACCCCTTCATCTGTTATTCCGAGCATACATCTAATAACTTGCTCTGCCGCTCGCGAGCTTCGCGCAGCCTATAAGCCGCTGCATGCGCGACGTTAAAAAACAGACGGACGACCTATATTTGCGAGACAAAAGCCGCGTCATCCGCTGCCAGCTAGCTACGTTGAATATATTTTCCTCGGCAGCGGCAGACAAGCGTGTGTATAGCGTGCGACAAGTAGCGAAGGCTGCAATGCAGGAGCGCACGCTAAGCAGTCAATATAAAGAGCTTACCGCCAGGACCACTTGGACGACTTCCAGCCACGACGACTCGCCTCCCTGCGCTTCACGGCTTAGCTTACTTTATACATCTTTAAATGCAACAGCTGAATTTCTCCGCTTCCTGTATATACGGAGCTCGACGATTCCGCCCGCGCTTATTTATCCTGCTATTCTCCAAACCAATAATGCGTTGTACTTGCGATACTTCGAGGCTCGTACAGTACGTATATCTATAAATGCGACGTCAACGATTGTTTGTAAATAAGCGGATGATCGGGGCTCGATGCAGAAGCCTCTCTTATCAGCCACCTTACGTCCATAAATTGTCATTATAGATTTTTCGAATCCTCGAGTCCAGCCAGCCAAAGGATCAGGTGGTCCCCGTTTACATACGCGCACGAGTCGCGCGTTGCAGCAGGGGGCCGTTTAATAGAGCAGTAAATACACTACTTATTTAAATTCATAAAGGCATGAGAGGGAGAGAGAGAGAGACTAGTCCTTATTTCCCGGCATAGTCATATGTATTGATTTTACACTCGCAGCTTAAGTTCTTATGTGCGCAATAAATCTTAAGCGGTGGGATCCCTTTTCACGAAGAGCTAAACGCTCGTTGCTGGCTACGTACAACTCCCCCTTGCACCGAGGCTTGTTCTCCGACGCTCTAGCGCTCCCATTTCTGGCAGGAGCGACCAAAATTTTTCTGCCAAGCTTTGCTTTCGCTCTCTTACTTACTCGAGGATACTTCTACTTTTTTGTGTCCCTGCGTAGGTGTATATATAGGTACAGCTGCTGCTGCTGCTGCTGCGTCGGGTTCGTTACCTCGAGAGGCTTGACGAGGAGCCGATAAGAAAAACTTTTCCTCGCCTTTATTTTATTTTTTCTTTTCTCTCTCTCTCTCTCTCTCTCGACGGCAGAGCAAAAGCTAAGAGTTTTCTTGCGCGCCCGAAAGCAGTTAATTTCACGGGGCTCCAACAATAAAGAAATTGAGGTATAGGTATAGTAATCGTTCAATTATCGCCCGGACAACGTAAATAACGGCGCGGCCTCGAATGGCAACGCACACACTGTACGCTGCAACAGCCTCCGGACTAATTTGTCCATTGAAAATTGAAAGAAGCCGAAAATGTATCCCGTACGTTTATATCTAGGGGAGTGTATCGACATTGACGCGACGGAAAGAGAGAAAGAGAGAGAGAGAACTGTGACCGATCGGAAATGACTATCGCGTCACGGGCGGAGTTTCTCAATCTCCTTCCTCGTTTTGGCTCTCGCTACACGTTTCAATCACGATCTTCGACGCATCCCCCAAATCTACCACCCGAATTCTCGGAACGTGATTCACTTCTCCTCTTATTTTATTAATCATACGGTTTGCAAGAAACACGAGTCACTTAATCAGTTTGCCGCAAACGCAGTGAATTAAAATCTTTCGCCCAAGCAAGCGCAGCACAGCTCGATGTTGCCGTCTAAGTAGCGCGGGCGATACTTTCTTCGCAGCTACACGCAAAGGATCTCGCTGCACACAGACGCCGGTTTACAAGCAGCTTGAAATTGCCCAACCGCACACCTCGGCAAAAGTTCAAAACATTTGTCTAATTTACAGTTAATGCGTGCAGCCTCTCGAACTCCGCCAACGCGAACAGCTATATATACTTTACATTGTAATACTTTGTTATGTTTGTAGTCTGCTCAATGTTTTCTCTCTCTCACTCACACCCCCGTAGCTGCGCTACTTCTCTCTGTTTAGCCACGCACGCGCCAGTCCAAATTGCGCCTGCAACGCTGTTAGTTGTTGGTTTTGGTGAATTTTGTTCTTCCGCCACCCTAACTCATACGTATACGTACACGTGCGCCGGAGCTTGTGATTGCGTTACTCATTGCAGTTGCTACGAATGTTTCCCAAACTCGCTGTTATTTTATTATATTTTTATCGCCGTCGGTGGTCTCTTTATCTTTCAGGAGGATGCTACAACAGCTCCATACGTATTCGAGAGGCTTTTTTCGCCCATCCCGCACACTCCAGCGCGCTATATGTGCTCTTGCCTCTCTCTCTCTCTTGAGATAGAGAGAGCTCGCAAGCTCTTGCTTGCGCTGAGAAGACTGTCAATATAACGAGCGCGCGCCAGAAGCTGCCCAAGTGCAAGCGGCCCGACTTTATTCGTGATACGCTTGTTAATAGCTTTTCATTGGCTGCCAAGAAGCTCGAGTTGCGCAGGAGAAACATATATATACAGTATAGATATACACTGGCCAGGCCCCCGACACACGTAAGCTCCTTGAAAATTACTGTATTGTTTCATCGCGTCTATTGTCGCTGCTCGCAGAGCTTTGCAGCTGCTTCTCTCGCTCACTCTGCTTCTCTCTCTCTTTCTCTCTTTCTCTCTCTCGTTCCACAAGAGCTCTGCGTAGCTTTTATCTCGTCGCTCGGCGATCGTGTCGAAGCGGTTATTAATAAAATACCGTTACTTACGCGCCGAAGCGTACTCGAGTGAACATGAAAAATGGACTTGTTCGCTATCGTCGTGCGCTCGATGTAGGGCCACATAGGCTCGGCTGGCTGCGTGAGCGACGAGAGAGAGCGAGGAAAAAAAATCAGTGCCTGGAAGTCAGGACGAAAGTAGAATCTATTATTCGGCATAAATGGCTGTGCGGGAGCTCGGGCGAGTGTGTTTCGCGCGCTACGTACACGGGGCATCGACGAGCTTTTCGATTTTCGACTTTACGAGGCGTGCGCGCTCGCTGCAGCGCCACTTGGTGCGTGAGAGGGAAATAGCCGATTCCGTTTCCCGAAATCAGATTAGCGAAAATTTATAGGGGCACTTTGAGGCCAGCGCATAGCCCCTCCCGTACCATACACACATATACCATATACGTATATTCTATACGCACAAGGCGACCTATGTGTGAGTCTGTGTATATGTCTAGCCAATTAAACGGCCTCCGGGCACAAAGCTGCGCGCCCGAGCTTTTTTGCTCCTGCGCTACTAATTCCACTCGGAGAAAACGTTTTTCCTTGGCTTGTCGATTATCGGCGCTGCTGTTGCTGCTGTTGCTGCTGCTGCTGGCGTTTGCCTATCCTATCTAAACGTCGAGGAAAGTGTAGCTCGAGCGTGACACGTGAAATATCACAATACTCTCTTTCTCGCGTACGTGTGCTGCGAGTGTGCATGTCGATGGGATCGATCCGCTGGTCGAATCGCATCGCTCTCTCGCGCCGCGCGCACCGGATGCAAAGGAACGTTTGGAATTTTCGCCGGGTAGAGAGCGATCTCCCAAACGACAGCCGAGGGCGCACTGCTGCTTTATACCGCGCTGGCACAACTGGCGCAAGGAGAGGAAGAAAAAAGACGGCCTCGACGCGCCCCCCGAGGAAAAGTTTTTCTCAATCGAAGGAGGAATGAATCTCGTTACCTGCCACGCGCTCGGATTACCATCTTTAGACTCCTCCGAGAGGTCTGTTTACATACATATACGTATAGAGACGTGCATTATACGTCGGAATCGTAATAAATGCCTCCTACGCGTAAGCGGAGAGAGTAAAAAATAAAGAATACACGATATATTTATAGGGGATTGAAACATCGCTGGGCGGTGGCGGAGTTTACGATATTATAAATCGCGATAAAATTCGCATCAGAGCTTTTCTCGCGTACGCGTCGCAAGCTCTCGATCCTCGAATTGACTCGTCGAGTCCGGCGCGCGAGCGACTTTCCGCATAATGCGGCATTCGGGCTTCGATCGTTAGGTCGGCTGTCGCCTATCCTCACGAGGAATAAGTCGCTTTCGAGCTCTCGGGCACAAATCCTCGGCGCGAAAGTTTTCGCGGCAAACAAAAGCTATAGCGCGTCCACCGCTGTACTGCTATAAGAGTCAGAAGAGCTTAGCGTGTCGCTCGGTGGTGTGGTGGCCCCTACTTTCGCCGCCGAACAGCTCCTACAGGACGACGTGTGTGTGTGCGCGCGCGTGAGAGCCTGTGTGTATATATAACAAGTGGCGCTTGATTAATGCAATTCGAGCGCGTGCGTGGTCAGAGAGGGTCTATCTCCTGGGAGTCGCCGCCACCGACGCCAGCGACGCAGCCCGAAGAATATACCTGACGCGCTCGTTACTCGCTTCACCGACTGACAATGTTCCGTCCTGCCGGCAATTATTTTCCGCCTCGAGCTCGTGTGAGTGCGCGCACACCTACACCTATTGTGTGTACGTATACCTGCTGCGCTCACGCTTGGATAAATCATCGGCTAGACTGCGACAACGACGACGAGGACGACGACTGCGTATGTCCTGAAACGATATTAAAGGAAACAAACGCACGACATAATAAATATACGACGATTCAAAGCTTTAACGTATACGCGGAGAAAAGCTTCTGGCGTCTGGCTTCTGTTGCTTTATTCATCGACCACGAGAAATCTTCATTGTCGCGTTACTCCTCCTTGCGCTGCCGTATACATACGTATATGTAAAGCTCAGCAACTCACCCACACGTGTGTATCGCAGTATATATACCTATAAGGGACGTGGAACGACGACGAACTGCCGCCACTGCTGCTGCTGTTGCTGCCGGCAAAAATTCATATGAATAATATATCATCCAGAAGACCCATCAATATCGTTAAGGAAGAAGTTTTCTCGTAGGAAAAGCTCCGAGCGAGCAGCGCGACAAGTGGAATTTCCTAGAGAGAGAGAGACGGGGGAGGCCCCCAAGACCAGCAGCAATAGCAGCGGCGCTGCACGCGCGCGCGCATATTTTCGTCAAGCCAAGTGTGCAGCCTATACATATTTGACGAGGACACGACGAGAGCCTTTGGCTCCGGCTCGACGAGCAGCAGCTTTTCGACGAGCACGGTGCTGAGCAAAGCAATCACGAGCCTCGGCTTGGATGGTAACACGAGATATAAACAACAAAATGTCTCTCGCTTCTCAACAGCGATAAGTAGCAATTAGGATGAGACACGTCAGGCATGGAATTGTTAATTTGTTTCGAAAATACCGAATCGTTCCGCCCCGTTAAGTTTAGCGCCGCAGACGCAGCTACGATATACGTGTGTGTAGTATAGGTGGGCGTTTAATTTCGTGCCGTGGATCGCAAATGCGATCGTGTGTGGTATGCGTATAGACGGCGGTGGCGGCGAGGGTCAGAACAGCCGCGCGTCTTTTACCTCGGGGCGATGATCAGTACTTATAGGTTCGATGGAAAAAGTTTACCTTTTTGGAATAGTGAAACTGAGCGCGAGAAAACAAAGTTTATTTCGAGCTTAGAGAAAGATAATTAAGTCTCGCGTGCTTGTTGTGCGGTGTCGGCCGTTAATTGGCCCAATCCATTGGTCGAAACTAGTTTTATTTTTTTTACATACTGCACATAAATACAAGAAACGCGTGTACAAACGCGCGCGTGCACGGATAAACTCATGCAAACGATGTGCAGCGCGTACAAGCGGGCTTTTGGTTTAAACTCGCTGCAGGTTGATAATTTATTAGCGCCATACGTCAGCGAGATACACGAGGCCGATGCTCGACAATTAGGCATATACGCGCGCGCACACTGCTCCATAGAGGCAGTAACAGCAGCTCGTTGTGTAACGTATTTTCCATATTCCGGACAACTTGATGAAAACATTGCAGTGGCTGGACGTGGCGCACTGCAATGATACAATAATCGCGAATGCATATACACGCGCGCCACTATGGTACGTATACGCACTGTGTAACGAATACGTATACAGGTAGAGTGGAGAGAGTGAGAGAGAAGAGAGCTGGCAAACTTGTTTTTCGACGAGTATAAATGTTCATTCGCATCCCCCTCGCCCGAGCCGGCGGCCTGTGTGAAGTACTATCGCGTGTTCAATTGCACCGAGCGTCGATTTCCCGGCTTATCGGGCTGCTGCTGATGCTGTTGCTGCTGCCGCTGCAGCGCGTCAACGTCACCGTCGGCTCGACGTCGATCGATCGGCCGAAAACAAAAAAAGAAAAAGCAAAACAACCTCGTCCAGTCGCGCAACAAAACACAGTAGCAGCTCGAGCTACACACAGTGGTGCGATTATTCAAACGAAGCTCGCTACTGCTAATGCTGGCTGCAGGATTGGAAGAGCTCCTGCGCGGCCTTTGATCAAAAGTCACGCGCGCAGCGTCAATATGCGAAAGGTCAACAAAAGGGGCGCACTCGGCGCACTATATACATCGCTACTCGCTTACCTACTACTCTCGTCGTCTACTTGCTTACATCAAAAGACGAAGGTGGCAATTTAATCGAGTTTTATTCGACTCTCGCGAGCTATGCGCCTTAATCGGCTACACGTTCGCGGCGAAAAGCCCAAGACGCGTTTGCTGCGGTTAGCTGTCTTAAATGTGTGCGCTGCAGCTCCGTATACCAACGTTTCCAACTCGTCGAGTCGTTGGCGCGCTGCGTCGACTCGATGCGCCGGAAAAAGGAAACGAAGCGGTCTAATTAGCGCCCCGATCTCAATTCTCGACGAGCGCGTTAAAACTACTCGAGCAACTCTTTCGTTCGGGCCTATAATGCGGCGGCCTCGGGATCAGGAGCATAGCCATAATACCAAGAGCCGCAGCTGAAAAATCATCCCAATAAAGCCAACTAATGCAGCGCTTGAATTTTCCCATCAATTTTGCTCGGCCTGGCGACTACTATCGCCTACTACTACTACTACCACCACCTAGAAACGCCGCACGTTAATACAGCTATGGTAATAATGTCGAAAATATATTCCTCTAATTTCCCGTGATTGCGCGATAAGTTATCCCCCGGCCTTCTATATATATATTGGGATCCCGTGTGTATGGAAGCTGCAGTGAGCTGCTACGCGGAGCAAAGGAGAGACGAAGGACGAGGAAGCTCCAAGCTTGATACTGAGTAATCCCTCGCATCATTCCGGGGCGCGCGAGGCAAACTTTCGAGACCCTCGGCGCAGCTAGGCAGCTCGCGCTTCACGATGATAAACCTTGCCGAGCGCTCGACCTCTCTTATCTACGTGACTGAGACTGAGAGAGAGGAAAAGAGGAGGAGGAGGAGGGTTGAGGCGAAAGAAAAGCGTCTACTCCTTAACGACGGCTAGACACGCTGTTAAGATTGCTTAATAAAGCTCGATCCCCGAGCTTTGCGCCCTGCTCACACACATAGCCTGGCGCATAGTAGCGAGAGTCGACGAGCCTTGCGTACATACCTATATGTAACATGGAGTATGTATACACGTATAACGCGCTGCTGATGCTGACCTTCGAGAAATGTTTTGCCCCTGTTTTTGAGCGAAAACTATTTCTCCTTGTCTATCGGGCTCCAGGCGGAATTGGTTTTCGTTTTTTCGAGCGACGCGGCCAGCGGCAGCTTTTTATCAGTAGCAGGTGCGGCCGCTTACGCACGCCGGATCTTATCGATTGAATTTAGAGCGATAAAAAACACGGTCTAGGCCAGAGACGCGAGCATCTGCATGGTCAGGATTATTGGAATAACGGAAATTATTAAGCCCCGGCCAGCTGCAATTGGAGTGGACGCCTCGGTTTACTTCCTCGGAGTCGCGCGTCCCCCAAATCACAAAAAACGCACGAATTCGGCAGGATGACGAAAAAAAAAAAATCAAGGGAGTCAACGTCTTTGAGGCTGATTTGCGTTTTCTACTCGGACTGATCATAGCACGGAGGAGGCATTGCCGAGGCAGCTCACGTGCGCTCCCGGGAAATCGGCTGCTCTCTCTTTCTTTCTCGCGAGTCTAAGAGTTGCCGCGTGCAAAAAGAGAGAGAGAGAGAAAGAGAGAAAAGAAAGACAAGACGCTCGAAAAGAGATAAGCCAGAAACGAGCTCGTGCGCGCAAAGGGATATCTCTCTCAGCGCGTACAGAGGGAGGAAAGCGAGCTGAAGAAACTAGCCAGGGATCGTTGCTGCTGACTCGAGGGGGACACAGGTGCGCGCGTGCTCCTAAAGGTGTTGCGGAATAATGAGGAAGAAACTGCTGCTGCCGATACTACTGCTACGCTATCGCACGCGTGTCTGCCTTACTGCTCACGCGCGTACAAGTGTGTGTGTATGTCGCACTTGATTGAAGAGGAAATCAGCCGATGTGCGCCTCTTGAATATCGAGCGGTAAAGACTCGATCGCGCGCGTCAAACGAAAATTCAACCTTATGCCTATATAGACTATATTCGAGCGGCAGCATTTTTGTATATATAAAGAATCACACCGTCGATTACAGGCCGAATAAAAAACGGCACTTGCTCTATTGGAGCAGCAGCAGCTACAGGCAGGGAAAATCGTCACGAGCTGCTACCGCCGCGCTCGTGCGGGCTTATTTCGAAAATTTATATCTCCGAGGAATGCGCGCACACACACAGACAGGTCGTACGTATAAACGAATCGAAGACTCTACGGCGTACATCTCTCGTATACAGCTGGTATAGGAGAAGAGCAGCAGCAGTAGCAGCGTCGATAAATTATATCGCTCGCTCCTAGCGGCGCGCGTCATCTCTCAAAAGGTATACCTATACGAGTAGTAAGCTGCGCGCGAGGGTTGGAAAGGCGCGCGGAAATTGGAACCTCCGAGCAATTTGTATTCGCGTGTATAACGTCGATGCTCGCCTTCGACGTGTCCTCTAGCTCTCTCTCTACTCCTACACATGCCTTATAGATGTATATATAAGTATTAAATCCCAACGCCCGACGCGCTGACAGAGCTGTTTACGCGTACATGCAGTAGTAGCAGCAGCAGCGACCGATCGAATCTGCAAACTCACGTCGTCCGCAAAATTTCGACCCTCTTTTTTTCTCTCTATCTATCTCTCTTCCTCGCTCGTTTGATAAGAGGATGTGTGTATACGAGTGCTTGCGACGACCTCATTTTTTGCCTCATTTCGAATTCGACCGATGCCGCGAGAGCCGTATATCCGTCACTGTCCTGTCTAGTCCTGTGTGTGTCGTGCTCGGGTGCATATACAGAGCTCTTATCTGCGGCGCAATTCGGAGACACTGGAGAAAAAAGTCGAGGTATTGCGCGCTTATGTACGTACTCGTGTCGATTGGCATCGGGCGGGCCGATTGCGATATGCTTCACGTGGCCTATATAAAGATACGCATCGGTTTATCGCCGTTTACATGTATATAGACTGAGTAACGTGATACGCGCGCTGCACCATAAGCTGTTACATGGCCTGTATTATACAATAATGCGCGTAGCGTAATCGAGAATTATTTCGCGCTCGAGCCCGCATGCTTCTGTGCTGCTGTATGTATGTACGCGCGAGAACTGCACGCTGTGCCTATTGTCCTGTATAACCATTGGCTCTGTACACGCATTCGATCGACTTTGAGCTCTCTTTCATTGGCACACGTGCACAAAAAGTCGTATCGCCGCACTACATCATTAGCCGTCTTGTATACACAGAGTCCGCATGCAGTGCTGTATTATGATGATCGCTACTATAGGTACACTACCACTGTATGGTACGGGTGGAAATAGCAAACAGCAGCAGCTGCAGACGCGCTATATGGTCTCGGGCGCAACGTTACCCGCGCTACATCGTACATATGTACGTAACGTATAACTATAGTCGAGCCGAGCCGAGTCGTCCGCATTCATCGAAAGTTGCGGAATGTCCGCAATTACCCGCTAAATATCTGAGCCGGGCCCGAGTTTCCGAATCGATGATATTCGGCGCACGGCGTACTTTGCATAACTCCTCCTCGGCTGAAACGGCGCGGAGCTAGCTCAGCTAGCGAGCTCGCATGTGCGCAGCCAGCCACAGACATCGACATCGCAGAGCCACTTGCCTTGCGCTCTATGCTACGACCGCTCGATGCTAATATTGCAATAGTAAATCGAAAGATGATCACTCGCGAGTGAGAGAGAGAGAGCAGTTACACACACACACACATACCCCCCTGTGCGTCGGAGCGATCCGAGTTCTCTCTGGCTTTCGCGCTTTAAGGCACTTTAACGGCACAGATGTTGCGAAAGGCCGATAAATTAACTCCCTTCGCGCGCACCAGCTTCTCTCGGCTACTCCTACCCCCGTATACGCGAGAGAGAAGCCCCATCCCAACTTATACTTGCACGTAGCGCGTACATGGTATATGGTAGCATAGCGTATATAGCACATAGAGGTAGCACACTCTCATACATACTTTTCCAAGTTTGCGTTTGCGAGAATATAATTTGCGACTCGAGTCTGCTGTGGCGCATCGCTCGCGCTATACGTACGGGACATAGTAGGATACGAGCTCTGCGCTCTAGCGCGCCCAGCCGAGCCATATCGAAAAACAAACGCTCCCGCACGTCGGCTGAGAGAGAGAGAGAGCGAGAAAAAAATTCAGGTCCACCGGCTCACTTGAGATAAATCACAAAGGAGCTAGCACACGCGCGGATGCACCGAGCTGCAATGAAAGTGCCATTTGGTGCGCGCGACTTTGCTCGAGCTTATATACGTGTACGTACGACAAGGCCCCCCAACCCCCCCAAGAGGCTGCTGCTGCTCATGCCGTGCTCCGAATATAATTTATCGCCGACGCGCTGCGCAAACAGTCGCGAGATTATGTATACCTATATACGCTGCCAAACAGCAGCAGCAGCAGCATCAGCTTATATGTAGGCCGCCGTGCGAGCTGTTGCCGCTGCTGTTGAACACGTTTAGATAGCCCAGACGAAACAAGCCGATTATATGGACGAAAAACTATTTCGTGCGAGGCGGCCAGGGAAAAAAGTGCGCCCGACTCGTGCCTTGCTCGCGCGCGCAAGATACGCGTTCCAGACGATCCGATGAGCGCGCGTAAATTAATAGCTTACGCCTCATCGAAAGCACCTTAATGAATTGCAGCTATATATAGTCACAGCTGCAACTTACGATAGTAGGATGAAAAAAAATTTAATAATCTGCAATGCGAAAGGGAATTCGATACTCGGCGAGTCTCGGGTCATCAGTGGCAGAACGAACTAGCGACGAGCTCTACTACGCTCGAGAAGCAAAAAAAGGACGAGAAGAATAAGACGCGGAACAGCCGCACAAGTGTCGTCATTAGCGATACAAAAGAAGCCCCTTCCGCAGCAGCAGCCCTGCAACCGATTGCCCAAAGGACAAATTGATAATAGAGACTACACAGCTGAGTTTAATGTTTACGTACTCCATTATATGCTCTGGTATATGTATATGGCAACGGACTGCTGCTGCGGCAACCGCCACTACTATACGTAATACAAGTGGAACCGAGCTACTACTACTACTCTCTCCTCGGGCTTTGTCATGCAGCCGAGTTGCGTATTTTTCTCTCTCTGCGCGCACGATTTCGGCTTCGAGTGCCCTTCGAGTGTGTATAGGTACGCGAGAGCGATTCTTATCGACGCGCCGCATATCGCTGCACACGCTATTTACGCACTCTCTCTCTTTCTATTCAGTTGCCGGGCTCTTTTCGAGTGTGATAGCTGTTTCCTTCGCATATAAATAAGAGTTTATTTCGTATTATATACGTATCGTATACACGCCACATGTACGCGTCATTTTTGAGTCTCTCGCTCCATTATAAATACGCCGCGCAACTCGCGAAATAACTAATGAGTGTATAGCGAGCATCCGAAGCAGAGAAAAGTTTTTTTGTCGATCGACTACTCCTGGCCCCACGAGAGGCTACCGAGGCATTTTACTCGACTCTATAGCTCCGCGCCAGCGTGTCTCTTTATATTTCCGATAGCCCGGCTAATGTCTTATTGAGAATCGGCTTCGTACTTTAATTTTAGACGACGACATGCGACGCGTTGAGCGGGCTTTTTTTCTACTTTATCTACGCTTACCCGTCGTAAAGTACACAAATTTCACCCAAATTGGACTTTAATATTTCCTCCTTTTGTGTGGATCTGGCTTTCCATACGTAGCTCGTTAATTTTGCTATACGTACATTTTGTCGCGACAAACTTTCGATTGGGCGAAAAAAATATACACTATATTATAGCGGGTGTTGAAACGAGGTGAGTGTTTTCATGGAACGCATTTCATTTCGCTGCAAGTATGCCTTATGAAACGGTATGTGCTGCACGTAAAACGCCTCGTATACCGGCTTAATTTACGAGACACATCAACTCGCCAGAGAAGTAAGAATTTTCTCATCATACGAGTAATAACCTTTATTATTAGCCTTGCAACGACGAATTTTCAGCGTGAACCTCTTCCAATCAGTGAGGCACTCAATTATATGAAAAAAGAAAAGAAAAGTAAACAGTAGCGAGAAATTGGTTCGACTTTTGACACGAGATCTGTTTAATCATATCCACACTTGAGATCAATAACGACTATTTACAAAAAAAAAGAAGGGAAAATCATCAATCAGACAAGAGCATACGAGCCAGCTTGAAAGCTCTAAATTTAGATAGGCGATGAGCGATTTATATGAATTAGGGCAACTGCTGAAACACTCGTTCTCTTTCAACGAGCGACAAATTGAAGATTAACACTCGTTTACATGACTGGATCTATTTCTCCGCTTTGTTTTCCTTGGTTTCTGCTAGATCCATTATTTTTCACAAATCGATGTTACTCTGTCTTAATTGCCTCGAACAAAAGTTGAATTTACGCACGGGCTAAACTTTCTCGATAAATCTCGCTGCGTAAATTTGACTATTTGTACACGGAAAAAGAGAGGAGTTGACTTTTTCCTTTTTTTCCAACTCGTTGTTTATCGATTCATAATCCGTTGGAGCGAAAAAATTCTACGTGTCGGAGAAAATTTATCAGTTTTTTTTTGCTCTACCCCAAGGAGTCTATATACGCACGCTTAACTTTACACTCTTTACTCTCTTTCTGTCTCTCTCTCTCTCTCTCTCTTTTCTTAAAGTTGGAACAAAACTTGCGGCTGTCACCCATCTGAAAGTTAAGTATAAACTAAAGCAACGGGAGCATTTCGTTGGGCCGATAAGATTGTTAAAGAAATAAGAACATAGAAACTTTCGAGAGATATATTTTTGCTAGGAAAAAGTTAGGAACGATTATAAGGCAGCAAGCAGCTAGCTGGCTAGCACAAAAAAACGACAAAAAAAGAAGAAGAAATAAAATCAGATTTAAGATTGAATCAATAAGCTTTGAATGACATTGAGTCAGTATATTGTTAGAGACGAGCGATCGATTATATAATTTCGTATGGAGAATTAGCATCTTCAAAGCTTCCTATCTCGTGGCATGTATAATAAGCGAAAAAGGCTCCTCTTTTCCATCCGAGTCAGAGTATATGGTATTACGGCATGATCTGCGAGAATATCGTATAGATATAGAGATGTGCGCGTCCGGCTCTGTCTCCCTTGGAGCGCGATCGCATCCATCACATGCAGACAATTGGCCGGTCAGACCACTCGATCATGCCCGCTACCTATATTGGTAATCGGCCGTCGAGGACTCGACAGGCCGTGTGCTCGAGCTGCCAAAGATTCCCGCGAATCCCGCCGAAAAAATCGTTGCGCGCCGGATTGAAAGCTTATACTCCACTGCTATATATATATGGTGTGGCGTACCTATACTGCGGCTATTCTAAGCGCATGTATATCGACACACAAGTCACGCATCTGTCTCGAAGGATTTTCTCTTTCTCCGTCGCTATGTGTTGCTGCGTGTGCCTCTATACGATATATAGTCCCTGAGACACGCCACCGTTATGGAGAATCCCTCATAGTTGGAATATATATCCGTGAAAAAGTCGCATACACGCATGGCATGTTTGCGCGCATTGATCGCTGCAGAGATTCGTGTTTGTTGCGCGCGCGACTAGATTAGCTACGGCTCGATTTCGCCTACTTCTCGAGTGCCTCTTTTTTTCGCTTTTTGCCAGTTATAGACTGTGCGGGGTCCCTTGAATGAATGTCTGCGTGTACGTATACAAACCAGACGGCGCAGGCTCACTGTGTACATTGCACCTGGCGTACGTCCGTACATATACACGTGTATGTACGTGTGTGTTTGTGTGTGCGGAATATACACGATGGAATGGCAAAAATGGCCCAAACTATTACAAAGGATTGAGTTTGCTCTTTGTAATGGATTTATACACATGTGTGTACTGTCACGGAATATGAATCGAACAATCGGAGCAATACAGTGGTCAGCCGCCAAAGGGGGCCCTGCGACCAGATCGACTAAATTTTCTCGGAAAATTGCGCGATTCGGCCATCGATTTCACTTGACTTTTCGAATTTAGTCGGTGCGCACCCAATCTTGGGGCGAGGACAAGTTTTTAATTAAATTTTATTTTATCAAAAGTATAGTCTCTCTCGTCTTGTCGATTCTCTCAGCTCTTGCACACTATCGGAACTCGCTGGAAGGAATTGAATAATAGAACACACGGCTACGCTAGCTGTGTGCCGCGAGAAAGTAAACACAGAGCGGCGCCTCTCTATATATATCTATAGATAAGGTATATAGGCGCAGGACTCGAAGGAAGGATGGAAATCCATTTCAAAGAAAGTAAAACAAAAGAATGGGAAATTCAAACAGCTCTCCCGATTTTGCAGCGCGCAAAGTGTCACACAGCTCTCTTTCTTTCTCTCTATTTTTGTATACGGTATATACACATAGAGGAACGACGAATTCGAGTAAATAAACTAGCCCTCGGCACGCAGCGCGTCATCAACTCGTTCATCTTTGAGCAGTCGAGGCGACGTCAAAGAATATTGAAAAAAGACTAGCAGAGAGTTAAATAATTCGCGGCAAAAGTGAGAGAGCAAGAGCCAGAGAGAGAGAGAGAGAGAGAGAGAGAGAGAGGAGGGATATGGGCAAGACAGCAATTACGCCCGAGAGTTCAATAACAAATACTCGACGCGCGAGCGCTTACCCATGTAGGTGCCCTTCTAACAGCCGCGCACCGAGTTGCCTGGCGTACTTTAAGGTAAAACCACTCGAGTCTGACAATTCAACACAAAAAAAAAAGAAGAAAAAAAAAGAAGAAGAAAAACATACACACATACAAGCATTGGAAAGAGAGTAAGAGACGTACGGCTTAGTAGGGTATAACATTTCCTTTATAGCCGCGTACACATACACATCTGTAGAGAGCAACGCGCGGAATAGCAGCATCGACGAGGGAGAGATGAGAGCGGAGCAAAGGCGGCATATATAGATATATACATATAATGCGCGTGTATGTGTATGCTGCAGAGCACATATAGTTTGGCAGGGAAGCTGCGCGCGAATCGCCGCCGCGTGCTGCACGGGCCACCGAGTGGGGGCTCGCTCTAGCAGCCTGCCTGTACCAGGAAGGAATACCACCGTGCTTTCAGTCAGTCGCGACGAGCCGTAACACAAGCGGCGCAAGTCCAAGTTTTTGCGCGAAAACGACACTCGTGCAGCTCCGAACTTTTTGCAGACGAGTATACACGCACACTCGCTCGCTGATCCGGTGCAATAGTCGCACGCCAAAGTTTTTATTTCAACAAGAGACGTTCGTTGCAGTGCTACTTTTATATAGATCCTTGTCGAACAATATATCGAATTGTGCCGGTGCGATGACGCTGATCCCCGACTAGTGTCAAGCCTGCCGCACTCACGTACGTACTGCACGCAAGCGAACTTGATACAGCCTCTCGCGCGAGCTGTGCGATCCGCAAAGGTGAGTAGTCATCTCTCTTCATCCGTACGTATGACGATTCGAGTGCAATTACGTCGATTAAGGCTAAAAGATGACGAGCAGAGCAGAAAGGGCGAAAGAGCTGCGAGTTTTCAAGTAATTTAATCGTCCGGATTTACACGAGGATTGAAAGAGTCGGCGCGTGTTTTTTTTCGACGAGTCGGATGAAGCCGGTGGGATGACGAGGAGGAAGAGGAGGAGGAAGAGGCAGGAAAGCGAACTCGAGCACGAGGAGGAGAAACGATCGCAAGCACTCGCTCGCGCGTGCCTCGAGGGCTTGTCACGCTCTTACAATAACACAATCTACATCAAAGCGCGCATTATATGCATAATAAATTGAAAAGCTCGTTTGTAATTACGGCGAGTTTTCCGCGCGTGCCACGATTATACTCGAGGATCATGCCGACATGTACGACTGCTATGATGATAAAGCTCTCATGAGAGCGCGTCTTCTTTCTCTCTCGCTTGCAAGCTTCATTGGTCAGGATCATATTTCTTAGCTGCTCTTCGAGTGTGCTTGCGCTCCGCATGTATAAGCTGCTTTACTTACGGATATAATAAAGCCAATTGGAAATTGTTTCCTGACTCGACTTTCGCTTTAGTTTGTCCAGGGAGTATCAAGATTCACGAGCCGTGTCCGCAAGTCGCCGCTGCCGACGACGCATAATTGACTAGGCATAATTGACTTGTGCGACCGACGAAACTATCAGCCATATACATTATACATATGTATAGATGATGATGTTGTTTGGACCGAAAGCTTAATAAGGCAAAAGAAATTAATAGATAATACAGGAGCGAAACTCGAGCTCGTCGGCCGGAGATAAGACGTCTATTTCTCCTTTCCGGCTCGGGGGGCGCGCGCGCGATTTATCGAAGCAGCTAAGTTAATTTGTACACGCTGCTGCGAGCGCCTATATACAGTTGCGCCAAGATTCGACGGGACGTGTGCGACAGTCTCATTTATTCGCGAGTCGCGCGAGCTTAATTCGGTCCACGAGATCGAAGCCGTATTAAGCTCTCTGGGAGCTTTCGAGCCGAGTTTCAGTCCCCGCGATAAACAGCTCGTAGATATACGTGCGCGCCGCCTTGAGCAGGTAATATCGCATGCGCGCAGATTGCAATAGTTTTGACATACCTTGCCATTACTCGAGATTTCTAATTGGAAAGGCACGTGACACTGGCGCGGGTCCCGCTCGCGTCTTTATACGTGCCCGTCTACCATCCACTCGCATATATACACGCGAGCTCGACTCGTCGTCGTCGTCGACGTCTCCGTGCGGGTGAATTATTCAAGGTGATGCCGAGAGCTATATATACGTATACGTATATACCTACGCAAAGTCGAGAAGGGCTAAATGATGGCGTTTGTGTATTTAAGCGCGCGCGGCAGCTTCTTCTTCTTCTACGCTCGCTCACTCGGCTCTCTGCTCTGCATATCTAACTATCTGCAAGCTCATACCTACCCTTGAGCTCGTCGTAAAACAAGACGCGTGTTTTTACCTTTCTCGATCTCGCTTTGCCCCGACGCGTTCCAACAGACGACGACGACGAATGCGAGCGAGAAAATCCCTTTGACTCTTCCCGATGACGCGAAAACCCATTAGCTCGAGGCCAAATCGTTTCGACCTATCCGACAATTATGTCGAGCGTATTTTTAAAAATTTTCTAATAAAAGCTGAAAAGCTCTCGCGCGCTCGCGAGCTCGAGCTCGTTCGAGAAGCAATAATTGGCCGGCGTAGCAAGCCAACCGAGAGGGGAGCTTGCAGACGTTATCGGAATCGACTTTACGGCCACTAGCGGCGAGAAAAATAGAAGGGAGGAAGGAGGATTTTATTCGGAGGATAAATTTGGAAATATCGAGTGTGTACAAGCTGTAGAGGGCAAAAAGCTCTCCGTCAGGACAATGGATTCAGTGGCGGCAATGGCAAAAGCTCTCTCTCTCTCTCCCTCCCTTCCTCCCTCCCAACCCGACGAGTTTTTATTGGCCAGAGGATGAGAGAGAAAAGTTGCGACGGTGGGAGGGTTACATCGATGGTAATTAGCGAAGGATTATTTTAAAAACTACCGTACCGATATAAACGCAGTGTATAGGTGCGCATATAAAGAGAAAGAGAGAAAGGATCGAAGACCGCGGCTGCTGCTGCTGTGCTTTTATTCGCATGCATTTAAAAAGTTTCGATCGTTTGTGTTTTTCCGCGAAAAATCCCCCCGGCTCGTATATAAGCTTCAAGAGCTCTCTAATGGCGAGAGAATTAATTTATTTTCCATACTAAGCTTCGGTAAAAAGTTGACTTTCATTTACGCTCGACGTATTCTCGAGAGAGAGCGAGAGAGTGAGTAGAGAATAGTAGAGTTCGGAAAATCTGCAAACGCAAGGGAAATGGCCGAAAAGGTAAAGAAAAACGACGTTGCGAGTCTCGCACATGTATGCCACACACACAGGCAAAAAATCGAGGAAAAAGGGAAAAAGCTGCGGCTGTATCAATGCCGGGAGCTCGCAACGTCGCTCTCTTTTCTCTCGTTGGAGCTGTGTGTAGTACGTCGTAACGTCGCGCAGTCACTCTCACACCCTCCCCGAGCGAGCCCCGAACAGCCAAAACGACTGAATAGTCGTAGGGTTGTTGGACAGGCAGTGGCAGCAGTGGCTGAGGCTAGATGATCGGTCCTCCCGCTTTGGCTCTCTCTCTCTCTCTCTCTCTCGACGTGTGGATACATATTGTGTGTGAATGGCTCGAGTCGAGCGTCGCTTTTATACGCCTCAACGGCCACGTCTTTCGGCGCGATCTTTGTGCCAGATACATGCGAACATGGTCGAGCTCGCGCACTTCAATGAAGCTCCCGCGCGCATATACGTTTTTTTTTATCCGCAAGGTAGTTTTCGCGAAATGTATATACGCCCGCGCGCTCGCACGTCGCGATGCATTATTAGGACAGCGCAATTTTCCTTTGCTTTGATTAATTTTCCTGCGTGCTGCCGAGCTTCTACAGATATAGTATATAGCAGCTCCCCGCCGGCTTTTTGATTAACGCTAAAATACGCGTAGGACGTGGTACGCGCGTATACGTGCCGCCTATATATACCTATGTGCTTCGCAGCTCCTGTATAGAGATTTCACGATAACACGTAGCTTCAGTTTCTCTTCCTTTTGTCAGAGCTCGACTCTTTGAATTCGATATGTTTGCCGATTGGCGCCCTGTGCGGCCACGTACGTATATCTGTACAGCGCATTTCATTCGCTACCACTGCCTCTGCCGCCTACACGTTGCGTTACGTGCGATTTTTTTCCGCGCTCGGGCCGATGCCGACAACAAAAAAATGTTTGTATCATTTGCAGAGCAAAGGAAGAAAGATTGAATAAAAATGACGATTACGAAATATACATCCGCGAGTTTACGCGCGCGTCTCATTCAATGAAGTGAGTAGAAGCAGAAGTTAGCTCGGTATATAGCTCGCTACTATACTATACTCCCTGTGCTAGGGACTTAAGGTAGAGCACGCGCCGCGCCAGCCACGCCAAGTTTCAATTGGCTGCATAAATTAGAGCTCGAGGATATAATTTTCCACCTGCATTATCCGAGGGCTTTATTTTATTGAACTCTGGCTCGAGCTTCGTTTCGCTCTCGAGAGTCTGCTGCTGCCTCCTGGTATTTATATGTGTATATCGATCCTCGCCAGACGCTGCGTATTCTTCGTTTCGTCTTCTTTTTTGTTTTCAAGCAGCTCGGTTTACTCGAGTTAATGCGATAAACGTATAGCGATTTTATGCCGCGCACGGCTACGTGTATATATTATATGCATTCGGCGGCGCGCGGAGCAGTGTATTTTCCGAAAATCTCTTATCTGCATAATTGGCGCACACTCGGGCGCGCATTATATTGCATTGTGCTGCTGCTGTTGCTGCTGCTACGAAGCTGCGCGCTGGTATTTTCCAACTCGAGGCGCCCGGTTGTATCGCGTATACCGCATTCACCTTGCCAGACAATCAAAATTAAACGAGCATCAATCCAGCCGCTATGAAAACGCACCTCATTCCCCGTGCACGCTCTTCGTTTATTCCATTCGAGAGCTTTATACTTGTATAAGCGTGAGTTCATCGGGCGCTTCTTCTCGCTGCGGAGCAGAGATAGTCGGTGTAGGGAGGAAATTTCTTTTTTCAAGGCCGACTCTAGGCGCATCTACATATTTGATTTTTCGGACGAGATAATTCGGCACGAGGCGGTCAGCGAGCGAGGACGAGAACGAGAACGAGAACGCAGGAGAGAGAAGCAGGAAGGGATCGATGAAAAGTCGGGCGCTAAACCAGACAAAATCCCATGTCCGGACAAAGGACTTTTAATCTCGGCTCGAGGGGTAATTATAGTCTCCGATTGCCCAAAGGATTATCTTTCTCTTGCCTCGCTCTCTCCTCTCTCTGGTATTGTGTTTTCCGTTCTCTTTCTCTCTCGGATCGTCGTGGCGGGTTGCGCGTCGGCGTAGTGCGCTTGATTAGTCTTTGTATAGATAGGCGTGTATTCGGCAGTCAGGCGCGAATGTATACACTTCTTGGTCTGCGTTGCGCGCGTGCAGTAGTACATAGCGGTGGAGGAGACAAGACTAGGGCTTGTCGCGCTGCAAGAGGGACACACGCGCGTTTCCTCGAAATTTACGAACGGCGCGGCAGCGGCTCGGACCGATTTATATGAAGTTTATGCAGCGTGCAAAGGCCTCGTATAGGTGCGCGTGTATAGGTATACCCGGCGATATGCACAGTGTTGGTGGTAGTATTCGTCGTAGTAGTAGCTGCTGCGATCGCAATGGTAAACGAGCTAAATGGCTCGAGGGGTAGCTAGGCTACACTAGTCGAGCTCCGAGTCGAGTAGTCCGTCGACAGGGAGATTTTGGCATTGCATCTAATTACGCGTCGGTGATTTATAGGCCAGCAGAGCCGATTTCACGTGTAACTGCACAAAAGGCCGACGTCTCCTCCAATGGCTGTGCGCGCGCACGGACACACTTACACCTACCTACACTATAGACTAGATATGGACTGTATATACACGAAGTGGTGGTATTAGTAGTAGTACCTGGCCGTTAAAACAGGAGCCAGCTAATGTATGCGCGCGAGCGAGCGAGCGACGGTCGCCGAGCTCATATTATACGTGTTATACGCGAGCCCGTGTAATCCTCGCTACGGGCTCGGAGCCGATTGAAGCTCGTTGTCGCGCCGCCGACGATAGCCATGCCCCAGCCAGACACAAGCTGCATTCGGACTCGGCGTACGATTTCTCTTTAATTAACTAATTGTCGATACGGTGTTAACACACCGGCGCTCGTTTCTCCGGGGGGCCGGCTCGATAAAGGACTCGGGCGTACACGAGATCAGGCGCAGAGTACATTGCCGAGAACTGATCATCGGAGCTTGCGAGCTTGCGCACGTGAAAAAGGAAAGCTTTTACCTAAATTACCGCGTCGACCTGCATTATCGAGCTGGCTCGCTCACTCACTCGCTCGCTCAGTCGCTTATATGTCGTGGTCACAGCCTCTATTTTTTGAGCGATTTTTAAAGCGATAATGCTCAGCCATTAGACCGGCCTATATACGCCTTAATAGCGTCTAGGGCTCGAGCGCATCTGTTGATTCCGATGCCTAATTTACGACCACAGGCGCACACGCACAGATGCACATGTATAGCAAGTGCACATGTATAGCAGGTATAAGCTTGGGCACATTTCAGAGCGAGCTGCAGGTCAGATTCTAAACGTACGCGTATGTACGCAGGGCCCAGTATTCAATTAACAAGCAACCGACCTAGTTGTATATGACGTGGTGCGGTCCAGTGCGGATAGTCGAGCACATCCTATGCGTAGAGCAATATACCCTAGCCATAACATGCATACAGCAGGAGAAGGTACACAAAGAAGCGCCTCGGCCGCTTTGAGGTTTGCTTTGCATTATGACTGCGATATGGCGTATAGGGTAATTTTTGTTTGTTTACTATTATACACACGCACATCTATGCTGGGGGCTTCGCACGCACCGCACCTACACAAGACCTGTAATATATTACATGTGCAGTGTATGTATAATGCGACGTGCCCTCGAATCATGCCGAGCGGCTCAGAACTTGCTCGCGCGCGGCAAATATTTAAATAGCCATACGTTGCAT
This sequence comes from Trichogramma pretiosum, assembly GCF_000599845.2. Classification (NCBI taxonomy): domain Eukaryota; kingdom Metazoa; phylum Arthropoda; class Insecta; order Hymenoptera; family Trichogrammatidae; genus Trichogramma; species Trichogramma pretiosum. The sequence continues at coordinate 1,377,755 of NW_019641611.1, read as the reverse complement.
ATATAATGTCTCGCGTGAGCGAGGCCGATTGGCTTGCGCCGAGGCAAACATTTTCAGCGATTCGCCCAGCAAAATATTTCGTTTAATATCTATATTTGTGTCTTTTACTTGTACCAACGAGTCATCCTTTGAGCTGCTTCTGCTGCTGCTGCTGCTGTTATTTCATTTTGAAACTTAATTAAAATATTGCGCGCAACATATCGCATCAGCATCAAGAGTCAAATTATATTCGTAGCGCATATATAGACGCACGGCTCGCGTATATTATATATATTATATCCAATTGCATTAGTGCTCGACTCTCCCCCACGAGCACAAGCATTACGCGCTCAATCGACCTCGGTACTTTCTCTCTCTGAAGCGTAACGTGTATTTTCGCTTGCGACACATACGACAACACCCGGTGCGCATCGCGTCGAGATCGTTGTCGTCTTTCGGCTCGTGCCCGAAAATAACGCGCGTATACAAAGACGGCTTGGCTCGTGCTCTCGCTATCTGGAGTATCGCACAAGGGAGGAGGAGGGGAGAGAGAGCGAGAGATCAGATCATCAACGATATTCCGACGCGTGCGTAAGCAGATATATACATATGCGCGCGCGTATTACGCATACCTATCGTGGCTTCTCCGAGTTCCCGAAGACGACGCGAGCCGATACTTCCGAGAATCGAGCCGGATTGTCATCGTGATCGCTCTCGACACTGACTCGGATCTTTTTTTTTCTTGTACGTAGTTGTAGGCCATCTGCGCCAATTTTAGATATTATAACGATCTCGGCGACGCGTCGACTCATAACAAGCTCGTTGCACTTTTTTACTCTCTCTCTCTCCCTCTCTCACTTTCATCTCAGGGCCGTTGAACGTTTATTATGGATTCAACAAACGATCCGATTCCATTGAAAATTGCATTTATATAATAGTACGGGATAGCCGGCGCAGAGCCGCGCAGGGACTGTTGGGAGGCTGGCACCGGAGGCTATCGGCCCCGCGCCGCATAAACGCGCGTCTAAATTATATACACATATCGCGCACGCAGTATTACACGCAGGCCACTTAGCGCGCGTGCTTCGCTTTGAAAAGCTCGCGAGCTGACAAACAGCTGGCGCGTGTCGTTGTCGGCGCGATATTACAAACAACGTGTCAAGCCGCCTCCGCCACCACTATACTTCCAGTTGATATTCGATGCTTCTTTCATCTTTCTTTTTTGTTTTCGACATTTTTATTGGCCGACTCAAACATCTTAATTAACGAGCTCGCGCCGCGTTCATATATATATGTGTATTTTCGAGCTTGTACTGTCTGTGTGTATTATGTGTTATCTCTCTGATCGCGCAGCCACGTCTATATAGCTGCACTAATGCTCGAACGCCTGTACCATATAAATACATTATATATGTATGCCGCTGGCACATAATGTATCCGGAGCTCTCTCGCAGCTCGCAGCTCACAGCTCGCTCTCGAGCTTGCGAGGCGCGCCGCGAGAGCTCGACTCGCGAGCAGCCTTCCATTAGCTTATTAAATGATTCAAGCAGCTTCGATTATAATTGACACTTGCCGAGCTTTGAATAACACGATTAATGAAAAATTGATTGCCCCCTCGCGCTCCGTATTATATATGAACGCGTTTGACGCGCCTCGAGAGCTCCTATATATAGTTGCAAAATATATGATTGTTGCCATAATAATTCATAACTGCGTCCAAGACGAGGAATCGAACACGATTACGCTGGTCGTTGTTGTCGCACAGCTGCACTTACCAGATCGTCCCTGTTCATTATTTATCCTATATACCGTGGTGAGTACGGGGATTGCAAAAAATTGACAAGCCATGTGGAAAGCGTTGCGTATCTGTCGACTGATTAGCCGAGCTTGAAAGGCTGCCGCCGCCGCTATGCTCTCTCTCTGTGATTTTGCCTAATGCCAAATCGAGTCCTTTATTATTATATATAGAGTGGGAGCAGGCGAGAGAGAGAGAGAGAGAGAAAGAAGAGATGAACAGACACTGAAGGGTGGAGGTTGAGCTTCATAATAGGCGAGGATCGCACCAGTGTCTATATAGGATTATATCTCGACGCGACAGACGACTAATGCTCGACGCGCCCATTGATATAATCCATTTTCCATGTGCATCCGCAAAAGAGGATCCTCTCCACTCTTCTCTCTCACTCTCTCACTCTCTCTTACTCTCTCGGTTCGCTGCCCTTTGTTTCATACTCACTGCTGGAAAAGTCCATTTTCCAGCGACTCTTAGTGCGTATCAGCATACCACTAGCTATGTGCTCTATACGCACCAGGATATATTTTCGCCGACTCGACTCCGAAAAAGGGACAAATATTTTCAGCCGTAACTGGTCTCCCTCTAGGACTACGTCGAGAGGCTGTCTCGGCCTACGTACAGACTGAGCGAGATCCGCAAGCTCGCTTTTTACAATTCGACGTTTGGATCCCGAATATATATACACCTCGTATCCTATTACGGGCTATAATACTCCGACGTGAGCCTGCACACTTGAGTCTTGAGCGCCCCCGCTTGCCGTCGCTGCTGCCGCTGCTGTTACTGCTTCTAATCCTCGAAAATCCCGGCGTAACCGAATCGTCCTCGGCAAGTCTATACGTGTACGCATTCGCGCCCGAGATCTTTGAAAATGCAGACACGGGGCATTACCAAGTAGATACGTATCGAGAGTCGAGCTATCTAAGCTTCTGCGCAGCTGAGAACGTGCGGCGCGTTCGGTTTGCGTATTTTCCGACGCGCTCCGCTTCGCTTACGCACTACTCCGATCCTCGAATGTCTTTATCTCGAGTGGGGCTAATTTGTCCGCGTAAAAAGCCCGATACCGCCGGCGCCGCCGTATTTTCCTTTCAGATTTGCACTGATTGTTATGTATTACGCCTTGATCCTTTTTCCAAACACGCACTTGACTCGTAGGCTGCCTCGAGGCTACACAAGTACCCATAGCTAATAACTGTATATACCTTCCTATATTGTGCATGCTGTTATAGTCGTGTCGAAGGAAATCCGTTGACGCGCACTCCCTCTCTCTCTCTCTCTCTCTCTCTCTCTCGCTTTTGCTCGCTCCACGACTTGGCATTGAGGGAGTACGGCAATTTGCGTCGTCAATATTATCGGACAGGCAAAAGGGAAGGCAGCTCAGAGAGCACCCCTTTCTTCTCGTCCCTCCTCCATGGCAGCCGCCTAATAGGCTTATAAATTTCAATCGAGCAATTCTTGACTTATCGACGTTATACGTGTGCCGCAGCTTTATGCGCGCGCCTATAGGAGAAGCATTGGAGCGAAAAGCCGCGCGCAGGTACACGCGCGGCCTGTCTGCTATAGCAGCAATTACATATCGATGAGCCGATCGGCCAATTTTCCGCGAGACTTTTCCTGCGGGAAACATTTGTCCCGCGCGGCCTGACGTTTATCCGTCTGTGCCGAATCGAAGCGGCAACTGCCTGCCTGCGCAGCAACGCCACCGAGGCTTTGATATATATAAGGACTTGAATTTGTTACCCGAACGAGCTATATATCTATATAGGCGCACGTAGAGTCCAAAGCCGCGAAACTAATTGCCTGGGAATCAGTCAGCGTCGCGGCGCGTCGGAGCAAGCGTGAGATTCCCATCCTCGCCCGCGCCCTCGCCGCCTGTACTACTATACGTATACGCCATCAGCCAAGATGCACATATAACGAGGCTCGGGGTCGGGGCGCTAATTATATTGCTCAGAGTCTCGCTGGCAGGCAGCACTAAGTCGAATGGCGAACATCTCGTTCCGCTCTATAGTCTGCATGCGAAATAATCCCCATTAGTGCTCGAGGCTGCTGCGTACTTACGGGGGTCTGTTTTATGTATCAATCTTTTTCGCACCTGTGCTGCGTCGCGTTAGGCTGGCTGCAGGTAAATTAGATAAAAGTTCGCCTGGATAATGGATACGCTTATAAATCGACACGCGCGAGGCACAGGCGTTATTACCTATAACTCGAGAGGCTCACGCACGGCTTGCCCATACTCACATATACGTATAGGCATAAATCGAAAACGAGGCGATTTTTCAGCGAGTCGCGCGTACAGCGATATGGCACTGCATATAGCATACATACATACGTACGTATATATACGTAGTATGGGACGGGAAAACGGGGAGGGGGTGGGCAAGTCTGACGGAAATTAATGACTGGTCCAAGCGTGCATAGGGCCTCTGGGCGAAATTTATCTGCCATCTGTGCTCCGCATGTTTCATTTGCGTTACACGTGTATGTAACAGGCACGTATAGAGTCAACGATATGAGTATGAATAGACGCAAGAGAGAGAGAGAGAGAGAGAGATTTGCGTACACACGTATATGCAGTGTGAACGTATAAAAAAAAACAGATACACACGCTACATACAGCACCTGCTGATATTTTCATTGCCACAGCCCAGTGCAATCAGTTATCCTATATCTTAATTGTATATACTCGGCGTCTGCACGCATATAGAGTCGCGAAAAGAGAAAAGAGGCGTTAAGAGCCTCGTATTTTTTGTCCTACCGAATGGCTCTCTTTTTCTCTCGTCTCTCTATCTCTTGATAAAAGCAAGTAGTTAAAATTCTTTGACGTGATTTTGCGCGAGTAAACCGACAAATTTTTCCTACCCGGAAATTTCGTATGTGTGTATGCGTGTGTGTCGGGCGCACGCAAAGTTGTAAGCTTCGAGCTTTTGCGCGCTCCCAGCAAAGCTAGTCCGAGCTGAAAAAATTTTTCCGCGCGGGGGACGATTCAAAAAAAAAAAAAAAAGAAAAGAAAAAGCGAAAAAGGAGCAAGTATAAGAGTAAAAATATTCCTCGACTTTGAATCCCACGGAGCGAGGAGCTACTACGAAGTTGCAGCTTGTATGCATATATACACGCCGCGTATAGGAGGACGGCGGGACATCTGTCAGCTTCAGAGAGAAAGAGAGAGAGAGCGAGCGAGAGACGTCGTCGAAATTATTCGTCTGCCGCGCGCGAATCATCGTAATCTGCAAATGGAAAACTCGTGTTGGTTAGTAGCTCGCGCTTGTGCTGCTACAACACAATTGCAACTTGCCTCGCGCGCCCTTCGGAAATCAAAAAGGAAACGGCTTTCTCTTTCGTCTAAAGAGACAGAGAGCCCAGTTTGTATTGTATATAACTATATATTCTAAAGTATACACCTCGAGCATCCATAGTGCTTACGGCGCAGCGGAACGTCGCTTCTCTCTCTCTCTCCATGTAATAATAAGCAGAAGCGCTTTTTTGACTGCTTGGAAATTCATAAGCGTCTCATGAATTCACATGAAGGCGCGAAAAAAAAACACACTTCATTTTTCCTCGAGCTCTTTATATTTATATATATTTATATGCATATACGCGCTCGAGCTTGTATAAAAATATACAGGAGCTTGAGTCATCGTACTCTCTTGGTCTGCTTTTTTCTCTCGACCTAAGTGTCTCTCTCTCGTACTCTTTCGTGCGGTCTCATTGTGCGTAAAGTACTCGTATACATGCATACTCGTTTTCCGCGTTACATTGGCCGCTCGCTGGTGCGCTTGGCGGGCCCGCGCATTCCCATTACGAATGATGAAGTTTTTGCGCTCGGCGACTTTCTACTATTTTCCGCAAAACAACCGCGCACCGCTGTCTCGTTACTTTTTTCCTTCCCCTCCAGCTCTTCTTCTTCTTCTTTTTTTTTCGCTTTTCAGATCGACGCGCGTTATCAAATGTCGCGCGTGTACCCGCAGTAGCAACGTCGAAGCTCGGTGTTAGCTCCGGCGTGTTTTCACTCGAGCGCGAGCTTCTTTTGTCCCGGAATACTCGGAGGCACGTACGCAGCTATAACACACCTCCCTTTTCGCGTTAATGCCTGCTTACCATACGATGTCTTTACCTCTTTGTCACACCCCCGGTGGCGCGCGCGCCAGAATTGATGTTACTTTTCAAGATTGAGCGCTGTGCACGAGCGAAATTTTTGACTCTCGGCGTCTCAGCCTTAGTAGCAGCTGCCTCGGAATCCCTACATTGTATAGGTATACACGCACCTACGTGAAAAAAAAATGTACCTTCCCCGCCGTGCCTATTTACTTTTCAAAGCTTTCAGCGAGCCCGAGACTCGTCTAATTCTAGTTCGAACTCTAAAGTCCGTGTCAAACGCGTAATTTCAACGACTCTGCGTGGTGCACGCAAAGAAAAACTCGCGTGCACGAGAACGAAGACGTATCGCTATTCCAGTAATACCGAGAGCAGAAAAAAGTTTCCCGCCCATTACGAGAAAACTCGCTCACACAAACGTATATGAATAAATCGCACTGAAGTATATGCCCGTGATCGATCATTCGTCGGAGCTGCCTTTTTTTTTTTGCCCTCAACTCCTCCGAAACTTGTGCACAAAAACCTACGTATAACGCGCGCATCCCGCAGAGTGCGAGAAAGTATCAGAAAGAAATAAGCTCTTTTTTTCTCGTTCTCTCTCGGCCAAACGTTTTCTCCTGCTCGAGCTTATTTTCTTTTTTCCCCCCAAAGTACACATTACGTTTGTTTCAGCTGTCCCGCTGAATTATCGCCGTAGTCTCGAAGATCCACGTGACGATGCCAGCACGAGAGCGACTCGAGCTTTTCTTGCGAGGAGGAAAAAAATAATGAAAAGCCGTGTTCGCGAGGGGGTAGGTCTAAGCTGTGCGATTACAAGAGTCTCTGTTACACGCATGGCTGAAGAAAGAAAGCACGCGTATATACGGACCGGCTCGTCTGCGGAGCAAATGGAGAAATTGAAATTTCTGCACGCACGCGATACGCGATAATTCAAAATATGAAAAAACATGGTAGCGGCGCGGCGCATTAGCAGTTACTCGTGCAAAATACGTGTCAGCTATCTCTCGCTTGCGCGCACTCTTTTACCTCGAGCCGCCGCCGCCGCCGCCTGTGCAGCTATTGCAAGCACTCGCTCGCTCGACCCCATAAAGCTGCGAAATATTTTTTCCCCTTATATACAGTGCGCGCGGCGGCGCCGCTGAAGAACGCATCCTAAGTGCAGCAATTGCCCAGGTGAGCTCGTAAAACTGCGGATATGACCAACGTATTTCTTCCTCTCCCTTAAATACATTTTCACCTACGTTAGCTCGGGAGCAAAGAAGGCCGAAGTAGTTTTCCATACCGAAAACTTGTATACCGACGTGTATTTCTGTACTCCTTCGAGAAAATAAGATTTGCCTTGGGGGAGGTTTTTCCGGTGCTTTCTCGAGTCACGAAATACCCGAGCATCATCATCCTCTCTCTCTCTTTCTTGAGTGTAGAGCACAGCCAGCAGTAGCAGCAGCAGCAGTACGGACAAGTCCTATTCGGCGAGTTATATACGTTAGAGGCGCGGCGTATATGTTGAGCCACAAAAACGTAAACACAACAAACGAGCGCAGCGCGGCCGACATAATTCAAGCCGGCGCATAAATATATGCCCAGCTCCGTGAGATTGCCTGCGGGGGCTTGAGAAAGCTCAGCCACTTGACGTGCGACTCGACGTTTTTTGTCGTACTTGTAGCCGTGCGCAGCGTCGTCTCAGTTCCTCTCTCTCTCTCTCTCGTCTTATCCTACGAGAGCTAGTGCGCGCACGACTTTGCTCGAGTTAGGTAGTCGAGGTACGGTATTTCGACGACTACTCCTGCGAATTCGATAAGAAACGGCGACGGCGGCGGGCGAGCATTGATCAGCCGCGATCATTCCATTATTCAAGCTAATCGCGCACGACTGCTCGCTCCTCGCCCGATCTTAATAACAATACTTCATTTACGCAAGCTCGAGCTCTCTCGCGAGCGCCAATGAGAGAGAGAGAGAAGAGAGAAATTCAACTTACGATATCATGAATAAAAGAGGCATTTAAAGAAAGTTCCGAGCTACGTCGACGAGCTACTCGCTCTATAGCTACCTACGAGAGCTACACACGCTCGACTGCCTTCGAGATCCGGATATTTCCTGCCCGACTACCAGCAGCGATGATTTCTTCTCTGGCTCGTCTCGTCTCTCTCTCTCTCGCTCTTGTTGGCTCTTGCTCTACGCGAAATTGCCTCGAGCTTTCAGCCAGGCAAAAATATAGCAGCTCGTCTCCCTTTTGGCCCATTATGCACTCTGCTTACTGCTTATGGCTAAAATCCATTCGGCTCCGTCGGGGGAGGGCCGAGATACACGCCGATGACCTGCAGCTGCATGTAAACCGTGCCAAGAGAGTATCGATGTGGATAAACCAGCTACCGTAGCTTACTGCCTCTCTCTCTCTTCTTCTTCTCTCTCTCTCTCTCTCTGTATCGAAGAATAACAAGAACGACGACCGAGTCGCGTATTTTTCTTTCGGCTCTTTGCGAATCGCTCGCGTCTAATTCGATATATAGAAGCCGAGCTCGAGCTGCGGGGGACAACTTTTCTGTGTACGCGCGTCCCCCTTTTTCCGCCTATTCAACTCTGCGCGACTCGCGCTCATGGCCTGGGATTGGGTAATTGCTGCTAAAATTATCTGTTGCTTTCACCGGCTTCTCTGTATTATGTATGTATACATAGATATACGGCACGCTTGCAACGAATTTTCCAACTTTTCTCCGACTTTATCTACTCGAACGACTTCGCCGGTGCGAAAAGCGTCCTTTTGTTTACCTTGCCGCTCGCTCTCTGCACTCCTGATGTGTATTTATGTTTCGACCTTTTCTTCTTTAATTTACCCTCCTTTTTTTACTTATTCTTGCCGCCCAGACGCGTTATCATAACAAGCTTTCCTCCGCGCGAATTTTCCGAGATATTTTTTTCTTTCTTCCTTTTTTCTCCCTTTTTTTTACATTTTCATTTTTTCTCCGCTGCGTGCCGACAAATTATACTACTTTTTTCTACGCTCTGCGGGCTTCAAAAGCACGAGCACGCATGATTCCCTCAAAACGGGGTAAAATTTGTTATCTTCCTATTATTTCGTTATTCAATTGCTTGGCGAGCTGACGACGCGATATAAAATTTAATCAAAGTCCCATCTCGCTCGCAATTCATTTAATTCGCTATACAGACTTGTAACTGCCTCGAAACTCGACGACTCCGGGCTGTATTCGAAAAGAAAAAAAATATAATCACGTATAATGCATCGCTCAACTCGTAGCACAGCGAGTTCTTCCCTTTTCTGCTAATGGTCTCACATACATACAGATGTATAGAGCACACGCACATAAGCGCGCGCGCACACACACATACGTATATATATCTTTCACTTTTCATCGGTGGTCATCTCGTTGAAAGAAAATAAAGACTTTGAAAGCTGACATTCGGCTAAAGCAGAGCTCGAGCGACGTCTTTAATCTCTCGACTGAATTACGCAAGCCATGCCTTCTCTGTATAGGATTCTGAGAGCGCAGAAACGATAAAGAGAGATAAATGAAATTTTTCAAGCAAGAGAATATTCGTTATCCTAACCCGAATCGCTCGCAATACCATTGTTGTGTCGTTGTATCTCTTACTGTGTCCATGAACCACTAAAGATTCTTACGCACAACAAAAACATGCGATAAGTAATAAATCGAAAATAATATGATTCCCATTCCCTACTGGAAAAACGATGAATTCAATTGTGCAAGCTTGTTTGAGATTTTGTAATGGCTTGTTGCTTGACTCCCTGCAATTTAATCAGTTTTAAGTTTGAGGTTGCATTGTGCGCAATTTTTTTTATTCAGAAAATGAGATCATAATTTGAACGTATTTAACGAATTATAATAAGAAAGTAATTGTACAACAGATGCTGAAATAAAATGTGATATCTACCAGAGGTTCGCAAATTGACTAATTTCTATTTTTTCGATAAACATTCACTAACTAGTCGGCCAAACATCGTAATAATAGAACTCAAAATTCTTGAGCATTTTTCTATACATCTTTTTTCGATAATTCCGGAATATCATTTTCAATTACTACTAAAATACAGTTTTTAGGTCTATAATTTTATGTAATAACCACGAATTACTCAATATCTTCCAAAATAGATGAAATCAATCATTCTAAACTTTAATATATGGAAAATTTTGGAGACCCATTATGTACTTGCGTAGCATTGACATGTAAATGTTTTGATACCTGAAGTGGGTCAGTGACACTGTGACCGTTTATACTAAGGCCAGGATAAAAATCAAGATTTTTCATTATTGTTTTTTTTTACAAAATATTTTTCAAAAAACTATGAGAATGCCTTCAATTTTTACATAGACATTGATTAAATTTAGCAAATGTATTAATTATTTACAATGAGTTGTATTAAATATATGCTGATCTCTTTTTCATAATAATTTGATGTATAAAATTCTGTTAACGAAACTGCAAATTATTGTACTATGCACAGAAAAGTAATAAAAATATCATTCAATAATCCATTTTAATCTACAATCAAGTTAAAAATTAATTTTTTAACTTGCTGTTCGAGCAGTGACAGTTGAAAGAAAAAGTGAGAATACAAAAAATCGTGTCACCCCCCTCCTTTACTTCTAACACCAAAAAACTTACAGCAAGCAGATCTTACTTAGGCATAAAGCCGCTTGGTTTAGTTTCATTTCGACTACTCAATAGAAAGGATAGTCCAATTTCTTGTACAAACTTTCAGTGAATAAACTTCAAGTACGTGTAGTATTCAGTAAGTAGAATTTTTTATTGGACACTTGTATTAATCAATTGTTTGTTCGTGATATTATGCCTTTAGTGATAAAATTGTGAATAAGTGACATTGAAAAAAGTAATCGATATAAAAAATACTTTATCAATTGTAATAATTGTATATTAAGTAATTGTGGAACAAACTTGTAGTGTGAGAAAATTTTTTTATGCATACAGAGTAGTTTGACCAGTGAATGACAATTTTGAAAGGTATACTATGAAAAACAAATTAAAAATATATTTGTATGGACCTTGTTTTCCGTGGCTGATAATCATACAACAAGGAAAAAGTATTATTATTGGTTATCCAAAAGTACTCATTTACTGGGAAAAAGCGGTAAATCACTGGTATAAGTACCCCAGGTAATGTTAAAAAATAATTAGGTCCAATATTACGGTGCAGAGATCATACTTAAGGACTCAAAGGGGGCTTAAAAACGAAAAAATTTTTATTTTATTTTTGAGTAGGATTTTTTGTCCCCTTTCCATTGCATTTTTCAAAACTTCGATTCAAAATTTTGATCATTCAGTGAGATACAGCTGTTTCCGTGAGCCATTTTCGTATACTTTGCGTGTTAAATTTTTTCTTCTTTTGCGTTTTCTGGCCTTTTACGTTTTTACAAATTTCACCTAGGTTGTCGTAATTTCAGAGGGTACCGATTGAGTTACTGCATCAAGGTCATTTCTTCAGAACATCAATGATTACGGTCACAACCTCGGGCGAGGTGATCGAACTCATAGGTCACTTTCAATCAGTAGATTCATGATGGAGGTCACAAAAAAAAAACGTGAAATAAAAGAAATACATGTGCTTCAGTGTTTGTGCAGGGTGACTGTGCAGGGTGAGTTGTGACCGTAACCATTGATGTTCTGAAGAAATGACCTTGATGCAGTAACTCAATCGGTACCCTCTGAAGGTTACGACAACTGAGGTGCAATTCGTAAAAACGTAAAATGCCAGAAAACGCAAAAGAAGAAAAAATTTAACACGCAAAGTATACGAAAATGGCTCACAGAAACAGCTGTATCTCAGTGAATGATCAAAATTTTGAAGTTTCAAAAAATGCAATGAAAAGGAGATAAGAAATTCTACACAAAAATAAAATAAAAATTTTTTCGATTTCAAGTCCCCTTTGAGCCCTTAACCATAAATTACGTTCTTAAATTATAAATTAATTAAATTGTTATACATCTGACTAATTTGATTTTATATGGATACTCAGGATACATGAGCAGCAATTCCCAATAAGACTTTGAGCTTGGAAAATGGACATCTTCAATATGAATCATAACGATCAGCTTCTGTCTGTAAAAGCGTCGGAAAATCAAAAATGGATTCGATTTATGTACTCATTATCATTAACGTCTGCACCGTATGAAAATGAAGGTCAGGAGTACGAAGATTTTCGGGGATTTTACAAACGTGAACAATTCGATTACTTATCAACGGATGATTCATTCATGGCATACAAGAAGACTTGTAAATATTTGAGTGAAAAAGGAATCAATCTCGACCTTGAAAAATTTCGGAGATTTATCGCGGCGGTTCAAAGGCACAAGGAAATGGAAGAATTGACTGACAATCATAACTTCAAAAAATACAGATTTAACATTGCTTGCCTTCGTGGAATTCTAGGCGAGGTTCGCGCTTTCATAACAAGTGGCTTGAACATAAATAAATCATCCGACATATTTAAGGTGTTGACGACACCGCTGCATCAGGCTGTTTGGTTCCAAAATGTTGAAACAGTTAAGTTGTTGCTATCTAATAATGCAGACCCAAATGAAATAAATGGCTATGGTATGACACCTCTGCATAAAGTCTGTGCTGAGCTCTACGATTTTCACCATCGACGAAGCTGTATTGAACACGAATCATTAATGTTAAGGCTTCTCCTCAATCATCGAGCCGATATTCATAAAAAGGATTGTTTTGAAATTGCTCCAATTTTTTACATTTTCTCGAATAATCTGTTCAATGTCATGATAAGCGAAGAAACAGAAAAATCGGTGCACGACAACGCAGTCAATACAGGTTTTCTGTACCAGTTGGACGTTTACGCTAAGGTGTTTTTCCGTGACACGATTGGAGCCAATGCAATAAACTTGTTCTTGAAAGCCGGCGTTGACGTTAACGCTAAAGACATGCTAGGAAATTCTTTGCTGCAGCTGGCCATATCCAATATCAACTTCAGTGTGGTGCATCTACTTTTGGAAAACGGCGCGGATGTGAAAACCATAAAATTCATTGGAGGTTATTTTGAACCTTATCTCAGTATTCTACCGAGTTTCGAACTTTTCCATAATCTTATGGATATCCTCAGCCTTCTACAGATTCGTGGATACGAATTGACTTTCCCGGATAAATTAAACATTTTGAACTTTTTAGTCAATTCTAAAGATGTCGTTCGCTATCGAAATGTATCCGGGTTATTTGCTTATGGTAAGTACTTTTAAATATTTTTAATCATATTCTCGTGAATGACTGAAAAATGTTTTTGTAGGATCTGCACAAAAAATACGCGAGACAGCCGATAAACTTTTGGACAGTAATCGACCTACCACTATAAGTGAAGGCGATGTACCAGATGAAAAAATGGTTTCAAGGATAGACTTTTACCTGCAGGTAGTAAAGGAAGGTGAAATGTATATGGAAGATTATACGCACATTTTTAATAGAATGCAAAGTTTCACAAAATACGATTGTCTCAACTATCATATTGAAATTGACTCAAAGTACCGAGCTGAAATAGAACTGGCTAAGCATACGACGTTAAACAATCAAAAGTCCTTACTAGATATTTGCCGAGCTGACCCTGAAGATAGGCATGACTTTTTTGTTGAGACGGACTACTTCACACTACTGACATCTCCAGACTTCGAAAGAAATTTCAAAACTACTCGACACATTATAAAGGGTTACTTTTTGAAAGCATTCGTTCGAAAGTACTGCATTATGTGGGGAGCGGATTTCTTAGAACGATTTTCTAAAAGCCCTAGGTCACGCTCTGACTGTGAAACTTTGATTAAAAGTTTCACCAATGAAAATATTTTTCAAATCATCAAATGGGTTTTTGATGGAAAAGATGAAAACCAACTAATTTCTGTACTTTTAGCAAAATGAAGTAAGAACGTGTGATAACGTTCGAAAAAAATCACAAAATGTGTACCAAAGTTACTGGTCCAGAATCCAGTTCATCTATATCTACCTCAATGCCACTTTGCTAAATCTAGCCAGAGTATTGAGCTAGTGATTTCATGATTTGCTTTTCGTGTCGGTATGGGACACGAGAACCAAAGATTTCCCTTCGTCCATCCTAGAACAAAGATGACCTGCAGGCAGCTGTTTTTCGCAATTAAGAAATCTTGGTTCTGAAACTCATTGTCGTTTACTCTTGTTGAGGAGTGCTCAAGGCAGGAATTCTGACGAATTTCGCTGTTACTCCCAGCCACGGGCGTAGGTCCTCAGCTCAATAGCTAGCCAGTTTGGCCATTATCGTCGGAGCGTCCTGAATCGCTTTCCGAACCTAGCATTCCGATGGAAAATTGTTTTGGCTTTTTAATGGCGAAGTCAGATTTTCGGAAATTAACTTTATACCTTTACAAACCAATTATGTCAATAACTTTATATTTAAGATTCTTTTAAGTAGTCTAGCCTTTTTAGATTTTACCGAGACATAACATTGGAGAGAATGATAAAAAACGTATTTTCATAGCTGACTGACGTGGTACTTGCAAAAACCACGTTTTTGTTTCTTTCTCTCGTTATATCTCGAGACAATTTTTCGTATAATCTTCTATCAAAGTTACTTTAAAAAATTATGTAAGCTTGTAATTTTATGTTAAATAAATCATAAAAAAGTCCTTACAATGTGTTACGCTTTATTCACTAAATTAATTCCAAATCACGCTCTTATTATATTATATGTTGATATCTTAGCAAACAATTAGATATTGTCGAATTAAAAAATATATCAAGTGGTAAGTTTATGAGTTCGGGTAATATTAAATGGTAATCTAAATGAATGTATGAAAGTGTAACTTTACATTTTTTAAATTAAATAAATTAAATCACTCGAATATGTTTATACATATCGGTACATAAAAACGCTCGATTAATTTTCATCGAACCGCAAAGTTGGAGACTCAATTTTCATTATGAATAATCAAATTAATGAAATATTTTATCGTTTTCGTAAATTAAATGTAAATTATAATTTTATCTATTTGATGAAAAAAAATATTATTAGTCGATTAAAAGTGATTGAACAAAAGTTGTAACAAAATATGAACATTAAAATAAATTTTTTGTGTTTTCGATCGAGAATAAAATTATTAGCATATTATTGTAAAGTGCATAGTGTATTTATTCAATTAAATACTTGATTGGTAATTGCGTTATTTTGAATTATATTGGACTTCTTTGTTGAATAATTAATTTAATTAAATACTTGGTTGATTTAATTTTGATATTTTTAGTAGACTATACTCATCGTTCGAATTAATTAAACACATTATGTTTACGAAGTAAAAGAAACTAAGTATTTTATTTTCAAATTCTTTCATAAATAGTTTTTTGATTATGTCTTTAAAAAAGTAACTAAAATATTTTTATAAACGTACCTTTGGCTTTATTTTGGAAAATCAGAAAAGAAATGAACAGTACGATTTATAAATAAGACACGCGTGAAAGTTGCTAATACTCAGGATAAAAGGATGCACAGCTGATGCGACCCGATTATCCCTCTTGAGAAATCCCGCTCTCAAGAAGAGTTTAAAAGTTTGAAAAGCTCCGGACGTCGTGACCTGTTTACCTGGTTGCGTACGAGCAGAAAAATAAATGCGGCGAATAGAAATTATTAAGCCTCGAGCTAATGCTTCCGTAAACACGAGCTTGCATCTTTGAATATATCTATATAAAATGGAATATAATGCCGAAAGCGATGAGCTCTGCCGAGTATATAGTTTAGAAGCCAAATCATCCCAACCAATGAAAGCTCCGGATTTCAGCGGGTTTATATACTCGAAGCTCTCAAACGTTATAATATTCTCTCTGGTCGTTGACGTAAATTGGGAAGCTTACAAACATGACAGACAGACCATATTTTACGAAATTCCGACAATACCTCGACGAGCGCGTCGTGCATACGAATTCGGTGAAAAAAAAAGGTATAGATACATGTATTCACAAGTACGTACTTGGGTGTATAAAATGCCATTCCAGCCGGCAACGGCATCTAATTCGGTGCGTTCGGCTCGTCCCTTTTAAAAAATGTGACAACGTTAACTTTTTTGTTAGCGTGCGCTCGAGCCTCTTAAAAAAAGTTGCCCCCTAAAGAGCATTTTAATACTTGGGCTTTGCAGCGAGGAAAATTGGAAAATTCGAGCTGCTGTTGCCGTTGTTATATGCGCGGGGGGACAGAAAGAGATATTGCCGTGTGTATATTCATAATGATCGCGAGGCGCCAGCTCGAAAAGTAGGAACAAACGCGGAGGCCGCAACTCGCAACGCGCAGCATGCAGATTTATTGTACGTAGCGCTCGAGCGCTCGAGATAGTAATATAACGCCGGCATAAACAGTGCTCGCTTCATACTAGCTTGCGCGTGCCTCATAGAAAAAGGCCTCGCGGGCAAAGTTGCGCTATGCACGAGCGAGCCGAGTTAATTACACGAGCCACTAAAGCCCGCTCTACATGTGTCTCTCTTTCTCTTGTGTTCGCAGGTGTGTTATCGAGGCGAGGCGCTCGAGGGTGTGCAGGTGATAAGAGCACACGGCAGCAGCCCAAGCAAGGAGGAAAGTGTCTCGAGGGTTAGGCGGCATGAGAAGTACGAACGCGCCACCGAGAAGGAGCAGTAACATCAGCCCCGAGAAGCCGAGACTAGGCAGGGGCTAAAGTCGACTCTCTCTCTCTCTCAAGTGCTGAGACAACTTCCTCGCTCTACACGTACTCTCCGCTGCGCAACGTGAGTTTTCTTTCGCTTTCGGCCCGCCATCCGTGCAAGCACCAACAATAACAACACACACAACGACCAAACATGAGATGGCTGGAGAAACTACTGCTGCTGGTGCTGCTCTACGCCGGCGTGCCGAGACTAATTCAGCCTCCCAAGGCTGAGGCTTTTCTCGAAACCAGAGGTGAGCCGAATAGAGACACCCTCCATTTCAGCATGCATGCGCACCTGTACGGATATACCATAGCCACCCTTTGCGCCTATATTAAATGTCTAATTGCGCGCGCGCGTGCCTATGGGCTAATGTTGCGCGAGCTCGA
This sequence comes from Trichogramma pretiosum, assembly GCF_000599845.2. Lineage (NCBI taxonomy): Eukaryota > Metazoa > Arthropoda > Insecta > Hymenoptera > Trichogrammatidae > Trichogramma > Trichogramma pretiosum. The sequence continues at coordinate 1,360,828 of NW_019641611.1, read as the reverse complement.
GCCGGGTAAGCGATACCCCAGCGTCCATTAATTGATTTTACATTTTTTATCCGCGCAGAGAGTACACTCGTAACAACGGGGGAAAAACAAAACAAAAATAAATAAATAACGGCTCGGATTAACGCGAGCGCGCATCAGAATAACGACTTTTGCAATAGGCCCGAATCAATTTTCACGAATGCGCGGTGCTGGCTTCGCGTAGAAATTGGAATTATGCCTAGCGTTCAGATTACCGTTTATTTTATGGCTTGCCGCGTGTTATTTATATTCCCGCGGCGCTTCAAACATTTACCCGGCGAAAAAAACATCGCGTCGAATCCGTATGCATGTAGCTGCGCTGTATATACGGGTAGTAACGCACAAATAGAGAAACGAAGCATAACTTTTAATTATTCCAGAGAGATGGTGAGTGAATGTTTAATTCGTTTCGCGCGCACTCGGCTGGCTGGGCGAGCGGCGAAACAAAAAACATTCATGAAGTACACCTGAAACATTCATGAAGAATATTGAAGTGCAAAATTTATACGCGAAGAAAGGACAGTTATCGAAACGTTGTTGAAATACGACAAAAGCCCCTCTGCTCCGGAGCATGATGCGCGTTATTATGCTTTGTATCCGTTGCGACTCGTGCGTGATCCCTGCCCGGCCCCCTGCGTGAAGCTCGCCCGAGAGCTTGCGAACGCGCGAGTAAAAATTAACGAGGCGCAATCAGCGCGGCATATATGCAGATATGTACCGGGGGCGCGTGTATGTACGAAACGCATCAACTGCGTCGCAGTGTGCATATAGAGACGGATAGAAAGAGAGCCGGAGACTAGAGTAACGATGGCGCACGGCAACCTATGCCGGCTGATAACAGAGACTTGCGGTAGCACATCTTCGTGTCCGCGCATGCGGTCGGACTGATTAATTATTTCGAGTACGCTTACTGCAGTGATGCTGCTGTGCTGTGCCACTGCTGCTACTGCTGCTGCTGCTGCTTCTGTCGTCGTCGTTGAGCTTCTCTTCTTCTCTACTACCCACCTACACAGCACAGGCTACAACACAGCTCGTGCGTCTATTTTCCTTTTCCGCTTCTGGCCCTCTCGTGAATATTCATGACCTTTGAATAAAGACACTGGTACACACGCCATGCTTTTTACAGCTGCAGCCTTGCTGAGAGAGAGAGAGAGAGATGATATTTAAGCACACGCCTGGGCTTGCGCGCATGTCGCGCTGCCAAACTTGCTCGAGGGATCTCCCATGTATCTTCAACTCGGAGGGCTTCTCTTTCTCTCTCGCGAATTAATTCGATATATTCGCAGCCAGAGCAGAGCAAAGTATCAAGCCGTATAGTCGGCAATCTGCGACTAGGAACGGCGCGTCAAGTTGTTTGAGAGAAAACTCGCGGCTTTTTTCCTAACAATAAGTTTCGTATCGTATACGAAAAAGATTCCTTAATTAGCTAATTGTTGAATTATTCTGCGTCGACGCTTCTATACGTACTTGATTTACTATGAGGGCACAAATTTGTTGCATGAGCTCAATGATAAATTAATTGCAACTGACTCATTCGAGGGCATAATACCTCGTAGTCCTGACCAATCGAATAGTAAACCATCTTATTTCATAACAATTTTGAGTAATAATCTTTAAAATTATATCAGAGTTATTTCACATGTAGAGTTCCTGTAAAGCTGTTATTTTTGGTTTATAAAAGTACCCGTGTTTATGGATTTTGAACAGAAGCAGCATTTAACTCATTATATGTGATTTGTTGTTGAATTTTCTACTAGAATTAAATTTTTAATTTTTTTACGATGATTCGTTTAAATTATTCAAGATCTTTGAAGAATATCCCATTGAATTGAAAATGAAAAGGGTAGGAAGTAATGTTTTGTTTGTCACTACTTTTATTCAATTGTAAAACTATATGAACACTGCTGACCTCTCACCTCCGCGAAATACAATGCAAAATATCTCTTTACACGTATATTATTGCTCCGACCAACATTTACTCGACTACCGATAATGCGTTTGCTTTTACATCGTATCAGATGTATGTCATTTATATTTATAAGTCAGAGATAAAGGTCAGTTCTCGAGTTTCGCGTACTGTATCAGCATGCACGTATAGTCTCGCCCGAAAGTAAAGGTACGAGGGCAGAAGTCAAGCTAAAAGCTGATTGAGCCGGACGCGTACAGCACCTGCTACGTGTACGTAGGTATGTATGTATGCGAGTATAAGGCCGTGTACGTAGCGTACGTACATATAATATCGCGCAATAGGAAGCGCGCACAGAGGCAAATAACGCCGAAGGTGAAAATAAAGCCAAAGTGCACGAGTATGTATGCGTGTATACAAATCTAGCGAAATTCCATACCGCATTGAATGCTAACGATGGCCCTAATAAGCACAGCAGCAGCTCGACTAGTTACGCACAAAGAGTAGGGATGCGCCAAGTAATTTCCATAATTTAGTAAGCAGCTCACGTGCTCTCGCTCTGTACTTTGCTGCGCGTACATACACACACGCGCGCGCGCGCGCAAACTTATATAAGTGCTTAGCGCAGAACTGGCTAACGAGTAATAATTAGCTACTGAATCGGACGCAACGTAATTATAAATTAGCATTTATAATCCCCCGCAGATAGACAGGCAGAGAGGGGTGAGACGAGCCGGCTCGTCACCGTCGTCGTCGTAGTCGAGCGATTGCATTCGTTTTATTGGAAATTAAAAATCCGACTGGGAGTGCAATTGACGTGTGTTTTTTGAATTAAACCTGCGGCAAATTAGAGAAAGACGCTCGCGCATCACGAGACAAGCTCCGAATAGAAGAAAAAAGAAGAAGAAGAAAAAACAGCCCGCCTCGTGCCTAGTAGTCATCGTGACATTCGAAACGTCAATTTCGTCTTTCTGCGTGGGAACGCGTGATAATGGAACGCGCGCCGACTTTTTTTTCACGCTTCAGTCAGCTTTCGTGCCCTGTATTTATGCTCACGACCCTTTTTCTTTTGCTCCCCCATAGGACTGTTTATATGTAATTATCAAATCCAACGAAAACATACATCGTTCTTTTGTATAGTTTCCGAGGCAATTGTATCGTACTTGGGGAAAACTTTTTTAAACGTCAGCGTTGCGCGAATTGTCAAAAGTAGGCAGAATACTAGCAGCATCGACAACGAGTCGCTGGTTTATTTATCACGAATAGGTCAAAGTTGCGAGACTCCGCTGAAGTACGTAACAAAAACAAGTGAAACAAACGTCCCAGCTAACATTTTTCGCAAATTCGGGAAAAACTAAGACGTAAACGAAGCTTATTTGACTTTTGAAAGGGTCGAGTCTTTTTTTTAGTTTTGAAAGGGGGAAAAAAAGAGAAAAATGAACGTCGGTTGGAAAATTTTCCATTTTCAAGTACTACATGAAAAGACACGGTATTACAGCGGTGGCAATTCATTATTGCGTCGCGCAGTGAATAGCACACGCGCACGACGTAAGTAATGCGCGTAGAGCAATCGCGTACATAGTACTATGTCTCGAGTAAATTGGCTAAGGCCTCGGCTGCGTGAGCAGCTCATTCAGTCGCCACCTTAGGCATATTGTGTGCGCGGCTCGACTCCCTTCCCCCCGTTGCCGAATCAATGAGTTATTATACCGCTTGTGGTGGTACTCGAGAAAGTGGCCGAACGCGCGATCAAAAAAATTCTCAATTGATTCCCTTTCGCATTATCCCGCACGCGCGCGGGCGCCTGTATACATATAACGTCGCTATTAATCAATTCGCGAGTGCTTGGGCTTTTAGAGAATTTCGCTCGACAGAGAAAAAAAGCTCGGCGCAATGGTCTTTTGCGAATGAATAATTCAATCCGGCCAAACGAGCGAAGGTAGGTAGCGAGCGGCTCCGAGAGAATAGGTATGGGCCTTTGTCGTTGCAAGCTCATTAATTCTCCATTAAGTCAGCTTCGTCACGTCATTGGTATATAAAACTGAGTCTTATTAAGGGAGGATCAGAGGCAGAGAATAGGCCAAAGCAAGTAATTTCAAGAGCAGCAGCGCATCAGCTGCAGGTCCGCAGCTATCAGTTTATTACTCGCTACTCTCTTGGCGCGCTATAAACACTATGGCTGCATAATCAAGTTATTGTTCCAATCTACTTGGAAAATTGTGTAAAGCCGGTTATCTTTTCTCGCCCCCGGCCCCTCGAGCTCGCGAGTGCGGCAAGTCCTTCGTCATCAAGGATGTCATTTGCACGCCCTCGACTCTCGAACTAAACACGCTCGCTCGCGCTCGACATCCACCTATGCACAGGATACGCTATACTGCTAGAGCGAAGGACCCGATAAAGTTTGAGCCCGCCGCGTCAAGCCTAAATAGAGATGAGTACACGCTGGATTTGCACCATCCCTCTCTCTCTCTCTCTCGCTCTCTCTCGCTCTCTATAGACTCGCAAATCAGATTAAGCCTGGATGTGTGTGTGTGTGTGTGTGCATTATGGGTTACTGCTGCATTATGGGGCTACTGCACACTCGCTGGACTTGCATAACAAGTAGACGTGGATAATCAACTTAATGGGCGACGCGCGCGCGATATGGAAAAAATTTATCTCGCGTATATAACGACAGCAACGAACGTCTTTCAATTGGGATAATTCGATAGCTCGTGCCCGAGGGTAAAAAAAGAATTGGTAATGAAATTTGCGTCGATGCACTTTCGGTACAATGCTGCTGGCCGATCGAGTTTTCTGTGCCATGGATTTTAATAAATAATTGTAATAAAAAAAGAGCTTCGGCCGATCGTTGGATTGACGGGTCGAATTCGTAATTATCATAAAAATTTCGATTAAACTGCGCGTGCGGCCAATACTCCACACATCGTGCCTAGAGTTGAATCAAGCAAATTAGAATAGATTATAGCTACGCAGCTGCGCGCGTCGAATAAAATTCGTCCATTTTCAAAGTATCATTATCGCGGGCAAACGACGCCATAGATCGAACCGCAAATTCGTAACTACTCGGCGAAAGTCCACGCGCAAGCTCGGAGCTTGCGAGCCAGCTAGATGGGGCGCGTGAAAAAGCCCTCTTGATATTTATACACATTCGTGCGGAGCCATGTCACGCGCACACGCACCTACACATTTGCAGCCAAAAGGACTACTATAGTGCGAACCTGTATAGCATTTCAAAAGAGGGAATAAGGAGAGGGAGATTCCGTGGTCGGGACTGTGTGTGTAGGCGAGTTCGCGCGCGCGCGTCGATAGCAGATAGCACCGCAAAATTTAATCATCGCATTCACGACTCGTGTCATCTCTCTCTCTCTCTCTTGCTTTCTCTATGGAGTGCGCGTGAGAGAGAGAGAATACTCGAGTTCGGGCCGAATCAAAGCGGCAATTTTCGAAATTGAAATTTGCGCGTCTGCTCTCCCATTCTACGGATACTTAGAGACCAAAAGTTCCCCCCTCTCTTCTCTCGCGTCGATTGCTCGCGTTGGTTTACCGAAACGATAATAATTTTCATTAAATCAGAGAAAGCATTTCCGAATCCGCATAGAAGGACGATCGGGACGACATGTCGCTTGTCGTCGTCTCCTCTTTTTGCCAAAGCCCCATCATCGTCGTATACACTTGGCAGCGATATTGCGCCGTGCTCGTAGCAGCGATGTATCGCTTGTACATACACAACACAGCTTTGGCCATTATACCTGATGCCACCCCTCGCTGTGCTCCGGCAACACGATAACTATTCTCCGAAGCATAATTCCTCCTTCTTCCGTACTTTGTGTATCTTATGTATACGAGTACCGCTACTGCTGTTGCTGCTGGTCTCGCTCCATGGCTTCGGCCATGTGCTGCCGCGCTCGCTGCTCTGGAATTTCTCTCTCGCTCTCGATACACGGGGAAAACCTGCAGCGGCGATGCGGAGAGCGAGAGGGTCTGCGCTGCTGCGGGGATATTTTGCCGCAAACTTGGCACCATGAGCATTAAACGTATGAATGTACAGTAGCGGCGTGCTTGCTGCGCGCCCGCGTTTCTATCCTCTGTACCTATACCTAGCATGTGTACACACGGTCTGGCTGCTGCTGCTCGGGCTGCTCGACTATACTATTTGCCAGTGTGGCTTTCTAATAAACTCGAACGCTTCGTTTCTTGCAGCTAGCTCGTCCTCGCCGCATACAAGCACATACACGTATAGCCACGCACACGCGTATATACTCAATTACGGTTGATTAAAGCATATATGCATCGATACTCGCGTCTGTAATGGTTGTGTTTTCGCGTACACCCGCCGCTTTCCGTAATGTGCGCGTTTCCCTTTTTAGTACTTCTCCTCTGCTGCCAATTTATGCGGGACCACGACGATAATAAAAAAAAAATAATAATAAAACAAAAACGAGATAATTTCGAATTTTTTTATTGTCCAATCAGTGCCGAGCGCTCGAGTTCTCCGTATAATATAAACACTCAACAAGTAATATTAACTCGTCTAGTCGAGTGCAATCGTGAGCGTCGATTGAGCAGAGAGACAGACGAGGAATTCCAAAAGCTTCGAGTGCTTTTATGCTGATCAAATACACCGAGTGTTATTAAATTGGCTGCGTGGATGTTGATTAATTTGTCGGCTATATAGTGGCTTACCTTCCGCCTCGGCTTTGATTTCACTTGCGCTTTGCCTTTGCACGCGCTATTGTTACACGGAATAATTGTTACGAATAAAATTTACTAAACTAAAATATTCTCTCCTCCGCGGGGAATTTTAATTGCGAGCCCAGACCCAATCGCGCTTGGCAATCGCAGCCAAGAGAGCATGAAATTTCGGTTTCCTGGCACGTATACTCGTGACCTCAAAGATGACTATTTCACCGAGAAAGACATTCGATCTAGAGAGATTTCGGATTTTGGCACGTTACCTCGTGCCTTGCTCGATATCAATTAGCCTATATCAATGCCTCGATCCTAATGGTTTTCGGAAATTGAAAGCGCGGAAAACGATGAAAAATATGAGACATCGGATTGAAACAACGAGCGTATAACGAATTTTTTTCTCCAAAGAGAGAGAGAGAGGTAAAAAAAGCAACAGATATAACTCTGTCCTACTGCTTTCAATGAGGTTTTAACGCTTGAAGCACGCGAGCGTGCCCCGCGGCCGCTCCAAAAGCAAACCTATCCTATATCGTTTCACGTATGTACGTGCCACGGCTGTATAACGAACGAACGTCTGAAAAACTCGATTAGAAATCGGATTAACATGAGGGAGCAATTGGAAGCCCGCGCTAAAATGGAGATCCCGAGCGCGGCACGGCGCGGTGTAGTGAGACACAAAAATGGACAAATGAAAACCACCAAAACAAAACGAACGACGGGAAAAATTGCCAAAGCTGGAATGAAAGATAGAACGAACGAGAGTACTGCATTCATTTTTGTTATTATATTCGTGTTTATTATTTATGCTATTCACAAAATGAAACTATACATTCTCATTTTTATTTCAAGATGATACATTTTTTTTATCTCTCTCTTTCTGTCGGTCTCTTTCACTGCGCTTTATACAACTTTCAAAGCTGTAATATATACCGTCTATAAATCGTTTTTTCGAGATATACACATACTCTTGGGAATGAGTAGAAGACTCTTCAATTTTTTCACTCTCACATATCATCAGTTATTTTGAATCCACAAATATCAGCAAAATCGAATTCGAAAGCAATGAACATGCCAATGTTGAAGAAAAAACAGCCTGTTTTATGTGCGTTAAAGGTTACGGAATATTTTAATTCCATCTTTAAAGTAAAGTAAATAATATGTATTTTACCTTACTTAAATCCGAAAACGATCGCTAGATAAGTACAGATCGTATCTAAAAACTAACATTTGTTATTAAACTTCAGTAGTGAACAAAACTCACACAGCTAGCTTACTTTTAGTAGCAATGTTTCATCTACATCGAACAAATCATTTATGGAAGTTTCAGAGGAAGCATTCATCGAATATTGCAGTAGTTTGGATAGCTGAAATGTTTACAATCACTATTATTAAAAGATCATATTTAATTAAAACATAATATTTGGTTTCACGTGATACTGAGTGAATGTATTATTATACCTGATTGTTGATATCTTTATTATGTACATTCACCATTATAATTTCACTTAAAATTTCACTTGTTTTTTGACTCTGTGTATTATATGAATTGAAATTATGTGTCCTTTAAGCTTCTTAAGAATAAAAAGTAAATTGTTAATTAATAGTTACCTCACTAATGACGCTAGAAGTCGCTTTTGTCATAATTATCAAACAAACGACATTGAAAATCATCAGAAAACAAAAGTATACTTGGTGGTTATAATCAAGTTCACATGTTCTAGAAATGCACTGAGTTAGTGGAAAAATTGACTGAACCAATTGTAAAAAGTAATGCAGTACTATTATTAATAATGGGATGGAAAAAAATTCTACCGTTAAATCAATTAATTTCTTTGAAGCTGCATACAATTCTGTTAGTTGAATTGTCAATGCTAAGATGTTAATTTCTTTGGTCTCTGTTTCGAAGCGGTTTGAAACTTTAGATTCGCTAAAAGCGGAATGAACTTCGAAAACTCGAAGATGTTCTTTTTTTTGCAAATTAAATAGACTAGAATTGACGATTTTTATAGCATTGCGAGCAACATTTATCAAAGTTGTGTATTGCAGATACATTGCTATAAAGACTATCTTAGATGTCATGATATAAAAAAGTAGTCCATCTACCTTAACACTAATTTTGAATGTCATTTGAAGTGCCACAGGAAGGAGAAAAATAAAATTGAGAACGAATGACATTGTAATATTTCTCGATAGTTCTACATTTTTAATGTTTAAGTTCTGAACCTTGGTGGTCAAATTTTTTATGCTGTTTATAGTTTTAGTTATGTTTTCAAGTAAACTTTTTTTCTTGTAAAAATAAAAAGTAAACATGATGAAAAGAAAAGTGAACAAAAATATAGAAAATTGAAAAAAAAAGTAATAGAATCTATTATTCAGTTCTAAAAGTTTTGAAGCTTGCCATCCCAATGCTGTAAACCCAAAAATCAAAGTAATACTATATAATACATCACGATAGATTGAATTTTTTACTTGATACTTGACATAACTTAAACCAGTTTCTTGATAAATACCAATTGTACACATAATTCCACACAATTTGAAAAAGTAAAAAATGCTTCTTTCACCGAGATGAGACATATCTTTTTATTTTAAACTACTCAGCGTGTGATTATATTTGAAATAATTTTAAAGTTGAATTAAAGTATTTGTGTCTTGAAAATACATTCAAAAGTAATAATATAAAAATAAATATACAGTGGAGTTTGTTATTCCACATCTTGATCCTAAATAAATATGTTTAATTTTCTACGTGTTCAAAGAGCTTGTAACATGAATAATTGAGCAATTATTTGCTTCTAACCGAGTGAACATTTTCCGATACTTCAGGGTTTTATCTTGAAATTATATTTAATATTTTATCATTTTTCGCTATATGATTTAATACAAAATGAATAATTTCGAATTTATTGAACATGTGAATATTTTAATTCAATGCTCTCTTTATATAGAAAATTGATTCATAGGTTGACATAACTGATAGACTACCTATATTTGTGTTTGTGATGAGGCTTTTACATTATTGAAAAAGGGCTTACAACCGATTAAAATATTTTAAAATTTTTTACGTATAATTTTGCCCAAAGGAATTAAATGAGTTGCAGCATTAACATTTCACATGATTGATCGAAAATGTTTGTGAACTCGTATCGTGAAAATATTCCTAACATGTTTAATACATTTTCAACAATAGCATTGAACCACGTAAAATACGAAATCAACCATGATTTAACGCATATTATAGTGAATATTTTCATTATTAATATTTCCGGTATAAATATTCAATTGATCTGTATATCTAAAGAAAATTTTACAATTATAGGCTGCAATCGAACACTCAGAAATTCCGTTGGATGGATTCGATGGACTGGCCGAATGGGAAAATGTATCGTCAGATTACGAGCACCTTTGAAAGACCCACAGGTGAGTTATAAAAATAGATTAAATCTCGTTTGCATATTTTTTGTTACAATAAAAACTATACATTTGGAGTGGGACTTTCGATAAAGTGAAAAATATTTATGAGTTATCGTAAACAATAGGTTATAGAAATGCGAATAAGGAGAATGCAAGTTGGAGTTTTGAAAAATTCACGATGCGAGGGGGCGCACGTACAGTTTTCCGATGAACAAGAGGATCTTGACGAAAATGCCGGCCGTTACTGTGGTCACGTAACTGGAAATACGACCAGGTATACTTTATTTTAATTATCATCCCTACAAAAGCTCGTTGCGCACATATTATATGCCTTTATCATAAAGAATATAAAAATCTTTTATACCATGAGCTTAAAATACCTAGGATAAATTTTAATAATGAGGTCGTTTTTTATCTTTATCATGTACATTTTATTGTTTTGGCAAAGCTAGAGTTTAATTTCAATTACATGTTTGATTACACAAAAATTATTCAGATTTTTTCGTTACTTTAAACTGTAACACAATCACCAAATAAGTAACTATCGTCCCCACGAACTGTCAAAAATCAATTTTATTTAAAACGTGAAGATATTGAAATGTAAATATTATTTAGAAAATTAGCTTACGGGTAATATTAATGTATCATCGATACTAAATAATTTGAATACTTCAAATTTTATTCTGTTGCACATGACATAATTCAAAAAGTTCGCTAACTGTAAATTAATGGACACTTATTATTCCAAGTTTATTTTTACAAAAACAGAATGATAACTTACTTCTTCGTTAATATGTGGCTCATAATTGTTCAGCATTATAATTTCACTTAAAATTTTTCTGGCTTTATCACTCTATAATTATCAACTTGTGTTATTCAAATTAAATATTCAACAATTGTTATTCAAATTAAATATTACCTCCTGTTTTACATTTGAAGCAGTTTTGGTCAACATTATGAGAGAAGTGGAATAGAAAACAATACTATAAATCGCACCTAATTGCTCATAAATAGTCATCGTACAACTCATAGAGGTTATACATTTCAATATGAAAAAAGAATTATAGGTAATAATAATAAAGTAATAGAAAATACAGAAGAACATGGGAATTGAAAAAAATTGGGACAAATCGTTAGATAATATCTTTAAAGCACGGTATAAATCTCGTGATTTTAATAACTGAATGCAGATACCATCATAATGACATACAATTTTATCATCTGTTTTACTAGCGATATTAACGAGGGGAATATTCTGTATGATATCATTTAGTACTTGTTGATTTTTATGTTTGAATGGAATCTCAAAATTTCTGTTGACATTTCTAAATGCTCTTAAAACAAAGTTAATCATTATTGAGTATTGCAATACAAAAGAGAACATCATTACAGGATTTATCAATAGCCCAATACTGGTAATGTTCCATCGTTTTTCTACAAATATGTAAAGACTTGTGCGAATAATTATCAAAAATAAGAGAAGAAACATTGTAAAGGGAAAAATTTTTTCCGAATTACCAAACCTCTCTTTTTGGTGAGTCGTATCAGTTGAGGGAACAGCAGTTGATTTTTTCACAAAATTTATGTAATAAAGAATACGGGTTATGGATTTTTTTCTTATGAATAGAAATATAGAAAAACTGATAAAATTTATGTAAAATAAGACATCCAAAAATAGTAAAAAAATACTACGAAAGTGCAAATTAACCGAATAGATTACATAAGTTTGTAAATAATCAGTTTTACAATAACTCATTAAAAAAATAAAAAAAATATTATAGGAAAATATGATCTTCGAACTACTATTACAGTCGTAACGTACATGTTGACCATTCACTAATTTTAAATCAATATTTGTAGCTAAGCCCAGTATTTTGAAGTAATATAAAACAAAATAATATTTTGCCAAATTTATTGCATCCATTGTGATTAACTAGTTTTTAACAGACATTTATACAAATAAGAATCATTTTAAGCAGTTTACAGACCGCCAGTAGGGAAACTATTTGCTTGTACTTGAAAACATGCTAGTAAAGCATGTTATTTTTTAATTTTACAGCGCTGCAATTTGTATTGACTTTTTCACCGTATGAATATTAATCTTTTGACTTGAAAGCGCGTGTTATTTTGAATGCAAAAGTTCATTTTCGGCCTTCATTTTGTTTTGCTGTTTCTGCTCCACCCTTATATACATTCAAGCCAAAAATTAATTTTTTCTTTTCAAATATGAAACATGAAATGGATTTAATCTATAACAGGAGAAAACTCGAGCAGAGTTTCAAAAAAGGCAGTAACGCATGATTATTTCAAGGGTTGCTCACAAAAGATGTATTCGATTGTACACAGGTTATTTTTGCGCCGAGGTCCTGACCTGTCCGTAATTTTGGATTCCGAAACACGTTTCGCTGCCGAGAACCCGGTGATCTTCTCGGCACAATACTCAATCCTTCCGGCTCGATTGGCTAACGAGCGCCACCACATACAGCGCAATATAGCGTCTTTGCCGTTGGCCACCACCTTGAGCGGCGACTGCCCCTTGGAATGTACACAGCGCAACGACCGTAAAATGTGCCGACTCGTCTCGCCCGGCTATCCTGGAATATACCCAAGAAACATACGATGCAGGGTGGAGCTCGAGTCGAGCGCCGGACGCTTTCGAATAGGCGGCGGACACGAGGACGTTTACAACTTGATGAATCACACGAGCCAGGAGGCCTGCAGCACCGAGTTCTGCGAGCAGGAGCACGTGGAGCTCGGCTCGATGGCCATGCCCAGCGCCGACCAGCCCGAGGAGGAGCGTATCAACCTGAACAGGCCCAAAACTGGTACAGGGAAAATTACATTGTCCACCCTCGAGAATCGGTGAACATTTTTTGCTGACGAATCAATTTCCTTCGACAGATCTGGACGAGCTAGACGAGATAATAATCGGGCAAGAAAAGCCGAGCGAGGAAGAGGAAAACTCGCGCCAGCAGCAGCAGCAGCCAAAGAAGCGACGGAGGTCAAAGGGCAAGCAGCATCAGCAGCAGCTGCAACAAGCTCGGCACTCCGAGGACTTGGACGCGTTGCCAGATGACGATAAGGAGGATACGGATCATTCTAGCAACAGACCAACGGACGGCTCCAGCGAGTCGGAGCCATTTATCAATGAGCTGCTCCGACCGAAAAATAGGAAGCAGCATCGAGATAAGCAACTTTTTTGGCCGAAGCACAGGTACTTGCGACTAGACCCGTCAAATTTTCTTTGAGACCTCTCCATCTTTGTGCTATTATGAAAACTTTTCAGTAAATTGAATTGCAAATATTTTGACGAACGGCTGCATTTTTTGTACGAAAGTAGTTTCGTTGCGTGGAAGTAAAAGTTGAAAAATGTTGCAGGAGAGAATCAGAGAGCGAATCGCACGATAGATCAAGCTCGCACCGTCAGCGTCGGACCGGAGGTCAGCAGCACCGGCACTTGCGCAAGGGCCGACGACCGCACGACAGTCTGGTCGAGCAGGCGCACTTGGGCAGCGGCAGCTGCGTCGGCGACTATCTCGCCCTCATGGAGAACTTCAACGGTCGCCTGCTGGAGATCGGCAAGTTCTGCGGCGAGGGTCACTTCCCGCAGATCCTGACGCGCGGTCGCAACCTCGTGGTGGAGTTTCGTGCCGAGCGCGACGGCACCGTGATGCACGACGGCTTCCATCTGAGCATACAGGAGAGCGAGGCACCGGCCGCGGCTCTCGCTGCGGCGGCCGATCTGTCGCTGGCTCTGCCGGCCCAGGCCGATCGCCACAAGCCGCCCAGCTGCGACTTTACCTTACGGAGCAACGACAAGGCCAAGGACAGCGTCAAGTCCTTGCGTAGCTGGTACCCGCCGGAGACGCTGTGCAATTATCGATTCGTCGGCAAAGTCAATGAGAGGGTGTCGGTTCTTTTGAAAATCGTGCGCGAAGAGACGGAGAACGGAGACGAAAAATCGGCTAAGAAGAACGCGACGAGCGCCTCGGACCACTGCACGGGCAACGAGATTGCGGTGTACAACGGCACCGAACCCCAAGGGGCTTTTCTCCTCTGGTCCTTTTGCGACGCTACTCATACGGACATTAATAACATTCAGGTTACTATTATATCTTAATGATATTCATACTTTCTTTCAATTTCTCCATTTATAACGTAATCGTGCTAAATAAAAATGATGGATTTTTCAGGTACCGATAATGTCAACGAATAACTTGCTGCTGATTCAATTCTACAGCGCAACTGGTTCGTACGATGGCCAAGACTTCACGTATTCCATAACGTATAAATTCGTGAGAAAGGCAGCGTCAGCAACGTCTGGGAACGCGACGAAACGGCCGCGTCAGGGAGGCTCGTCGCCCCCCTCGTCCTCCCTACCTCTGCTGGAGGAGAACGAGTCGCGGCTCATATCGCTCAAGCCGGTGAACCTGTCGAGTCTGAATCTGGACGAGGCCGAGGGCTGCAATTGCAACTTCGCCGATCGCATCGGCAGCTTCAAGTCTTGGTTCGTCGTGCTCGTGGTCCTCGGCGTCATATCGTTCGCCGGGGCCTTGGCCACCGTCATCGCCCTCATCTGCAAGTGCGTGAGGAATCGCAGAGCCGAGAAGAAGCTCATCCAGCGGACCCCCAAACGGTCCTCGTTTTATTACAAGGGCCCGACCGACTGACACAGCGCCCACATTTATTACGCGCCCGAGTGACAAGCCCAAATACAACTGAGTTACCAATAATTTTTTAAGACTTTTAACGTGCGGCCTCTCGTGCTTGCCAAAGAGAGAAGACTGATCGGAGAGACTGTGAGTGCATAAATTTAAAATAAAAGACGGACATAGCGAAAAACAAATGAGAGCGAAAGAGAAACTGTGAATTGTTCGTCGTGAAAATAAATGTAATATACTATATTATACCATATTAGCTAACTAATGTAAAATTATTTTATATGCGCATGGCCGTAACGCTACGCTCAAAAAACCTAACAGTGATTCGTTTGTACGTAATTATACGATAATAGACTATAAGTGTAAAGAGTCAGTTTTTAATTTTATTGATTGTTAGTTTCGACAAATACCATACGATCGACAAATATTTATATCCCATTTTATAAATATATATTATATCTATATCGCAAATGATCATTTCTCCTTTGTCCTATAATATGAAAAATTTACCCTAAGCTTTATACGAAATTAAAATATTCTTTTATTAATTATCATCGAAAAATAATTAATACGGGACCAATCTAAATTATTTCAAGAAATCTACTTTATCGTCCAGGGTAAGCCGAATTTTGGCATGCTAAATTTTGATAAACTGCCACGCAATCGTGATAAAGTCAACGTGAAGTGAATAATTCATTTGTTCATTTAGTTAAAGTAAAAATTCTAGTAAAATGTCAAATAAAGATACATTACCATTTTCGTTAAATAAAAAAAACGGTTGATCAGAAAAATAGCTGCAGAAACGTTGCGACAAAAGTAGACTCAAGATTATTCCGATGATTCAGCGGGAAACTTAAACAAAACACGGCTGATTAATTTTTTGCTTTGTTCGTTGATAATTGGTGCGAAACGTCATAAAAGGATGTGACGTAATCTATAGCCAGTCAATGTTGGTAAGGTGGAGACGAGCAAGCACTAACTATGTGAGTTGTGACCAAGCGTATCGTAGCTTCTGTCGCTGCTGCAGTTTTCTCAATTTACAAGCGCAATTCAGCTCGTTACGCACAAAGTTATATATACACATTAGCTCGACTGCCGGTGCTTATAAACTATACATAGGTTATAGCAATATAGGCAGTGTCGAGTATTGGCTTGTCTCCGTATGCTGTATAGATGTAGTAGGCATCCATATATAGTGGCCGGGTCCAGTTTATGCTGATCGGTCGGTGTTATTGCGATTTGAAAGAGACAGAGAGAGACGATTATAGGCAAGGAGCGGCGGCCGCGGCAGTGCTGCCGTAGCATACAACACGACCAAAGGAATCACTACAGAGCAGTTCTGCAGCTGTGGCCTGTGTCTCGTTGCTGATCATCGTCCTGCACTGCGCACTGCGAACCCTTGCCTGACCCGCACACCCGACGACGAGGCTCTTTTAATCCGATCATTAACCTAGCCCGAGTGAGTGCTTAAAAGGGATACTGCGGAAAATGGCGCGAGTCGTGGCTATCAAGGAGACCTTGGACAAAATGCTCCAAGACGAGAACAAGCCCTGGTCCAAGTACTTGGCCTTCGCCGAGCAGAAAACCGGCGTGGACAGACTGTACATTTTTGTCGGTGAGTTTATACCATGGCCTTAGGCACTCTCTTTCTCTATTATAAGCGGCTCGCGCGCCTTTTTTTCCGCCCACTTTCGCAGCCAACTATGAGGTTAGACGCGGGTCGATCCCGAGTATTTATTTTTCCTCGCATATCTGGATTTTTGCATTTACGTAACCTCGATTGGCTTTGTTAATTGACGCGAAATTAATCGCTGTCTCGTGACTCGATGATTTCGCTCGCACATCTTTACGAGTGCTCGGGGCCGATGACACGGGAAAATGTAAAATATCTCGTCTGACCGCAGGGGGTTGTCCATCGGGCGGGTGAAAAGACTCTCGCGTAAACTTGGTTTTGTCGTAATGTCATAAACTTATCAACTCATCGCAATGTATCTATATAAGCAATGTTGCAAGTCATGGAGTTGAACTGCGTTTAAACCCGTTTTTGTATTATCGTAATTATTGATGAATAAATTACTTGGCATTGAAGAAAAGACATATGATACAAATCTTGAATGTCTCATTGTATCAGAGCACTGATTTGACTCATTTTTCATGCTTAAATCATTTCTAATTACTCAGAAAGCAATTTCTTATTATTTAAACTATCACTTCTAATTATTTTTCAAATCAAATTTAATATTATTAAAGATTTTTTTTCTTATACTTTGCCAATTTATGATTATTTTAATTTCTCATTGTATTACTTGAAACTATTAAAATAATTTTCCTAGAAATAATCGTGTTGGCAACAAATAATTAATATCTAAATTCTGTTTTTAGCATCTGTCTTATTCTTGGCACTCTACCTAGTTGTTGGAATAGGGCAGCAACTACTCTCAAATGTAATTGGCTTCACATATCCAGCCTACTGCTCTATAAAAGCCATTGAAACAAAACAGAAGGATGATGACACAAAATGGTTGACCTACTGGGTAGTTTTTGCTATTTTTACTATTGTGGAATATTTTTCCGATTGCATAGTGGGCTGGTTCCCAGTATACTGGCTAGCTAAGGTATGAATTCTATTTCTATATTACTAGTCATGAACACATGAATTATAAATATACTCCTTCTTTTCAGTGCTTATTCTACGTATGGCTTATGGTTCCTACTGAATACAATGGATCTCTTATCTTGTACCGAAGAATTATTCGTCCAAAATTCCTTCAATATCAACCAGACATTGACAATATGTTATCTGAGGCTAGGAAAAGTGGTTAGTTATTTTACCAATGAAAATTTTGATTGTTCGCTAAAATTTAAACCTTACTAATTTATTACTACTGTTACAGCCATGAAAGCAACTGGAACTCTATTGAACACCAACAAGACAGATTAATTTAAAATATTAGAGTGTCTACTTTCCAAATATTAGCAATTTTTATATTAAGTTCTTCTTACCCATTCCTAAATAATACAATACAATTATTGAAAAATTAGAGCTCATCTTTTTTTTACAATTTCAAACTTTTTTATGGTCTCTAAGGTACATTTTTGTTAATTTGTTTTTATTCATCTTTGTGTTTTTTTTGGTACATTGAAAAATTCGAAAATTTTAATGATAAGAATTTAGTATAAAATTCAAGTGCCTTGAGCTAAATTAAATCTGATAAGAATGTTTGAAAATGTAAATTTGTAAGAAAAATTAATGTGCCATTTTTCAATTCCTCAAAATACATGTCTATATGTAATTGGATGTTAAACAGTTTTATGGAGAATCATCTTTTTGTTTGAAAATTTTCATCAATTGTGCTTCACTTCAGAGTATTTTCTTAAGATTATCAAAAGTGCTGCCAAATTCAGCTGATATTTTTTTCTGTAAACTAACTCAACTTATATCTTTTCCATCATAAGTATATAAAATATACATATAAAAGTATTGAATGTATTTTAATTAATGAATGGTGAATATTTAGTTTAAAAAAAGTTATCAATATCTGGTTCAGATAATAATTTGGTAAAATTTATTTGTAAGTTGTTCAACTTAGTTTTGGTAAGGCGATTTTGATATTACTATTGTTTGTGTAAATAAACATGGCATAGAGTTACCAATAGTTGGTATCTCATGAAGTTGACTAAGCACAAAATACAATTTCTGTAAAGTAAAAGTGTCTTTATGATTTCCGTTCTTTACTCCTGTATCTGATTGACTTTATTTCAAATAATCCGTGTCCGCCAGAGTGTTACTATGAAAAACAGAAGAAATGTTAAATAATAATGAAATTATTAATGCGATGTTTACGAAAAAGGCAAAAACTATAGTACATTTCTTTGTAATGGAATTTTTCTGCTGTAAGGGCAAGTTTACGAATGTGTCGAATCGTCGTTGCCGCTGCGATTTGAACCTCGGCGTCTTCCGATCCTACCAATCGTAGCACGTGCTGGAAAATTTTATCTATCAGATTGCTTCTCGAGCAAAAGAAAAACGAATGAATTTGTTCTGTAAAAGTACCTTGACGACGCCGCAGGTATGCATAGTCACGCAATTGGATGGCTCTTTGCTGAGATGATAGAAAGCAATACAAACCCCTTTGAGAACTTCCTTATTAGTGCTCGTCAAGTAATTAACCAAAGGTGCTACAGCTTTCAGACGTCCAAATTCGTAATTGTTTTGTCCCCACTCGCTGCAGTAGGCAATAGCGAGCGTCAAATTTGCCCGCAGATTTTCATCCTCCTAAAAAACGCAATTGCGATAAAACCTGTTGGAAAAATATGCCAGCCAATAGAATCTCACCGTGTGCACGAGGCCAGCGAGTTTTTCAACGACCCCGTGATCGGTGATGATGCCGAGGTTCTCCATGTCCATGGCGATCTCGGCGATGGTGGCGCAAACGGCCGCCTGAACCTGCGTGTCTTTGCTCTCGAGCAGACTGACGACGAGCTCGAGGCCACCGACGAAGGCCCGCACCATCTCCGCCGAGTTCTTGGCGTGCTTGACGCAGTGGACCAGAGCGAGGCAGGCGTTGGTCTTGACGGCGTCGCTCTGGTGCTTGAGCAGCGACCAAACGAGGCGCACCCCGTCGTTGCGGTGCTCCTCGTCGTTGATCTCGTCCATGCACCACTGGTTCTGGGCCAGTTCGCCGATCACCAGGGGAATGTTCACCAGCAGCGGCTCGTAGGTCGCGTTCAGTAGCTTGATCTGCGATCAGTCGACGACGATTTAGTCGAGTCGAGAAAACGCGGGGTGATACGCACCAATTTGGGAATGCCACCGGCATTCTTCAGGGCGTCCCTGTTGGCATCGTCTTTGCAGCACTCAGCCAGAGCCCCGACGACGTTGGCCAGCACGTCCTCGTCCTCGTTCTCGTCCAGCAAGTTGACCAAGGACTGCACCAGGCGATTCTGGTTGAATCGGTAGACGTTCTCCGGGCTCTTGGCGCACTTCCACACTGCCCCGGTCACGGCCGCCAGCAGCTTCTTGTTCTCGTAGACTTTGGGGTCGACGACGAGCTTGCAGAGCGGGTCAAGGCCCCCGGCCTCGCGCACCATGTCGCGCGATATCTTGTTGACGGCGCACTTGAAGATGGCCAGGGCGCAGTTCTCCTTGAGCTTCAGGTCCTCGTTGTCGAGGTGGCGCACGATCTCCCCGATTATGTCCATCTTCTCGTAGGCCAGCCTGTAAACTTTCTGCCTGGCGTTAAATTCTGTCGAATCGAAATCGCGAAGCGTGGTAACTTACGACGTCGGAGCAGAGCTGCACAGCGCCCATGGTCGGTATGACGAGGTCCGTCGTCGAGGACTTGAGGTATCGCGCGATCAGGAAGATGGCGCCGTGTTTGCGAAGCTCCTCTTTGATCTTCGGGCTCGTGCAGATGGAGTTGAGGACTTTGGCGCAGCCGATGGCCACCGTCAGCATCTCCTTCTCGTTGTCGTCGAGCTCCTCCGGCGAGCGCCACACGATCGACTCGGGCACGTCCATTATGTCCAGCTTGATCGACGCAAATCGTTCGAGTTACCGATCGCGTCGCCTAACGAGATTGTAACTTTGCTTACGATCAATGGAATTCCCCCGCGCAGTCGAAGCTGCTTGCGAGCTTTTTTCGTCATCGTGATGTTGGCCATCGTCTCGACCGTCAAGCGTTGAATGTCACGCGCCGGGTGCTTCAGCAGTTCGATCAAGGGCGTCACGACGCCCAGATCGACCAGGTGGTGTCTGGTGTCGCGCGCGGCCGACAGCTCCAGCATGACGGCCAACGAGCCCTGCTGGCACTTGATCTCGCGCGTCTCCAGCAGATTCACCAGGATCTCCAGGCCACCCATCTCGAAGATGATTTTGTGTATAACCTGTGGGCAACGAAAAGTCCGCTTAGCCGAGCTCCAAATGCTGGGGGTAGTGGCTGCTTACTCTGTTCGACAGGTCGAAATCCTTGAGCAGGCACAGCGCCACGGTGGTGGCCGTCTGATTTCCAGCCTTCATGTACTTGATGAGCTTCTGCATGTGCCAGAACTCGGTGGGCACCTCCGAGCCGCCCGAGTCGTCTTTGCGGAATCTGGCGTCGACGTCGCTCTCGGAGCTCGGCTCGTCGTCCGAGCTCTCGAGCTCGCGCTGCTCGCTGATCTGCTTGACCCGGGGTCCGAACGGCTCGCCCGTGACCAGCGAGACCGGCATCTGCGTCGTCGAGCCCCCGACATCGTGAGTGCGCTCGTCGCCCTGCTCGCTCGAGACGCTTCTGGGACAACAAGCATCGAGATTACACACCTTGATAGCCGCCCATTGGCTCGACCGCCGAGCTCTCACTTACTCGGGAATGGGACCGATTTCGATTTTAGGCACGGATTTTTTCTTATCTTTACCCATGTTTTTTTTCTAGCGTCGTGATACCTGCACGGACTTGAAGTTGACTGTTCGATGCAGCACGAGGATTTGCTCGCGCGAGTGGTCGCTTCGATACTGGCTCTCAGGCGTATCGATCAAACGTCGCACATGAGCCATTAACCAAGCAAAATCTGGGATTCGTGGAAATCAGAGAGACGAGTTTTTTGAAGTTTATTAATAATTTATTATAATCTTAACATTGCTACAGTGTTACATATCGTAAACAGAGTTGCTGCGACAAGTGTAACTCCATTTTATTTTGAGCGCTCACGCACATTTATACGTTATACAGTTTTGGATGCGCCTTTTCCAGGAAAATTGATGCAATTTTTTTTTTGTAGAAGAGATGTGTGTGTTTGATCTGAATATATAAGCAATACACGATCAAAATATAATGCGTATTTACACATGTGTGCAAAATTTCATTAACTTGATAGGCTTTTATTCGAGTTCACGCATGCACGAGTTTGTGTGCGCGAGAAAAATTCCATACGTTAAAATTTATAAACATTATTTGCAAATTTTTTTTCTCCACGCAATAAATAACTTCTTCAATTTTCTCTAGTTTTCGCTTTTTACTTCCTTTGTTCATCTTCTTTCTCGCTCTCACTCGTTCTATTTTCGTATCAATTCGTTTAGGAACTTTTTTGCCAAAGGCCGACACGCCGCCTATTTTTGCTCGCAGGTACTCTTGTTTCAAATCGCCATTCATCCCTTAATTTCGTATTATTTATTTAATAATTTTTTTTTGCTCTTTTTTAGATAATTTTTTGTTCAAATTTCTTTTTAAGACGTGTCGCACTCCACGGCTATTTTGTATTATTTAAAATTTTATCGATAATTTATTACAATCGCAACGATTAATATAATTAATACCGATCATCAATTATATATCTAAATGTTTAGACCGTGTACAATCGAAGCCGTTATTCTTATACATGTAATGACAATGGATAATAATAATGAAAACTCAACTTCACCGGTATCAATTCATCCAGCTGGTTTCAAAATAATAATAATTAAAAACTGGCCAAAGTCATAGTCAATATGTGAATGTGGCAATACACAAAATATCATATATTTTTTAAAGAAACAAAAATAATAATAATAAATCGTAATTTTACATCAGCGAGCCCCACAATATTTCATATCGTTACTGATCCACGCCACGAGCTCGTCGATGTCACCAAAAATAATTGTATATAAAAAATTTTATCGATATCTGCTGCCATGCGCAGAAAATTATCATCATCACAATTAATGGATACAAATACTTTTTCTTTCCTTAAATAAAATACTTTGTAATCGTTGATTCATCGTTAATATGCTAAAGCATCTCATTTGTGCTTCCGTCAATATATTGCTCGATTCTTTTACAGGTCTTCGGACTTATAGACTATAACTTTTTCTTTGCAATAATACTTCACGTACCTTTTTCATTTTTTTTTCAAATAGTAATAATTGGCCATTACTTAAAACACGGACCGTGCCACGGTCATCGGTTAGTTACACGCTATACTAATAATTTCTTTCACTTTAGCAACCTTAGGCCACGGGCCAAGACTTTTCCTTAATTTAATCCTAAAAACTATATTGATATAGCCCTCGATTGCGTCGATACCAAAAATCGTGTCCTGCAGTATCAACGAGTTATACAATTTCATCGTTAACGCCAAAATTCTTTCTTACTTTTGTACCATAAAATTTGTTGCTCACAACGACGATTGTTGCAATAGCTTATATGAGCATTATTTGACACGGACAATTTGCACTTTCTTGACAATTTTTATTCAAACCCACACACAAATGATCAATCTTACTTACGAGCGGTGATAAAGCGCTCGAGTCATCATAGTTGCAAACCATTAAATTAGATGTTATTAAAAGCTAAATTAATATTTTTGTTTTGTTTTTTTGATAAATTCTGTTTTCAGACATGTTTTTCAAACATTCAAACATTCAAACATTAGTGTGGTCACACATTAACTTATGTAAATAGCAAAGAAAACATTAAATCATCTTATAAATTATATAACATTAATCGAGTGAAGAAGAAGTTTTTTCTAGTATTTGGCCCAATTTGGGTCCAGCCAATGCCACAATTTTAACATACTTTCACGCGTAAATGTGATCGGCACTCGTCACATTTGTCTCGTGAGAAAAAATTTATGTGAGTTATAAATAGTTTCATTTTTCCAGTAATAGGCCCGTAGAGCACATTTGTTTTTTGTATTCCTTTGTTCTATTATCACAATTATTATTTGCATTTGAAGTACGACTCAACTATCCAGTTAAAATATCTTTTTCATGGCACAGAGAGTTCATTCTAATTTCATTACCTTGATTAGAAAAAATAATTTACATCGTAAAACGAGCACATCCACTGTATCTCTTATTTTTGTCTCAAAGCAAATCTTGCATATCATGAACTTGTTTGTTTCTTTTTTGTTTTTTTTTTTTTTTTTTCATTGAGAAGACTTTTTTATCACAAGACAAAAAACGTATAGTATAGGCCTTTTAAAACAGCAGATTTAAAAAGCATCAATAGCCTTCTTAGATTTGCACTTTTGTGAAATTTGCCCTCGCAGTGTTTTCAATTTTATGCGTGAAAGACTAAATCGTATTGCAGAAAACGATAAGATTCGATGACGGCAAACTCATTTTTATCACATTATGCACAAAAGTGCAAAGATCTAGAACGTAAGAGTTTATCTTGAGGAAGGTAACTGTTTATAAAGCGAGAAATTGCGTTATTGATATAGACTACTTTAGGATCGATTAACGAAGCAACGATTTTCATTTTTTATCGATATTAATAAAAACACTGGTAAGTATTATGCGAGAATTTTATACGTTTAACATATGGTAACTTTTGTGACTAGCTTGTAACAATATTTAGAATAAACATTATATCGTTATCGAGGAGGGTTTCGGATTAATATATCGGATTCGGATTAAAATCTTACGTTTGATTTTGTCACGCAATTTGAAAATTAATCTATTATTCTTATGCACCTCGTTGCGAATGTTTGTCCTCATACTTGCAGCTGTCACGGCGCAGAAACGACAAACATTCGCAAAAAATCATACTTGTCAATTGCATTCGTAATATATGCGTTATAGAAACAACGTTTTAACGTAAAAGCTTGGCATTCTTCTTCTCAGTCTTAAGTAACAGTCTTACTTGATAATGAAAATGAAAACAGACACATTATATCGACACAAAGAAGAGAAAATATTTTGCGAAAGATTACATCTCTCTGGGAAAATCATTTGTTTTACACTTAAGTTATAATCACAGACTCGACAAAATGAATCAACTCAACGACGGAGAAAACTAGCGATTGGATTGATTCCGCAAATTTTATTTACGCTTGTTTCAAAATGGAGATCTTACAATTTAATTAACTGAACTAATGCAACAGTTTTATAAAGACAACGTGAATAGAAAACATTTTTCATAACATAAAGTTCAGTTAATAGCCAGCTTTTTCGTTGGAATTAATTTTACAAATCAACGTTGTTAATTGATCGGATATAAATTTTCGGCGCTTTGACGATACAAGATAAAAATTAATTTTACAGTCCGAGAAAACTTGTCTAGGTAAAAACGTATAGCAAATAATACATTACGGTAAGTTTCTTAGTTAAAAAGAACTTTAGTCGTTGTTTTTTTTGATTTTAAAGCAAAAATTAAAGCTAAATTTTTTGATGGCCTTAGTCTCGGCTACTTCATGATTCGATTGGATGATTTGATCAATAAGTACTTAACTCGAATCATGCTTTAGACGATGTCTGAATAAATCTTTTACACGTATACACATACTTACATAGTAATAGATTAAAATCTAAAATGATAATAATAATAATGTTAATTGTTTTTCGTCAACTATATAATATTATAAGCATGGAAAGAATACGCTACTTTCTTGTTGCTTACGTCAATACCTCCTTTCCTTACACACGAATAAAATTTTATTTTCTTAATAAAAATTTAAAAATCATATCTCCCGTCGTTGTTTTCCGAGTACGGACAATTCATTGGTTTTTAAAAATCAGTTTCACAATCAGTTTCATAAAGTTTTCTTTTTTTCAGGAAACCACGTTTTGCAAGACGTAGATTCGTCTCGGCAAAAAAATTTATAATCGATGCGTCGAAATACTGATGCTGGAAAAAGATGACGCTCGATTTCGTACATTTTTTTTTTTTTGTCATCTTCTGTGTAAAAGTCCGTCGCCCGACCATCTCTCATATATACGCAATTTACATTTAAATTAGATATAATAATATATCTCTACAATTTGTTCATCGTCAAGTTCCGCACGCGATCATTTTTCTTGTCGGGGGGAAACAATATAATATTAGGGTTTCTCTGAACGCGGAAGGTCAACCTCGAATAAAACTATGCTCTTCAGAAGAGTTGATAAAAGCCTAGAAACAAACGTGTGTTGTTAGGCTAAAATGACTGATGCGGGCAACGACGCTTAGATGATCATGACCCGATTGTTGCCAAAGTCGACGACAGCGATGCGGCCGTCCGGGGTGAGGCAGATACCCGAGGGTCTGTCCATCTCGTCCAAGCCGCGGCCGTGGCTGCCGAACTTCCATCGCTGCGTGCCGTTGGCGTCGAAGATCTGCACGCGATGATTGCGCGAGTCCGCGACGATGATGTTGCCCTCGTCGTCGACGATGATGCCCTGGGGCCGCTGGAACTGCTTGGTGCTGCCGTTCGACTCGCAGGGCAGAACCCGGGCGGTACTGAACTCATGGTCGATCACGAGGATGCGGTGGTTGTTGAAGTCCGTGACGAGGACGCAGCCGTCGGGATTGAAGGCGACGCCGCGCGGCGAGTCGAAGTGCTTCCAGTAGTTGGGCGAGGACTCGAAGCCGTACTTGCGCAGGAATATGCCCTCGGGCGAGAACAGCTGGACGCGATGGTTGCGCGTGTCCGAGACGACGATCTGGCAGTCCGAGTTGACGGCCACGTCCCACGGATAGTTGAACTGGCCCATGTTGCTGCCCTTCTCGCCGAAGCTCAGCAGGTAGAGGCCCTCCATCGTGAGTATCTGGATGCGGTGGTTGTCCTTGTCGGCGACGATGATGCGGCGGCGGCCGTCGACGGCGACCCCGGCGGGCCGGTCGAACTGGCCGGGTCCGGTGCCCTGGGTGCCGAAGCGCCTCACCAAACTGCCGTCCTGCCTGTAGATCTGTATGCGGTTGTTGGAGCGGTCCGCCACGACGAGGTGGCCGTCCTGGTCGCAGGCGATGCCCCACGGCCGGCAGAGGTTGTCCGCCTCCGAGTCGCTGCTCGTGCCGATCACCTGGACGCCGCCCATGTTGGGGTAGCTCGGGTTGAGGCCCGAGCGCACGACGACGCTGTAGCTGCTGCCGGGGATGGGTCGGCCCTTGGACATGGCGGCCCCGTGGATGGGCAGGCTCGTTGCCGAGCGCTCGAACTGCAAGTAGTCGGCGGTAGTAGTGCGTTTGTGCTGGCTGGCCAATTGGCGCTTGCACAGGTCGGGCGCGGCTTTCATGGACGCAGCTTGCTCGAACTCGTCGAGGATGGATCTGACATCGATGAGGTCGCTGGATGTTAATTTGTTGTTGTTGCTCACCTGGGGCGAGGACTTGCCGATGGGCCGGCCGCGCACCGTGCGCCGATCGCCGATGGGCCCGGGGTTGTCGGTGACCACCGAGCCGAGATTGCCTATCGCCTGGAGCACGCCGTTCTCCGAGCTGGTGAACGCGATCCAGGACTCCTCGGGCGGCTGCATGTTCTGGCGCGACTGGTGGATCTGGAAGACCTCGGACGCGGCCATGTCTTTGGTCACGAGCAGATCGAACGGGTTGCCCGCGGCACTCGACACCTCCATCGAGTCACTGAGCTTCTCCGCGGCCGACTTGAGCCGCATGATGCCGTTGCTGAGGCCCTCGCCTCGCAAGCTCAGTGCCTTGCGCTTCCTCTGTCGGGATTCCTCGATCCTACCGATGAGTTCCTTCTGGCGCTTCTCCAGAGCCTCGGCGGCCCGTTGGATGCACTGCTCCACCTCGTTGGTAGCCTCGTGCGCCCTCATATCCAGTCTCTCGACCGACATCTGCCAGGGGAGAGCGCGAGAGCCAAAATTAAATGGATGCTACTCGGAAATTGTTAGAGCTGACCTACCTCGACCGCCTTGAGGTCTTCGGTGAGCGCGGCGATGCCGATGCGCGCGTCGTTGAGCACCTGACTGGCCTGGATGCCGGCCCGCTCGAACGCCTCGGCCAGCTGCACGGTCACGTGGCCCTGGTGCTGGTTCCGGTCGCACTCCAGGCAGTAGGGCTTGCCGCAGGTCTGGCAATAGAAGCGCTGCCCGTCCCGGTGGTACTCGCAGTAGATGGACGACGACGAGGACGACATGCTCGAGACGCCCGACAGCGACGTCGTCGTGCTGCCGCTGCTGCCCAGGTGCTTCTGGACCGGCCTGATCGGGGACGGCTGTCGGATCTGCGCCTGATAATTCATTACATACATCGTTAATAATTACACGACTCGATCGAATCGACGAATACGTTGTGGAATTGTACTGACGAGCATCGCCGTGGCGCACTGATAGCAGGGCATGTCGGTGCAGTTGCGGCAGCTGCTGGTGAGGCTGCTCGCGTCGCCGCTGTTCGTCAGGGCCCCGCTGTCGCACGTCAGCGGGCTCTCGTAGCTCTCGTAGCCGTCGTTGCTCGTGTGGTAGTTGAGCAGCAGATTGTTGATGTATCGGCTGACGTGGCTGTCGAGGGGGTCGAGCAGATCGTGATGGCTGTTGGGCGAGCGCCTCGACGCCAGACTGTCGTCCGACGAGCCGGTGTTGGTCGGACTCATCGATGCTATACTGGACGTGAGTAAGTGACTACTGCTGTGACCGGTGCCTTTGCCCGCCGAGGGCCACACCGAGTCTCCGATGCCGTACTGCATCAACGGAGGCGACGTGTGGTTCAGCTGGCCGGACGTGGACGAGCAGGGCGACGACGACGAGGTCGACGAGTTCTCCATCGTTTTTTGATAAGCCGACGAGTAGGCGCTGATGGACACGTTGGCGTTGCTGATGTTGCTGTTGTTGTTGTTTTTGTTGCTACTGCTGTTGTTGTTGTTGTTGCTGCTGCTGCTGAACTGGCCCCTTAGAGCGTTCAGCAGATGTGTCGTCGATGCATTCGTCTTCATCTGCGGGGGTGGCCCAATCGATCAGAGAGTCGATCTTTCGAACTTTTCGGGTAAAATATATAAGCGCTCGATGCGTCGAAATACTCACGTTGTTGTAATAGTTGTTGCTATTCATTGCGAGGCCGGATTGGAACGAGGTAATTTTGTACGGGTCTACCTCTTCAAAGTTATTCCGCTATCTTTGGCTGCAAAAAAAAACAAAATTTTTCATTCAACGATTTGGAGAAAAATTTGAGGAATCGACACGAAAGAAATGGGATTCTCATTTGCGATCGTAAAAGTACGTAATCGATCGATCGTAAAACTTTACCCGAGCGAGCATCGAAAGGGAAAGTGACGGCTGAATTCGAAGGCAAATTATGTTGCGTCGATTACTATACCCACTGGCGACGAAAACGGTCTCGGTCAACAGTTAGTGGCTATTGTTTGATGTGTGTCAAGAACGTGTTTGTGTGTATACACACATGGCTGCTACGTATATAGGTATACTATATGCACAAGGACACATTGTGTGAGTGGCGCCCCAGCGAATGACTCTTGTTATGGTCTGAAAAGCAGCTCTGAAAAGCCCCAACGAATATCAAACTTGTACTCGTAAGTCGTGTACGAGCGATACAGGTTTGGAAAGCGAAAAACTGGAACGCGACCGAGAGTAAAAGTGTTACCGAGGGGGGTAAGTAAGGAAGAAAGAAGATTAGCTTCGCACTCATTATTCTCCCATGGGCCGAGTATATGGCTGCCTTGTACTTATTACGTATGTATTCAGGTCATAGGCTTTTAAAGTGCACCTACGCATCTCGCGTACAGACCGTGAGATGGGACTTTTACGATTTATAGATATTTTTTCAGGTAGTCATGGATCGTCGATAAAATTTCACGAGAAGTTAAAAAATTTGTCGAACGACAAAGGCGGAAATTCCCAGGCTCCGGCGAACTCGTAACCGGCGCTTCTCGTCGCTAAAAACTAGTAACTATACGAACGAGACGAGATTCGCCAGGAAATCCGGAACTATCCGAGACAGAACTAGAAAATCTCGCGCATCGCGTCTAGGCCGCGTTTATTCGTCGCTACCGAGAGCCGCAACTAACCAGAATTTCGACTGCGGGCAAGGGAGGCGCGGGGCTGCTGTGCTTAGGCGGTCCATGCGATTCCATTCCAAGACGGCTACGTATATTACCTTATAATATACGTGACGCACAGCTTGGCAGGGAGAGGCGAGAAATAATCGATAACATTTAGTTAGCGCAAGAAAAAGGGTCCACCGAACCTATAATACAGATGTTTCTTCGCTCTCTCTCTCTTTCTATACGCGCGTACATTTTTACCCCTCTCGTAATATGTTGGCTCGCAGGGATCGATTCACTGGTTCTCCGTGTGTACTTACGCACACGACCCCCTCTTTGATCTTTTTTTTTCGCTACCCCTATCGCTGAATGTCGATTTTGCCTAGCATAGACCAAACGTCCATAGGATTGTTTTCTATTGCGAATACAGAGTCGAGGTTTATATTTATTCAGTTGATCGTTTACCGAAAGTTGACACATAGATAAGTCGAGGATAATTTATTTTTACCACCAGACAGTGGCTTTAAAAAATACAATTTCGATCGAACTCACGTACGATTTGCTCAATTGTATCGATAAAAAAACATTTTTAATTGCTTTTCGCAGGAATTTCTCGCGCAATGCTCCTTTTTACCACATGCCGTATAAATACGCGCACACATACAACTGAGCATTAAGCCATATTCGTACATTTTTACGATACGCTCCAATGGCACATTTGTATGAATAGTCGCGGTGAATCGTAGAAACGCGCGAAACGTCGTGACAAAAGGACACGGATTCCGGGAAAATATACCGAAAACGTCAATGGGCCTCATAATAGGCAGCAGCAGCTCGGTCCCGCAAAAGAGTACGGCCCGGTCGAGATGGTTTCGTTTGTTCCAATACTCGAGGGCGCGAATCATCGTAAATATGTGCGAGGAAAAAATGAGTTTATTTCAAGCTTTCTGGTAAGTAACGATTGGGAGGAACGTAAAAATTTATAAATTGTAAGCGGCGAGTGTGACAATCGACACGCTCATTAAAATTGAGCGATTCATAGTAAGAAACGGATGTTTTGGCGGTTCGTACAGTGTATAAAACGTGTAATATAAGACGTCTCGCGTCTTTCCATGACAATGTACAGACATATGCTGGGTCATTTGCATGCGTCAATAAAGCGAGAGCACGCGAGCTACTTATGCAAATTGCCAATTATTCCT
Organism: Trichogramma pretiosum; assembly: GCF_000599845.2. NCBI lineage: Eukaryota > Metazoa > Arthropoda > Insecta > Hymenoptera > Trichogrammatidae > Trichogramma > Trichogramma pretiosum. The sequence goes on along the minus strand of NW_019641611.1, from coordinate 1,330,262 downwards.
TTTTTTAATTCGACAATCCATGGCGTAGCGCAAAGGCAAGTTCGTTGACCTCGATCCGGGCTATAGTCTATTCCAAGGGCAAAAAGTACAGGACGCACGTGGGCCAGCTCGCAGAAGGCAGGTACAAGGGGCAACGATGAATTCACGGATAATGTATGTAACAAAAGCTCGGCCGAGCACAAAGCCAAGCAGAGACTTTATGAAGAGTCCGAAGTGCGGGAGAGAAAACAAAATGTGTCCATGTGCTGTGTGTGAGTATCTATATAATATGGATGTGCGCCTATGTATGTATGGGGATTTCGCTCGTTTTCCGGAACGATCGCTCTCGCCTATATATTCGTATATAGGCTGCTTTTGCTCTCCAACCTACCCCTAAAACGTCGTGTGGAGAAGGCACATATACACAGGAGAGAGAAAGAGATGCCGAGCAGCAGATAATGCGACGACGAGAGGCAAGCTTTTTCCTGGAATCATCGATTCTTCAGCAAGGGGAAGAGACTCGAGGCGTGGGCTGCCCTTACAACCACTGGGGGGATTATGCTCGGCGTTTTCTTAAGAAATGAGAAAAAGAGAGAGAGACACACCGAGTGAACGCGAGATGAGAAAAAATGAAAAAATCAAACGGATGGTCCGGTACACGCATTACTACGTACAATGGCGTTTCACGCATAGCAGCTTGCGCATATTACAAAGCCACGGGCGAACTAAATTTTTCCATACCTTATTTTTTTCGCACGCCACGACATCGGTCTATGTTTTCGGACGCGTAGAGGTATACGTATATAGAGTCGTTGCCGAGAGTAGGTCGGCGAAATTTCGACCAATCGTTGTCGATGGTCATTCTCCCAACCCCTCCCGAACAACCTCTAATCTCGTATCTTATCGACTGGACGTCGACAATGTACATTATTATTTCGTCGGGCGTACGCATTGATTCGTGGGATATAAAGAATTTCCAAAGAGAGAGAGAAGGAGAGTTCAAAAAAACAACTCACGAAAGCCGATATTAACGAGGGCTCGATGGAGAAAGAGAGAAAAGGACACGAGCGGCTAACCAAAAGGGTGACTCGGCCTCGAGGCCTACGAGTAAGGGTGTGGGGCACTTTTTTCCCCTTTCCTCTCTCTCTCTCTCTCTCTCTTTCTCTCTCTTTTTCGCGTGCCTATACGTGTGCGCAGCGATTGTGTGGGCCCACATGCTTGCCTTGCCTCTGAACTCGCATTCGAATATTATAATATTTCGATGGGACTTGGTCAATCGGTGGGTCGATATTTCAGCATTTCGTTCAAAAACCAAAAGCTGGCCGTAATTACGTTTTGACGAGGTGATCATTGCGATCGTCGGATCGAAAGTTTGTTTGCTATTCGCCCTTTTTCGTTGTCCTCGTTTTCGTTTCTCCCAATGGTAGTCTTTTCGCCACGAGTCGGGGCGCGATGAGTCATTCTTGCGACACGATTGTGGCGCGGCTATTAAAGCGCGCCCACCGCCGTATTGACAGATGGCGAGTAGGCACGCGACCCAATGATTCCGCGATGTATCATGCATTATCGTCTCTTAATACTGGAGCAACAAAATTCGAGCCCAATTATTAGACGACTGTAATTTTACGCGCAACGAGGATCCATCGGAAACGTCCGCAAACGTTTGCCGTAGAGTAGCGAGAAAGTGAAAGTGGATCATCTCCGCAGCGACTCCCGCGCACAGGAAGTTCGATGGCCTAGGAACAATATAACATCGATGCATCCGAAAAGCTGGCATCAATTTTTAGAGAGGGAGAGAAAGAGCAGAATGCCTTTTACTCGACAACGCATCGAAATTGTGCGTTGGAAAAAGATAAAAGGCGAATCACCGCGAAGCAGGTTTCTCTCTCACTCGAGCACGCGGGGAAAAACGAGCTTCCCACCGACCTGCATGGGTATTTTGAAACTCGAGCGAAATTTCTGTAGGGTACGTATGAGAGCAAAAGAGACCCTTTGCACAAAAAAAAGTTTCATTCCGTGGATTATTTTCAAGATTACGCGAGGCTGAGCAGACTTTAAAGTGGCTAAAAGTTATTTTGCATATATCCTGCATGGGTGAGAGAGAGAGAGAGGAAATGTCTGTCCTTTGAATTGAAAAAAGGGAAAAAATCGAGCAAACCCAAGTTTGTGACGTATGCGCCTGGTAAAATGGAGGCGGTGAGCAGAAAAATCAAGCGTAAGAGAAAGTGACTGTAGGGGCTGGCTGAGTTTCTCTGTCATTGCAATCAATACGAGTATGCTTGTTCAGCCCCTCTGCTTGGTTTTCTCTCTCTTTTTTTGTTTTCAGGGCGAAACGTCGAAATTCGCCAGTAGGCAGTTTTAATTAGTCGTCGTTCTGGCATTTGGATATATACAGCGAGGGTTACGAAGCTGTTGTTATTTGCCACTGATGTATTGGGCCAAATATCATGAAATTGTATAAATGAACGAAACAACGAGGTAAGTACAGGCCCTCAAACCAGTTAATATTTTTTCGTTGTCTCGATGGCCAACGTCGCTTACACATCCGAACGGACAGACGACGCGTCGATTTTCTCAACAGTAAGCAGCTCGACTCAATAAGTGCGATACGCGAACAGACGAATCGAGTACACAGACACATCGAGCGAGCGACGATGAGACGCTCCGATCGGGATCCGAAGAAAAACAAATAGAATCGGAGCAGCGATAGGGAGTTTAAAGGCCCGCGTGCGTCATCCCCACTCATCAGGCCCGCTATAGCCGAGGAAATAAAGACTTTCACTTGCATCAGAGAAAAGCTGCGACTGACCAGTCCGATGGTCGCACACGCCTATACCAGCTAGGAGAAGGTTGTAAAATTTGCCGCTTTATCTTCGCTATTATATCGGGCGACGCTTGCACACGAGAGATCGATAAACATACGGCGATGGTCGATCGATGGGACCAGCGTTGAAATTCGAATTTATACGCAGCGGTTATGGGAATGTCACGAGCCTGTACCGTACACGGGGCACTTGTTTGTCTCAATCGGAGCCGGTCGAGCTTGTTTTCGTCCAACACGAAATGTCACCCTGCGTCAAATTCAAAATAGACCAATGTTCGTTTATGAAAAAAGCCAATTGCCGATTTTCCGATTTACCAGGAGAGCCTAGAAAAATGCCGTATTCGATCTGGCCGACGAGAAAAACTGTTACGAAGATTACAAGCCAACAACAAAATAAATAGTTGGAGCGCGTGAAGCGTACGGCAGTGTGTGTACGTACGACAACAAGCCCGCGCTCTCGATTTCTCTCTCTCTCTCGAGTGAGTCAAAACATTGAAAATAGCGAAACGCGTGTGCGCGCGTGTGTGTACCGGCCGTTCTCGAGCAGGCGTTTTTATTTTTATTTTGTATTTTTATTTATACGTGCAAAGGCAGCTGCTGTCGATTGGCGTCTCGGCAAGAGAGATCGGGAGGCGCTTCTGCTCGATCGTGTACGAGTCGCGGCTGCACTCTCGACTTTTCACTTCGTGTCTCATATAGAAGCTGCATCCGGTCTCTCTCGCGCGCGACGAAAATCACAGCTATAATAACGGGCACAAAGGTCGTGGACTTACTTGTCGTGATGGAAGCCGGCTGCGGATGGTGCTTGGCTCAACGAGAGTCGCTCATAACCAGTCCGCGATCGGTGCTTGGCGAGGCAAAAAAAGCTCGTAGCTCCGTTGACTTTATTCCTCTCTCTGTCTGTCTGGTGCGCGGCTGTGTCTGTGTTTTTCTCCCTCTCTTGCTCTCTTGCTCTCTCTTGCTCTCTTACTATCTGTTGGACGCTATCACACTGACAAACATTCACTAGACGAGTGTCCGAGCGATACGCGCGTTACGACCTCCCGGGAAAAACTGGGTGAGAGGGTGCGAGGCGTCTCGCGCTCGAGAGACCGACACCGCGCACTCGCTGTTGTTGTTGTGTGTCTGTGTTGGCGCTCTGCGGCCACCGGCTTGGCACTAGCGCTGCCTGTTAATCGCGATTCCGATTAATATACATACACAGATATGTATATCTATATACGTGGAGATTGTTATACGTTGTGTACAATTGTACTAATTGTACGAGCGAGCAGACGAGTAAACGACGTCGACCAGACACGACGACGCCGAGGAAGAATTTTATTATATATACCGAGTGAGAGACAGCGAGAGTGAGAGAGGAGAGTCGATGCCTGTGTCTCTCGGCGGTGAGCGAGACGGAACACGACTGAGCGGCCGCGAGTGCCGGCAACACGCCTAATGTACCTATCGGCGCGCGCGCTCTCGACGTACGTCTGCTTCGCTGGTGGCGGCGGTGCCTGCAACGTCAAACTTTCGCTCTCCCTTTCGCCGCTCCGCAGCAGCTATTTCATTCAAGGGAGACTCGTACTATGCTCGCGCGCGCCCCTCCTCTCTCTCTCTCTCTATCAACCCCTACGCGCCGCCGCCGCTGCCACCACCACCGGGTGACGCCCACGGATTTCACCTCTCGCTGCGGGGGCTGCTGCTGCTGCTACTTACACAGTCGCACACACACGCGACGCTGGACCATTCAAATTTCCCTCGGAATATCGATCGGTTTTTTGCGCGACTTTGCCGCTGCCCCTGCACACACACGCAGGACTGCGTAATTCGCGCCCCGACCGTGTTTTTCGCCTCTCGTTACAATATCGCGAGTGCGTCAGAGCGACGTGACGACAAGTGAGCAAACACACAATACCGTTCGGAGGATCTTACGCGCGCGCCAACGTATTTTCCTAGCTCGTTTATACTCGCGTACCTATATGCTCGGCTAATTCGGAGCGGCTAGAGTTAGCTGCTCCGTTACGCGCGTGACGCAAATTTTCGTAAGCCACGCGCGCTTCCGACAACAACCTGTCCTCAAATTTGCACACGTGTGCCGATGTACAAACAAGCCATAGATTGTGTCGAGCGGAAAGCTTCACGATCGAAATTCGAGCAGCTTTTTTTGTACTTTTCGTTTATTTGATCCGACGACTCACCTCTCTCGAAGAAAGAGAAAGTACTCGGCTGTCTTATCGCTTGCATGGAAAAGTGCACAATAATTCTTTCCTTATTTTTCATTGTATCGCCGCGATATTCGACAAAACGATAACATATTACGATGTGCAAAGCAATTACATTCGCTTATCGGCGTTGAGTAAGAAAAAACAAAACATATCCGGAGGCTGAGTTTACGATGCGCAGCTTACAACAGCAGCTATATACGAAAATACTTTCGTCGATCGCGACGACGACGACGTCTTTTCTTGGCATTAACATGCAAAGCGAGTCCCCCGCGCTCGCGCCTGGCCCTCCACATAACTAGACACCCCCTCGACATATCTGCCCTTATTTCATTCTCTTTCTTTCTCGTCTCTTCCCAGTTTCTCCCTTTCGTGCGTACACATACACGAACACGCATACACACGACGCATAGGCGCACTTACTTAGGGTCTTTCGATGGATAGCTCAAAGTACCTCTCATTTTTTATTCTTCCTTTTTATCCTTTTTGTGTTTTGCCGACATGTGCGAGAGATGTCTTGCTCTCAACGACACATATAAATATTCAATTTGTGCTCGTTACATCGTAAAAAGCAGCAGGTACGCTCTTCTCTCGACCTTGTTCGCATTAAGAGCAGTTCCAATCGGTCGGATTCCCGCACAAATCGGAGCTGGAAGGAAAATATTATTTTTAAAATTGTCGATAGAGCTAGCGAGAGGAATCGCGAGGATTCACCGGCCGGTACCGCGACAGTTACGCTCAGCCGACTCGTGCGCCTGCGCCGACTCTGACGAAAATCTATGAATGAATTTACCCTCTCCGATCCTCCTCTCGCGGCAGTCCTCGCGCTCGGCCAGGTGCTGCAACGTGAAACGAGCGAGCCATATACGAGCGTGTATGCAGTAGACTGCGTTCGTATAGGTGAGAGCCGGAGCACGAGTGGATGAGCGTCGTACACGTAAGCTACGACCTCAATGGCTAAATTTAAACGGCCAATTGCCCTCTCCACTCTTATAACGATGTATGCTTCACCCGGATCGCGGACCACGATGAATGGAAGCTCTGCGAGCTAAGCTCGAGGCGTGTAATATGTTGCACGTTTGCATCGATTCGCGACATAATATATTATAAGCTCAGGAATGGAAAGCAGACTTTTCTAGTAGTTCGTGCCTCGCATCGAGCTTAATTTTGATATACCTACGCTTTCTCGTATTTTAGCACCGGGGTAGGCGAGAGGTTGGGATACCTATAAATTATTTCTGCTGTCCCGATGCGGTTGAGTTTCCCACTCGTGTAGGCAGTTAATGTAACCACATCATTCCACATTTACAATGTCACAATAAAGTACAATTGTAAATTAAATTTCATCTAATTGAAAATTGTCAAGCTGTAGACTTATAAAATTTGGAAAGCGTCTGAGATTAGTGGTACGTTGTTGAAATCTTGACGATTCGGGACAAACCGAATGTCGATTCAAAACGTGAAAAAGTTAGTTTTCTTTTTGAGCTTGCCATCGAGTTGGTCCCGAAAGTAGTGCACTCGAGCCGCGTCCCTAGAGTTTCGCAGCAAATTCTTGCGTCAATCAGGAGATGAAATTGCGTCATTATAAAGGGATCTTGTTACTCTCTTATATCTTTGGTCACTGCCATCCACAAGGCGTCGAATAGCGTCGGTTCATTATCCTCCGGGAAAAATAGCTCTCGTCATTGGGAAAAGTCGCAAAATTACGTACGGGCAAAAATAGTCGAGCCAAGCGGACGATAAAAATATATAAGCAAGAAATAAAAGCAGAAAAAAAGTCCACGAACGATGTCGAGAGGAAAGAGGAGCGAGCCACCGCGCGCACGTATTTCTCTCGTGTACATTTTATACATCTATACTATATAGCTATGCAGATATATATAATGCACGTTATATATCGCACGTGCCCTCCAGGCGAGGCAATGTCAGGGTCTCTGGCCGTGGCGTACGCGCCGCTAGAGAGGCGAGCTTGCGCCACGGTCGAACGGAGCTTGCGCGTACCCTTGAACCCCCTAGTTGCGCGCCCTCAGCTATAAAGCGAGCGAGAGAGAGCCGATCGATACGTATACGCGGCGAGTTCGCGCTACGAGCCATACTGTCTATGTATTTTACAGCCATCTGCGATCCGTTTCCCAGCTTCCAATGAGCTTTTATCTTTCTTTGCATTTGTCTTTCGAACAACGATTGGACGAATTTCGCAATTTTTTCCTCTCGCTCGCCTATACAATCTCCGGAAATTTTTAATAAAATCGAAAGCATCATACAAAAGCATTATTTTGAACAAATCGTGTCCATATATAGGAAAATAAAATAGTTATAGTAAGAAAGGTAAAATTATTACAATAAATGTTCTTCGAATAGCAGTGATTTTCCGCCGGGCGTCCCGTACATCATTCTCGAACGAGTTATAAGCAGTCTAGAGCGGAACAGCTTTTATGAATGAAAGTTTGGCCGCCCTCGGGCTTGACCGACGTCATACTCCGCGTGGGTAGTGCAGAATTGATAGATTATAAGTATAGTTATAGCTCGGCCGATGCAAGTGCCGATCCCTACCACCCCTATTACCAGTGGCTACACGTCTCCTAGATAGACACGTATATGTGCGGCGCGCGAATCTACTTGCAGCGCGACTAGGAGGAGGGAGATTACCTGCACCCGTATCACCTTGACTTTCTCTCGCTCTCACCCCTACCCCCCGAGAGAGAGACTCGATCGTGCGTTATAGCGTGTACGTGTAAGAGCCTTATCTGCGTCATTCCGCTGGTATAGACGTGCAGCGCGTCGAAGCTCGAATCGCTCCGCGTATAGGTGCTGCGGCAATTTTCATTCAGCTTTTTCGACGCTTTTTGCTCGACTGCAATTGTATCGATGCCTCCTTTCAAGTAGACTTGTCATCAATCCCATTTTCCTGCTTTACTTCGTAGAACTTTATTGGATTATGCTACCCTTTAAATGGCGAGTAAACATGAAAGCTCAGATGGTACAGCTTAAAACTGGCCGAGCCTCCGCTCGGCATATTATGTCACAACGAATATACAACATCAATTAATTGAAAGATATAAGCTCTAGAATCTTCCAGAACTCGAACAAAGCTAATAATAAAAAAATTTCACATCGGACTCGATCAAACGATAAAAAATTGCCCATCGAAGAAGTCGATAGGAGCTACTGGCTTCGTTATTGCTGTTTCTGGGCAATTATCTACTCGGTTGACGCGCTTGCAAGCTTGAATCAAGGCCGCAATCGTTGCGGAGTCGGGAAGAGCCACCACCCAGTGGGTGTGGGGAAAAAGCCGGGTCGAGTCGTCGTTTGCCGGGTGCACACACGCGCCACTCTCTCTGCGGGTCCTTTGCGCGACCGGACTCTGACGTCATATTCCACGCAAAACGTCGCCCATTTCTGACTCTGTGTGTGTGTGTGTTTTTGCGCGCCAGCGAGTTTCATTCATGCTTTTTCAAGGATACTACGCGCGCGTTTGTTTGCCTCTTGATGCTATTTTAAACTCGCTCGATTCTCATGGAAAAGTATACAAGCCCTGCGTTTCGCGAGGATGAGTAATCGCTGCGACAGATGATGCAAAACAATGGCTTGTTTTGATACATGCACTTTTTTATTTTTATTTTATTCAAGACTGATTTCAGATGAAAAAAGAAAATTCATAATTAGGCTACTCCATTAACTCATATCCATTACTTGTCGGGCTCTCTGTGTCGACGTTACCAAACCCGAAATAAAAAGGAACGCGTGTCAGGTAATTCTATACTTTATATAGCACATATAATAGGGTCCGGCAGGCGTTCTCGGAAATAACAAACGATAATCGAAGTTTTCGGGAGCTATTTCGGTATGTAGCTCGGCCGCGCGAGATACCCGAGTATCCGACGCGAGTCATCCCTCTGGGCTCAGGACGCCTGCTGGCGAATATATATCCCGGGCTTTACTCTCTTCAAATGCGTGGGTATAATAGCTTTCTGTCTCTCTCTTTCTCTCTCGCTCGGCTCATCGTTCAAGGTCAAAACTACGCCCGTCTATAATGTAGCCTGGGCTCGGCCGACGCGCGCGTCTGTCTCTCGCGTCGCCCACGCGTTTCTGCTGCTTTTGCGTGGGCGAATATCAACCCTGCGAGCAATAGCTTCTATTTTATATAGATATGTAATACCGTGTCAGTGGGAGCTTACGCTTGACTTTAATGCGGTTAAATGTCTGAATCGCGAGGCTCGACAATAGATATATACATTGGCTTACGGCTGTTTCGATATCGAATCTTTGAATAAAAAAATAACTCTAAGAAAAAATTGAACCTTCGTAAAGATAGTTAAAACTTCAAATCTCTGTGGCTCCAAGTTTTTGTAATTAATGATATGATTCTTATCATATCAACGGTTTGTTATCGGTTTTTATCAAAATTTTTTTCACTTAAGCTCATTTACGACTATCTATTGATCAACAAGATGAGATATTTAAAACTCATAACCACCCTCCAACTAGTTTTGTCTATAATTAATTCTAAGAAATATTTATGGGTATCAAAAATACATACATTTTTATATGACATAGACCTTTATTAATATCAAATTGCCAAGAACTTTCCAGATATTGAAGCTCATCATTACAAACCTAGAGGACGGGCGGAGCATCTATCGATCGTTCAAGCTCAAGCTCGCGCAGTTTCCCACCGCGAGTAAGTTGGTTTCCGCTTTAATTCGTTGATGATGAATAACCGACAGCATTCCTATTTATCCCAACGTTTACAAAATACTACTTTTTATGACTTTATATACCATATTAAATAAAAAACTATCTACTGGCACATATTTAAAGCATATTTTTTCTAAATTTTCATTTTGATGTAATAACTTCGCGATATTTTTTAAAGAATACCCGACTGCTGAGGTGTTTTATCAAATTGTCGATTCATAATTAACTTATTTTTTGCCAAACGCCATGAAATTTTTCGAAATTTATCGAAATTATTCAAGGTTCTAAAGAAAATGTGAAATCTCATAAGTCGACGAGTCATGAAAATGAGATTCGAACTTGGCGCGCTCGCGTCTGCGCGGTAAAAGTGTTGCGCGCGACTCTCCATGCGTCGTCCGCGTGCGCGCTGGCACTACTGGCAGCTGACCACGTACCGAATTGCTTGGCTTTGCATCTTCTGCAAGATCTGATTCTCGTAAAATAGTTTACGAAATAAACAATAACCATGGCTGCCCGACGATCTCTTAAGGCTATCAACTGGGCTGGTTTGATCGAGCGCATCCCCGAGGCCGAGAAAAACTCTTTGGCCGCCTTCAAAGCCAAATCTGACCAGTATTTCAGAAAGTGAGTTATTCGTGATATTCGCCCTCTGTTATGTAATGTGAATATAACCTTTGGCAACTCTATTCGTATTTTTTGACGTGCCAATTGTGATAATTAATCATTCAATTCTCATGGTTTTGTTTTACTCAATAGGGTCCAAGATTTCCCAGAACAACCACCAAAAATTGACTGGACTTTCTACAAGAACCGTGTTGCTGTACCTGGTTTAGTCGATAAGTTTCAAAAAGAATACGAATCTTTGAAAATTGACTACCCAGCAGATAAGTACACATCCCAAGTTGAAGCTCAAGAGAAAGAAAGCGTAAGTTTTATTTCAAAATTTTAACCCAATTAGAGATGTATAATATTTGGTATACCAATACATTGTTATGATAGAGTTGACATTGAATGCCTAACACTGAATTAGACTCAAACTTGTGTATGAACATTCTTCATAATAACTTATATTTTTACAGATTGCTGCTGTTCATAAATTCATAGAAGAGTCCAATCAGAGAATTCAAAAATATTCAGCTGAAATTGAAAAACTGCAGGGTCTTCTTAAATACAGTGAGATGACAATGGAAGATTTTGCTCATGCTCACCCAGATATTGCTCTCGACCCCATCAATAGACCAACTATCTACCCACACACACCAGATGTTCAACCTGGTGCAGATGATGAAGCTAAACCAGCTCATCACTAGAAGTAAATCAAGCAAATTGTTATGTTTTTTGTAGTGAACAAAAGCTCTACTGTTTCTGTTAAAAAAAATTACAGAAACATTAATTGAACTGGAAGAATAAATTTATCATTTTAATCGATACAGAAGGTTTGTAATTGATTCAATATTAATTCCAACTTTTGATCATTCTTCTTTCAAATAAAAAGTATTCAAAGAAAAAACTCTAGGTACTTAGTTGTTACATTAAACAAACAATCAATTTGAAAAATGATTGATTCAAAAATATGTGTGCATCGCTCTTACAATAAATCAGTAAATTTCTGTTGAAAAGTACATTTGTTGCATTGTATGTGATATTTGATTGTAAATAAACTTGATTCAAGCTCAGCTAGTATCATGAATATAATACAGTGAATTCCTACTGCATTCACAAAAAATTCTTTACAATTTCAAATATGAGAGGAATGTCAGTATTGAAGTAATAAAGGGAGGGGATCGTCACAGGGCTTACTCACGACGACTTGTACCGCGCCCAACTGCAAATTCAATCATTTATATTTATATATTCGTTGTCACAGTGACGGAGTTGAATTATTCTCGGACCCTGCGGAAAGAGTCGAAAAAACTTGTCGAAAAAGACTGAATTGTTTTCCAAAACAATTGATAGCTAAACTTACTTTCAAAACTATAGTGAATTTTTAAAAAGCTTCGCAACAAGCTCGAGAAAAATATGGATGGAAAAGTACGCAAGCAGGCAAGCTTTCGCTCGCAAAGTGTCAAATGTCAGAGACGAGTCGGCCGAATCCGCGCCCGATTTCATCGACAAGCGAGTAAGTAAACAGCCGAAGAAAAACCTCCGGGACGAGTGTGTGAGGTATTACGCGCAAAGAAAAGTTGGGGGCGGCGCCGAACTCGATCCCGTGAGTAAGTAAATACGCGTCATGGAAGCTCGCTCGAGCAAAATAGAAAAGTCTAGAGGGTAGAGAGAATCCGACGAAGTCGGGCGTTATCCGCGAGTGAATGTCCGAAGTGCCGCCGCTGGGATTAGAATTCATATGCGCGCAGCTCAGCGCAGCAAGTAGCTATTGCCGAGTGCACACCCGAGTGTAGGGCACCTATCGATCGTTACGGCCCTATATATACATATAGCAATAAAGCAGCAGCAGCAGAGGTAAAGCAGTGGCAGGCAGCAGCACTCAGCAGTCGTCGCAGACTGCAGACTGCAGAGTCGGTGGCGATTGGCGCTCGAGCGCCTCTGTGTGTACACACACTACATGACTGCACGTAAATATACGTAGGTACATATAGGTATACCCTAGAACGTCCTACATATAGACATAAAGCGGGCCGCATATACATGTATACAAAATCGCCGCTCCATTCCGCGAATATACGCCAGGTCGCGCCGATAGCCTATCGTGGCGGAGCGTATTGCAAGCGCTGCCAAGTGCAATCCAGAAAGTGCAGGGGAGCAGACCGCAGCAGCCCGTATCCCGTGGAAGAGCCCCGAGAAGGCCGATCGGTCTCGCACGCCTTTCGCATCTCGCACCGGTTATACATAGATCAGCGTGACAGAATTCGTGGCGCCGCCACTACCTCGCCTGCAGTGCCTCCTCTGCGATCCACAGTCCAATCTCCTCCTCGCTCGGTCGCGTTAAAGGAGCAGCTCTACTCGTTGCGCGCCTTTAATATCTCGTGTAGGTGTGTAACCAATTACGGCACTTTGTAAATTCTCCGCGCGCTACGAATACGTTACACATAGCGTGAGCGTGTACGCGCCTCTTTTTACCTTTCTCTCTTTTCTCTCCATCCTTCTTAGTTCGTAGGCCTGACTCCGTGAGTAGGTATGCGTGTGTTGGTGCGCGGCGCAGTGCTACACAGCATCAAGCGTGTATTATAGTGTACAGTAGTTGTGTGTCGCCGCTGCTCTATATCTCGCTCTTTTACCCATACTGCATACAGCAAGCTATTTGTCTGCTCGTTCCATCGTTCTCTGCGAGTCTCTCTGTATCTCCGGCAGTGCTGCAGGGCCGCTCTCTGCTCTGCAATCCCTGTGACGTACGCACACTCGACTCGACGAGGATCGGGCGCTGATGCGGTCGACGAGCTGCAGTTAGCCGGGACTTCATAGTAGTAGTCGTAGTAGCGGAGGCGTCAAGAGTCCAATCCCAAAAGCCAAGCCAATTGCGTCGTGTGCGTGTCACGAGTGTTTACCGTGAGAGAAATCGAGGATCAGAGTTCCATCGGGTCATCGTGAGACGTGACGCAGACATCGCAGTCGCCCCCGATATCTCCTTTATTCTCGACACTCGCTCGATACTTGGCTCATCTCTTGGTCGAATTCCGCCCTGTGTATATAAACGACTCGTCACATTGCTCGCATGACATCCGGCAAGGAACCAACCATGGGGTACGTATTATTTATTATATCCTCTACTAGTTACGCTTGCAATGATACTAAATTTTACTCCAATAAGATCCAAGCTTTTACAAATATCTAATCTAATTGCAAAGCTCGAGGCGGTGTAAGGCGCGAGCTTGCAAGTACATCGTACATATATTTATGTATATCTATACGTATGAGTGTACGCACGAAGGGTCGTCGCGCCGCGCGTGTTCCATTTTTGCTTAGATTGATCCGGCGTTGATTAGATAAATTTTACTTGCTTGCATATCTAGTTGCACTCTTGCCTGTGCCTAAACATCTCGCGACCCGGCAGATTGATGACTCGCTGTTCGCAAATTTAATTCTTACGTAGGTTTATCGGGCATTTTTAAAAAATCAACATGTTTTTGCGATTCGTCCGTACAGTATAGCCGATTGATTTCCCGCACAGGCTCTGCTTTCATTGATTGATTGATTGCTCTTAATGCATCACGTCGTTGTTTGCCTCGGCGCTACAGATCTCGCATAGCTTTGTACATTATCTTTTTGTTCTCGAGAATCTTTAAATAACTAAAGAATATCCATGAGCTTTTACAATTTTTCTTTAATAACTGCGTTTTTATCGATTCTTTCGTTATTCGTGCTATACTTTGTCTCCTATACTTCCAAGGACGATCGAATCCGATTATAGATTTATAGTTTACTTTTTATGGATAATACGCAAAAAACTTATACATTTTTTTTGCATTGCAGGGAGCAGCCGATTTTTACGTGCAAAGCACATGTTTTTCATATTGATCCTAAAACGAAACGTTCGTGGGTTTCTGCATCTACGGCTGCAGTGTCTGTGTCATTCTTTTATGACTCAACGCGTAGCCTCTACAGAATAATATCTGTTGAAGGCAGCAAGGTCATTATACATTTCTTTGACTTATTTATTCTTTACGTTTATCTTTTATTTAACCGAAACATTATAATTTGTAGGCCGTTATCAACAGTACCATTACTCCTCATATGACATTCACCAAAACATCACAGAAATTTGGACAATGGTCTGATGTCAGAGCAAACACAGTATATGGGTTGGGTTTTTCATCTGAAAGTGAATTGGGAAAAGTAAGTTATAAATCATTTTTTAATAATCAGCAAAATCAATGTGTTTAATCGATCAAATAAATCAATGGTATATTTTCTTTTAGTTCATTGAAAAATTCAATGAAGTCAAAGAAGCTACTAAACAAGCTGGTAATAAAATACAAACCAACAGTTCATCTGTCACACCTGCTACCAGTGCAAATGTGAGTCCAATCACATCAAGATCTGGTATGCCATCAGTTGAGCAAGATGTCATCGATCCTCCAAACTCTTCAATGATAAATTCAAATATATCAGCATCAAATAATCCCAATCCAAATGCCAATATGATTTCTGCTCAAAACAGCATTTCATCTGTTAGCAGTAGCCCTCTACCAGGTTCTATGGGACAATCAAAAGAAGATGATTATAAAACAATCACGCATTCAAGATCACAGAGCATATCGCAACAACAAAGTACAATCGATAGTCCTCAACATCAAGGAAAAGGGCAACAACTAAATGCCAATGTAAACAGCGGAGGTCAAACAACAGAAATGCAACTCAAATATGAAAATGATCGACTAAAATTAGCTTTAGCACAAAGTTCAGCTAATGCTAAAAAATGGGAGGCAAGTTGATACATTAATTATTTTTTATTAAATGAACCAATTATTTCTTACAAGTCATTTAAAATTTTCAGATTGAATTATCAACTTTGAAAACAAATAATGCTCGATTAACAAGTGCACTTCAAGAATCAACAGCAAACGTTGATGAATGGAAGAGACAACTTCAACTTTATAAAGAAGAAAATGCAAGAGTCAAAGCAAGATATGCTGAGTTGGAGGCTAGTAAAATTTCAGAAGGAAACACTGATGCCTTGCGATTGAGGGTAGAAGCTTTGGAAAATGAGTTACGTACAAGAAATGAAGATCTGAAAGCCCTCACTATGGCAACAAAGAATAAAGATTATGCGGTGAGAATTTGTTTCAATTTCGTCTCGAATATGACAACAATAATATATGTAATAATTCTCTTACTTTTTGTAGTGTTTACAAAAGGAAAATGCAGATTTACGCGAGATGTTAAATGTTGTTCACGAGCAGTTAGAAATTACCATGAGTGCTAATAAAGTACAGAAACAAAATGTGGAGACTTTGAACAATCGACTAGCCAGCTACATTCAAGATTTAGTTGGTGTTCATCGAGATATTGCCAACACATTGCAAACATAAAGCAGCCTTAGGTAACTTTTTACTACGTATACAACTTACGAATGAACTGTGCAGCTATTTCATACATTTTGTAGTGTGTGAGACAAATAATGTTTTGATGCAATTTTTTTTACATTTGACCCTCAATGAGTGTTATGCATTCATTTTTCTTTCATAAGTTTTTTACTATCACGTAATGTAAATAATATCAATAATTAGACGTAAATTCTGATAGTACTCTCTTTCTAATGAGACAATTGGTGAACTTTAATCATGACAAAATGAGAGATGATTTTTTAATTTTTTTTATATTACAACATATCATGTTCATTATTTGATATAAACATTTTATGTGAGAACATTTTTAGGAAATCTTTAAAAAAATTTGTTTTCAGCAAAAAATTTATCAAAGTTATAATTTAGAAAGTTTTATGATTATTATTTTTTATTTTATTTTTTTATTCTAATTCATGTTTACAAATTGTTTTTTTTTGTAATTGTGTATTGACAAAAGTTCTTATAATAATATCTTACGTCATTTGTCTCGCACAAGTTGGAAATTACAAGCAACGATCGACTCGATTGCATTAACGCAGCCATTTACTAATGCCAACGTCAAAGCCAAATGTAGGCATTTTCAGAACTGCTATTGGTTTTTCATAAAAATATTCACAGCTAATAAGCAGACTGAAATTTTTATTTGATTTTTCATTGATGTTTTGAATCCAAACTAAAAAACCCTAAACGAATAATGAATGTTATGAATTCACATGCACCTAGATTATCAAGACTGCTAGGTGATACCAAAATGCTAAACATTTATGATACTTTGACTGGAAGGAGAAAACATTTTAAATGCCATATATAGAGTATGTTAAAAATAATTTTTTATTGCATCTTTTTTCTTCTCGTAGAAGTACAAAATTAACGTAGAGTGCAACAATTTAATTAATGTTGCTTAGACTGAAATACTAAAAAAATTGAGTTGATTGTTATATGAGTAATGATGCCACTTGTTTGATAATAAATTATAATGATAAAATGTTAAAAACTTTAAAAGGTCTTCACGACGTTTACTTGTCATAATAACGAGGGCAGAACAACTAAACGCGAAATGTTTAAATAGGTTATTATATTATAAAATTATTGATAAATATTAGAATGCTTATTAATTGATTTTGATTCACCACTGAAATCATTATCATTTTTAGCATGAACACATTCAAATGTTGCAATAATAATAAAACATTTTTCAATAATATATTTGAATTATTGTTTTTTAAGTATTATCGAATCGTGTCCAATTGTAATACGAAAAAAGTAGCATAAGTTTTATAATTAGTAGAAAAATGATAAAAAAAGAGGAATCAGTACAAGACTCGAACAAACAAGATGCTGATCTGCATCCATTTATGGACCAAACTAAACAATATTTGTCCATTATTTACCATGACATTTTCTTCCTTTTTTCTGATATCAGTTTCTGAGCTCAAAAGACAATAAATTTTGTTCTGAACAACTGCTTTCTCATCTAGCTATTATTTAACTATATTGAATTCTGAAGTTGTTACAAGTAATTTATGAATTTTATTGTTTATGTTATTTGTCAAAAAAGTCTTATAAGATGATAATTATTTCGTACAATTCTAATAAAAATCAAAGAAAGAGCCAATCAAGGGTCAAATTGTACAACTTAGAAAAATGTACTGAATGTGAATGCAATGAAATTCAATAGCTGCTATCAAAGCCATGAACTTTATTATTGTAATTTATTGTTAATGTTCAAATTTTGTCATTAATGATTATACGTTTTTTGTATATTGTTTGTGACGTCGAAATAAAATACTTATGTAATTACATTTTGTTTGAAAAGTACTTGCGCTAAATTGATCGGTTTTTTGTGATAAGTGTCTAGATCTGCTCAATTGGGTTTCTCGAGTGCAACACGAGTTATTAGCCAATAGAAAAAAAAACACGCGGCTAAAAACGATCGTTGATGCGGAAATGGATGGAATTAACGGCGGCAAAAGTACAGGATTTATAATTGCTCGCTAATGGTAGGTCGTTGCACGCTCATGCCGCGCCCTCGTTCGGATCTTGAAAACGCATCGGATCGTAAATTTTCAACGAAATATACGCGTTACGAGCTAATTCCAGACGGTGCAAAACTCGATTGTATTGAAACATCTTTACAGCGAGTAGCATTGGCCAATTGTTAATCTTCCGAGATGAATGAAAGCGACGAGTTAAATATAGCGCGAATAATCGCCGTACAATAGCCCTTTGATACACTCCGGAGAGTCATTGCGCGCACTTATACATGTTTGTATATGTCCCGTAAATTGCTCGGTCGATGTGACTTCTTTCTGTTTCTTTTTACATGAAGAATAACGATGTACGCCATTGATATCTGCGTAAGAGAGCTGCTGCTCTGTATGCGTGCAAAAGTTCCTTCGAGCGATAAAGCTGATCAATTTCAATAAAATACTCGTGGCAATCGATGTAATCTTCTCAACGTGGGTCTCATACGGGCGTAATCCGATCCAAAGTAGTACCCTCGGCAAGATCCAAGTATTCCAATTTGTGTCTACTTTGACTGACTTACGTTCAACTTTTATTTACACCGAAGATGTCTACGTCGCGAAGATTTGCTCGTCGCTTGAGATTGTTGTCGAGGCTAATTTTTTATGTATATTGGTGAGAACACCAAGTAATTTTCGAAAAAGAAATACAATCGTCTTCTCAAACGAGTACACGTCGCGTTGGCTTAAAATGAAAATTCGCAGCCAGCCAACTGCAGTTTGTGGTTTATTTTTTATTTTTCATTCGTAGGAAGCCACTCGAGAATAGTATACGTATATACGTTTCAGATTAATTGGGCGCACTTGTCAGTATGACTCGAGTCTCGGGTTAAAAAAAGAGCTTTTTGCACCTGGTGTCACCTTTCGAGTATCAAGGCACTTGCTCCTTGCAAAACAAGCACACTCAAGTAAGCTGAAAAAAAAAACAGAAAAAAAAGGGAATATAAAAAAATGTGACGACAAAAACAGTAGATCTGTATAGACGATACAGGTGGAGCCAAGTGCACCCAATTCTATGGAGGGCAAGAGGCACGACTCTATACATTCGCGCGGTTGCGAGTTTATTTATAAAACGACTCTTGACTGTCAGCCTAGAATATTTCGTGTAACGTGTTGTATTGTTGAATACGTCGTTACTTTTGGATGTGCGACTTTTTGATGTCTTATAAAAACATGGTCAATCTGAATTATAAAATAAATAAATGAATCAGTTTTTTTTTGTGGAATTCACGAGACGCAAGAGTTTGCGAATCTGTGTAATGGCACTGAACGAATCGATGAAATTTGAATTCTCGCCTCTCATTGTCAGAAGAGCGAAAAACGATTATGTATTCATGCGCTCACGAGTATGTTTAGAAAAAATGACGATGAATGTTTATCGTACCCAGTGATTCGTACTACTTACATGAATATATATATCGTTACGTCTAACGATTTCTGGGGATTAGGAAAAAATATTAAAAAAGCGTGTGAAAGATTCATGTTGTGCATATTATAACACCATTTTGGCAAAGGATGATACGTACAGCTCAACAACTTATATATAACATGGAGTGTTGATTATATTCGATAATGAAAATATAAAAATTTAAAATTATAAATTATTATGTCATGTTATGTCATGATCGATGAAAATAAAAAGTTGGATTATCAGAAGCACTGTGGATTTATTTTATTTATATTGCTTTGGCGAATGATTAATGCAGTTCGACAGGCGAGCCTTTTGTAGCTCATCTCCCATCAATTCTCCATTTGAGAAGGAAATAGTTGCGATGACTCGATCGTCGCGATGCAGCTTGCCCATTGACTGTCTCATTCGGACTTTCAATCACGATCGCCCTCGTTATAACGGCAAAGTGCTAGGTACATCTGCGTTACTATTCTGCTCTCATTTTTTTTTATGTTTAATTACTTATACCCAAAATTATATTTATCTCAGTCACACGTTGAAAAATTACATTAGCTCTTGCACACTCTCTCACTCGTCACCTATTATAACAATCTCATTATAAAAAAGGGCTGAAGCTCGCGCGCGTAAGCTCGCTCGAGTTTCAACTGGATGCCACGACCATGACGATCAGCGTCAATGTCGCAAACTTTGAGTAGAGACGTGCCGTCGAGTTGACGTATTCCGAGGATCTCTGCGAGTCCGACGTCGCTTGGACGGCTGCTGAAAGAGAAACGCATCGATAATCTTACAGCGACAGCAAAAAAGATAGAAGAAGGTAAAAAATCGGCCTACAGCTCTTGCGGCAGGCTTCGATATATCGACTAGTTTTATTTAGTTTTTGTTCTCTCTCTCTCTTTCTCACTCTGTCTCTCGGGACTCGCATGCACATAGGCGCGCAGTATTTATAGAGCGATGGTAGCGTATACACGATAAGATCGCACACGCGCGCGTGTATGCATGAAATCGAACGTTTACGGTGAGTGCATAACTATAACTGCTACACACACACAGGCTGTGCGGCGTCGATGGCTGTGCGTAGGTCGCGCGAAGGAAGTAGGCCAGGCGCGCCTGCACCCTCGTGGAAATTGCGCCATCTCGGAACGCGACGACTGTAAAAAACGATTTCACCGCCACGGCCAAGAAAAATGTCGAATTGTCGATGCGTATATACCTATACTCGTATCTATACGTACGAAGCCGCGCGAGTACAAAAGGTAAGGCGGTGCGTGCCGCGACGCGTGTTTCGCGAGAAAAATCGACGAGAGCAAAGGCGAGCATACAAGAGTCGTCGTCGTCGTCGTTGTCGTCGTCTCAGTCGTCGACTTTTTCTGCGACGGAATAAAATATCGCTACTTGTATTGAAAAAATGTACGTAAAATCCATCTGTCGAACGTGCTGGAATATTATTCCATGTATGAAAGTCCGACTTTTTATGCTCGTGCTCTTTTTTTTCCTCTCGATTTTCCTTATTCTTTTTGTTCGACGCTCCTATGCATGTACGTGAAAAAGATAAATTTTTAGTCCCGCGCCGCTCGTAGAAGAAATATCTGTTTAAAAAAAAAAAGAAGAAAAGAAAACGAGACACAAATCCATCACTGCAGCACGTATGTACCAACTATTTTCCGAATATATGTATATATTTGGACGGAAATAAAAAGGCCGAGAATTTGCCGTGCGAGCTAGGCAAAAAATGTTCTCCCTCCGTGTGCTGCTGCCGCTATCTGCCGTTGTTGCAGCCCGGCCAGTAGTACATGCCTTTATATTAGAATTTCAAGAGAGAAAAGAGAGAGAGAGAGAGATGTATGAAAAAAACTTGCCTGAAGGTATGTTATCGTGGCCATCTACGTCGATTTTGTAATCCTCATCTTCTATCGCTGGATTTCAGATGAGGGACAGTGCAAATCGATAGTGCAGCGTAGCAAGGCGCAGTAGTCATCCCCGTTGTCGTCACACGCGGGTCCAATCGTTATTCGGTCATTAAAAGTCAAGGGATTTGCATATGAGAGATATATCAGCCGCAGCACCGCCACGAAATTGCGGCGCGCTCTAAAGAAAAAAGATGAAAAAAAAATAAATAAAACGAAAGTAGCTTACCGGTCGTCGACAGGTCGGTGGTGAATCTGACCACTTTGGACGGGCTGCTCCAGCCGAATCGATTGCGAACCAGCACCAAAGCCTCGTACTGACTAGACGGCTGGAGGCCCGTCAAATTGAAGGATCTCGCGTAGAGTGGCCCGTCGGAGGCGGCCTCGTTGCTGCTCGGTATGAAGAGCCTGCGCCAGTCCTCCCGACTGTCCAGCGACCTTTGGCCCACGTAGACGTGCTCGGCCGACGAGTCACCCTCGCCGGTGCCTTTATACTGCAACGCGATCAACAAGTAAAACAACATTAAAACGAATAGCTGCTTCATTGATTAGAAAATATAGCGTAATGGCGCCAGTGCCAAGAGTTCCGTACGAATGAAACAATCGCTCTTCCGGGCCAGAGAACGTGCAGAATTTAACAATTCGCGCAGGATAGAGATTGGGCGGTCAAATTTCGGTGGCACTGAAATAGTCATTGCGTATCCGGGCGAGCCGGAGCTTTTTGAATCGGTCGACTCGATCCTTTTGCTCGTCTCGCTCTCTCTCTCTCGGAAGGCCCAACAGTGCTCGCAAGCTCTCGACGAGCTATATCGTGACCGCGATGAAATATGCAGCGGTACATCAGCATCAAGTAGGTGTACGCGAGTGCGAGTGCGGTGCCAAAGCATCGAATTAATTATACAGCCGTTGAATATATTGACGAGCACGAGGTGCAGTAGGCGCGGCCTGTATACGAACTGGTCCATTATTAAGTCGCTTTCCTCGCTATTGAATATTATAGCGATCGTCTGTCTGTCCGCCGCCTCTTGAAGCTCGGATATCGCGCCCTACTCTATACGTATCGCGTCTATCCGTCCGTGTGATGAAGCACTCACACGCGCGTATATCCCGAGTCTTATAATAATGCAATAACGTGTCGGAGTTATTCGCTTCGACCCTGTAAATTTGATCGAGTCGCGCCAATTAGCCTAGTTTTCTTTTGCGCCTAGAAGCTCGATTGCCCCGGCGTTATAAGTATACTTTTATTTTATTATTTCATTTTCGATGCATGAAATATGTAGCTCGACTGTTGGCTTCCTATGCTAGTGCTTGCGAGTAGTACATCGCTTAATGAAATAATCAATAATGCATGATATATCAGAGACATTAGTCAGACGATCGCCAGCTCGCACACGCGTGCATGTGCAAGGCCGTAGCCAGCGGGGGGGTTTGGGTGTCAGAACCCCCCCCGAAATTTGGGATTTTACCTTCTGTTAATGGTAACCCAAGCTACATAAGTAACCCGGGTAAACCCCCCCGAAAAAATTTTCTGGCTACGGCCCTGTGCATTAGGGTGGTTCGCTTTTGCAAAAATGTTCAAAATCGCGTATACGTCATGGCTATTCTGAAAGTTCAAGTCTTTACGAAAAGAAAGCCGGGTTCAGAACCTAAAAAAAGTGTCGGGAACCGGTGTCGATCGATTTTTGAAGTTTAAAAACGTGGTCCAAAATAGGAGCAAAATCGGTCAACCATTCAATTTATTTCAAACTGTGTTTCGAGAGTAAAAATAATATCGACAATACATTTTCTTACGTATTTTTGTCTGTAGAATCGAATGCCGTAGTCAGTTTTGCTCTACGACTTCGTTTTCATCGATAAAAATGTACTTTTTTGATTTTTTTTTCGCTTAAAAATCCAAAAATCGACTTTGCAACGTTTAAAAATGAATAGAAAAAATCTTCGAAAATTTTTGACACTACCAAAATTTAGGATTTTTTGTGGCGAATCCAACCGTATAAATTACTTGTAACCGGGAATGACTCGAATATGAGCTGGCTAGCTCGAGCAAAACGTTATCCGACTTACATAAATACGTGCTCGTCGAGTTATTGTCTCGACGAGCTGAGTTCGTCCAGCGGTCGCCCCGGTGTGTCGTGGCTCGATGAGTCTCTTACTCGTCGAGTGGCTGAAATTATTAATGCGAGGGATCGTTGCGTAGCAAATGAATAGTGACTCGCGTTGATTAAGTTAAAATTAGCAAATATACTAGGTATTTATTCATCAAATATTAAATTTAATAAGTTACAACAATAGTGGGGCCGCTCGCTCGCAATTTACAATGTGTAGTGTGTGTGTTAACTTACTCGTCGGTGACCGGTGACCGCAGCGAGGACTCGTGCACAAGTCCAAGTTGCGGAGGATCGAGTCGGGGTCGTCTACGGGTACAAGTCTGTAGGCCAGGTGAGGGTACTCGAATACGGGGTCGTCGGAGCTCGTTCGCTATCACACGGCACTCACGGGCTATCGCTCTTAGTAACACACACTCGGAAAGTCAAAGCAAGGCGGAAGGTCGTTGCGACTGTTCGCGCGCGTACATGGACCAGAAGTGTCGCGTCTCGCTCGCATCGATTATCGGTTCTCAGTCGGCCGCGTGTACCTTGCTGTCGTCTGCTCGTCGTGCCTCTCGCACGGCGAGCCTCGCGCTGCGGCTTTCCGTCGTTTTCGCGCTCGCGGCTTAACGCCGAGTTTATTCTGGCATTACATAGTATATACTTTTGTAGTATATGTTTTCGAAAAAAAATCGTTTTTTTCTAAAACGATGTTTTAGGACCAAAATCACAACGTCATTCAATTTTACAGTAAAAAATACAAAAAAAATGTTGCAGCGGGATTTTTGAAGAGCACTTTCTCTCAAAAAAGGCGCGTTTTCGAGATTTTTCGTCAAATTCAGCCAAAAAAAATCGAAAATTTGCATTTTTATGAATGAAAATAATTTTAAAGTATATACTAATTTATACCGTTTGATTTGTCACAAAAAATCCTAAATTTTGGTAGTGTCAAAAATTTTCGAAGATTTTTTCTGTTCATTTTTAAACGTTGTAAAGTCGATTTTTGAATTTTTAAGCGAAAAAAAAAATCAAAAAAGTACATTTTTATCGATGAAAACGAAGTCGTAGAGCAAAACTGACTACGGCATTCGATTCTACAGACAAAAATACGTAAGAAAATGTATTGTCGATATTATTTTTACTCTCGAAACACAGTTTGAAATAAATTGAATGGTTGACCGATTTTGCTCCTATTTTGGACCACGTTTTTAAACTTCAAAAATCGATCGACACCGGTTCCCGACACTTTTTTTAGGTTCTGAACCCGGCTTTTTTTTCGTAAAGACTTGAACTTTCAGAATCGCCATGACGTATACGCGATTTTGAACATTTTTGCAAAAGCGAACCACCCTACTGTGCATGTGTATAAACGCATTGAAATATCTGCTCGCAAGCGTAAATATTCCAAGCGACTCGTTCATCCGACGCTTTTATATGAATATATAGTCTCGATTCCGATGAGCTTTAAACGGCGACGAGTCGCGATTTGCTCGCTCTATACCCAAGACCTACACAGAAAGTAATTAATCGACGATTGGCAAATTCAAAGGTGTATCTCCAAGACTCGATAATAAATTGCTGAAGAGGAGGAGGAGGAGGATGAGGAGGAGGTATTTCTTTGTCCAAGTTGCAGTGGCAGCGCTAATACACACTTGGGCTCTCTCTCTGAGTAGAAGCTAGCTAGCTAAGGCGCTGTATGCCAGTGTTGATACTCTCTCTTACGACTTGCTCGCGCTGCGGCCGTCGAAGTTGAAAGGTCTGGCTAAAGCCGATCCGATAAATCAATACGCCGCAACACAAAGCGGCTGCGGAGTAGCGAGAGAGAGAGAGAGAGAGAGAAAACTATAGGTGTATAACGTCGTCGTACGTACGAACTATAACGCGTTAGGCTGCACAAGAGATCGCGATAAGCTCCGACGAAACTGCACTGTCTTATCTCTCCAGCTGCATAGCTCGGTTAACCCGCGTGGCACTGGCGCTATACCTTACCGGCTAATCTCGCGCCCCAACTAGGCCCGGAGAAAAAAAAGGTTCGTTATATACGCGCCAAGTTTTCGAGGAGAATTAGGAAGTCTGGATGAGCAAGTGCAGCAGCGTGTACCAACCTGCCTGAACCAGAACTGGTACTCGACTATGGGACTGTAGCTGTCGACCTCCCAGATGAAGTTGACGCTGTTCGCGGAGGAGGCGCGCAGCTCGCGCTTCAGCAGCGGCGGCTTGGCCAGGCCCGAGAGCTCGCTCGTCGCCTCGGCCGCGCCCAGCTCGTTGGTCGCCCGACACGTGTAGGTGCCCAGGTCCTGCGCCCGTACGCTCCTGATGACCAGCGAGTGGATCTGCGAGTTGTCCTCCTGGGCCGCCTCCTGCTTGTAGCGCAGCAGACGCTGCGAGCGCGCCAATGGCTCGCCGTCGAGCAGCCAGTCGAGACGCGCCTCCGGCCACGAGGTCACCCGGCAGTCCAGCTGGGCCCGGATGCCCGGCGCCGTGTGCAGCCACGCCGACTTCGACCTCACCTCCGGCTTGTCTGTGTGTGTATGCGTGCGCAAGCACAAACAAAAAGCCCCCGTCCAGATTTTACATCAACAGAAATTTGCATTATTAATTTTAATTGTTTGCCTCGCGATTGTTCGAGACGTCTATTGTGTCTTACAATCGGTACAATTCTCTAGGAGAGTTAATTTCGCTATATGCACTGATGTTGCATGATAAATGATCTTTTTGCAGTCGCGATACAGTCGTGTTCCGAGAAGGAGAATCGAGAGCCGAGATTTGACCACCCGCAAATCATAAGCGTTATTAATTCTTTGTCCCTTTTTATTATTCGCTTCCTGTCCACGCGCGCTTATGTACGTACTCGTACGCCGACCAACGTTATAATCGATATAAATTACGAGTCTTTTTAATTCTCCTTTAACAAATTGTAATTTCTTGTATATCTCGAGCATTCCAGTCAATGTTTTGACTCGAGAGGGAGAGAGAAAGAGAGAGAGAGAGAGAGCGAGAAAGACGTTGGAAGAGAGAATAAAAAAAACTTTGAAATTATCAAGTTTCGCGCTGGAGGACGTCTCATCGGCAACAAAAAAAAATCGCACGTTAATGAAGTCCTGTTACTTGGAAAATCAGCTCGAAGCGCTCTTATCGATTTCTTTCGTTTGAGATTAATTTTCATTTTTCTTTCCGATAGTAAATTCGCCCAAGAAAAATATAGGTCGCTCTCGTCGTTGCTCATATATAATAAACGTAATAAACGTTGTGCTCGCCGGAGCCGCGCGTGTGCAAATTAATTTCAATCCACACGGTCGAAGGTATACTATACGAAAGAAAAAAGGAAGGAAGGAAGGAAGGAAGCAAGAAAGAAAGAAAGAGAGAAAGAAAAAAGGGATGGTGCCGACTCACGCTTTATCCTGAGCTCGATGTTGGCCGCGGCGGGCTCGCCGATGCCGTTGCTCGCCTCGCACGTGTAAAGGCCGGCCAAGCTGCGATTGGTCGCGTGAATCTTGAGCTTCTGGCCGGACGTCAAGACGGGCAACTCCTCGCCCTGGAATTTCCAGGCGAGGCTGGGCTTGGGCACCCCGTGGGTCTCGCACTCGAGGACGGCCTCCTCGCCCAGCGAAACCTCGACCTGGCCGCTCTCGGGCACGGGTTTACTGCTGGCCGGATCTGCAATTGCGACCTCGTTTATTGTTGTATAGTAATAATTTCGTATGTACATAGACTCAAGGAGCGGAGCATGTCGTGAAAATGCAATTAAGAGCGTAGCACACAGACGACGGCTAATAGAGTTGGCGCGCTGACTCAAGGAGCGCAGCAGCAGCGTCGGAGTGCAGTGATAGCGTACATAACATCGAGCTCGTGTTGGTCGTGACAGCAGGGAGGGCACGCGCCACCTTTCAAACGCGCGCTTCACAGTGCTCGTTCCGCACGATGTGCGTGTGCGCGCGCTACGTATATACGACGTGGGTGGCTGTATATACGAGCCAAGGGTCAGAGGGTCGTCCCGCGCGCGCTAACAGGCTGCTGCTCGCCTGTGTCCTGCATATCGATATATGGGCTATTATTGCAAATATATGGGACGCGCGGGTATATAGCTGCCTGCAATAACGCGTACACTTCGCGCATAAGTGAGCTACTTACGTACACCGTGATTGCAGTAGTTTACAGAGTCGTACGAGAGCTATACACGTGTATCGTAACGTTCTTACGCGTCCAACTGCAGCTGGTATGCATTTATTTTTCTTTTTTTCTTTTTTTCTTCTTTGAGCTCTGTATAAGCGCTACGTGCAATATGACGCGCGAACTCGATGAAAAGATGTCCGTACGTTCAATGGAGCTATATCGTATTATATATCTAACGATTAGCCGGGCCGTGCACGGCTCTTTCATCGGAGAGTATTAATTTCACATCCAGAGATCCCCTCTAGCTGCTGCTGCTGCGACGATGATACCTGCGAGCAAAATCTAATATGCCGGCTCTATTTTCAATGAGCGAAAGCTCTGCTACTCCATGTAATAAACTGCTTTTAAACTTGGCGACTTGATATAATAACGAGATGAAAAATCCTTGCTGGCGTACTTACGTAGTGTACGGGGCTAAGCGCAGGGGGCCTATAGGTATATGTACACTTGCGTAAAGCACACACAAAGTGCTGCACTATACAAATATATATGTCTGTACACTTTCCAGCGCACGACTAAAGTCTCGCTGCACAAATGCAAATCTTTTAGCGCAAGCTAATAGCGTGCACATACGCAGCGCAGAAATAATATTTTTCCAGCGACTTTGAAACTCCCCGTCTATATAGTTCTCAGCTGAGAGAAAATGCTCGGCACACAAAAGTTTCGCCTGTATAAAGCTCTTACACGTATATATAACTCGGAGTCGAGTCGAGTCGCTGGCGCTGCTTTGGTGCGTCTCGATCGTGGCACATATAGACATGGGCACGGGCACGATCGAGTATCTGCAGGATGCTGGATAGCTATGTGTAGTCTATATATTTTGTATGCACATGCCACATATTGCGTAGAGCTTGGCGAACGAGCCGAGGGTTCTCGAGTCCCGGCTGAAATCATAGCGGTGCGTGCCTCCCCCTCCTCCTCCTCCTCCTCCTATGTACAGTACACACACCAACTTGTATATCGTCGTACATAACTACGTGACTAATTTGTCTGTGTGCACATACGCGCGCCAGGTACAGGTTCTCGAAGGCACGAGTCAATACGCGCGCTTCGGAGCAGCAGCAGCAGCAACACGAGTTCCCTTTACCAAATACTGGCCACGCGCATGTAGCAGCACTTGCATAAAGCACACATATGCATCCATGCTCGAATAACTCGCTCGAAATATGCAAATATCGCCTTGTACAGCCTTCCTCCTATACGCACCTGATACATATTTCGACCTCTGCCCGAGTCTTATTGCGCCGAGCGATTGAAAGAAAAAATAAAACAAGAGGAAAAAGTCTTGGCGTGTTTCGGCTGGGGTGGCGCTGCAATTACGCGCGCTCGGCATTCAATGAGCCTGATTGACAATTACCGACCGATTCTTAGACGGGGATTGCTTCATTAGTCCGTGATTGTCCGAAGGCAGCTGCAGCAGCGCAAGCTCGCAGTACATAGCAAACACTGCACATTGCGTTGCAGCTCTTGATGCACGGAATTGGCGCGTCGATCTTTCTGTGCGAACCAACGATTATTTTTTTCATATTATAGCCAAGCTGGCTGTTGGTTGGAGCCGAGAGAGTTAGAGCGCAGTTATTTTTTGGTCGCGCAAAGACTTCTTTACGACTTGACGCGCAATCCCCTATTTATTATATTACATGGTGCTAACACGACCAACAACCTCGAATCAAAAACCGCGCGCAAAAAATTCATTCGCGTATTTTCGCGCGGAAAAGCATCTCGGCTTGGTCGGAATTAAACGCGCGGCAGCTGCACTGACTCGTTTCTCACCTAATGAGGATTCTCCACTTGTTCCGCATCTTTCTCTCTCTCGAGCGTCGGAGAGATGCTGCAGCACCGACGCTACTGCCACTGCATTTACACTCGCGACTCTCTCACTCGCCCACTCGCTCTCTTACACCGTCTTCTCGAGTACCAACAAAACGACGTGTTTTTCTTACTTTTCTACGACTCAGAGAAACACAGAAGGAAAAGCTCGCGCGCGACATATATTACGACACGAGAGGAAGGAAAAGAGACAGAAGTTGGCGTACACAGCGACGTACACACACGTACTCACACATGACCTGGATCTGGTGGACTTGTGTGACGTGGCCCCAGGGCTCGGGGCGCGAGGCTTGACACACGTACTCGCCGCTGTCCTCGGGCCTCACCTGGACGATCTCGAGGCTGCGATTTCCCCACATCTTGACTCGAGACGAGGACTCGGACGCGTTGGCGCTACCGCCCGGCTCCTCCTCGCTGTCGGCCAGCAGCACTCCGCCCCGATACCAGCGCACTCGGGTCTGCAGGCCTGTTGAATTTCAACCTCTCGTCATTTTCCTGTTGCTTTTTTTTCATATTTATTTTTGAAATTTCACGAATCTCGCTGTAAAGTATGAAAAAGTGTACGCGTGTACGCGTGCTTTTCTTTTTTCCTCGTCGCTGCTGCAGTGCGAGTTTCAGGAGTAATGTTTTTTCAAAAAAGTACATTTCAGCTGTAATTACAGTGGCTGGGAAATTTTAATGAGAGCAGACGCACACAGTGCACTGGCTTAGCGTGTAAATAGCGAGCGAACTCGACCGATCAGTGGCGCGTATTTTCTCAATTGCCTTTTTTCGTTCGGGCCGGCAAAAGCCAGCAGCAGCAGCGAGACTCGACGTACTCGAATTAGCGCGCATAATGAACTCGCACGCACTTTTGATAATACAGTTGCGAAAATGCGCTCTCGATCTTTAGTCGCACTCGGAGTGTGCCGCATTACAGATTGCGCGCCGCGGGAAGAATTATTACGTAGCGAGCTTTGTTGGCCCAATTACATGCCTCGGAGCCATAACTGCGGATTATCGAGCTCCGTATAGACACGCGTGTGCTGCCGCACTTACTGCACAACTCGCTACTACTGCTGCGGAGGTTGTTAATGAGGCTCGAGAGTTGCGCCGCGCTCGACTATCAAGATTCTGCATGTACATTAGGGAAGCTGCGCGCGGGATTACACATAATTCCTCGGCGCGCGATCGGTATAGTGCAGCGATTCGAGAGCACACGAGCCGCGAAGATTCATGCAGTGGCACGCGATGTCGAATTCGCTCAATCTCAGCGGTGAATATTTTCCTCGAACGACCGTCGGCCCGAGTGCGAGTGTGACGAGTACACGACCGAAACGAGAGTGACCGAGGTGCAGTGGTAATTCGATCTAGGTAGGCACTGCCGCCCATGCTACATAGTTATACTCGTCTGTAGATTCGCATTTTCGATCCGACCAGTGTAACTCGATTGAAATTCCATAGCAGTGTGAAACGTCGCGATACGTGACGCGCACTCCACCTTTATATATCACTGCGTACACGAAGCTTGTACACGTACGTTGTATATTATTATACGCAGTGAGAGAGAGAGAGAGATGATGCTGCTGCTAGTTGACATTCGGTGCAATCATCGATCAGTGCGGCAGCGGGCGTTGCACCTATATATCGTAAGCGTGTTGTTTCAGGCCTCGCTTTCATCTCCCTCTTTTGCTCTTTGTCCGTCACTCGCGATTTTCCCGAAACGCATACAGGTACACACGACGATGCGTATAATATTCGAAAACAAGCGAGTGCGCCGTGAATGTGTGCAGCGGAGTTACACGATACGCAGCCGCGGGCGAGAAGAGCGAAACAAGCCGAACAAAAAAAATGGAGCGAGCAAAAAGAGAGAGAGAGAGAGCGAGAGAAAATTCTGCGGTTTCACCGCAACCACAAGCAGGTGCAGCAGCTTCGTCGTAAAAACTCGTTTAAATGAGTATGAAAAAAAATGCACATCAACATATCTATGTAGACGCGGTACGCGTGCAAAGCCCTTTTTTGTGCTCTTTTCGAGTTATCGCGCGTGTTACACAGCTCGGTCGAAATTTCGTCGGGCATAAAGCTAGGTAAGCGCAAGTAGATTAGAGCTGAAAAAAAGTGGCTAGAGTAGACGAGCGATAGCCGCAGCTGCGCGAGGGGCAACGAGGGGCAACGGCTCGGTATGGCTGGCCGGAGGGGCGAACTACTGACCGAGATCCTCGACGTGGCAGGGCAGCAGCACCGTGTCGTTCTCGTAGCTCTTGACCAGGGCGACGCTGTGCTCGTTTATGGCGCTGCCCCGGCTCAACCTCGGGCCCGTCGAGCCGAGCAACAGCAGCAGCGTCCTCAGAGCCCGATACAGTCTCATGGCTTGGGTGTCACTACTATAATTATCTTCTCTCGATGTATGGCTACGTATAGCTGTCTATCTTATGCAGCCGGTACAACTGCTCATGGTCGCGCGCGAGTGTCCAACTGTCTTGACCGTCGTCGCATCGAACGGCAGCAGCACCTTATACGAGAGAGCATTCGTCTTCTTCTCTCGCTATACGTATATTAGTAGT
Organism: Trichogramma pretiosum; assembly: GCF_000599845.2. NCBI lineage: Eukaryota > Metazoa > Arthropoda > Insecta > Hymenoptera > Trichogrammatidae > Trichogramma > Trichogramma pretiosum. Next base: position 1,298,559 of record NW_019641611.1, on the reverse strand, counting down.
CGGAGCGGGGGCCCTATTCATCCGTCGATTGATGACACACACGCGCTCGTTCTTTCTTTTTCCCTCTTTCTTTTTGCTCTCTCTCTCTCTTTCTTTCTCGCTATATAGTGATTCACGCCCGAGTGCGCGGCCGCCTAGAGGCGACAGATCTTGCAAGCCCTTAGCGTCCTACATTAGCGTTGCACTGCCGAGGCTGATTCAGAGGCTGCCTGTTGACGTTTCTACGACTTACTCATCCCACCGATTCACTGATTCCCCCCTCTCTATCTATCTTTCTCTAGCTCCGATGTGCTCGACTCGTATGCAAAGCATCTCGTTACATGTCTTACACGCTTTGCATGTAAGCAATTTTCAAAGCGTTATTTCGATAACGTACATACGAGTGAGATGCAGGTGAAAAGGGCGCTTCCCTCGTGGCCCCGCTCGCCCTTTCAGACGAATGTGCCAGTGAGCTACGCGCGACTACGGCTGTAACTCAGCTACAAAAAGTACACTTAAACACACATACTTACTTGCCAGTAACCCGCGTGCCAATGAAATCTGTACATGCGGAGCATGCGAGAGATAGATAGACTTTCTCTCTCTCTCTCTCTCTCTCTCTCTCGAGTGGCGCAACTAAAGCAAAAGATAAAAATAAACCCTCGAAACTTTTGCTCATATATATATGTACATTATACGTTATATACTGTATACGAGAGGCTGAAAAGGAGATAATACGGGTGTGTGCTTTACACTCGGAGCTACTATGTGCTGGCTGCACGACCGGTGCTGATGTATTACCTATTCAACAAGCTTCTGAAAACGTACTCTCCGCCTGCTACATATTTATTTATTGTGTTGCTACTGCTCTCTTTCACTCTGCCTCTCTTTTTCTCTCTCTTTCTCTCTCTCTCTTTTCCAGTGCGAACAAACATTTTCGGAGCGCGCGTCGATCCACTTAGGCGCATCGTTATTTTTTATTGCCCCGAGCGCATAAATAGCGCGTGCCCGTGCTTTCGTGCTATATTATATTATATTCCATTATATACAGAGCCGAGAGTCTCGTGGTGCTATGTCGCTGCTGTACATTCTTCGGCTCGAGTTAGCAACGCTCTCGGGTCCACACCTCCGTATATCTGAGATTCATCAGTCAGGTGGCGGTGTGCAGGTGGCGGTGGTGGCTACGCCGCTGGTGGCGACCCGAAAGGAAAGAAAAGGGAGAGAGAGAAAACTTTGTCCGCATAGCCAATAAAATAATTTCACGGCAGGGCCGGGATGATGTATGGTCTCGCGAAAACTTAATTCATACTCCATTCCTGTTGCTCTCGCGTCGGAACCCAAGACCGGTCATGATATCGTATAGCGTATACACTTACACATACATATATAGCAAAGCTGACTGGCGGAAAAGGCCACTACTAGAATATTATAGAATGTTATACACGCGACCCGGTGTACACGGTGACGACGGTGTATTCAGGCTGTTATGTGCTGCCACTATGCTCGTCGACAACAGTATGAGCACACACGTACGTATACACAGGCAGAATAGGGTAGTTTGCTTTTTCGAGCGCGGGAGCAGAGGCCTTTGAGGGAAAGGCACCCGAGCACTGAAAGATTAAAGAGTCGGCCGCGAGAGAAGAGGCCTTTTATTCATCGACGACGATCGAGCATGTGAAAGGTCCTCGTCGTCGCAACTCGGCCGGCGATACACCTATACTCTCGCACGCGAGCTCGGGTGCAACTTTTATAAGGCGTTGATCACGCCCGGGCCTAAATTCTCTTCATCGTGCTATTATGCAGCACATTTCGAAGCTCGTCGCTGTTGCTCGGGGCTATTTGCTCGGGCCGAACAATGTTTTTCGCGGCAGCGAGAGACAGAGACAGAACAACCAGACACACACACGTACATTCACTAACTCGTTCCTACAAAGTTCCTTCAATGACCTGGTTTCTCTCTTGCTCGCTATCTCTCTCTCTCTCTCTCTCTCTTTCAACCCCAAGACTAGCTTCTCTTTCTAGCTCTTGTACATCGAGAGATATATACGACTGCGTTTTAGAGATACGTACCACAGAGCTACATACTGACTTTATGTATATACGACATCGGATAATTCCTACATGGCCTCTGGAGTGAGAAGAGGAGAGAGAGACAGAGAGAGAGAGAGAGAGATCCTTGTAAGGAGCTACTGGCTCTTGTCGCGCTCATTAATGTAAGCGACGGCACGAGAGGAGAGCCAAGAGGCCTCGACTCGATCATCCTGCCAGCTTTTTCTGCCCGTCGCCACTGGTGCCGCTGTTTTTATGCGCGCGATAAAGAAACGAGATCTGCCGCTGATTAGGCACGCTGACAATGAAGTTCGCCAACTTCTTGACTTATCGCGCGGCGTACTTTGATCGCTCGCTCGCCTAGCTATATCTTACCTTTGTCTCGGGCTTCTAATTAGTTTATAACGTCAAAGGACTTTTGTCCTGGCAACAGCAGTAGCTTCCATAGAAACGGTACGCTTGTAGCTAGCTTGGCAAAGCGAAAATTGATTTTTCCTTTTCCTTTGGAGATTGACACGAAGATGAGCATCGTTTAGTTGCCCCGCGACTCGCTCTATACAAATACATCGCGCCACAAAGACTGCTCCCGCGCCGAGCTCGCTTTTATACTCTACACGCGAATTTCCATCTTATTTACGGAGCTTCTACGGCTGAAGCTTTTAAATGAAATAATCATGGGCGGCCGCACAGCCAAAGGGTCAGACTGTCGCGCGCTCCCAAGCATTCGCAGCCACCTTACAGTACCTATACACGCGCGCATCCGCCGCATGTAACCCCCGAGTGAAAACGAGATTTATAAAGGCTGCCCGCGTTAATCAGTGCACGTATGCGCGTAGCTCGCCGCATTTATAATTCAGCGCCTCGCTAGCTGGCTGCGAGCTCGCCTCTGCACGTGCATGCCTGCACAGCTCCGGAATGAAGTCGCGTACGCGCAGCACTACTAACCCCGGAACTGCCCGCTTTTTTTTTGCTTCTGCCCCGTGTAATATGTAATTCTATATATATAGTTCGCGCGCGCGCCAGTCTTTGCTTCGTGTCTATTAATTATGCACGAGGCTTTTAGCATATCGCGCAACTGTTAAGCTCGGCATCATGCATGTATATAGAGATATACGTACATAATACTCATATGCGCTTTACCGAGATAATCCTAATCAGCTGCAAAAGATCTCAAGCCGAGGATAATAATTCGCTGTGCCTTTGCTCAGCCCGCCATATAATCATTTCGTTAGAGCTTTTAAGCTCCTTAGCCGAGGCGAACGTATGCTTCATTCGGTATTATTTATCGCTATTGATTCAGGGTCGAGCTCGGATAGAGTTACTCCCCCCAATAAATACACATGTTTGTATGTATCTCTGTATGTGTGTGTGTGCGTGTGTGTGTGTGTGTGTGTGTATGTGTGTGAGAGAGAGAGAGAGAGAGAGAGAGTATTGACTTACGCACATAGAGTTGAACTAGTAATTTCATAATTCAATCATTCGTATCGTCATCGATTTTTCTGGCGTATCGATGGCTCGCAAGCTGCCAGAGCTACTTTGTGTTGCACTTTGCAGTCGAAATTTCCATGCACACCTACACACTTGTCCCAAAAGCTTCGCACAGTCGCATTTCCCAAGTACTTACTCCTCTCTACGCGCGATTTATATAAAATATAACGGATACTCTGCTCTTTCTCTCTCTTTCTCTCTCTTTCTCTCTCTTTCTCTTCCCCATACCTTTTGTTTGACCTACATTCGAATGATGAATGACTTTTGTAATCATATTTTCAAACTTGCTCCTTTTCTAGCTACCTGGATCTGCACACAACCCTGCTATTGCCATACTGTTGTTGTAGCTACAAGTGTTTATTGTATATATAGTTTTAACGCCAAAGGGCTCGAATTGTTATTGCGAACTTTATATGCCAACAGCCGCACATATACGAGTATCGCATTACAGATAAGAGCTATTAATGGAATTTCGTACTCCCGTCATGGTTTGAGCTAAAATTTTTCTTCTCTTTTTGAGCTTCGTACTGAACAAATGACTCCAAGACGCAAAGAAAGAGCTTTCTCGTGAACGGGCATGCACGCTTGCACACGAGGGCGTAGCCTTTTGCGTTCCGCATTGACCACGGGCGAGCTCGAGCGTTTTTATCCACGCAAAATAGCGCTTTTTTATGCGCCTCGCTACCGCAGGGCTTTGCCAGCGATAATAAAACGTAAACGCGAGCCCGGCATAAAAAATTTATCGAGTTGACATGTGGCACATGTGTATACGCGAAGCGGCGCGCGGCTCAATTTCTCCCGTTTATTACAAATGAAAAGTCAATTCAACGCTCTTCGATATATACAGTATGGCGCTTGCTGCACTTTGTCTCTCTTTCTCTCTGTATACGTACTCGAACTTTTAGCGCTAATAGTTATTGACTCTGTGTGTATGTACATGATCGATCCTTAAATGGAAAGTGCGAGGCTCTTTTGTATGCGTGCGTGCGAGCGTAAACGGGTCAAGTATTTTTTATCTCTCGCGAAAAAAAAGATAGATGGAGAAAGAGAGGAAGTGAAAAGTTAAACAAACCAAAGAAACGCTTGAGCTTCGATGTACGCTTCATAAAAAGTCGATATTATTTGTAGTTTTTCGTTTGGTCGAGCACGAGAGATCGAGCTCGCTCATTGAAATTTCAGATTACATCTGCTGAATGAACGAGAAGATAAAATCCACGCTCACCTTGTTTTTTGAATGCTCCTATTTTCAAAGTAGTTTAAGCAGCAAAATGAAAAGAATCGCAGCCGAGAGCGGTGGCAGTCGGGGGGGAATCTTGACGACGCATCGCTCGAGTCATAAAATAGTGATCTAAGACTTACCAAACTTGTGGCTTGGCCTGCGCGCACATAAAGCTGAGTGCGCAAGACTTTTCTTAACGTTTGTGGCTTTTCGATGAGTTTGCGATTTTTTAAAAAGGCCAATTTTTTCACTAGCTTTTTCCTTCGATAATACTCTCGCTTCGTGTGGTTTTGTCAAATGTTAACTTTGCTCGAGACTTTGAATGATATTCATTTGTGGTACAAACGTCTTTCTTACTTGGAAAATGACAAAGACGGAGTAAAGTGCTTTTCCTTTTTTATTTTCTCTTTTTTCTTACAAACGCGAACTTTTCTGATCGTTAGTCTTTATCGAAGTAATCTCGAACCATATTTTTCTATAATAAAAAACAATCTTATTCCAGGAGGCTGTAAGTTTTACGAAAATTACTTTGTTTCCTGAAACATTGAAAAATCGGCAGTCTTCGGCGCTATCGCGTGAGTTACTAAAAGTTTGATTGACCGATCCAAGTTGGAACGTACTTTGTGGCTTATTATTACTTTTATGCTGGATTGTAGTAAATTGAAACTCGAATGTGCATACAGTTTACAAAACTCGCAATAATAAACGATACGTTTTTAAAAATATTGACCTTTCATGTTTTTTTTAGCACGAATCAACATCAGGGCGGGCAATAATTTTCAGGGCATAATTGTCCAGACATTGAAAAGGTTGCTAGTTGATACCATAAACAAGAGCGATGAAAAATGTCGGAACAATTATATTTAATATTCTCTTCTATATTATTGTAATAAATTTGTCGACCTGTGCTGGTGAAAAATCAGCATTTTGAAAAAATTCTAGAGTATACAGAAAAGAACGAGTTGTTGAAGCTCGAGAAATTTTTTCGTATTATTTTTTGTACGTCCAACTTTTTGACCATTGTATAAGCCGCGGCAGAGAAAAAATACGTTACTCTAATGAACCGCGTCGCGCGGCGTTCTCGAGACATGTGCAAATTCAACGTGGAGCGAAAAAAAAAGATCGTGTAAGTGTACAATATGTATATGAATTTTTTTCTCGTCGTCGTCGTTGTCGCATTGAAAAGTAAAAAGTTTCGGCGGATTGTGTCATCTCTCATTCTCGGGCCGTGTAGGAGGCTAGGTTATTATATATACGTGCACATGTACACGCGATATCTGGATGGATGGTAGCGAGCGAGAGAGCGAGAGAGAGAGAGAAGCGAGCGCGCGTGGAAGACCGCGGAAAACAAATAACGTAGCCGAGAGGGGTTGAAAGGCGCAGTGAAAGCGAGAGCTTACAGGCTGTTTTAGTCAGTAATAGAGAGAGAGCGAGTGAGAGAGAAGAAGTTGCGCGGGGGTGGGTGGAGGGGCAAAAGTTCTTCGCAGCTGCGCAGCAGCGGTGCACAGAGAGGTACCAGTGGAAATTCAATCTATATGTATATACGTATAGAGAGACTTGGTGAGAGTTCACGCGAGCGCGGGATAGAGCGAGAGCGACGTACAGCACGTACAGAGATACAAGTGTACTACTCTAGAAGTCGTGGAACGCGCGCCGTCGTGCCGAGCACAGCGATATATAGAATATACGCGCGCCTCGTCACTACAACAGTCAGTCAGTCGGTCGCGCGCAGCCCGTCGGACAGGAGCGTCAACGCGTCGCGAGTTCCAAGTTCGAAGCCAGTCGTCGTCTGCCCAGCGCTAGTAGAGAGTGCGTCCAGTTCGCGTCATACTGTGTGCTCGTGTGCGACAAGTGCGACGACGCGTAACAGGTTCGGAAAAATGCGCCAACAGCAGCAGCAGCAGCAGCAGCAACAGTTGGAGCAGGTCAGCGATCGGGTTCTTCCCCTGCAGGACGCCAGCAAAGACAGTCATCAGGCCGAAGCGTCCGGTGAACCAGTCGCGAGAAAGTGAGGCAGGCGCGAGAGCTGCAAGCAACAGCAGCAGCTGCAAGCTCAACAACAACAACAACAACAACAACAACAACAACAGCAACCTGCACAGCAACAATCGGCGTCCGAGCATGCGACGGGCCTCGGCAGCTGGAGCTCGTCGAGGCGATGCAGCCAACAGCACTCGCGCAGGAGGCGAACGATGACTGACAGCCAAGCCTCCCAGTCAGGACGACAATGTCCCGACGAAGCTGCCATCGCCGCGGTGTGTATCCTTCTCGTGTGCCTGAGCCAATACAGCCCCGACATCGACAACAAACAGCAACAAAAAAGCTCGTGTTTTTCGGCACGTGCCGCGGTTCGCGTACGTGCAGCAGCAACATTTAAAGCGAGCTTTTGAAAGCTTGCGCGCGCGAGAACGTGCTTCTCTCTTTTTCCCGCGCTCTCTCAGTCGTGATGTTGCCACCGCCTCCTCCCCCCACTTTTAGCTAGCCCACATATGGGACGACGGCATTGCCGAGCTTAATAAGCTCCCGTACGTGTGTGTGCGTCTGTGCTGCAAGGTTACTATCTCGATCGCCCCGCTCCAGACCGCGAAAAGCTTCCCCAGCTGTTCTTTTGTGGCTTGTAATCTAATGCACTTTGATGCGCGTCTAGCTGCGGCACGCACATCGACAAATAGCATGACCTTACACGTATCAAGCCTGAAACTCGAGTCTTCAACCTAATATCCTTAGCGAAGCTTTTAGAGAGCCCGACAGGCTCCAGGGCGCTCCTTTCCTTCTTTGACACTTGAAAAAATGAAATTTGTCTTTTAGCTGCCTGATGCGCCTCCTTTCCCTTCTACCTTTTTTTTATTCTCCTTTAACCTCGTTACCTTTTCCTCCTTACTTTATGTATTTTAAAATTCCCCAGTAAAAGTTGTTTACCCATCTCAAACTGCTCGCTGTAAAAGAAAAAAGAACAACTTTCCAAAGATGCTCAAAGATAATAAAAAGAGCTCTCTTGTTGATTCGTGTTCATGTTTTCATCGGAAAATGCACAATTAGAAAATATAACTCGATACTCGCTTTTCCTTATCGTTAAAATTGCGAATCGCATTTACCAAATAATGTTTTATTTCTCTGCACGCGAGTACCCGAGACTCGATGGTATGTACAGTCGTATAAATGCCGTACCAACGCGCGCAGATCGAGAGCAATCAATCTCAGTAAAACTATAATACAATACGCGGATAAAATCGTATTATTCTGCGAAAATATCGCAACGGAAATCTTGAAAACAAATCAAATTCATATCTCGATGCCGAAGTTATTATTTAAATGGAATTCAAAGCTCCTGCGAGAGCAGCGTCGCGAGATCGGGACGGATTTATTCGAATTTTTTTAAATTTAACGCGCAGTATTACATTTCCGAAACCTATTACTTACAAGCTGAAATGACGTTAAAAGGGTGCTTGACAAAGTCATTATTACATAATTAGAGTATGAAAAATGCAGGGGCAATTTGTATTATTCATTTCGTCATGAGTAAAGGAACATGAGAGTTTGTAAGCCCAGGTTATCAATTATGCAGGTCTACATCCTAAAGTATAGATATATATTTATGAGTGTGTCGATATTATTCGTTGAATATTGCAGTGTAAGCTAATTAATCTTCTCCGGACGCTCGTTGTTTTTAGGATTTTTCCCCCTCCTCCCCCATTCCCGTTCGAGAGGAAATTTTAACGAGTGTAATTGAACAATCTTCGGTTTGTCAGCGAGAAACTTCCCCCGAATTCCGCCGAGCAAAGGAAGACACAAAAGTTTTTAATTAAGAACGCGAAGCTTTGTTTGGGCCAATACGCACCTCACTTGAAACCAAAAACAAACGAGCTGCAGCGAGCAGTCAATGTAAATAGCATTAGACAAGCGGAGAGTGAGAGAGACAAAATGAGACCGATAGACGGAGAGAGAGAGAGAGAGAGAGAGAGAGAGAGAGAGAGAGAGAGAGAGAGAGAGAGAGAGAGAAAGAATGGGATAAAGGGAGAAAAAATAATTCGAATAAAGAGATGAAGTGACTTGACGCGCGTTTGTACGAAGCTGCCTATTATGCGAAACGCGAAAAAGAGACGCAGAGAAATAAAGGAAAAGTAAAAAAGTCATTTGGTGACTGTGCGATGCGCGCTGCAACTTTGGCCGAGATAACCGAATGAAAAAAAGAAGAAGAAGAAAAAGGAGAAAATAAATAAAAAAATAAAGAAAGCACCCCGCGCGTGCAAACTGAGAACTTTCGTATTATTTAGACGGGAGGAGAGCATAAACATTATGTGCGGAAGGAGCACGAGGAAAAAAAACTAACGCGAGTAGTTATAAAGGCAATGCGGAGAGTAACCTCGTACGCTCCAGTTAATTCGAGTTCACGTGTCTCTTGCTGCTGCAGCTGCTGTTGCTCGTCGTCGCCGCGGCGAGAGAGATTCAAACGCATCAACGCAGAAAACAATACATATGTTTACGCAATTCTTTATCGTTTGTGTTGCAGAAAATTCACGAGATCAACAGTCAGATAGCGCAATTCCGGGACCAGCTGCTGACCATCGGTCAGTCGCGGGACTGCCCGGAATTGCGCGAGAAGATCCGCAAGACGCGGCGCGACTGCGTCAACGCCTGCAAAAAAGCCTCCGAAATGGTCCTGCCGCAAATGAGGAGGTAAACTTTTTTTCGCATATGCATAACGACGTTAAAAGTACATAACGCATTGCTGCACTTTTTCTCTCTTTCTCTCTCGCCTTTGTCAGCTGGAATTTTTTGTAAATTTTCATGCGAGCTGCGCGCGTCATATGCGTAATATATAGACACAGACATGATGTACGTGTACAAACGTGCTGAGGGCAAATGGCTGCAGATTTTCGTGAATTTATGCATGCATGCACCCGAGAGGAAGGGAGAGAGAGAGAGAGAGAAAGAGAGGGAGCTTTTCTGTCCCCGATGGAAATGTAAACGATAAGCGCGGCTGGCTCCGCGTGCAAAATTCCTCAGGATTGTTCGGTGTGCTTCGAGCTTCTTTTTCTCTCTCATCCAATCTCTCGTCTCGCTGGGAAAAATAACTTTGGCCTGGAATTTTCCGCTATATTATATGCGCGCGCGAGCTCAAGATCTTTAAAATCTTCCGGCTCTATAATAATGTATAAACTGCGCGGCGCATTCCCAACTGAATATTTACACGCCATGCACTCGGTCTTGTTCGGGGAGGACGCCACATTCAATTTACTCGATTTATATTTATATGCACGAAAAAGTAATTTCTTACAAAAAACGTTTAGCTGTATTATATATCGCGTGAAAAATTCCGCGTGACAGCCGCTCCTTCTCCAAGTATTATTATAATAATCGCGTCACGAGTTTTTTTTGCTTGCGGCTATGTACATGGGCTTATTCATCCAATTATTGCCTTGTCGAGAGTTGCGGAAAGAGAGAGACTAGATGACTTTTCAACTGATCGCGCGACAGAGGCATTTAATAGTTGAAAAGCTTTTTACGCCCCTATCGTATAATGCACGTGCATATATATAAAAGCTGAACAAAAACAAAGCTCGTAAAGCTGCCGGGGCTTTATGAACGATAATAGATGTAAAAAGATAAAGAGAAAAATCACAATGACGATAAAACGCAAACACTTTGAATCAATTGGCTGTGTCATTTTTGAGCGAAAGAGAAAAATGAAAATTTTTGAACAATTTTCGTATGCGTATACTTAGGAAATAATAGTCGATGCGTCTTCTTTGGGTGGACCATAAGTTGATTTAACCGGACTTTAGCCAATTTGGCCCGCAAAGCCACGTTCAATTTAAGGGATGATACATTATACTTTGCGGGAAAATGCAGAAAAGAACAGTAGCCGCAGGGTCGAGCGCGCGAACGAGAGAGAAAAAGAGAGAGTGAAAGAGAGAGAGAGAGAGAGAAAGAGTAGAGATATATAGCTCCGGCTAGAGCAGAAATTTATTCGCGCATTTCGATTCCCCGTGGAATAAATTGATTTATATGCATTTCGCGCGCGATAGCTGCGTGTGTATATACGGCAGGAGAGTGAGCAGGAGAGAAAAAAGCAGCTTGCGACTCGCAGCTTTCTCTCTCTCTCTCTCTCTCTCTCTCTGATTCAATATACGGCTCGGCGGCGCAATCCGATCATCCAAAGCGTATAACGCGACAAGCGGGATCGCTCCGACGCTATCTCATATATATATACGCAGAGCCACAAGTAGACATACGTGTGATGGAGAAGCGTAAAAATAGCGCGTACCTATAACTCTGCATGTTTGTTTGTTTGTCTGTTTGTTGGTTTCGTGGGACTTGCTGTAGCGCCATGGAGTCGGGCATACCAGCGGACAGCCCGAACCTCGTGCTGCTCTTCTTCCTCGCTCAACTATTTTTGCGGGAGCTGCACAAGAGCAAGAACCTCGTGCGCGTCGTGCCCATGGACATGACGGGTTACTTTGGTGAGTATATAATACGTATCTCAAGCCTCCCTAATCCTCCTCTCTGTTTCCGGAAATCTTACGTATAGCTCGAGTGTCGAGAGCCGAGGGGATCAAAATCCTCTCACGATTCTCTGCACTGTCGTCTCGTTTTGAGTGAGTTTAGTCAGGGGGCAAAGTTCTCAACCACACAGCGTGTAGCTGTCGTGAAAAAAAAATCCATAAAAATTCTTCCCGACGATCGACATTTCATTATTTATATAATATATATCAAGACTCGAAGGGTTAACCACCATCCCAACAGCAGACTCTTTGACGGTAAAACGAAAAGAGCCAGCCTTGTGGTATTTACCGGAAGTATCAAATTTATTAATTGTTTTTTCCGCTGCGTTATTGACAATCGATATAGGTCAAATCTTATCCCATATTAAACGTATTCGTCACGTTTCTTTGAAGCATGCACAGGACGAAAGTTGCCCCGAAAAAATGTTCTCTCTCTCTCTCCCTCTCTCTTTAAACGACACCAAATTGGATAGCGTTGCTCGAATGTAAGCCGATTAACTTCATCATTATTCCTCCGGCGAATAGCTTCTCAATGTAGAAGTTCGCCGATTTATCGATATAATATTAAACTGCTCTCTCTCGTCTAGTTATCATTTGCAAGAAACATATTGCAAGCACGAATTCACGAATTGAAATTTTCAAGCTCCTGAATATATACTCGATATAAAAAGTAAGTGAACTCGACATCCTGAACTCTTCATGCTCTTCCACTGGCTGTGTGTATATCTGCGCCTTTTTTTCCTTTACTTTTTTTTTTATCGCTACAGAAACTGACGTGCGCGCTTTGATTCAACGTAATAGACTTGATGCTTTATAAATATGTATCTTTTGTGTGTAGCTCTGACGGGGTCAGCCTAGGGCTCGAGTAGTCAACAGTTGAGATCTCTAAAGAGAACCGTTCGAGAGAGGAGCGTTGCGAGTCATTTCTTTCGTGTCACTAGCTTTTCAGCGACTCCCTAAGCCATTGACATTTTCACCATTATCTATCGTTTCTCGAACTGCACCTTCCTTTTTTATTTGCTGAGAGTATAGCGTGGCGTTTCTATATGAAAAAAAAAACAAGTGGTGTCCCGTTTATAAAATCGAAAACAATCAGTTTGCAAGTTAGCTTTTTGCACGGCTCGCCTCCCTCTCTGCTCGACTTCGCCACGGATATTAAACGCACGGAGCTCGCTCGTTGTATGTACGCGCCTTTCCGTTCGCACATAGCGAAAAAAATCAGAAAACACACACGGAAACGGATGTCAGCGTGATTAAAAAGTTTTTCGCGTGCACGTGAATCGCGATGGCGATGTGGCTCGGCGCGCAGCTGTTTTGGAATTTAAATGGAATAAATATGTCGGGAGCCCGCCGTTCACTCGGCGAAAAAGTATAAGTAATTTTTTTCTCTCTCGTTATCTAGGCGACGAGAAAAACACACGACTTGGTCGTTAAATACTCGGGGCGTTTGACAGCCGCAAAAAAGCCCTCCGTTCGCTCGCTCAAAAGTCTCCAAGAGTAAGGGCAAAAATCAATTTTCGAGGATGATGTGCCTCTCTCTCTCTCTCTCTCTCTCACTTTTTCTCTGTATTGGTACGAAACAAAAAAAAGAGGTCAAATAGCGTCATCGCGATAAGCGTGCAGTGTGTGTGTGTGTGTGTGTGTGTGTCGTAGAAAGAGAAAGAGGGTGTTGTGTAGTCGTTGAACTTTTCAATAAGTCGATCGATTGTATATAGGGAAAAAGTGCATATACGCATGTATTCAGGTGGCGAACTTGCGGCTCAACGGCACGGGCGTAAATTACTTATGCCAACAAGGTGTGTGCGTGTGTGTATGTGCGCGCACCACCTCGTAGCTTTCAAATTGCTCATAATCGCCATAAGAGAAAGAAGAAAAAGGGGGGCAGCTAATTCATGCGAGCAGCAGCAGCAGCAGCAAGACTAGCTACGATGCTATTATTACCCTCGTATCGAAGGTCCTTTACACGATACGTTACACAGCTCGTAATTATATCGGTTAGTTTGATCGATAAAAATTCAGAGGCTCATCGCTCATGCCGAACGCATCATTAATTACCGTTGCTGCTGCGAGCGCGCCTCCCCCTGTCTGGCACGCAGTCGCTGCGCATCGCATCGGTTTCGCTCCCGATATATATTATTCCATTAAAATACGTGCTCTCGGACTCGAGATTAATCTCGGGGCGAAAGTTGACGTGGCCTCGGTACATTGTGCACATACACGTTTACCTCATTAGCGATATGAAAATTGTCAATTGTTTCGAATGGCTCTCGGATCGGAGAGATAGAGGGGAAACGGAGAGGAGATTTAAATTTTTTGGCACTGATATCTCTCACTGCACGGGGCTTTATTCTGGCTTCGACAAAAGAGTCATTATCGTTATTATGATACGCGTCGACATGTATACGGGTATTGTATGTTAACAGAGAGCAAGTCGGGCCCGTCGAACATCAGCAACGTGATCACGCAGATACTGCTGTGTCGGCAAATCACGCCGGACTTCAACGAGGAGGAAATCAACAGCATACAGAAGGACTCGGAGGACATAAGCGACCTCGTTGCCGAGCTCCAGGAGTTCATGCCGCAATCCGAGGCCGACACAGGTACGCAGGCACACGCCCAAGTACACGCATACACCTTGTGTGTGTGTGTGTACACGCCTGAAATATTTATCCGAATCACTGCAACTGCTCCAGCTTTCTTGCTACCTTCCATTGCCTTAATAAGCTCGATGCAGCTAGGCTGCAGTTTGAATAATGTACAACAGCTCGCAGCAACTCGAGACGGAGGAATTTTTTTTTTTCGCTGTTTAACTTTTAACGCGAGCGCGTGGCAAGTTCCCCGTACGCGAGTAAAATTTGAATAATAAACGCGTCTGTTATATCGCGCGAGAATGGGAGCTTTTAGTCCGTTATGGCAAACGCGCGCAACGCAACGTAAAGCCACGCAACTTTGCTCCGTCTCTTTGACAGGCTTGTTTGGCCGAGCTTCGTTTACGTACGCACACATACATATAATTGTTGATTTCGAAATGCTTCGTTAAACACGATCGAGGATATAACTCGACGAGGTGAACGCATGACTAGTCCTCCGTCGGTGGCGCGCTAATTGCTACGATACACGGTAGTCGAGCCAAAAAAGCCTCGTCCTCGTGGGCAACAACGCAAGCACACAACGAGCCAGCATGTTTATGCAATTATCGCATTTTTTTCTTCTACGAAGCTCGATACTCGATATGCCGAAAAATAAACTCACGTGTAGCTACACGGCAGCTCTGACTTTCGCGCCCGAGCTTGCGGGGCTCTTAACCTACTTACAATGCATAGTACCACGCGTTAATTATTTATAATGAACAAGTGAGAGGGTAGGAGTGCGGCAGCGAGCTTCGATTACCGCGCGCGAATAATATGGAACGCACAACTACTCGGAGACTCGATAAAATCCCACGATTTGCTCGGGCGCCAGCGTGAAAAATGGCGAAGAATCGCGCGGAGCTTTTGAAAATCAGAAAAGTTTCGAGTAACGTTCGTTACGCGCGGCAAAAAAATATGGGAATCAAGCGCGCCATAAATTCGTCCGAAGTGTTACGGCTTGATAAGAGCTGGCGCGCAGTCACTGCTCCGCGCGAGCGTGAAAAAGAAACGAGAAGAAAAAAGAATAACGCCGCAGCACAGAATTGAAAGAATTCGAGTCGGAAAAACAATGAAGGGATTGCATGAATTTTGAAAGGGGGACGAAAAGAAGATTGAACGCGCGAGATACGGCATTGAATAGATAACGAGCCTAAGGAAACGGGTGTGGGTGCGCGTGTGTTTGTCTGTCAGTCTGACTAGACGCGGATCTCGACTACTTTGGCATATAAGCGCGCGCGAAAGCTCGAAAGCGATCGATATTCCGATGTTGGCGAGGGCAGATTGGAGCGCGAAGAGCAACCGATAAGCGCGTATACACACAAACAAGTACACGTTATACATCGCACATATCCAAGAGAGGCGTCAAAAAGAAAAACAAAACGCAAAAAACGAGAAATGCAAAACACTGCTGTGCTGGTTGCACGAGCCATTAATGCAAGCACTGCTACTCGATTTCGCTTGGCGCAATTAAACTCAACCCCCAACGCATTTGCATGCTCCTCATGAATATTCTTGCATTTCGGACGATGATTCTTGTACAGTATATATGATAGACGACTCGTTTGTGCCTCGGGTGGCTGCTCATTGCAGAGAGACCAGTGGCCCTGCAGGAGGCGGCGAATCGGCTGAATCGCAGCAACGGCGCCCGCAAGAATCTCCGCTGGGAGGGCCGAAGCAACAGGCAGCCGTCCTACCTGCGGGGTACCTTCAAGTTCTTCTGCTGCGCGGGAAGGCCCAATTACCTTTGATCCTTGAGTCGCAGTGGTCGTCGTCGTGGCCCGGCGCGTCGACGTCGTCGCCATCATCATCATCATCATCATCATCGTCGTCGTCGTCATCGGTATCAGCGGAGAAGGATCTGCGCCCACACTCGATCAAAAGGCAGCAGCGTCGACTGCTCTACGGTACATGTAGCGTCGATTTGGCTCCATCGTGCTGCAACTTTTTCGCGACTGCTCTCGATTGCCCAATCATATTCGCACGATGATCAATTGCATCCAAGTCAATAATTGGACTCGCTGCGACGAGTAATAATAATGTATGCGCGTACGTGTCGCGGAGCCAATAGCCGGGCTTCAGCCGTTGGCAGTTGGCACAGCGACGTTTATATCGAGCTTACGGTCGCACTCGATTGGCCCAACGTCACGATTCTCTCGCGTTCGCGAAAATAACCATATGTAAACAAAGCTCGTGAACGCGTAGCTATATAAAATAATCTCGATTCTTTCAACTGCCGCGAAGAAGACGAGGAGCGACGTGTGCACGACATTGAGCGCACGAGCCAGAGGTAAGCGAAATAGCGACCATAGCGATCGATGAACGGCTATGTCATATTATATGCGCGCGTGCGAAAGCGATTATTAAAATGTCTATACATTGCATATGTACGATAATTGTATGTGTGTGTGCGAGTATGTGCTGGTTGCGTAACGCCACGTGTAACTAACTGATAATTAACTGGAACTAATAGGACAGGCGCTCCGGCACGACACGCGGACACGTGCCCTGCGTGTATAATTGACGCCCGAGCCTGCACACGCGACAAACGCACGAGCATAGGCGTCGAGGCGCGCGCGAAACCTGTGCGGAATGTACATCGATGCCTACACAATACTCAGCTGGTCCGTCTCACTATCTGTCTGTGTCTGTCCGTGCGAGTGTGACTGTATGTATGTATGTGTGTGTGTGTGTGTGTGTGTGTGTGTGTGTGTGTGTGTGTGTGTGTGTGTGTGTATGGGCATAACGTCAGGTACGTAACGATAATAATAATAGTAAATTTCGAAACGCAAAGGGCTTTCCGAGTGTCGAGTTTGCGGCTGTATCTCGGTATGCAAAACTTTTCAACTCGAGGCTGCCTCTCCCTCGCTCTCTCTCACACATTCACTCCCTGTGTATATATCGCTATACATACGAGGATGCCAAGCCACGCAAACCACGCGCATATGTATAGCCGTGTGCACATATGTGAGTAAAGCTCAGAGCTACTTTGACCACTCGACGGAACAAGCCCGATGCGCGCTCTGAGTGAGTTGTTGTTTTCCACCCGCAACCAGCTCGCTCCACGACACCTTCGTAAAAGAGAGCGAGAGGGTGAGATAGTGTTATGCAGCCGCAATTCTCACAAGCTACTGTTATATATTAAGGTGTACGCGTTCGATCGGTCAAGCGAGCGAATCTCTATACTCCGAGCATGAATCTGTGCTGATCATTCAAGGATAATGACACATTATTAATAAATTCACATGGGAAAATGGGTCCAAGCGACTTGGCTCTGGTGCTGCGAATCTGTTCATATCAATTTATTACGCATATTATATGTATAACGAAGAATCGCCGTTCAATGATAGCAATAAGCCAAACGTAACATCATTAGCCAAGTGAAACCTTAAGTCATATTATGACGATATAGCACATAACGTATAGAACTCGGTACATCTTTTTTCCTCGGTTTCTATACGCGTAGATTAGTCTGTGTAGCTTGGCTGTCAATTTTAAAGTCAATAGTCGACGAGAGAGAGAAGTGCGCCCCTGCGAAGATTACGAGCTTTCCTCACAAATCCCGCGCACGAAGTACACTTTTCCGTATTGGTAATTTCGTAGAGCTCTACAACGTTCCAGTTTTTTCACTCTTTTTCCTTCTCTCTCTTCCCCTCTTTCTCTCGGCGCTGCGTCACATATTATCGAGGAAAAATATAGAGGCTGTGAAGTGACACGAATTCGAGTCCCCCTCGGGTGCTTAACAAAAAAAAAAAAAAAAAAAAAAAAAGAAAAAACCGCTTCGTGTTAATCATTCGACGTGTACGCTACTGAGAAAATTTGATTCTCTCTCTCGCGCGCGCGCGTATAATTTCCTCCAATTTTTGGTGCAACAAAAAGCGGTAGTCCAAAAAAAAAAACAAAAATGAATTGTTAGCTTGCAAAAAGTCATTGCACAGCCCAGCCAAAACCGTCAGATCAAGCGTAACGCGAGCCGAGTTTTAATATAGACGTCATCGTCATCTCGATACAGCTATCCATTGTTCTCTATTGCAGTTGGAGAAAAAAGAGAGGAGAAAGAAGAAGTAGAATGCAGGGCCAAAATAATATTTCTATATAAGACAGCTCGCGAGACGTCGGAAGAAAGGAATACGACCAAGTATACAAGTAGTGCAGTTAAGAAAGCTCCTCGCTCGCTTAGCTCTATATCGCATATATATATGAATTGCATTTTCCATTGTTGCACTTACGTTTCGCGAGCGCGCGTGTGTGTGCACGCCTCTCCGTGCTATACATATTTACGTGTTTTCTGCTTTTTTTTGTTCCATTAAGAACGAGCTGTTTTCTAGATATATACGTACACGGGCGTCTACTTTTTTTTAATATTTAATCTTGATTTTTTCACTGGAAAGCGATCTAAAACACGTGATACGCGCCTACAACGACGACCATTGCGTAAAGCGAAAAATATTATGCTCACAGTTCAGAGTTCTCTTCTGTCCCTTTTTATATATTATAATTATTTGTTGTTTTTTCTTACCATGCACCGTAAGTTCATTATCGAAACTTTAAATTGAATCGGATAAAATTTTGCAACTCAATTTTGCTCGAGACACAGTCGGGCGCGGGTGTAGCCTGCATTGCGGCGCGCTTATATTGTATAATAATATCGAGAATTAGCCGCATGGCAGTGGTTATATATATAACGTGATTATGCACGAAATAACTGCGTCTGACGGCTACAGTTGAAAAATACGTTATATACGATTATACCAGCACACACTTAATTCACTAGAGCCATTATGTTGGTACGATTCAACGACAAAGTGTAGATAGTCTGTGTAGATAGAGCCTTATCGCACTATTTTCTTAAAAACAGGGATTATGTAAAAAATGACGAAGAGAAAAGGACGATTATAAAAAAAAGAAGATGTTGACTTCAAATTCAAAACGGCTCTCTCTCTTTCTGTGATACGACAAAACAAAACCGAATATTAATCAAACATTGACCATACGGGATATTATCAAATAATATTTTGTTCTCGAGTAACTGTAATTGTGCTGTGCTTTACGAGTAATTCATTTTAGTTGGTAAGAGACAATCAGTTATATGTGAGGACTTTTGCGTATGTATATTTGTTCACTCTTCGGTCACATTAATAACTGACGCACATTGAGCTCGAGGAAAATACATCAAAGCTAGAAAGGTAATTTTAATAATTGATATAATATATACCTACATAAACGAGTGTGTTCGTAGCCTGAGTGAGTGAGAAAATGTGTCGCGCGGGTCGCGAGGGGCACGTCAGTCACCCCCGTTCATATTACTACTATTACTACGGCTACTATACCACTACTATATCCAATACGAAATATGAATTTTTCAGACGTATACTGTCGAAGCGTCTCGTCGATCTACGCAGGTAAAATAATATATCCTTTAAATAATATATTATATGTGTATGCGCATGTATGTCGTTCAAATAATAAACATTATATTTTTAACTCGTATATTTCGAAGCAGCACCTTAAACCAAAAAAAAAAGTACTCACTCGCATGGGGCAACACGAGGTGTAATCCAAAAAGTCAATACTTTATAAAAAATAGTGATCGTAGTACTGTCAAATATAAATTATGTGTGCCTAGTGAAGAAAAAATAAAATATGAATTATCAAAAAGCGATCTTACATGTAAAAAAAACTCTCAGTGGCGAAACGAAGCATGAACAGCATTACACGCAAGAGGAAATTACGCGGAGCTCGATCGTGCACTCGCAGCGCGAACAAGCACAGTATAACAATGCCAAATTATCGATATTCTGATATAAAAACTTTACCAAGTATTAATGGACGTGGACCAAATCTATTATCCGGTGCACTAAATAATTAAACAATTACGATATTGTATTTAAAAGCTCTAAAGCTGTAATTATATTACATTATACATATGAAGCGTAGACATGCCGTTTCTTAAAAACGACAATTTCTTACACAATATTTATATTACGTACGTAGACACGTTCACGGAAGGGAAAAATTTCACGTTACATTAAACATGCACGCGCATGTATATTGCGTACTATAAAAGAAGAAAATAAAAACTTTTCAAGTTCGTACGGCAATTCGTTCTATGTGTGCACGCGAGTTGCGACATGTGTGACTTTTTGACTTTTCGTTGTGTGCGTGCGTCAGTATGAGAATGTGTGTGTGTGTGTGTGTGTGTGTGCGGGTGTAACGAGCAAATCGAGTTTGGCGAAAATTACATTTCACCGAGTAACGTGCAAAGAGTCACGCAGGGCGAAGAAGAGTCTTTTGTATAGTCCTATTTTCGAGTGGATTAAATGAATCTATGTCTCTCTCGGTGAGCGAGACGAATCAAAAGAGGAGAGCTTGATTTTTTCAAACGCGCTTAGTTTAACTATATCTGTCTTTCTACTTTTCTCTCTCTGGCTCTCTTTCTCTATCTATCTATCTTTCTCTTTGTACGAAACTTTTTTTTCGTAAGTTTCAATCAAGTATCACACTCGAAAAATTATGAATTATGTATACAATGAATAGGAAATGAGTATCGTGCACAGATACGATCATAATCGAGCAATCAAATAAAAGTGACCTCATCTGTGCTAATTGATCGATAAACATATTATACATGTATACATGCATACATATATTATATATAATATACATATATATTATACGTGACATATTTCGAATTATAAATATTGTAAATAATATAAGTTTTATGGAATAATTATACAGATGACGAAATATATTATAATGATTGAAAAATCAACTTTTTTGCGAGTCTATTATTCTTCATCCATGCTTATATTAGCCCAACATCCCTCGCACGTAGATAAATATATAACAATAGTATTTGCCTCGTGGATCGCAGCATGTGCATATAAATCTAGCCGCTCGCTAGCTGATCCCGAAGCGTGAAACGTAATCCTGGAGGGCTTTATAGCTGGCTCGCGTAAAAATTCATTCATTTTTCTTCCGACTAATCAGCGCCTCGAGCGAATTTTTCATCCTCTGCGCCCCCGACCGTCGCTACTGCTGCAGCTCCGCGCTCACAAACAATAGCGCCTATCAAACGTTACTTTTCCCGAGCTCGTAAGTATAGTTGCGGAAATGAGGCTTTAGCGGGAAGAAAAAAAGTGACCCAGTATTTATAAGAACTCACGACGCTGAAGTGGCGCGAGGCAGACCCGACACATGCACAATTGCATAAGCGCGCCAAAGTATAATGCGCACCGCATGTTGCGAATCGATTTTTGAGAAATGCAAATTACAAGCAATTAAGCCACGCACAGGTGTGCTACGTGGCCTGGTGCACGTGGACTACGTCGCGATTAAAGCTCGTGCCACTGCTAATCGCTTTCTTTCGTTCTCTCGGACAATTAAGTTGACCTTAACTGTAGCAGCAGCAACATCGAGATTCGTGCACCGATGCCCGGGACACACGTGAATTTTCTCAAAGTACCGCGCTACCTAAGAGACGTTTGTCACGCGAATTCGGCTTTTCCGTTCGATCGTGGCGTAGGACGTCGTTAACGGCAGGTTTGAGGCGTGCAGCCAACGAGAAATCTACTTCTACTCGTTTGTGTACTGTAAGTAACAGCTCTACGCTGCATCTTAATTGAAAGCACTAAAGAGCTCGAGCGTACACGAGCTAGTCCTGCGCTTCTTGCAGAGCTAGTTGTAGTACACACGCGCGCGCACGACTACTTCGGCTAAGTGCTTTTTTCCTGACTCGTGTGCATAGCAGAAAGAACGTAATGCTTAACGAAAAAAAAAGAAAAAATAAATAAAACGGAAAAAACTTTTCCGAGCTTTTCTACTTCCGCAATTTAACATTTGTACATGTGCAAGACCCGCAAGATTTGGCGTTTTTCGTGGGAGCTTGCACAGTTTTTCTCCCCGCATCGCGTAGTACGCGCACGGAAGCTGTCAGCAGTACAAATTGCCTCTTGAGTTTCGGTACTTTTAAAATTACCAATATCAATATTAATGAATATCTGCAGTGCACGAACCTATCGACCAAGTTCGCGTTTATCCGTAGTCAGTACGTATTCAAGTCTTATTCACAAGCTGCACTACCTCGAGAGCTTGCGATGCATTCGAGACAGAAGCCCGCCTGGCGATTGATAACCCAGTGCCCTGCGCGCTCTTGTTTACTGCTGCAGAATAGTTTGTGTAGATACCGACTCGCTGTGTTTATCGACGCAGATAAACACCCGCCGACTGACAGGACATCCTTTTTCTTATGTTTTACAGCGATTAATTTTATAACTGCCGTAAGATCACGTTTGGTTCGTAGTGCGACGTATTGACTTTCTTCCTAAAGCCCTTGGAATCCATAAGCACAGAAATGGGTAAGTCTTGCCAAAACTACCGGGCATCCACCATAACCTCTTCGAAGCCGGCTTCTATATTGCGTATTTTCGCAAATCGAATCATTTTTGACATTTCATCATTTTTTCTGCAGCGGTTGACACTAAAGTTTCACTCGTCTTATCAAGCATCGTGACATTGTTGCTCTTCTCTGGAATGCAAATATATAAACCTTGGCTCATATCTACAAAACTGCATGTTGTTATAGCAGGATATATTGGGTCAATGGTGTTTTTGTTTTCACTCACTGCTTTAGGAAATTTAGAAACGATCCTGTTTGGAAGATCATTCCAAGTAAAATTTATCCCTGAAGGTAAGCCAAAAAGAATTTTTCTGGTTTAGTAATTTTCATCAATTTTCATATAATAATTTATATATTTTTCAGTTTTCACTGCACTGGTTTTTGCTTTAATATCAGCTGGGCTAGTGCATCGTGTTGCAACTACAGTCTGTTTCTTTTTCTCAATGATGACTCTATATTTTCTCAATAGAATTTCTCAAGAAACATATTCATCGACTGCACATCCACCAACTGCTAATATTCAAATGAAGAAAAAGAAATAAACCTGTGATTTAAGTATAATTGATAAATGTAATAAGGAGAATAAATTTTTTACCATAATTTTTTTTAAATCATATTTTCATATATTAATGTAGTAACATTCAATGTGCTTAACCATTTTCCAAAAATTTATCACCTATCATTTGTAAAATATAAAACTGTCTTAGAACTTTATGTGGAAGTATCATAACAAGGTCTTACGTTGGTTTAGGCATACTTTTGCTTTTATTCTTTTTTTTGTAATCTTCAGCTTCGTCTTTGTCACTGAAGTATTCATAACTATCATCTGAAGCTTCTGCATTTTGTGACCGATTCGAGTCCCAAGATTCTACTTCCTGGCTAGTACTGTCTTGTAATTGTTGTGCTCCAACTTGAGGTGAAACATGCTTGTAAATGGACATTGCCTAAAAGTTGCAAAATCTCCAATATAATTACTGGTTATAATTAATAAATAAAAAAATTAATAATAAATATTACTTGTGCTACAAAGCTACTGATATCCCCAACATTTTTAGGAATAATAATAGTATTATTTGTTTTTGCCAGTTTATCAAATGCATGGATGTATTGCTCTGCAACAGCCAAAGAAGCTGCATTTTTTCCTTCTGAAACTCCCAAAGCTGATGCAACCATTTGTAATCCTTTTGATCGAGCTGATGCTACTGCCAACATAGCTTCTGCTTCACCATTAGCCTTATTAATCTGTTCTTGCTTTTCAGCCTCTAATAATAAAGAGTACAATTGTTATAATAAATTTTGAAGTATTTTTTAAATTAAATTTCAGATAAATTAAAAAATTGAAGTACCTGATCCTAGAATTCTAGCTATTCTTTTACCCTCTGCTATGTTAATGTCAGCTTCTCTTATACCTTCGGATTCAAGAATGGCAGCACGCTTCTTTCTTTCAGCTTCTACTTGCATTTGCATAGCTTCGTGAACTCTTTCAGGTAATCTAATATCACCTGAAATTTATTTTTTGTTTTCTAAGTTTAAAAGGAAACTATGAACAGAAATATAGTGAAACAGTTAGCTTACGAATTTCATAACGAAGACAAGATATACCCCAAGCTTCACTAGCCTTGTTAATACTTTCTACAATACTAACGTTAAGACCTACTCTCTCTTGGAATACTTTATCTAAAGATATTTTTCCTAGTTCTGATCTCATAGTGGTTTGGGCTAACTGAATAATGGCAAATTCAGGATCTTCCACTCCATAAGATGCAAGGTATGGATTATTAATCTTCAAGTACAGTACTCCATCAATATTTAATGTTACATTATCTAGAAATCAATTGGTATGCATTCGATAATTAAATTATGTCTTCATTTACATGGTAAACATATCTGTACATCATAATAAATTGAAGTATGCATAAATATATTACCTGCTGTTATGGCACTTTGTTTGGGAACATCAATTGCTATTTCTTTGAGACTCTGAACATATTTAACTGAATCAATAATAGGAATAAGTACATTTAGTCCAGGATCTAATATTCTGTGAAACTTTCCCATTCTTTCTACAACCCACGCCTACAATGAAAATATATTGTAATTTTTGGAAAACTAAAAATTATTTTCACCGTTATAAGCACAAAATTACCTCTTGCTGTGGTACAAACATCAAAACTGTGTTCATTGGCGTGGTGCCCTTTTCCCTGACTTGCACTGCAGAAAATCCATTATTTCCTAATTCTGAATTTGCAGCGAGGCAATGCTACAAAACAATAAACATTATAGATAATTTTACCTAAAAAATGGCATATACCGGCAAGTTTGAAAAATCGCTTACTCTCAAAACGCCGACGTTGCGCAATAATCTCGTTTTACTCAGCATCGTGTCTGTTTTTGGATTTCGAATTCAGACAATGATATATTAAGAGATTCTCTTCAAAACTAAATTTTTTTTCTCAAAACGTCAACCGTAAGGACTCAATCAATGTGAATATCGTCATACGCGCGAAGGAGGAATATTTTGCACGTGTGCATCTATTACAATACACTGAAGACTACCACGTTCATATATAGATCGCTGCGGCTCTTCAGGTTTCATTACAACTGATTCTGCAATAACGCGTCAAATCAGTATAGCAGTCACATAACAAAAAGAAACTAAGGATGGTTATTATAATTGGTCCAAATGATAATTTTATAAGTCAAAGTATATGCTATGTGATTTTTTTGAACCCATTTAATGCAATATTTTTATAAATTTCAAGTAAATTTTCAAAAAGTCAAGTTTTCAATTCAAGTTCGAAATCGATTTTTTTTATAGGAAATGTAAAATTTGAATCGACGCGATGATTCGCTCTAAAAAAAAGAAAATCAATAAACGATTGGACAATTATGTCACAAAAAAATGATAAGCAAATAAGGGAAAATTTTCCTATTGGTACTAAACTGCATATGTATATTTATATTTAATGAAGGTTGTTTCCTTGGAAATTAATAAGTACTAATAAGTTATAATTAACAGTAAGCAAGAATGTGAAAAAAGCTGTCTTGCATTGTTAACTAAATTCGGATAGACATCTTTTGTTCGTGCGATGTAATAATTGACAACTTATATTATAAAAAAATTTGAGTTATTGTAATTTAAAAAATGTTAAGAAAAATAAAAATTTCGAATAATAACTTTAAACATAAATTTAAAATTCCAACTGTAATCGTACAGTTTTATATTGAATAAGTATAAGATACTTAGGTAAATGTGTTTCACTACTTTAAATTTAAGCTTAAATGTGAAGTAAATTTTAGGAACGTTTCTAAGAATATTTTGGGTAAGGAGAGATAATTATAATGTTGAAAACAAAAAACGCATTTGAAAGTTATTCATAACTTTTTTGTAGGATATAGTTACATTGAAACTATCATGAAACTTCGCTTGAATAAAAACTCCACAGTCGTATTAAATAATTCTTTTTTCGAAATAAAGCAAAGTTGTGCCCTGTATAAACACGTATCGAAGCATTACTACAAAAAACTAAAAAAAATCCAAGGTCAATAAAAAAATGAATAAATGTCAAGTATGAGATCCGACTCGCCAACAAAATAATCACGATGTTCTGTAGCGATTTTTTTACTCTTCAAACATCTCTGCAGCACAACGACGATATTTACAAGGATACACATGGTGGCTTGAGAACTAAGAATTAAATGTGTCGGTTCCATCCGTGTCACACATTGAACGATTCGTGTTTAGCGTAAATTGATCGTTAAACAACATTTTTTAATGAACATAATATTAATAATAATGATAATAATAATGATAGTAATAAGAATGATAGTAGTAATAATGATAATATAAATAATAATAGTAATAATGATAATGATAATTATAAATCAACATCCAGAACCAATCACAGCTTATTACGTTTATGTACGTATAAATATTAAGAAATAAGAGGAGAGGGGTGCACATTTTTGAAAACGAACGACAAAAGTACTTAACGTCCTTGACATTAATGATAAAAAATAAAACATGATGCACATTCAATTTTTATACATGTTTTGTGTTGAGTTATCTACTGCGTGGTCTTGGATGGAACTTCAACAGTCTCGTACGTCATCGAAATATAAACCGCTCTCCACTTTATAACATTTTTAGGCAATAATTAGTCTAAAGTTGTATGCATCAAGTAAACTAAACAAATTACGTTTTCCTTTTTTTATGTACATAAATTAAGTAAATATTTTAATGATAATGATATTGACAATTATAGTAATTACATTTTGATACATTGTTCCAGTTATCATTGAAATAAATTGCTTAAAGTTTCATGCCCCGACATCGAATAATTTATTAATTTTAGCTCAAATTAAGTATGTACAAAATAAGTGTAACGGCGAATTTTCACGATTCTTATCGGTACAATTCACAAGAGATTAATTTTTGTACATGATTTCATTTTTCGCTTAATTTTTTCTATAATCATGTCAAATGCATCACGTAGGTATATAATCTGATTAATGTTTGGAGAAACCGTAGTTGTTTTAATGTGGACTTGGTTTAGAAAGAGATATCTATAAAAGGCAATTTATTACAATAGGTACTTTGGCCCTAAAAAGATGTTTCTCCATTATGTGTAGGTGTTTTTAATACGCTCGTGACATGTTGAACGATTATTATTTTTTATACAAATAACACTTATTTTTAGAGTGTATATAACCAGTCATACATACTCTTAAAATTTTTAATGCAAAATTTTTTTTCATAATGATTGAGGTATTTTTATATATCAAGGCAGTACAATAATTGTTTTAGTAAAATGATGTTCTCTTTTTTTTTAAAAAAGCCATCTACACAATTGTACAAAATGATATTAGACTTTCTTTTTTCTTTTGAGTCAAAAGCGTTAACAAAGCGTGATGCTTATTACAGTATCGATTTAATAAAATGATCAAAAAGTTTCTGGACGAGAAACTATTATTTAAATATTTTTATTTTTCATTCGTTCAATTGATTTTTTAAAAGGCAAAATTTGTTTGCATCAAATGTTTTATTCTTATCTACATTTATAATATTTATAATAATACGCAAATATTAACAGTAAATTGTAGTCAATGGTATTCAAGTGTTCTTTGAAGACGGCAAAAGAATCATTTAAATTGAGTCCATATATGGTGTTATCACATTTTAAAACGCAATATTAAATATTTTCAATATTTTTGCAGTATTTCAAACACTTTTTCCCTCCTTGTTTGCTTTTGTATACTTGCAAATTGAAATTATGCATTTTTGCTTCGAAAAAGTTTAGAAAGGCAAAAATTCTACTTTGAACAAAAATTAGACTACCTAGCACTTGATGCAGTTACACGTGTTAATTTTTGTTTTGCACATTTCACTCGTTACTTGTATTAATTTGCCTTTTTATAAACTTAAATACAAGTCAAATCAACAAATTTTAAATACGTGAAATCGAAAAATTAGTTTTCGCCTTCATTTTCATTGAAACTTTTTATTCAATTCCTTAAACAAAATTATTCGCACACACCATTCTAGCAAACTTGCAATCAATTCTCTCGCTCTAGCTTTCTCTTATTCGTTTATATCTCATTTTTTTTCTTTTTCACATTCGACCTTTGAACAAGCGTCATTCACTCGACAAAAAATTTATAATAAATCAAAACGATTTAACCGCACATTTTCCTAACTTTCGTATGTATATTATATTTGTAATGGATACTTTCTATTTATTTCGAGAAGCGCAGGATATAAATTTCTTTTCGGAGTTATGTACGATAATGGCACGCTTTTTCGGCGCACAGACAGAACAATAACTCTTCCGTTCACGATTTAATTAAAATTCATGCCTAGTCTCTATATCGATGATTGAACAATGATATTAAATAATAGGGCCATGTGCTCTGCTGCAGTGTCTATCAGCGATGACAGTCGATAACGAACACAGAGATGATCTTTGTACAAACAAAGGAATTCAAATTTTCATCTCACATATATTGGTATACATTACAAAGGAGGTTGTCATACACTCAATTTTAATAGTAATTAATTATTGTTACGTTAAAATAATATAAGAATGCCGTAATAGTAAATAATAATCATAGACGTATAGGTAATGATATTAAAAATAACAAAGACGTATAGTTAATGAATATGCTCATCATTGCATCGCAGAGCAACGAAATTCTTGCGTGCTAGCCGTTGTTTCTCATTTGCTTTTAAACCTCAGCCGTGGATTTTTCGTTAATTTTTATTAAAAAAAAAAAAGACGTCGCTTAGACTGAGCTCTGTGCGCCCACCCGACTTTAAAGCACTTTAACTCGTAATGGATACTGCTTGAAAAATGCATAAGTTTAGATAGAAATATCTTTTCTACCCGCAAAAAGAATATAACACGTCGTATGCATGGATTAAAATGAAAATAGCACTACAAAAACACGAAATAACGATGCACAACTACTATGAAAAATAATAGAAAGGTATAATAATAGTATTCAAACAGTCTGAATTTAAATGGCGAAGATAAATGGTGAAGAACACTGCGTTTGTCTGGTCTGGGCTTAGCCGTGATTCTCTGGGTCGCTCTCTATACATCTGGTTCCTACACGTGTATATGAACATAAATGCACTAATATGTAAGTTGTATATAGTTTTGCTCGGACAGAGTTCATCAAACCCATCGCTCAGCCGAAGCGACCTCTCGGCCTTGGTCGGCGGCACCACCGTCAACAATGGTGCACGACGACGACGACAATAACAACAACGAACGACGACATCGCGAGGGATTCGTACTTATTACCGAATCTCAATTGGACAAAGGCGGTGGTGTTGGTGTGAGGGTAACGGTGGTGTGCAGCACAGAGTCACGTGACGCTGAGTGACTACTGGCCCGCAACAGTGTCACGGCCTCTCGTTCCAGGTCGCTGCTGCCGCGACCACCTAGCAAGCCTCGTTTGACAGCTAGGCGTTCAACTCCTGCGTGTAGGTGGCCGCCGCTTGTACCATGCTGAGATGCATCACCACCGCCTCCGGTTGCTATGCCACCCAGAGCACCGGAGTTATGTACCGCGGTCCCTGTGTTGTTGATGGCCGCGTTGCCTCCTGCTTGCTGACCGCTGTTTGCTCCAACCCCGACACTCAGTCATTTCTGACGGCCACTTTTCTTCTTCTTACGCTTGAAAAAGCAACAGCATCTGGAAAGGAAGCAAATACTAATACGGAAGCTTAGATGATGAGATATTATAAGCCAACTATGTCACACAAATCTTGACACTACTGTGTTTCCTTGGATTAACTATAGTGCAAATGTAACACAACATAAGCTTGATGATTGAACTGACAGTGATAATGTCTTACACAGATATGGAGAGGGTTTAAAGCTAAGATGAAAAAGCGTGAAATAGGAGTTAGAAAGTAGTATTATTCAAAATGTTTGTTTGCGTAGAATTGTTATACAAGATACACAAAAAATTAATTTAACATGTACAAATATTTAAATGAAATAAGAGATATTCGATTTTTCACAAAAACAAGGTATTATCGATGTTTTAAGAGTTTTTTTATGATAAGCAGTAGCAGTAAGTTCTAAAATTTAAGTTTATCACTAAACATAATTGTAAAGTACTTCGAAAATAAAATAAAAAAAGTCAAAAAATCAGAAAAACTTATTAGATGATTTTATATTCAAACAGGTAACACTTAAATTGTTTCAACGCGATATTTTTTATTGATATTAACAATTATCAATAAGGTGAAAATCGGCCGTTGTTTTTTATATGATTTAATATATTCGACAAGAGAAAATATTGAACAGGCCACGAATAGGTTTTCAAAACTTCTTTATAAGCTTCATGAATTGCTTGTATGTATCCAGGCGATAAATTATGTTTTCGATGATTTCCAATTATTTTACGTGAATTTTGTGATGTTACTTGTCTTGATCTAGAAAACAATAAGTAGAAGTAAAAGGAACGTTTATTAGTTTTGCAAAATAATAAGAGTCCCGCTACAAAAGCAAAAGTGCGGTGAGGAAATTTTATGAATAAAATGAAAATAAACATAATTACATACGATTAACATGCTCAGCTGACAAACCAAATCACATGACACACTTACTTGGTTTCGTCTATCATCTCTACTTCTGGGGGTGCAGTGATTGGAGTATTCGAGTGGCCAGCTGTAGGATCATCGTTCGCCAGTTCTCCATTGGTAGAAGACACAACCTAAGGAATGAATTTGTACATTAATTTTATGTAAAATTTCAATACACCTCTTGGAATATCCAGTTATAGATACATATTTTGTAAATAAAATTGACCATTTAGTCATAAAAATCTAAAGCTAAAAATAAAGGTATAAATAAATCTTAAATATATCACGATTTTTATACTAATATAAGTTACTAAAGCAATTAGTAATTATAATACAAAGCAAGTTAAATATAATAAAACTACGTAAAATATTAGAGCTTGAAGAATAAAAAAAAAGTTAGTCTTACATGCTGAAATTAATCAAAAAGCTTAAAATTAACACATAAATAACTGTCTATTTTATATAAAAAATTGTCGATAGACCACGCACTAATAAGCAAGTGATTAAACGTTGGTGAGATTATTAATTGGATTAAATATGAAAACTTACAAATAAAAGAATGTTCTTATTAGCCTATAATTAAAATCTATTTTTCGTTTCGAAAATAAACCTGTTTTATATTATTGGTGACATTGCAAGTAAGTTAAGACAAAGCAAATGCTTTAAATTCAATCACTCAAACGTACGCGAGTTGGAAAGTTTCTAACTGCCCCCTTTTCAATTACAGGCAACGGAATGCATCGAACCATCGTATTTAAATTGTGCGCAGTCGCGTTTTTTACCAATAAAAACAAAAATAATCGAACGCAAAAAATAATTTACGATAATGTGCACAAAATACTCAAAAATAAGAGTGCAAAAAGCGACACATAGGAAGGTACACACCGATTTTTTTTCAGTATCACTGAGGTATTACGAACTCACCTGCACGGAACCATGTCTGTCAGCGGGAGTCAGGGTGCCACCGGCTCCCGTTTGCTTGACTGTGTCAGGCCACGTGGCACCGACCCCTTTACCGCCCCCGCCTCCCACCCCGCCAACAGCCGCGTCCTGAAGGAACACATAAGCACGACGCAACGTCGCAATACAAAGGTACAAATTAGTTTCAACAACAACAAAAAAAAATGAGAAAAAAATTGTGATTTGTTCTCAAGACGCGGATACTAGAACGCAAATATATCCTAGCAAGTACTTTCTAATTAGCTGATCGTCGCTTAGGCTAAATGCTGCTCTAGCTTGCCTCTACGCTCTTTTTTATTGCTTTGTCTATACAACTTTTCGGACTAGCGAGCTATTACTTTAAAAGTTCTACGCCCGGCGAAAAAGCGAATTTTTTCACACTTGGGTCTCTTACGTAATTGCCTTGAACTTCCAAGCACCGAACTTGATCCTGCAGTACAAGTATCGGTTCTTCTTCGTCATCATCGTAGTCCTCGTCGCTTTCCTAATTTTTCCGCGAGCGCGTTTAGGTGAATACACAAATGACGAGTGAAAACACAGCAATAATTCGAATGGTGATGCGTATGGTTTGGTTATTAAAATTCGTGAAAAATGCCTCGTTAGAATAAAACTCACGCATTCAAAGCAAATGCATTTTTCAATGCAATGAGAAAGTATCAAACCTTCTTATTGTAATATGCAAATTTTCAAAGTACGATTCAACGAATGCAGGTAATAATACTTCGTGTCAATTGACTTAACGGATTTTTCATGCGGTTATTGTGTAATACAGATCAAAATTGAAGAGAAAAGTTATATCTACAAACTTCATGCTCAGTGTTTAAAGCTCGTTTTTTAAAATCGTAAATGTCTTAAAAGTATATATGCCTGGAGAGTCAAAAATGAATTTTGTCTTTACCTTGTAATTTGTAGGATGCCTATCTCTGTTGGGCGAAACGAGAATTTCGTGACCAGTTTGCAAAGATCCGACTGGCGTCGACTGTAAAAAAATAAAATAAAGATCTTTAGCACAATCTTCACAACAATTTTTTGTCAAATGAGTACATAATTATAGTGAAGATAAATAATACTATAATATAACGATGGCATACTGATGATTTATTATAATTTACTGCTTGAGCTTTGAAATGGCATATACATAACGTACTTGAAGATTTTGGGAACGGGAAGAAGGCGAGTTTGCAACAAGGGATAACGGATAATAATCAAACCTACAAAGCCCAAATGTTGATCAACAACGCACAGACGCTTGCACGCCTGATTCTGACGGGGTCTTGCAAGTATACGAACCTTGTCAGACTTAGTTTTTCCAACCCACGACGGTGCCGCTTGTCTTAACGCTATGAGTTGTTGAAAATTCGGCGGCTAGATAGAGGAAGAGAGATAGGTGCGTGCATGCAAACGTTAAAAATCAAGAGTATTTTTTGATTGGCACATATTTTTCTTTGTTTTCATGCCTCTTACTTTTTTTGGCTCGTTAGTTTTTAATAACGTTTTGGGAGACAGGTGGGAAGAATGTGTGTGATGTATTTCGCAGCTCTCGCTCTGTCTCAATGTATTGTTTTGTCACGATACTTTTTCGATTTAGTTGCGCTTCGGATGATGCTCGTCATGTTTCGCCTTAAAAATTCATCATGCTCATGCTCATCAGAGATATTGTGAGTATAAAATGTGCAGAGTGTTATGTGCATGTTCTATTTTGTTTCGTTTTAAAAACAAAAAATTAAGAAGAAAAAAATTTAGAGAGATCTTATATAGTTAGAAAGACAGATAAATAGATAGATAGATAGATAGATAGATAGATAGACAGATAGATAGAAAGACAGACAGAGCTAGAGAATAGAGAACACAAAAGTTAGATTATCATTAAAACAAAACAGACTTAAGAGGGTTCTAAATCAAGGGTGGCGCACCATTGTTTTTCCCGTCCAGTCGAATTCATTGTCATGGGCAAAGCCTCTTCTGTCGTAGAGATCCTGAAATAGCTTTCTCAGGTACTCGTAATCAGGCGTGTCGAAGAAGTCAAGCCGACGGACGTATCGCAGGTACGTAGCCATCTCTTCGGGATGACCCTCGCAGAGCACCTCGATTGGGGTGGCGCGTTTCGTGTCGCCAATTTTCTGGTAACGCTCCTTCAACGTGTCGGCCTTGAGGCCTTGCCAAGGCAAACTGCCACGCAGGAAGTACATGAACATGTGTCCCAGTGCCTCTAAGTCGTCTCTTCGGCTTTGTTCTAGGATCGAAAGATATAAAATGAAGTTAAAAAATTGAAATTGTAATTGATCAAGCGGAAGATGCAGATGGGTGTAATTACGAACCTTTGCCCTGGTGCGTGTTAATACTCATATACCGTGCCGTACCGGTCAGACTTTTATGTTCTCGGTAAGGTATGTGCTTATTGGTTTCGAGGTCTATGTACTCTTTGGCTAATCCGAAGTCGATGATGTGAATGATCCTTTCCCTATTGGTTGTACTTCGGCCAATTAGGAAATTTTCTGGCTTCACATCCCGGTAAATGAGATGTCGACTGTGTACATACTCTATCCTATGAAGCTGTAATCATAAAACGAACATTTCACTGAATTTTGATGATATCGATTGCAAAAGACGAGGTGAAAGTCACGACAGCAATTTAAAGCAGCAATTTTGATTATTTTGTAAACAAAATTTCTAATTATATTATTCATATTCTGCAACGAGAGCCGCACAGTACACGTCGAATGTATAAGTCGACTCGTTGGTAACTGGGTCGGAACTCGGCTCGTGTATGTCCAATCAAAAGGCGACTTATTATCATCTTTATTCTCATGTAAAATTGAAATGCTTCAACGATTCGATTTCCGGTCAATGAGCAAGACAGTGGGCTAATTTGTACTTACGAGTTGCGTGGCAATGCTGAGGACGGTCTTTAAGGTAAATCTTCTGCCACAGAGATCGAAAAGGTCTTCAAGGCTGGGACCCAGTAGCTCCATGACCAGTGCATTATACTTGCCACACGGACCGAAGTAATAAACTTCCGGTATACCCTCTGTGAAATAAGTTTATCGAATTAGTTAATAGTTTATATAATTGACTTTGTTATCTATTATATTACTCTCAACTCACCATGTGTGCCTAATAATTTGTTGTAATACCTATACTCCAAATGGAGCTGTGGCGCCTTCGACTTCATTGGTTCCTGAAACCGAAGAAAACAGCGATTACTACATTGGCTTTTGACTTTTTCCCGGGTAAAACATTTTTAACAGTCTCTTTGCGCAAGTGCAAAAGTTTATACCTCATATAAGTATTGATAGATAAAATATGGCGCAATTATATGGCATGCCTCAGCTCATGTATTTTTCAAGAAAAGACAAGCCACTTTCGAGCCGATTATTTTAGACTATGCAAAGACGTACGAATTAATAACTAAACTATAATGTCTCGTGATACTCACCATTTTTATAGCTACGTGTTCATTATTGTAGAGGTTTTTTCCTGAAAAATGAAAAATGCATTGGCGTTAATTGAAAATTTGTCGTACGTCAAAATACAGGTGGTACAGCATTGAAATTACTAATGTACAATTATAGGTGAGTTGGCGGGCACATAATTAGGATGAGTAAAATGACCTTTGATTGTAATAATGTTATCTAGATTTGATCTTTGGCAAAAATAAAAAAATTGCCAAGTAGAAGACAAGAGTCATGCGTGTAACTTTGGCTGAAAACAAAGTCTCATTTTTATTCTCTTGTTTACACCAGTAAGCGATAGAAACATAGCGAATATAGTTTTTCAATGGTCTTTGGTGGTCTTTCGGGATAAAAGCAATGGCGATTAGAGAACCTCTGGCTACTCGTGTATGTATGTTTACACGTTTATTTACTTCGACAAAATAACAATCGTTTCTAATCTACGCGTACGTTGGCTTTTCGATGGAGCTATTTTTATGCTCTTTCATCGACAAGATAATGTTTTATTCATAGACTGGTAAAAAGCCGTGTTCGAACAAATCTTATCTCGGTCGTCGTCGTCGCCGTTCACGTTGGTCGAACGAAAAGTACGCGGCCCCAAATGCAACAGTTAGGCTCGTTTCAGTAAACTGAAAACAAGATAAATCCGTATACTGTCGATTTTACATTCAACATCAATGATAATAGACAGATAAAAAGAAAGAGAGAAAGAATAGAGGGTAATCTTTTCGTGAGACCGGCTAATTCTCTCTCTATGGCGACGACTAGTTATTAAATTTGTATAACATTGTTGACACAACGACAACGACGACAACGTTGTTGCTGTTGCACTCGGTTGCACTCTGCACTGGCGGGACGTGACCGTGAAACCTTTTTTTATTATTTTTTTTTTTTTTTTCGTTACATTTGAGTGGCTTCAATATACATGCTTAGACGTGCACACGTACTTTCGTCGTTCATACACATGTATGTATTAAAGCTCGTGGTTCGTTACATGGCTGAGCCGGTTTTTTCTAATACTCTTAATCAAACATCTGGCGCTCTTCATGAGATGAGATTTGCGCCAAGATTTTGAAATCGTTCCCGCGCACGCACGTGGCAAATTTTACCTTCAATTTACCGTACGGTCGATCACGACGCACGCAAAAAGCTCCACTAAAATAGGGTTTGACATCGCCCTTCATCGTGTTTCGTGCAGAGAGTACGAGAGGTAGAGAGAGAAATGAAAGCTCGTTAAAAAAAGTACAAAATTCGCAAGCCGAGTGGAAAATAAGGGTCAATGTCGGGCGCGAGTACATACGTCTCTCACACACAAACTCGTTAACATAAACGAGCGCACTTGAAGCAGCAGCAGCATTGGTTTTTATACCTCCGAGCGCGTGCGGCTCTACAAGACTTCTGTGCTTGCGGCAGTTAGCGAGCGCGGGATTAGAGATTTTTAGCACCAAATTTCCGGCACAAGTGTACTACAAAGCGAAAACAAACAAAAGCTAAGCGACGATGCAAACACACAGGGACATCGTGGCAATATGCTAATTGAAGTTGATGCGCTCGTTCAATTTGACCGATAGAAGCAATCGATAGTATAACGAGCGAGATGCCTACTCATCGATGAATATTTTAGATACAAGCTTGCGGAGTTTATTTAGGCATTCCTGGACGATGCAGCGGATCCTTGATGATCCTGTATAGCCAGCGTCTTGGAGCTTTTTTAGATTATCCCGCTAGTTCTATTCTGGTAGCGCAGCGCGTGGCGTTATTCGATCTCTCGCACATGACTGCACATACGCCATTTCTATATTTATAATGAGACATACTACTAACGTCGGACTGAATCTTTAGTGGAATGTTTGTGCGTTTTTTTTTCAGTGCGGCTGGAATAAGCCTCTTTAGTGGATTATACCAATATAGCACGGCGACGATGCTCTCTTTGACAAGAAGGCACTAAGTCTAAAGCATCGAGTCTTTTATCGGCTGGGAAATAGAGAGTGTGAGTGAGAAACGAGATAGTATCGCGGCGGCGCTCTCGAGCCTTCTCTGCAAGCTGTTTCTCGCTTAAGCTATGATTGAACAGAAGCTCCCTCCCTTGCTGCAAGAGCCGACATTTTTATGATTAAATTCGTGCGCATAAATTGGAGACGACGCGGCGAGGAAAAGTAAATCGCGTTACTTCAATTAAATTCTCCTTTCCGAGTTTGCCAGTTGCTCGCCCACCATGACGTGTAAACTTTTTTTTTAATTTTCAACTCAAACTCAAAAAGCCAATAGATCCATACCGAAGACAAGCGATAAAAAGCAGTTGCTGCAAATTTCGCCAGAATTCCTAGCTTATCCGCGTGAATTCGCGTTTATATACGAAGAGGCGCGCGCTATGTAATTCACGATGCTGCTCCGAAAGTCGTTCCGTTAATTAATTTTTAATTGTAGCAGCGAGTGCTGCACGAGCAGTGCAGTACTGTTCACAGCATCGTGGATATATATACGTGTATATATAGGCCCCCTAATTGCTGAATGCCTGAGCGTCTACTACTGCCTCTGTAATAAAATCATGCGATACGAGCTGCTGTTCGGGTCGCTTATATATGTGTCGCTTGGTATAAACGCGAGAAAAAGAGAGAGAGAGAGAGAGAGAGAGAAACAGGGAAAAGTCAAACGAGTCAAGTGTCATCTTCGAGAGTTTGAAACAAAGTTTGAAACTACTCATGTCTAGTAGTCAATCAAAGCAGAGCGATTGGATGGACTTTCACTGAGGCATAAACAAACAGATTAGGTTGCGTCGTAAACATCATAATCGCGCGTGCGGGAGAGGCAGTGGTGGTGGCGGTGGCGGCGGCAGCGGCAGTGGCAGCGGCGTCGAGAGAAAAAGTGAATCGAGCATCGTTGCCTGTTTGCTCGCCTATATGTATACAAGTATAGGTAGTATATAGAAGTAGAAGTAGTAGCAGCAGCAGTAAAAGCAGCAGCGGCAGCAGCAGCAGAAGAAGAAGAGGCGGCGGCGGAAAAGCGCGCACGCGCCTCTATAAAGAGAGGCGAAAATGTGGGTCAGGGTATCCGAGGCAAAGCGGAGCAGCAGCGGCTGGTTCGCGAGCGAGAGCTACACGATGTATCGTGGTCACGAGAATAAACTAAGCCTATAGCGTATACACACTCATAGACATGCACACGTTTAAAACACACAGCGGCACAATAGGGCCAGATCGGACTCGAGTCTCTTGTGTGCCCACCCGAGAGCCTCGGTGTAAATAAACTTTGGCCGCTGCCCGAGATCATCCTTCCGCCGATGTTGCCGCCTGCTGGGAGTCACGGCTCTGGGAACGCGCTGTAATCGCTATGCGGGGGAGCAAAGCCCGGCTCGATTTTTTGGCGCTAAAGCCGTTTTCATATCATCGGAGAAATAGAATAAAAACGAGATATAAAGGCGATATCGGAGCCAATAGGCAGATAGGTACAAGCATATGTATGTAAAAATAGGCGCAGAGATTTACAGACCAGAAAAAAAGGCCGTTGGCGCGAGTTCGAACAGGTTGCTACTTGCTCAAACCGCGTGACTGACCGTTCGAGCAGGATTCCTTCTTACCGAACTTCCGCAATAATTACCCGTACGCTCTCTTGTCGCCTTTATCAACGACAACAACAACAACGGCGCCAGCAACAGCAACAACAACAGCATCGAGAAAGATGGATCCTAAGAGCTTTAAAGCTATTATTATCGGAGACAAACGCGTATAATATCCGATAATGCGCGCGAAGGAATAATACAACAACAACAATGCCGCACGCGCTTGATATTACGATAGCCTATACGAGTAGCTCTGCGGCAGGCGCGGTCTAATCACGCTAATTACACTCAAGGCTTGACTAAAATTTCAATATTTTTTTTTTTTTTTTTATAAATAGTTATCGCTCGCTCGTGTACGGAGCATGTCGCATGACGTATCGATTTATCTTGTGCTGCTCGCGCGCGCGGGGCTCGACCGTGTGCGGCCTATGGGTCAACGCACAGCAGCCGCACACCGCCGTGATTCCGAGAGAAGACGAAATTATATATGAAAATTGTCAACTATAAGCTCGACCGCGTGGCATAGGATAATAGAATATTCGGCGGTGGTGGCGGCGGCTTCCGTATAGCCGCCAAATCGCACGATGTATAGGTGTTTGTACGTGCCGTGTGAGCGCGCTTGTAAAAACTACGAGCTGCGAAGCGTCGAGAGATAGCTATAAAAGAGGTCGATATCGATTTCGTCGATACACAGAGAGTGCCGTTTTACATGTATATGTATATTCGCGTACAAGTGTGCATGTGTCTGAGTTTAATAGATATTTCATCGTCGACTATTATAGCCCTCTCGTATCTGACTCTCATTCGCTTGCTCTCCCCCTTTCTCCTTATTTACGTAATATTTCGATTGGATTGTCATGTTTGAAGGATAAGGTTCTTCATTTATATACACACATAGACATTCAAGCAAGCAGGCTCAGCTGTATATAGCAATATATAGCGATATTTACTCGCGCGAGAACGTCCCAAGTATCGAATGAATAAATTAACGAACCTCTATGTATGTATATATGTATCTATATCCGATCGCGCGCGCGCGCGCATACATACGTTATATACGCTACACGGGAATCAATGGCATTATTAGAAAAGAGCGAGCGGCCGGCAAACGCCCGTATAGAGAGGGACATACGGCGCGACAATATCCTGTTACCTTATTACTCTTTGCCCCGTGTATAACACGTCTATACGGTAACGACGACTCGCCCCCGCGCCTCGCCTTCCTTTCCTCTTTCTTCTGTCGAGCGATTCTTCGTTATGAAAAGCGAGCAATTATCCGACTGCAGCTCTGCATATTGCTTCTCTTTCGCAGCAATAACCGATCGACCGGAGTCTTTTTTCTGCCGCGTCCCAAAAATAATCGGACCTGATTCTACTCGTTCGTCGGTAAGATCGCGTGCATCGACTTGTACATACTCACTCGCGCTTTCGAATGAGCAAAAAAGCTCCCGCGTCGGATTCCGTTGTTGCACACCTCCGTGTGTGTATAGATAGGTTTACGTGCATTTTGATCAATGGAGCGGCTCACCCTCCGATTTTCAAGTACTTCGGAGCTTCGAGTGCTTTAAAACACAACTGTGCGCTCGCGACACGCCATCGACTTTTTTCTTCTTCTCGTCTTCGAGCAATAGCTCATGGAGCGTGTTGAGCGCATAAACACACGCACGCAC
This sequence comes from Trichogramma pretiosum, assembly GCF_000599845.2. Lineage (NCBI taxonomy): Eukaryota > Metazoa > Arthropoda > Insecta > Hymenoptera > Trichogrammatidae > Trichogramma > Trichogramma pretiosum. The sequence goes on along the minus strand of NW_019641611.1, from coordinate 1,258,554 downwards.
GAGATAAGTCTTATCATATCGGTATCTCTCTTACTCTTTTTTTCTCTTTCTCTCTCGCTATATACTCGCTCGTTCGAAGGTAAGTTTTCAAATTTTTTTCGCTTACCTCCCTCCAATTCTTCCCTCCCCTCTCTCTCTCTCACTCACTCACTCTCGCACTCCGTCTGTCTGTCTCTGACTCTCTCGCTCTCCGTCTTTACGTTCTTTCTTTCTCACTCACCGACTCTCTTTCTCTCGACAATGACGCGTGCAATATATAAGTTACCGCCATGAATGTGCAGGACTCGTTCCTAAACAACCTCTCGCAGCATAAAGATCATGTTTCTGTACACTGCTGTGTATGACAGTTCTGCTTGGCTTGTTGCTTTTTTCTTATCCTTTCTATCGTTAAAGCCCATCGATTCGCGTGCGTTTTTTTCACTCTTTAAAACCGAACACCCCGAGTATCGTTCGATTACCCACGCAATCGGTCAAATACGTCAAGGTAACTTTTAGATTTTATTGCCGAGGAAACTCTACGATACGCAACAGCTGATGAATTAAAGATGAAAATCGACTTATCCATTTTTTACGAATCCATAGATGTTAATTTTCCTAAGACTATGCTGACAGAATATCAATAATTGTACTACATGTTTACAAAAATGTTATCTTAATTTCAGAGCTTGTTATCTCCTTGCCAGTATAATCTATGAATCTATTTAGCTGATGCAGTATATACTGAATGCTCTAACCATCTATAATGTAACATACTTGTAAAGTAATAAAATAATTTTTAAGGTAATAATCATACTTTAGTATTCAATGCTGTACAGACTGTATGGAAAATTTTCAAGTAAAAATTTGTTGGTTTAATTAAATAGAGCTGTAACGATTACTCACCAAGTCTAAGTTCTCCAAAGTTACCACAACCAATTTTCTTGCCAACTCTGAAGTTGGGTCCAACCATGAGTACATTGGAAGTGGAAGTTGCACTGTGTCGAGAAGTAACAATGTTGGGTCTGTTGGTGTTACTAGATCTAAAGTTTCGTTTGGTGGGATCCTGCTCTCGGTCCCTATCGTTGCCTCGCTGCATCTCCTTATCCCCTCTGGGATCTCTTCCATCCCTTTTCTGCATGATGATGCTGTAAGTATTATTCTGCTCTCCTCTGCAGAAAAAGAGACAATCAGCTCTTGGGAAAGCAGCTCCTGGCTATTTGTCAGTGCTGTTGAGTTTTCAGTCTGCAAGACTTCATATCAGCGGCTTGGTCGACAGCCAGCTTGGAGCAGCAGCAGTCAGGTTTTGACGATGCAGTTCTTTGGTAACATTAACAGCATTTGCATATGAAGATTTCCACTATAATAGCACCTACACAGAGCAACAGCACAGATTGATAAAAATCAGGAGAAAGTGGGAAAAACTTCACTGGTACGTACACATGCACCACTGGCACTGTGAATCACTCACTTTTAGGTAGCCATACAGCCAAGTGTGTAAAGGTGGAGAGTTGCGTGAGTATATACGTTTTTTAGGTGTATATACACGCAAGTTATTCACTGCAACAAGAAGGACACTGGCGAAATTGTCGAGTGTCGAGACAACGAAGGCATGCTTTCTCTCTCTCTCTCTCTCTCTCTCGCTCGCTCTTTCTTCTGAGTCAGAGCCCACTTGCACTCGACACGATGTACATAAAGGTGTATTATATCTATGTATCTATACTCGATCTCGTAGGAGGTTAAGTTGGCATTTCACGGCTCCAGGTACACAGACTGTCGGGAGGCTCGCGCACTGCTCAAGCGAGGCCTCGGACGGAGCGACGACTGGTTCCGTCCAACGCACACGTACACACGTACACATACACTCACATACATACACACACAGCACGCACGATAGCAGAGTCAGAAAAGTCTGACGCGATTACGTTGAACCCGGGATATAGATGTGCTTCGGGGCGCGCGTACGACTCGATAACTGCGCCTGGAAAGGCAAGCCAAAGAAAAACGGATCGCACGAATGGACTCGCACACTACACGCACTTAGTCACTGAGTCTGCCGAGCGCAACTGCGAGAGAGCAAGCGAGAGAAAAGGATAGTCTGACTCTCTCTCACTCTCGGGCCGAGCGTTTGTGTGCGTGCGCGCCTGTATTTATATGTGTTGTATATACACTGGCTGCGCTGCAGGCCCCGAGCGAAAGAGCGAGATAGGCTGCTACGAGTCAGTAACAGCGATATTTGTGTGTACGTATAATAGCATGGCAGCAGCAGCAACAGCAGGCAGCACTGCAAACTTGCCAACGCACACTGCACGACTTGCGAACGAGAGAGAGACTTGGCCGTGCCTCGAGACTCGAGTTGCGAGCAGCAGCAGCAGCAGCGGCGAGTCGATGAGACGGCGATGATGGACGACAATTCGACGTTATAATAGGTGCACCGTAGTATATCGAAGCTGCAGCCGCTTCGTCCGGTCGGTAATGCTCGTTACTTTTTTCTTCTTATCGGGCGTGCACGCGAGAAAGTGCTGCCGTTAACGAGGAATATATATGGGTCAAAATAATACTTTTTTACAAAACCGTGCGCACGTATGTCACCGATCTTGACGCGCTTTTGGTATGTTATAGTACATGGTAAAAAGGTCCCAAAAAAAAATTTTTAGACCCCCTCCCCCCTCCTACCCCCCACTTCCGGTATAAACGTCCATTTTCGATCTATATTTTTTCTGAGGACATGAAGCAAGTAAAAAATCTGAAAAAATTCATAAAAATACTTTTCCACAATCCAAACAACCTTGAATTTTTTCAGATTTTTTGAGTGCTTCAGGCCTTCAGATAAAATCATTGAAAATTTCAAAAATCGAGATACGGCGGTATGAGCCGATGTAGTACTCGGAAATTTTTTCAGTTATTTTTCGCATTAAAAAACATAACCTCAATTTTTTTCAGATTTTTTCAGATTACCTAACGCACCTTTTGAAGCCAAAAACCGATTTTTTTGACGAAAATAATTTTTTTAGGACAGTACGGAGCCTCGAAAAATCTGAAAAAAATTTTTTCTTGTTTTTTTCATCAAAATACGTAATCTCAAATTTTTTCAGATTTTTTAATTGAAGGCGATAGCTTCTAGGGCCGAAAAATGCTATTTTTAACAAAAAATGGTTCCTAGAACCCGATGGTTCCGGTGAAAAAATTTGAAAATATTTTTTTTGAATTCCTTGTCAAATTTTAATAAATTTTGACCGTTTCAAAAGTTCGATTGAAGCTTCCTAGCTCATTTTAGAGCAGGACAAAGATTAGTGCAAAATATCTGAAGACGTTTCTGAAGACATTAAGGAATGATAAAACTCGTTTGATGCTCTAAAATGAGCTAGGAAGCTTCAATCGAACTTTTGAAACGGTCAAAATTTATTAAAATTTGACAAGGAATTCAAAAAAAATATTTTCAAATTTTTTCACCGGAACCATCGGGTTCTAGGAACCATTTTTTGTTAAAAATAGCATTTTTCGGCCCTAGAAGCTATCGCCTTCAATTAAAAAATCTGAAAAAATTTGAGATTACGTATTTTGATGAAAAAAACAAGAAAAAATTTTTTTCAGATTTTTCGAGGCTCCGTACTGTCCTAAAAAAATTATTTTCGTCAAAAAAATCGGTTTTTGGCTTCAAAAGGTGCGTTAGGTAATCTGAAAAAATCTGAAAAAAATTGAGGTTATGTTTTTTAATGCGAAAAATAACTGAAAAAATTTCCGAGTACTACATCGGCTCATACCGCCGTATCTCGATTTTTGAAATTTTCAATGATTTTATCTGAAGGCCTGAAGCACTCAAAAAATCTGAAAAAATTCAAGGTTGTTTGGATTGTGGAAAAGTATTTTTATGAATTTTTTCAGATTTTTTACTTGCTTCATGTCCTCAGAAAAAATATAGATCGAAAATGGACGTTTATACCGGAAGTGGGGGGTAGGAGGGGGGAGGGGGTCTAAAAATTTTTTTTTGGGACCTTTTTACCATGTACTATAACATACCAAAAGCGCGTCAAGATCGGTGACATACGTGCGCACGGTTTTGTAAAAAAGTATTATTTTGACCCATATATACAGGCGATCCTGACAGGGCGATGGCTGAGTAGCGAGTATAGTCGCTGCTGGCCCGCAACGATTTTGGAATCGCTGTCTGCGATCACGTTGCGCCGCGGTGGCCGAGACCACGTCGCTCGTGGCAGGACGGGCCTGAGCAGTAGTAGTCGAGCTGCTCACGACACACACTGCCCGACGACGACGACGACGACGACTGTGCGCTTCGCGCAGCCGAGTGCAGCACTCCGTGGTCGTTGTGTCCGCTCTCTGTAAACATGCACACACGATGCATTAAAGAGGATGATGTGTAAAAATCGCCAGCGACGAGAGAGAGCTTACGGCTTGAGGAGGCGAGCAGATGCAACTTGCGAGAGAAAGACGGAGAGTGAGGTTCTGCGCGCGCGTGGCTGGTTGGCCGCTGCTGCTCGAGTCACTCCGTCAGTACTCGAGTCGCTCGACGACGTGACTTTGGAGTATATTTCGCGGCTCCTCCTCGTGCGCCTAGTCAAAGTCGCTATCTACACCCGCTCCACGGCTCTGACAGCTTCAACCCAGCTGCAGCTCTTTTATTACGAATGAATAATGACTTCTTCGATCGTTGCTCGGAGTGCGGTCGATGACACTAAACGATAGAACATAAATATAGCAATTTTTTAGTCAACTGCAGCTGCTGCGACGTCGAGTCCTGCTAATCCTCTTTCCGTGGCATGCTTACTCTGTCAGCATTGCATTCCGCTCGCAAGTCGTATGCGGCTATGTACAAACGACTCGGCGAAGAAAACAATGACGACGGTTAAGTGGAACTTTTTTTTAGACCCGACCACCCCGCACCCGTCGTGTAGTCGATGATCGACGACCGGATCTCAAGGGAAAACAGGATTACCAACTCTTTTGATTGATTACAAATGTAATTCTACATATCTGCCCTTGGAAGTCGATTTTTCACAATTTTTTTTTCTTTCTTGCTGTCTCTATGCTATGTGCATTTCAGTAACTAATTTAAATCAACGTGTTTACTAGAATTTTTCGACGTTTACTTATTCCAATAGATTTTGATGTTTAGTGAATTAATTTTTATACCTAACTTGACATTTTTATCAGATATTCTTATGATATTCTAAAAAGTATGAACAATTTATTCAATGTAAAAATTTAAATAGAAAATTAACGAAACAAATGCTGATTACTCTACACGGTACAGTATGTCCATGACAGTTTTAAGAAATCATTTACACTTTATAATTTATTGTTATCAAACAAGTCCTTAAACTTAAAGAAATTTCCGGTCATCATAAAACTCTTAATGTGGCATGTTTACACATGAACCATCGATAAATACTAAATGACAACTTCACATTGCCTCAAATTTTTCTGTTCCAGTTTAATTGGAAACTTGGTTAAAATTTTGACAACAATGAGAAATTATATTACATAATGAAATATTTTAAATGTGTTGCATTCATATTTCACAGTAAAAAAAATCAATCACATTATAAAATCGATGAATAAGAATATCAATTGCACCACGATAAAGACTATTGAGTTGGTATTGAATTTGAAATGCCCGCTTTTTTCTGGCAACGCGAAGCTAGCCACGAGCAAAACCGCGCGCGAAATGATGTTATGATTACTGTTGGCGGCGTGTCGTCAACACCATGAGCCATGGCATCTGTGCGAATGTTCATTACTGTCATTCAAATTCAATAATGTAAACAATAACGTTGTGTTCCAAGTGTTTTCAGTGTTTATTTTTCAAGGATAAGCCGGTGCAAAAAGTTTATGGTTGCATTGCAATCTGTGATGTTAGTCCTACCTGTACTTACAACTATTCTTTGTTTTACACTTCATGAAAAATGCAAGGCAACCGATTTACCTCCGATGAAGAGTCAGGACCTCGTTGCACGTCCAAACAAGCATCACAATTCCACGTAAGATTTTAGAATTTCAGAGGCTGTTCCTTTACTCCAACTTGTTTTTATAAATTTTCACCATTGCAGATTGTGCCTCCAACGCCGACAGTTCCCGAAGTATCTCTTATTTTAGAAAAACCACGTCCACCCTTGCCTTCTGTCAATGACACTTTATCTCGTTCAGTACCTGAGGCCAAGGCAAATATTGCAAATTTTTCTAGCATTAGAGGAAGTGAATCATATGCAGCCTGGAGAGAAAAGCAATTTCCTCAGCAATTTAATAGAACTTCACCAAATGGATATAATAGAGTATTTTCCTCGACTCAAAATAGTACTCATTTACAGAATTCTCATTCTCCTACTCATCATCAACATATTAAAAATAATTCAGAAGTTTTGCATGAACATAATTTTAAGCAGCCAAGTCCAAATTCTCATAAGCGGTTGAGTGAATCTGAAAAGGCCAAGAAAATAGATAGTATTATTAATAAATACTCAGCCAAAAATAATCAACAAGACCATTTAGTTCATAATAATCACTTGCATGATAATAATGATGAATATAGACGTAAAGTTCATTATGCAGATGAAAATATTCCAAATGGCAGAGAGCCTCCAGCACATTCACAGACAATTGATGCTTGTGATGTTGGGTATCGATACAATATTCAAAGATCTCATCAGAACCCCCATATTGATACATATCATCATAGATCAATGCCAGTTGGACATGATGGTTATCTAACTCAAAGCAGATCATTGCAACCAGTTCATTACAATACAGAGTGTCACCAACGTTCATGTAATTGCTGCAATTCTCATAACTCTCACAATAACTCTAGTGGAGAAACAGACACTGTGAAACATTTATTGACAATTATAACAAGCCAAAATGAACAAATTAAAAGCTTACAAAAACAAGTGGAAAGATTGTTAAAATTACACGAACAAAGCTTGAAAACAATGAAGCACTGTACATGTCAACCTAATGGAATTTTTTATCAAAATCATACTTATGATCAATCAAAAGCGACTAATTTTATAAAAAGTAACGAACAAGTCTTTTCAGATTTGAAATTGAAAGAAAATGATAAAACTAAACAACAAGCTATTTTAGAACAAAAAGTTTCGATTGGAGTTATGACAAGTTTTGAGCTAAAAGTTCAAAATAACCAAGCCATAAATAAGGATAAAGACACAAAACAGAAAATTGCTTATGAAAATGCACTACCCAATGTTCCCCAAACATCAGAGATAATTAAAAATCTAGTTAATGATACTGGAGAAATGATCAAGAAAAAATCTCAAACATTCAACCCCTACGCCTTGGATAACATCAGTGAGGCTTCGGAAAGTCATTTATCGTCATTCCGCCAAAACCACTCGTCTGCAGATCAACGTCAATTCGAGGAGAATCACGAGTCTTTGGAAGTTCAAACAGGTCAAGCGTATGAAGAAACAACTCGCGATTGTGAATTAAAAAATTCAGATTCTAGATTTAACGTAAAAGAAGTCACGAATAAAAACGATGACCGGCTTACAAAGGAGCAATACGCAATGGATAAAACACGCGAGAAACTTAAAGCCCAAGAAAGAGAAAGGCAGTATAATGCACAATACGAAAATCGACGTTTCGAGCCAATTCGCGCCGATGGACGTGCTTCACCTTTCGAGGAAAGACGTGCCTCGCCCTATGGCAAACCAATTTCTCCCCACGAGGATCGAAGAAATTACGAAGATCATCGAGCTTCGCCATACGAAGAGCACAGAACTTCACCTTACGAAGAACAGCAGCATCAGTACCGCGCCCAGAAACAACCAGTTTTCGAAGAAAAACCTCGCGATGACAATTTCACGACTCCTTATGAGAATAGGCGCGCGAGGCACCCACCACGTTCCAGTGCGAAACGTGCTCCATTCTACGATAACAAGCCCGTGAACGCAATCGAGAGGCCAATGCCAACGGATTTCAGAAAAATGAAAAACAACAGAGCAGATCACGTAGCCGAAGAGTGCCTTAGCTTGAGCAGCAGTGAGCTAGACGTAGAGGAACCAAGTCCACCTAGCCCAGAACCAAGCATACACGTAGACATGCAGGAGTTTTCGAGCGAAGGTGGAAGCTTGCCACCACAACGAAGCTCTAAACCAGGCTGCACCCTCTACGATAACGTGCTGTACCAAGTCAATCAAATTCTACAGAATTCAAAGCCATTAAATGACGACGACGACGATGACGATGACGATCAATCCGACGACATGGATAACAATTTACCTAAGGGTAATGTCATCATGGACACCGTTAAAGCAGCAACAATGGAACAGCTTGCCAAGCTAGGAATAAGTTTTTGTGAAAACGTTGATCAGCGCGATCCAAACTTCAACAAACAGTAAAATATTTTCGAATTTAATGAAACGGCTAGTATATGTATGTGAATTTACATTTCTTAATATTCTTGCAGAGTCTTGTTCGATGCTGCTTATTACGCGAGCCAAGGACACGACGCTCATATGGCAGCCACGAGCATCGAAACCAATACGAGTATGCACATGAAAGCTCTGGCCATGAAGTACTTGAACGAAGAGCAACTAGTCGACATGCAGAAGCAGCGCGTTAACGTCATGAAGCAGGCACCGGCAAGCATTCAAAATTCCAATATGTCCTTCGCGACGATGCACTACTTGCAGCGCTATCAATTGCTACCCGGTGGGAAAGGTAAAAATTGAATATTTTTTAACCACTCATCACGTCTGAACATAATTTCGTTTTTTATGTTTAGAACCTCCAAAGGATCATTATAAAACACCACGAAAAAATGTCCATGAAAGAGTGACGAACGCGAGAAGAAGAGCCCCAAGTCCTCAGAGATATCCACAGGCATATGCAGCTAATCCAAAGGTCAGTTTTCCAAGCAAAATTTTAGACATGTCAACTTTAAAGCAACAGTCGAAACTTTTGTAAAGTAGTATTATTCAACATGTATGTTAATTCACGTCAAACGTGACTTATCGAACTGAATTGTTAATAGTTTTATACATACTTTTTTAATTTTATACTGATGAATTGTAAAAAAGAGTATTACATGTAATAAAAAATTATTTTTTAAGAAATGTTGAAAATTTCTTTCGACCAAGTCACTATAATCATAATTGAGAAAATCAACAGAGATACATTAATTGAATTTTATTATACTTTAATTGATACATACACAGATCGATAATGTTTTTGTCCTACTCGGCTAACAATAATAGTTATATAATTTTTCATATACACTATGTTTATGTATAGAATAATTTGTTTTTCGCGTTGCACACGCATATTCTCGCCATTAGCCTATTTATGATATAGATACGCTCACTATCGCGTACCATATAACATACTAATTTTCTGCTCGTAAAAGAATCAAGCGAGAAACTATTATTTCGCTTAAATAATTTATTATATAATAAAATGTCAATTTCATTTCGTGGTATAAACGTTAATTTTGTTAATTAACAAGACGAAAAAAGTGTCACACATCGATCATACTCTAAAAACTAGGGAAATAATATTGCTTTTATAAAATGAATTAATTTGTATAAATCATCATTTATAGTTGTATCTTAAATTAATACTTATGTAGGCAGATTCGTCGTTCGATAAATTACGTATCGTACACGTTCATCTATATTATCAACAAAGCACAAAGATTCATACCGCACATATTATAATAAAGAGTGTTTTTTTTTAATTTTCTTGCCTTTCGATAGGCAACAACAAAAAGTGTAGAGCCAACAGTAAAGTTCATGATTATTTTCCCAACAAAAATAATTTCGAAAAATAGGTTTCCGCAAAGTTTTCTACAAATAGTTAGTGAATTCTATTACAATGTTTGTTAAATGTCTGACATTGACTAGATTGATTGATGTATTGGCTGTATTTTGTTTGGTTTGGTTCGGTCAAAGAAAAAGTTTATTCAAAAACAAACAACCGATCGCTCTAGCTTTTATGCTTTCATCTGATTTTCAATAGTAAAGTTCGTTGTGTGCTTGTAAACTGTTTTGTCAGTAAATTAATTGTACATATCACACGACGTTATCTCATCATATCTCATAATTACATATAATTGTTTGCAACAACGTTATGTGAAGTATATATAGTAAATATGTATAATATATGTATAATAATATATAATAATTTTTATTATTTTTGGCATCAATGGAAGACAAGAAGTTTCAGTGGTTTTTGTTAGTCTGTGCCCAATCTTACTCTCACTCTTTCGCACTCTCAATCTTTGCTCCCGCGTTTACAATAATATATCAATCGATCGATCAAAATATACTTTATTTTCCAACACGTTTTCAATCCTCCGTGGCAATGACACATATTCCTCAATATATTTTTGATTAATATTTTATACCTATATAATATTTATAATATGTATATTGTATGCGCTTGCATAAATACTGGAAGAGTCGTGTGTTTATTGCAATGATAAAGCATCCTTTGTAGAACAGTGATATGATGATCCCCCTTTTTTCAAAATATCATTGAGTATAGGTTTCTTAATGGCTACGATTCAACGTCGCGCATATATATCTATATACGTGATAATAATCGATATATACACGTCTTTTTTAAAATTGTTTCAGTTTAACGTCTTTCAATAATACCATAGTGAAAATTTCGCGTCCCAAAGATAAATTTGTTGATTTATTTTTGTTTATGAGATTATTCTAAAAAACTGTTTATTTTTGTACATTTTTCGTCATGCGCGACAATATAATATATCTGTAAATTAATTTAATCGACAAAAATATTTCAAATGGTACAACAACGAATCAACAAGATGCGCGGGGTAAGTGTAAAACTTACGTATAATATAGAGTATATAATCACACAATTGTATGTATATAATATATAATATAATATATAATGTATACACATCATTTTCTTTTTGTTGATATATCTGAATCGAACTATAGAAATGGTCATCGTCTTCAAGAATTTTGTAGACAAATATTTTCACTAAAGTAATAAATTAAAATTTTTTACGTTTCGTATTTTGATAATTTTGACTTATAAATAATGCGCATTTTTGTTTCAACTTGGATCTACAAGTTTTTTTCTCTACAATATAATTTATCCGTCCGATTTTATATATTTTTTAATATATATATTTTAATATCAACAATTAAATTTTGATATAATATCTCTGGTCATGTTCCTTTTCTAGTCATCATTCGCTTATAAGTGTTTGGAATCTTTTATTTGTATATCTGGAATATATATAATATTTATAATAATATATGTATAAGGACTAAGTCGAATCATCTTGGAAGGCCCTATATGAAGATGATACATTTTCTTTGGCTATGTTTTGAACACCTTTGTATTTTGAGCTAAAGTATAAATATACTAGTCATCTAAGGCTAGTAGGCGCGCTTTACTGACGCGAGACGCAATGCAAATTATTTTTCAACTACTCCTATCGAATATAATATATTTTTCATTTTATTGTCATTGTGCAAATAACATCTTTTCATATTTACTATAATGATTTTAGTGTTATGCTGCCTCTGACAAATAGTCTCATTACCCGATCTATGTTTCGAACCAAAAAATTGGTCCGACATTTCACAGGTTTTTGTCGTTTTGTCGCACGCATTTTTGTACCTTTTCTTTTGAATTCGAAGGTTTTTGTCTTTCATCCTTCGAGAGTCATCTAAGCATTGAACAAACAACGATTACAGTTTTGTAGATATAGTTTTTTAATATTAATTATCGGTATCGTTATTTGATACACAAACAACTGTGGCGTTATAACGCGTGCTTGGTGTTTAATTTTTTTTCTCTCTGAGAATATTTCCTTCCCAATGTATGATATAAATCACCGTAAATTGATTGCAAAGAGCATAATAGCACGGTTAGAATTTCTTTTGTTAAAAAGTACCGATATCTATAGTAACATGTTTAAATATAGTTTATGTATATCATGTAAATGGAAGACAGTGATTCGCCCCAACCTGCATTTGTATTATGTTTCAACATTAGTGTAGACATATAATTTTTTATCATTTTTGTGGTCGTATAGTTTTTTTTTTCTTGATTATATAATTTTTTTGTTCGATTGGATTTAGTGTACTTATAGTTTTTAACAATAATCATTTGTATAGGCAAGACATAAGTCTGCTACTCTTAATTAAATTACTCTGCCAGTCGCGAAACACAACTCGAGATATGTATAGTCGAACAAACATAAAATTAAGACGTTTTTGATGAACTCAAAAAAATTCTCGTATTCTACAATATCAATTTTTTGTAATCGTCTATAATATGTGTTGCGTTTCATCCAAGGATCATTGAAAAATCATTCAAAAATTTCTCTCATTGTAAATATTGTCTCTTTAGAAATATATAAAATTTTTTAGTGTTACTATAGTCCGAAGAGAGTCTAGACACTTTTCGAAGGAAGCTATTTTGTGAAATTGATGTGCTTGTTATGCGTCTTTTTTTTTTTTAATCACTCGATATGTTGATAATGCAAGTCGCGTAAAATCAATTTGTCCGAATTGTATCGGAAAATCGTTTCATTTCTACAGTCGGAAAACTAATTCAATACCATAAATCGATCGAATGCGTATATAATATATGTTTCTTCTCACCCGAGAGGGTACATGAGCGACAATTCGATGTTCCTCGTATTAATGAGTTTTCTTGATATGACGCAGTTAATCGAAAGATTCAATTTCTCATGCGATTTTTCTAGCGAGCGCAACGTGTCTTCGACATACTTTTGCATTAGAGTTCTATGTAACGGGTTTTAACAGTATATTGACTGCGCGTATAGTTGGCGATTTTCCTCGAAAAGTAAAAACGAAAAAATTAGCAGCAGCTCCGATTTCCTTCTCTTTTGTTGTTATTGTTGTTGTTGTTGCTGTTGTTGTGTGAGTGTGTGAATATTTTTGTATAATTTTCTCAATCGTTTTTCTCTCTACGTATTGTATTTCTTTAACGGGAGACGGACTACAGAGGCGTTAGCTCGACGGCCGAGTGACCCATTTTTGCGCGCAGCGTGGATACATCGTCCTCTATCCGGATTAATTGTTTGATTTTCTGTAGAGGAGAAAAAAAAACAAAAAGGAGATGATAATTCAGATGTCGAAGTAATGAAAAGCCAATGATGCGGCTAATACGAGCTCAATGATTATACTTACAGTCTGTCTGTCGCCAGGAGTTGTGACCCAGGCGTAAATCATGTAACCGGGTATGCAGAGCATCGATGACAGAGCCGTCAGCCAGCCGAGAACGTGCGACCACCAGGGGTACTCGTAGTCCAGGTACTTGATAGGTGTCCATTGCACCAGATTAAAGAAGAAGACTCCCTGAAAGGAAAAGGTCGCATTGATCGAAAAGCTGGATCAGCGCAGGGGCGGATATCATTTATTGGAAAACTTACAATGCAGATGACCGGCGTAGCGAAAACCCAGCAAAACTTCCACCAGATCATGGGATAGTAGCCGATCATCTCCTTGATACCGTCGTAGAAGCGATTGACGCCGAAGAACCAGCTGATGGCTACGCACTCGAAGAAGATGAGGAAGAGCAGACAGAAGCCCGAGACGGCGTACGAGTCAAGGATTTGGAAGATGTACATTCCGCCCTCGGAGATGCAGGAAAGACCGACGATGTAAGATAGGAAGCACACGATGGCGATGAAGATTTCCTTTCGGCGTCGCAGAAGTTTCGGCCACTCGTCGACCTGCGCGGGAGTATCATTGTAATGCATTCTTCAGTCACTGCCAAACGTAAACTCACCATTGCCGTGATGAAGCCTTCCATGGTGCAGAACTGCGAGTCGAGACCAATGAGCAACAGCATGAAGAAGAAGAGACAGGACCAGAGCGGCGCCCCGGGCAGTTGCAGCACGGCCGAGGGATAGGCCAAAAAGGCCAGACCTGGACCGGACGCAGCGACCTCGGCCACGGGTTTCTGCTGCTCGTGGGCCATGTAGCCGACCACGGAGAATATGACAAAGCCGGCGAACATGGACGTCGACGAGTTGACCGTGCAGACGATGAGGGCGTCCTTGTAGACGTTGTTGGTGAACTTGTTGTAGCTTCCGAGGGCCACCAGGGTGCCCAGGCCCAGGCCGTACGAGAAGAAGATCTGCGTGACGGCGTCGATCCAGACCTCGGACTCGCGCAGCTTCGAGAGATTCGGGCTCACGTAGAAGCGGATGCCCTCGAAGGCGCCGGGCAGCGTGATGCCGCGGATCAGCAGGACAGTCAGCAGCACGTAGGGGAAGAGCGACGTGAAGTAGACGACTTTGCCGGTCCACTTGACACCCTTCCAGATGCAGAAGTAGCACATGATCCAGACGAGCAGCAGAGTGCCGGCCAGCTCCCACCTGATGTTGCCGATGTGCTCGATTCCCGGGCTGATTTGCAGGGCTCGTCGTCTGTAGCACATTGCGTTACGTTACGCACGTTCAAAGGGTAAACGCGCGAAATAGTGATACTCACTCCCAGAACTCTTTGACGGGATCCGTGAGATCGGAAGCCGATACGTTGATGTGATTGAAAGTGCAAACCTTGACAAGGGAGTGGTTCTTGGTTATTTGCTGGAAGCACAGCAGATTCTTTCTGTCGAACGGGTTGACACAGTTCTTCGTGTTCCAGTAATTATTGCAGCTGCCCCAGGGTAGCTCTGCAAGCCCACACATACACACGCGTGCTCGCTCTCAAAACTCGTGTACATTTTTTATACGTATAGAGGCGCGCTCGCGATGATGAGCGACAAAAAAGAGCCGTACAAACGCGCACGGATCAAAGAGGGCCAGAGAGAGTGATTAAAACTAAAAATAAAAATATCGACCTTGCTGCTACTCTCTCTCTCGCCCACACACCGCGAGCGAGGCCTGCAGTGCATCGGATTCTTGCGACATGTACTCACCGCTGCGCATCGACATGAAGAAGTAGAATATGGCCCAGGCCAGGATGACGATGTAGTAGACGTTCATCCAGCAGGACATGACGGCGGCCGCGTAGCCGATGCCCTTGAAGAGCGGAGCAATCTTGAAGATGCCAAGGCCACCGATCGTCATCATCTGGCCCAGCGCCAGCTCCATGAAGAACATCGGAATGCCGGCGAGAATCAGCGTGAGGAAGTACGGGATGAGGAAGGCGCCGCCTCCGTTTTTGTAGCACAGGTAAGGAAACCGCCAGACGTTGCCGAGACCGATCGCCAGACCCACCTTACATACGAAAAATTATCGCGTTTTTTTATTTTGTTGACGCAAAGTTACGAGACTTTTGAGCCGAATAATAAAGACGTTTGGTCTCAAAAATTCCTACATCGTTTAACTTTTTGTTACTCGTTATTTTTTATAACGCGTACATACATGCGTGTGCAGCTTCTATAGCACATAATTTATGTGTAGCGTCCGAAGCTGTGCCGTATATATCGATTACGAACGATTTAACGAGGCTCTCGATATATACGGCGACTCGTTGTCCCTATTCATAAATATTACACTTCCCCTCGAGTCTTGTCATCGTATATATCAATTCGCCGTCTATGAAGTAAGCGCGAGCTCTGCACAGATTAGTCAGCTTGGAAAGTGGAATTTTTCGCAGCATATGACATAATAAGTCTGGCTATGCGCGCACAAAAGCCCTTAAAGTCTGTATCGTACATGGATTTTATTACATTTTCTCTTCTTCGATTCCGTTTCAACGAGTCTCGCAGGAAGCTGCGAGAGCTTCGATGCTCTCGAAATGCGTCGAAATGAGATTTTCAAAAGAAACGAAAAAGAAAAGAAAAAGAAAGGTACTCACCACGCTGAGAATAAAGTCGAGCTTGGAGCTCCATGTGCCTCGCTCGGGTAAATCCTTTTTGTTGCTTTTGCTCGTGATGACGCTGGACGAGCCTGCTCGTGTCGCGTCGGCGCCCGCCTCCGGGTCGTGCACGTCTGTCTCTCTCCCGCTCGTTTCCGTCATTTTGCTAAATTATATTTTCTATGTACCTCGTGCCTCTCGAGTCTGCGGGATTTACATGTTATGCGCGTGAATCACTAATTTCTGCCTTTATTCGTGTCATGGTACAATGCGCGTGTGTGTCTTACAATTTACTCGACAGCTGCTGCTCCGCTGCTATGTGCTGCTCCTTGTCGTCGACGTTTGCTCTCGCGTCTTTGCTCCTTCGATCGTCGCTACGTATAGACACTCTAGTTGTCGTCTCAGTTCTGTGCTCTCGGACTCGTGCACTTACGGTCCATAATGAAGCATTACTGCTGGTGCACCTGAAACACGAGGATAACATGCACAATAAACGACGGATGAAAAATTCCATTTTTACGAGTCGCTATTGGTTAATGAACGCGCTACGTTGTCTCTATCGAGTTGCGGCGAGCAGCAAATCGATGCCGAGCTGCCTGTGCCGGGGAACTATCGGATATTTATTGAAAAACGATTTGGCTCATTCTCTCACTCGGATTTATGTAGTATATCGTGCGCATCGCCTGCCAACTCTCCAACTTTTGACGGAAGAATATATACTTTACTTCCAGTTCAAGTAATTAGATCAATCATTTTATCAATTTATTTTACCTTTTGATTCTCTATTACTCATGAATCATCGGCATACTTTTCATCAAAAACTAAGTCAATTTTTCAATTTCAAAAGTGATGCTTAGTCAAGTCAATTGTAGAAATTTATGTTAACGATACAATAATTATGCAAATATGTGACAACACTAATTGTTATTTTTAAATGTTTTAACTTAAACCGTTGGACTATAAATCACAACTATTCGTTATTTTCATTTTCATGTTTTGTTAAAAAATGAATAGTAGTTTTACAAATATAATACTAAAAAATAAATACTTTGAAAAATGCTGGTAAACTGCACTTGACAGAACTTCATAAATTGTGACATTTTTGTACAAGACTCAGATAAATCAACCACTCGAAATAATATATTAATTCAAAAATATCATTTTCAAAAGCACAATTCAAAGTAATGAGTAATTCAAGTTTTTAAAAATATGTTCATTGTCTGATTAAAATTAATTTTTGTTAAACTTCTCAATTTACATTCGAAACTGTAACATAAGTTATTTGCACATAACAATTCCGTCAGTAGAGCATTGTATACTAGAGATTCATTGTATACTAGAGCTTGCTGATATAATTTGGTACTTGACATACATATAAACTCTCTTGGAGTGCGTATGCATACAGTCAAAAACAACATTTTATCTTTACTTGAAACTGGAAAGCAAAATATGCGAATTTGGCCTATTATATTTCGTGTATGAATATACTTGTGATGAACGTAAATACATCGATTTATCGTCCACGTTACTTCATTACAAGATGTCAATCGTCGAAGCTAGTGTAGACAGACGGTCGATGCATCTAGCCTGCATATTACACGATAGCTGAGAATTAATCAGTGCCAGTAGTCCTATCGGAAATATTTCAAGGCGGAATCCACTAGATTTGGATACGTATACATGCAGTGCCGTATAAATTTATAATGTACAGTCGCACAGCTAGATTCCAGAGATGAATATTTTCCATGTCAAACCTCATCTCGTAATAATAATAGTAATAACGCGTGCAAATGATTCTGATCGAGCATTTAGAATATTTCGAAATTTTCGCAGCGTTTTGACCAAGACTAACATTTTTGATGTTTTTGTTCGAGCTTTTGTCAGGCGCATAAAGAAAGGAGAGGATAAGCTCGTTCATCCTGGAGTACGCGTCGATAGGATAGGGCAAGTCGCGAGCTTGAGATGAAAATCTGCGGAAACCGATCGTCCCAGGCATCGTCGTCGGTCCACTTTTCAGGAATACAAAGAAAATGAATGTGTGTATAGCCTCTGGGCTCTCGAGAGGATGGGTAGACACTGAGAGAAAGAGAGAGAGAGAGAGAGAGAGAGCGAACTTTCTGGGGCGTCATAATCGATCTAGAGCGCAGCAGCAGTGGCAGTAGCAGCGAACTTCTAACCCCCTCGTCTCGTATATACTATATAGCATAGGCGAGAGAGAGAGAAGCTGCGAATTCGTGCATGTGAGTAGATGGGTTATATAGTGCTATATAGTCGGACGACTCCCTCTCTCTCTTCCCCCTCTTAATTGGAACGGGCATTCGCCAATCGACTGGCCGCGTTGCGACCTCTTTTCCACTGTCGACACACTGCCCGCCGTCCGACGATCTTTCCCAATCTACCATCCCATTACCCATTCGTATCATCAGAGAGAAGAGCGAGAGAGAGAGAGAGAGAGCGCAAACGTCGATCTCCGATGCCGATACACGTTCAAAGTTACATCGATACGAAATTGCCCGCATGTCGTGTCGCGTTCGTGTCGTTACGACTCGAGACCATCATCCGCCCTGAGTACCTCTTTTCTTGGACCGAAGCTACTCTTCGAGGATGTCTTTGACTTTGATGTATATTGACAGGACTTTGGGCAGAACTTCGGGGGTAAAAATCAAATGACACATTTTAAATTACTCGGAAAAAGCTCTAAAACTGTAATAACGAGCTTTTTATTTTTAAAAGACCCAAAAAAAACTATTATTGCTGTAATTAAAAGTCATGAGCGAAATGAATGGCAGACAATGTAAAATACGTACGCTCATTCGAGCTGTCCTATAAAATCATTCTCGATTTATGGCAAAAATGTGGCGTATAAAGGAAAAAGAGTTATGTATAGAAACGTGTGACACAGCTATACATTTACGTGCGAGCTTTTTCCTTCCTCGCTGCAGCTGAGCAACCCCCCGACCCACCATCAGCTACTTTTTTCCCACTCCCCCCACCCATACGCGTCAAAGTTTCAAGAAAGTCGTAAAGCGCGCGAGTAGCAACTTTTTTTGCGTCGAAACGTCGAGTGCTTCCGTCTTATCGAGCCGTATAATGAAGAATATATATACGCGCCAGGAAATGGAATCCATTATTGAACATAATTAAGGGCGTTTATAGAGCGCGCAGACAATTGGAAATTGCATCCCTCTGGCTTTTAAGATCCGAGAGGCGGCGAGAAGAACAAATAGATCCTTCCAAGCGACTTGGTGCGACCCACATTGTGTGTTGTGTACATATATAGACAAGTATAAAATGTGGCTGCAAGCAAGCAAGCAGTCAGCCAGGCAACAGGGCGACTTCGACATCCGATTCCAGCATACCAGTGGACGATAAAGGGGTAGCTTTTAAGACGTATTGTTGGAAGGAGAGAAGGCAAGCCGAGCAACATCCCCGAGCACCAATAAGTCAGTCAATTTACGATAATATATAAATCCTATGGTGAGGTCCCATTTCGATTTTTGTATACACGCAGTCCAATAATCATTGTTTACCCTTAAGCTTGTTTATTTTTGGTTTAAAGTTTTTCTAGACATCTTTGGAATATAAATGCCATTAATTCATGAAGATATATCCACCCGCTTATTCGGATTTATTCAAATTTATTCTGGGCTGTTCAAAATTTTTCATTATTCATTCTGCACTGTTCAACGTTGATTCTTTTGAAAAGCGAGTGTAGCACATTCCAGTGCACGTATTCTGCAGTCAAGCCACTTTCACAAATAATTTTTTTTTTTTGCGCGGTATAGAATTTACGAAGCATACTCTCTTGCATATACGCTTGGATTCATCGCAGTAGCAGAAACAGCAGCAGCAGCAGCAGCGGGAACTTTTTTTCATTATAATACAACCAACTCTTCAGTATATCGATGATTCCGATTCGAGCCACGTTTTTAATATACATAAATATAGTATGCGCACACATATACACAGGTTGCTAGAGATTATCTAAAATCGTTGGTACATTGTACGCGTGATACAAGTAGTATCAAGCTGTTGTTCTTTTGTCGAAAAAGAAGAGCCAACGAAGATGAGTAGGAGGACTGGAGGGCAAGGGGAGGAAGTAGGATGAAAAAAAAACGAGAGAAGAAGCAAAAAGACTCGACAACGGCGAGATTACAAGTAAGAGAGAAAGTCGTGTGATACAGAGATTGCAGTGTGTCGCTTATCCGCGAGATGATGATGTTCATATTCTCTCCCTCTCTCTCTTTAACTTTTTTTCTCTCTATCCTTGGAGTGAAGCCAGTTTTTTCGGCGTATAAAGAAAAAAACTTTTGTTATTTTTCTCTTTTTCATTGGGCGAACTGCTGTTACTACTACAACTGCTACTACATACTAGTACTACCACTACTACTATCACTACCACCAGTACTACTATCAAGACTACTACCACTGATGCAGTTCCGCCGTCCATTTCGCTGTCTTTTCTGTCTTGACGGAGTTTGTACCTTCTCATGTGCGTATACACTAGCAAGTATGAGTTATACTACTGCTGTTGGCACTCTTCTCTCCGGGTGCCAGAGTATATTAACACGTATACAGTCGCAGGTTTCCTTTGTTTTCAATCGCGTACTTTGACTTTTCTTGTGATGGGCCACTCTTTGCACCATTTGTCTTTTTGCATTATGTACGATATAAAGTCGAAGCTTACGAGCGACACTCGAACTCGTCGATTATGCCAGCAGAAAAGTGCCGTAGAGCTTTCTTTCATCTTTCTATAAATTGCAGTGCAAGAAGTTATTTTTGTCGCTCTTTGTCGGTGACTGCTGCTCTTGTTTATACTCTTTTCTACGTCTTTTCTCTCTTTTTTCTTTCTTTCGAGAGATTCGCAAAAAGTTCTAAGTAGGCCTTGTCAACGCCGAACGAAGCAAAAAGGAATCAATGAAGAATGCGCGAATATATTTGTTGTATGCAGGTTGTGGTGGCTCACTATAATGCAATGGAATGCAAGGAAACGCGCGTCTGGTATTTACGCGCAGGGTGGCTGTTCGCAAGATCCCAGATCCTCAGGAAGGAGAGAGAGAAAGAGAGAGAGAGAGAATGTATGCAAGTAGGGCCTAAGGCGGGGCGAAGGAGGGCGTTGCACGCCGTTATAAGTAAATACATAAGATTAAACTCAGCGGTAAGAACACTAATTATGTTATGACTAGAAAAGACGAGCTTTATACGCCGCAGAACATTTAATTGGAAATTTTCAAAATTTAACTTGATTAGCATTAGGAATGCGAATTTGAAATTGATGTGGTCATTAACACGGTTAGTATGCAATAATGTTTGAAGGCTAGAAGGAGAGAGTGAGTAAGAGAGCGCTAGAGAGAGAGAGAGAGAAAGAGAGGGAATAGGTGCGCATTAATATGCATGTCCGGCGGATGAGGGCATCCCCCTTTTCAAACTAACTTGGTGAAGCTGATACAGAGAGAAGTACGCAGGCAAGCACGACGATGGAAAAACATCACATCATCTTGAAAGCTTGCGCGTCTCGTAAAAAATTAGTCACTCATAGAAGAAAGGATATGCGGGCGCTTGTGTATAGGATGCCGTGGGAGCGCCGAAAAGTGGCCTAGTCCTGCAGGCGCTGCGAAGATGCATCGATGTCAGGTCCGGGAGTAAGTTAACGAACTTGAAGCTGTGGTCCGTGTGCGTGTGTGCATGTGTGTGCGTGAGCGAATAGTGCGTCGTTCGAGCGGGGTTTTAGTAAGTGAAAGCTCCAAGAGTGGAGCTTTTAGTATATTTACATTACCTGTGAAAAGCTCGGCTGGAGTGCTTAAAGGAAAGACGACTAGGATCGGGCAGGCCAGAGCAGTAGCACACACAATAGCCCCGTTGTACGGCAGCAGCACTGCTCTAGCTATTGGCGCTGCAACAACTGGATGCCACTGCTTCTCGTGTATGTTGTTCTCGTTGTTCGCTTGGCTGGCTGGATGGCTGCAGCGCGTTGCGCGCGCGCTCGTTCACCTCCCACCTCCTCCTCCTCCTCCTCCTTCTCGGATGCACTCCTGGACGCGCGAGCTTTCAGCCTGCACGCACACTCGCACTCGCTCGTAGAACTTGCGAACGTTGAACGTCCTTTTCCTTCCTGCTGCTGCGGCCGATGCAGAGCTCGATGTAGATGCGTGTCGGTGCAAGTCTATGCGTGTATGTATATGCAGCGAGGTGCAGGCACCCTCAGGCAGTTCTCGTACCAAGCTGGAGTCGCTGCACTCACACTCTCTTTCACGCCGACAGTGGGCCACTGTTTCGCGCGCAAGCACCCCTTCGCTCGAAAGCTCGGTCCCGAGTAGAGCGGTGCAGTTCGGGGCAGTCGTTCCGCAAGCTCTCGTCGCAGCTCCTCGACGCGTGGCGCACTCGCTAAATTATTTACTCGCTCGACGATTTAAGGCACTCGTTTGTGTATCGGGTACAAATTGGAAGATCGCGAGTTGGCGACGCAAAGATCGGAACGATAATGAAGCACGCGCACGACGCGACGAGAGGCAAAGCTCGCGGCCAACTGCGTTTCTCGACTCCTGCACTTGTTTGCTGCACTGCACTGCCTGCGCTCGCCAGCAGCAATTGGATCTATGTCTCGCTCGCTCTCCTCCGCGTCCCTCTCTAGCTCTCTCTCTCTCCTCTTCGGTGTAGGCCGACTGACCGAGTGCGCGACTGTAGCGCGTTTAACTAGTGCTGCTGCTGCTGGCTGGACTCGCTACCCCAGTCACCCCGTCGGTCGGTCGTTTGGTCGCGCGCAGCCGATGCATTGCATATCTCGTGGGAGACGGAGCGAGATGTGTCACACGCACACTTAGCTAACGCGTTGAGCGCAATAAGCCACGCATTATGCATTATATATGTTGCCTACGGTATGTGTGTATACGTGTCGCGCGCGTATATCGCCGATATATGTACCGAATCGGGTATATATCATAATCAGCGCGCTTGCCTTGTCGCCGGTGCAGGCCATCGTCGTCGCCTCAACCGCCGCCGCAGCCACGCGATTATGTATAAAAGTATCAGCATCGAACTGCCAGCAAGTGGCTGCGATACAGCTACATCTCGTATTATATCGATGCTCATACGTGACTCATTCGAATAATTTCGACGCGATATTCAAATACGTATGTATTCGGTGACGACGTGATGCACGCAGTGCACCATATAATCCGTTTACATGTATTATATATGTATGTGTCGATGTATATCGTACTGTGTATCAGTAGCAGCGATACTCGATGCTGTATAGGTGCGACGCGGCTATGATCAGCGACCAAGACGACTATGTAGGAAGTTCCTATATCCGGAGGGGCCACATGTATGCAGCAGCAACGTGACACCGATACGCTCATATATTCCTGCCACATCCGTCCCTCTTGCTACTGATGCTGCTGCTGCTACTGCTATTGCCACTGATATCACACTGCATCATCTGTACCTAAGTAATATTATTGATGATCTGTGTGTGTGTGTGTGTATACAGAGCAGCTATTTGCATGTGTATATCGTCGCATTACACATCTTTCTCTTATACCAGCGCACGAATTATCTTCTAACTCTGAAGCTTAGGATCTAGGCAAAGCCAATGTTCATGACAGTGAGATGCTTTTTCATAAAAAGCTTTTCATTGGCACATTTTTAAAATTTTCCTATCTTAAGTTTCCCTTGATGTTTTCAGAGTATAATTTAATCTAACCACCTTTTATCAGAAGAAAATGGAAAAAGTTAAAAAAGCAATTGCAAGTTATAATCGACGAGCTTTCAGTAATAAAAAATTGATTGATCCTACAGTAGCCGCAATTAATCGACAAAGTCTATCGAATAGCCGCACCAGAATAATAATTTCAATTCCCGACAAAGAAAAAAATTTACAGAAATTTACTCATAGATATTTCCTACGAATTCGTCAAAGGATTATATTGCTAGAAAAGACGGCAATACGCGTGTCTGTAGTAGCATCCCGTCGACTTGCGCCAAAAAGCGAGTACAAGTCATAGTCGCTCGTAGAATCGCAAGTGGCAAGAAGGAGACGTACAAGATTCTCACTGTTATGGGTTGCTGTATATATAACGCGGGCGTTCGCGCGCGCCCGGACAATCGCGGCTCATCCTCTCTTTCAGTCGACACTTGCCTCGCTTTCGCAACTCAATTATTCAGCGCGACGCCAAGCGCAACAGTCTCGCGCACGATTTTTCCTCTTCGATATAATACTTGGCAGCCGAGAGGCAAGTTCGCATAGCTGCGAGAGTCGAGAAGCCGAGCTTTTCGCGAGGCATTGTGCGCGAGAGATCTCGTTACAATGGAATATCCGCAAAAGCTCCTCTTCGGGCAGCGCCGACTTTAACTCACTGCTACTGACAACTTGACCGAATGCTCCTTTAGCGTCGAGTTCGCACGAGTATACCGAATAGCAGCAACCGCAGTCCATTTGCATTCCCAACTGCAATAGCTGCGAGCTCCTTACTGACCGAAAAAAGCACGAAAGAGCGATCAACTATAGGAAAAAAATCCTGGCCTCTACATATCGTTGTAAGAAAAATGGCACGAGCTGGTAAAAACGTTGCTCGGTTGGCATCTGCTCGTCCGCGCCGAAAGACGATGTAGGATAATAAATTTATAAGCTCTTTAATTAATATAAGTAGACGAATAAAGTTTGTTGCGCAACGAGCACTAGAATCAGCAGTCGCAGTGGACGCTTATAGTGCGTCTAATCAGTGTCGATTATACATGCGCACGCATACGTACATGGATCGAGCGACGAGTACTCGTGTGCGCGCTTACATATATACGTACGCTTACGGCATTATATACGCACGAGACCATAATGCATATGCGAGAGGGGAAGTTTCGAACGTGTATAATTAAAGCAATACTTAGTGCAGAATGAAATGATATATAACACTTGGCGGTGCCGAGCGTAGCGTGTCACCGGCAATATCATGAATATATATTTAACAAAAGACGAGACGGAGCAGCTCGAGGCCCTTACCTTGCGAACGAGAGAAAAAAAAAGCTACGAGGCTCTTCCTCGTCGTTTCGTGGCCTGGATATATATTATATATATATGTATATGTAGCCGTCGCGTGCGCTCGCCTACTTACATCTCTTTAATCGAGTCAAATTGAGCCTGCAGCCACCGCGCCGCAGCCGCGGCTTACATAGGTAAGACGTCGTCGTGTACGAGCTCTCGGAGCCTCGGAAACAACACATTACACCCAATGATGTGGCTTTTATTACGTCGTACACGGCTCGATCTCGAATGAACGTATAATGCGCGTACGACGTAGCTCGAGTCTAGCGGAGCTTTTCATCAATGTTGCCCGCAAGTTCTCCGCGGAAAAGTCGTGCCGCGGATTTTTTGCTCGTTAACTGCGCCGCCGTCTCGTTGTCGATGCGGATCGGGCGGTGTTGGCTGGAGCTCTCGCGAGCCAATTCAGCACGTAACACGATTTTAATCGCGGTATCCGCGCGCGCCTTCCAAACTTTGCCGTTTAATATACGAGCGTCAATGTCAACTTGGCAGCCGAGAGCAAAAAGTGCGCGAAATTAAAAGGATCGCATAGCTTCTTCGGGCAATATCGCTTGCTCTTAATGGGCACACGAGAGTCGCAGGTCTAACTCTCTCGAGCGCGTATCGTGTCTATAACTAAGTCCCCAAACACATATGCACGTGCTAATAATAACGCATTGCCGCCAAGCCGTCAATCATGGCACGGCAGCTATTTTAAAAGCTTTGTACTACTTCTCACGAGTAGCAACGGCGGCATCAAGGGGATGTGTGCTCGGCCTCCATCCTCCCGCGGCTCTACATCCTCGGATCGTCACTGCTGCGGCTCTTATTACGAGTACTAAACTTATCGTTTTGCGGCGCGATACGTCCTATGCATGCGATGTTTTGCGCGCGCCAAATGCTCTGGAGTCCCTAGGCCTCGTGCTGCGGGATCCCTATTCCCCTCGTGACCGCCTCCCACCAGCTGCACAGCACAGTGGCCGAGTCTCGCAGTCAGTTTGCACCCAATCTGCGCGCGCAATCCGTCAAAACTGCGCAGGTGACGACTGTACCGGCGTTATTCCACACTTGCAAATGTTGCACCGATATCAGCGTCTGCAAGTGTGTATGTGCCTACTGCTCTGCGCTAAGTGCAATGAGCCTTCGAAATGTCATGTACTATTCGAACTTGCGCTGCTCGTGATTGATTTCCTGCACACGATTGCGAAATGCCGTCTCTTATTCGTGATTTACCCGTAAGTTATCGCGCGTCGTGTACATCGTTTCGTCTACTTTTCGTGAATTGTTATTAATCGAAGCGCTGCTTGTTTTTAGGTTATCGATTGTTTAAACAGCTGATTTGGAGCACAAAGTCTAGTGATTCCCATATAAAAAAGTTACAAAGAAAATTTTAACAAAATGAGATTTGGAGGAGGAATGTTCGATAGACACGAGTTTGGCAAACGTGTCAGGCGTCTATTGGATGGCAATTATTCCTATCGCAAAATACTTGTACTGCTCATCATTTTTGGCAGTTTAATTTTGTATCTTGGCCCATCTATTGCTCAATGGCTATTTTCTACTAGAAGAGAACCCATTGAAGGTTTATACCATTCTTACCTAGTACATAGTTCTAATTATCAAATCACTTAATCAAATAACTTATATGTTTAGCTTACAACGATCATTGTATCAATGAAAAACTTGCTGGATATTACTTTGATGCGCTAGATTACAATGTTAATATCTTGTCAAATCCACCTAAAAAAGATGAAAATAAGTACCTACCGTATGTGGGAAATGGTATTTTTGGAATTCCAATACAAAATGAAGCATGGATATATGTAAAAAGTGGTAGGACTTTGTCTTTGCCAGTGAAATGGCAACCATTGATCGTTTATCAGATTCCGCAAGATGCTATTTACAGAGAAGCATCTGTAACAGATTATACCAAAGGTATAGTGTTCAAGTACCAATGCTTCCGAGATGGTTATCAAATCAGTTATCAATATTATGCTCACAGACTACACGAAGGAATTTTTGTTCAAGAAATTAAATTTTCTAATCCATTGTCTGTCTCTCATGAATTTCCTCTAAGATCTCAAGTAACTAATTACTGGACAGACTCACACTTAGAAACCATATAGTTAGTAAACTGTTAAGTATTAATCATGCTTATGAAAAAATAAATACTAATTTGATTCTTTTTGCAGTATGTACGTCAAGGGTACTAAACAAGAATTCAACTTAGCTTCTGGATATATTACAGTGCCCAATTCAAATAAAGTTATTGCAGTAGCTATTGTATATCAGTCTATTTCAAAATTTATTGAAGTAAAAGCTAGAGATTCATTTAAAATTGAATATTTTACAAGTATTAATTATAGTGAGCCCGTAATTATGGATCAATTTTCCAAAGAAAGAGATAGTGTTAAAAATAGGGCTGTTGCTGTAAGTTGACTTTTAAGTATAAGTGCCTTCCATTATTTGTATTTTCTAATTATTGATTATTTCAGGCTATGCAAAAAATTTTAGATGATCGTATTCATAAAAAGAATTTGAAGCAAGATCACATAAAGACATGGCAGCAGTACTGGAATTCTGGGTTTAGAATAAGCGATTCAAAAGCAAAAGATGCCATTAATGGTTATAAAATTAACTCAACAATTTATTATATATTGAGTCAAACTTCTAAAGGAATGCCAGATATAGAGAAAAATGTTAAAAATAATGAGGGTTGTTATAGAGGACATCATACTTTGTATGTATTTATTTTTTGAAATTATAAACAAAATTTAGTAATTTCTTATAAATTGTTTTTATATCTTATAGAGATGCACCTCGCTTATGGACAGATACTTCTACTATAGATACAATAAATGAATTGGTAAACTCATGGTTTATAACTATTGAAAAACAAGGATGTGAAAAACTTTTAAAAGGTGGTCCATCTGCAGTTTTACAAGCAATTGTTCTAAGTCTTGGAGGTTTGAGATTTAGCAGTCAGCATTTGGAATTCAATGTTGAACCTTCAAATTTGCACAGAGACTTTTTATTTAGGTAGTATGATAAAATCTTGTATCATTAAAATTATTATATTGTAACTGATCAATTTTAATAATTTCTCATCAAATATTTACAATCCAGGAGAATCAGTTATGGGAATGTCACGCATCTAAATATTTCTGTAACTGTTAACGAAGAAAATCGCGCAGTTTTAGCTGTAGCTTTGGATCGAAGTGATAGTATTTATTATGGATGTGATGCTGGTTGTCTAGATCCACCAGTGCCACTTGGCCAGTCGTACATTAAATTTCCTGTCAAACTTACTAAACCACTGACAGCAATTTTATACATAACTTCAGATTATCAACACATGCAAGAATTACAAAGTGCCTTACATCTCCGTTCTATTGATGAAGGTAACGTTTTATATGAATAATATACATTTAAATTGGTTCTAATTAATATAAAAAAATTACTTTATTTTCAGCTCCTGCGCACACTCATGATATTATGGCAATACACAAACATGGACATCAGTTAGGAGGTTTACCAACTTTCTTCTGGGTTAGCATATGTTTCTTAATAGTTATTTTTCATCTATTCCTATGTAAATTAATAGTTTCTGAGTATTGGGATACTAAGGGTCGTGGAAAAGTGCGTTACAATAAGTTATAATTTGTATAATTAAAATTTTATTATGATCTTGTTATGCCTTGAGTAAATATATAGTATATTTTTACAAAGTTATCATCTATCAATGAGAGAGATTTCCAGGCTGTAATATGTCGCGAAAAAAGTGCATGAATGAATTTTATTGTTTGTGTTATTGAATTTTCTGAGAATGAATGTTTGTAAGAAGATTTAAAACTGTTTTGCTCTTGAAAGTGAAAGTAAGATAATAATCATATTTTCAAAATAAAATTTGAATATAGTATTTGGATTTATTTTGGTTTTTAATAATTCAAGTGGATCTTATAATCGTATTTTTGGCAGTATTTATTTATATAAACTTGACTGAAACTCGTACATATAAATTTTTATAAATATGTAAATTTGGACAAGAGATGATAAAATACTGATACCATTGAAATATGTGCAATTGAAAAAAATAACTCATTTATTAAAAAAAAGTATTTTTAAATTAAAAATACAGAATTTCATTTTTTAATAGATGCCAATGTTTTATATTCATTTATATGCCATTATTAACTCATGCAAGCAGCCTAATTCATTATAAATACTTTTTTGCACCAATAATACTGATTGTTATATAGTTGTTTTTTTAACTTGCAATTACTCTTTTATATTTTGTCGGTACTAACTATATAATAAATCTTGTTCAAAATCAAAACAAAATAATTCAGTCACACGATTGTATATTTTCGATAAATATTGGAAAGGAAAACATTTCAAAAATCTAAGAACTGTCACAAAAATAGTTAGTCTATTTCAATTTATAATAATGTACATAGTGTGTCACTAATGAGAATTAACAGAACTATAATATCAAATTGAAAATTGGTGTACAACTGAAATCTGAATTTATGAAAACTTCAATTTATGATTTCAAAACAAATTAAAAATTATTCGAAATATTTCATGTATTTACAAGTATGAAATGTATTTAATGAAAAATGACAAATTTAAATTTTAATTATTTTCGCAATTTTACTGTTTTATTTCGATAGTGTTACTTGCTATAGCTTTATATACCATTAGTGTATGTAACATGCCAATAACATTCTGGCATATATTAGAAAGAAAAGTAATATATTCAGCCAATTAAAAAAGGACATTTTTTTTCGCAAGCGCTTTTTTTTGGTTTCGTGTTATTAATTAATATTATCCGCTGTACGATTTTGGTATAAGCATGTATTTTTGATTATTTTGTCTCTATGCTAAACGACAGCTATCATGTAATATTATATTTTTTTGGAAATTCACATAAGTAGTACATTTCGTTTCGTCTATAATTTATATTTACATGCTATACATTCAATCTCTAAAAGAGTACGATCATACATAAGCCGATGAATCAACAACGACATACTGTATAGTATATAATATACTTATGTTCATATTTAACTTCATACCATTTTTTGCGCAAAGTATACATGTATCTATGTATATATAATAAGTTGTACGATTCATTTTGTTAGTTTTTTAACGATTATACAACGAACGTGTGTGTGTGCGTCAAGTGCGACATAAATAAATAGCGCGGAGATTTATCCGCGATACGAGTTTCATATTTCATATATTTATAATGATCATTTAATGAATAACCGTATACTTGCTATATGTAACATATATTTATTTTAATTTAAAATTTTCGAGAAACGATTCACATTGCATCGCTGTATTATTTTTTTATTAAAAAATGTTCCAACGATACCGGCGTTTTCATATTTTTCAAAATTTTAATAGTTTCATTCCTTATAGTTTGAGATTTTTGCAGAAGATATTTTGGTTCAAAGTATCATTCTCTTTTTATTTTTAATTATTTACAATCGATACGTAAATGTAAAATAAAATCTTGTATATGCTCACTTTACATATATAAAAAACAGTATTGCTCGACGCATATATAGATAAACTGTACATCTTATATTTGATTGAATAAATTAAAAAAGGTACCTTTAACTATTTGTACAAATTTTTTTTATTTACAAAAAGGTACCCTGCTAAAAATTCGTCCAAGTAATATCGTGCATTGCGTTATTTGTTTTAGGAAACGCGTTGGAAAGACTTGACATACATGTGAGAATTCATCCGATTAAATTTGATTTGAAAATTTTTTCAACCGAAATATTGTTAAATTTCTGCATCGGTTCGAATGGTTCACTTTTGAGTTCTCATTAAGTTATATGGAACATAATTTGATGGAGTACTCTATGTAAATGAATAAACAGCACCAAAACATCAAAACGCTCTTTATATAGCAATCGCATTTCTATGCAACAACATAGCGTCAATTTATCATTCATATCTTAATCATTCAATATGATTATTTCAATTTTCTAATGTCAGGCACGACACAAAATCTTTATCATGACTTCCATCCACTCGTAACGCTTAATATATAATATTCTATGCGTCGGTTGCTCGATATCAAGCATTAAGCTCTCAGGCTATGTTAGCTTGTTGATCTTTATTTAGAATATCGCATGAATATATATTCTACTACTACTTTGACAATATCACCAAGAGTCTTTCGTATTTTTTATTTTACGTATTAATATCCTTAGGCTTACGATATATTCGCAGCTTTTTATACATAATGAAATTTAGGATGCAGGCATGACATCGTTCATTATTTACAGTAGTCAATGACAGATTTCAAGGTATGAAATATTTTTTATGATTATTTGTACAGATATTCTTGTTCTGCGTTAATTCGTAAAGACTATTCAATACAATTCATAAATATTTACAATTTATCAGCTAATAACATTTTTTGGTATTATTTTTGATTTTCGTTCAATCGTTTCGCTATCATCTACTCTAACAATTCTGATATTCTGATCGTGCAGGTATGCAAACACACCAAGGCTACGAACAACTTTAGACGCACGATATAAATAGACGATGAAATTTGTTTATAAGCGTTTATTTCTTTGGTAATGGAGAACTACAACGTTTCGTTGAATTTCCAAAATATATTATAAATTAAGCGGACTTAACAAAGACGAGTCATTAAAACGGCTACCGAAATTTAAAGCCGTATGAAATTAATTTGTGTTTTTGCACATGCACGCTGGAAAATGACAAAATACCCTGGCGTAGGCAGACGGGGGCGGCGTTCGCCCTATTTTGCATTCGCAGCACGCGCATTGATGCGACTGAATAAATAAACTTTAATGACGAGGCCTACATTATTCTCCCTTTCGCGTTCTCTGTAAACGGGAAACTCCGGGATCCAGTTGTGCTGTCTCAAAATTGTTTTTCCAACGAAAAGTCGAGATCCGAGAGAGAAGATAAAACGTTGGTTCACTTCTTCGGTTGATTGTTCGAAAATCCATATCTTAACTAACAATTCTTTTTTGTGCCTATGCAAGTTTTTTTCGACTAATATACTTTAACACTTGTACATTATTTCTATATCGTAAGTCAAAGTTACATAATTTAGTATATTTATGTACATATGCCCGCAGAATATCTTGTTGCCGATAATTATATACAATACAACATTGCATTATTTATTCTTTGGTTTATATTATTTTGATTTGAAATAATGAAAAATTCAAAAATTGTTTGTATTGGTGCAAGTGATTTGTAAAAATCTTGTATTTTTAGTCAAAACTATAAATACGACTGTATAAAAATTGTAGTCTGCAATAGCACGTGGAATGGGCAGTTTCATTTTGCATAAACAAAATTTTCACAGTAAAATCAAACTCTAAGCTTATTCAAAAATCTATAAGAGGCTTAATACAAAGCGAATAACACGACATAAAATATATCCTTATATATTTGTAATAGAGGGACAATTAACAAACGTTGTCAACCATATCATGTTTAAAAGAAACGAGAAGGTGAAGTGCGGCTGGTGACATAATAAGACGAATTGTCAACATCAGCCTACATGTACCGCTATTCAACAGATTTTATAATACATATAATATAATATCAGACAACTTTGGCTCTTTTTAGGACAGTATAATTATTTTTCCAGGACATGAGACGAATGTACAATCTCATTATCACACATCGCGTGCTGTGCTCCTTTCCGAATCTATATAATTAACTAGTTCCATTCTTCCATGATACGCGTTGCACATTTTCTCATTTGTTCAGAAAACACAGCTCAGCACAAGGGCAGGTGATTTTTTCGTGCGCCAAAAATATTGGATTTTTTTTTATAAATTACATTTATACTGATCCATGTTATATAGTCTGAAGCCTCCACATGTACACGCTATATACGAGCAGTAGCGCCTATTTTCACACACACATATATTGAGGACATCGATGATGCTGTTAGACGCGAGAATCGGCTTATATATATATGATATAGCTCCCCTGCAGCATCCTAAGTTCCTTGCTGATTCAAGATATATCTATACGCGTGTGTTTGCAGCTATCACGAAGCCTCGACACGTTGATGGCAGCTGCAGTGTCAAGAACTTTTTATTTCTTAGTTTTCTTCGCTTCCTTTTCTTTCGCGTCGCGAACAAAATGTTTTCTGCGTCCTGGCACCCAAAAGTAATTTATGTAGACTCGTATAACTTTTGCGTTTTCTCTACTGCCTCAGTGAAAATTCAATGAGGCCTGTAAGTATTTATCAGTAGAATAGAGTGCTTATTATGTATTTTTTTTAATGTTATTTACATATCAGTAAGTGGAAGACTTTTAATCAGGGCAGCTGCCATTTTTATTTAGGCTCTCTTACACTACTTCATATAACCGTGTGCTATTCTTCAGAGCGCGATTTATTTTGTCTCTCGCAGTAATATGCAGTTCATCATTTAATATTCAAAGTATACATTTATATGTTGGTTTGTAATGGTCGATTGTCGGACATGATGCTCAAGAGCGAGTTTTTATATTACTATAGGATTTGTCTTGGTCGTCTGTGTTTTTTTGATTTCGCAGTTTCTTTATATACAATAATAAGATGTCGCAAGAGGCTTTCGTTCAACGTAAGATTTTTTTTCCATCTCCTCACATGGCCGCATTAAACGCTTCTGGATAAATGAATCGCAGAGAAAAACGACTTTATAAAGAGTTAAATGGACCAAATACATGTATTGCTAAGCGTAGAGAAAAAGTTCTCGTTTTCTTTTCGCAATACGTTAAAATTTATCGATTGTATGTGTGTGCGCGCGAGTGCGCTGCATTTTACACGTTCTGCACCATACACCCGCTGTCGATTAACGCGAACATCTTCCTCGCCAGATATGCGAAAGAAAAATTATGAATAGTACTTTTGCTGAATCAGAAGTATTATTCGCTGGAGATTTAAAAAAATATTCGTTTCAGAAGAATAATTGGATTGATAAAAAAGAAAGCAAAACACTTTTCTCGGTTCAGTAGCTCTATCCCGAATAAAAACAATACTTCTCCTCGCCACTCCCTGTACAAATTGATTGACCTATAAAATATTTGCTTCGTCGGTTTCCAAACATAAAAAATAAGATGACTTAACCGCATTCAAAACTTGGGAAATTCGAGAGAATTTAAGTTTGAACAGGTGAGTATAATGCAAAGAGTAAACGTCTTGTGCAAAGAAAGAGAAAGTAAGCAAACGGGAGGGATAACAAAACAGGGCGCAATCGCTAGGAAGAGTACATCGTTTTAGGTAGTTAAAGCTGCATAAAGTCATCGACTGTCGGACGAATACATAAAAGGGAGAGGTCGGCACTTAAAAGTTGTTGCCCTGCTGTATAGCCGAAAGCTCCTTAAAGGCCCATTCTGCTGATTCGTGCAAATCTTTTACGATACTTTTTGAACTGCCGCTCGCGCGCGTGTTATGTTCGACAGGGGGTGATTTAGCGCCCGTCGCAACTATGTGTTTACATTCGTAGAGTGTAAAGAGTACTTTAATGTTTATTTTTCAACAACGAGTTCCATTGTTCGTGGACGTCTGCTTCGTTTCCAAATTGATTCGCAGGCACGCGCACGAACGAATACATAATCGCGCGCATCGACGCCAAGTCCCGTTGTTGTTCGATTCGAATCATACAGCATGTATTTTTCAATTACAAAAGCTGCTGAAGCACGCGCGCGTGAATCATTGTAGTGTTTTATCACAATAGCCAGCCTGATTAAAGAAAATATTAAAATTTTATCTTTAGAAAATTTAGACAATGACGCCAGCTTCTTTTTTCTCGTATTTTTCTTTTATCAATAGTCAGTCTATCGGTACAACAGATGTAATCGCAAAAAAAAAGAATGTTGTATGTGCACTACAGCTGCATTAAATCGTTTCAAATCTCAATAGCAAAGCTCGAAAATAATAATGATGATAATAGTAGTAATGATAATTATAAAAGTAATAAAAATTATAATTTTAATAATCGTGATCATAATAATAATAATTTATCGCCGCGAGTCAACAAAGTGGCAAGTCTAAATAACAAAATAAGTTTCAGCCAGCACAAGAGCAGGAGAAAAATTTACTAGGTTCATCCTTTTAAAGCCGTTTGAGTAAGCGCATATTAAATGCGGACTCGCGCAAAGCTTCATTTAATAAAGCTCGAAGACGCATTTGATGATAAAAGTACTCGCGCAGCGTAAATACATATCCGTGCGCGACATTAACTATAACTTGTCAAGCGAGAGCGCCGTAACGAGTTTCATTTTTCAGACGGAGCTCATTGAAAAAAGCTCACTGACATGTGTCGTCGACGAGTGCTTTGACGTGTTTGTGTAAAAACGCCCTCGGGGCCATTATCGTCGTCATCGTATCTTTCTCTCTCTCTCTTCGAAAAAGCAGTCGCGCAATACATTAAAAGGCAAATAGCCCGCGGCGATCCGCCGTACGTAATCAGACTGACAAGAAGTTCGTCGTCTTCTGGCCAGTCTGACACGCTCAATGCAACAAGTTGCGCTTTTTTTCCGCTCCCTTTTTTTCCACTTCAGACGCTGGTTTCGTTGCAACAGGGGCGAGAGGCATCCGACGAAGACGACGATAAGGACGCGTTGGGCTCGGGCGTTGCTCAGGAGGAGTCTCGAGGCGGCGCTGGGCTTCGTCTTTTGCGTCGTCTCGGTCTGGACCGATGCTACGTCGTCGTCGTTTCGCTGCAGTTTTCGGTCGTCTGGAGCGCGTCAAGCGGCACCTGCTGCTCAGCCTGCTTCGCGGCTTCCGAGTGCAGGTGCACTAGTGCTACCTAGCTGCGCTGGATTTCCTCACTGCTGACTGCTTGGTTGTCGATGATCGGTGTCTGAGATGGGGTCTGCTTCTGATCCTGTAGTTGTGTCACCGGCTTCTGTACAACAAAAATTATCTTTAACCTTTTTAACTGGCTAAATTTTATTTTCGTAAAATTGCGTAAAATTGCATTCGACTGACATATTGCGTGAAATTGCCTAAAATTTAATGGAGATGATGATCGCAAAAATAATTATCTGATAATAGAAATATGTAATTATTTTCACATATCAATTAATCATGCTCGTTAATAATAATTTTTCATCAACTCGGAACGCGGCAAATATACACATACATGCATGGAAGCGCGCGTACCGCAAAATCGAGAGCTCAATTTTCAAGCTGGAGGCAGCGTGCCTTTTAATTATTGCAGGATACAGAATGCACTCGATCGTTCATTTATTGAATTGACGAGTCAAGTCCAGGCGAGCACGTCAAATGAAATCACCAAAATCACTCGAAGCGTATAAAAGTATCGGACCAGCCAGTCACGCAAATTGTTTCTACGAGTCAATCGCGAAAGTGTTTAAAAGCGACGAGAAACCAAAAATGTATCAATGGAGCATCGTAGCATGCACGCATGCATGGTTTTACGAGGGGGAAATTGATAATTGTTGCAGCGCGTGACGCCGCTACACTGCGCGCGGTCTTGTTATTATCGATAAAGCTCCCATGAAAATCAAAACGATAACGACGCTTGGAAGTTTGGAACGTGTACGTAGTGTGCGCTCACGGAATATGTGTGTGTGTTTAACGCTATCGAAGTTGGAAGCTTTGCAATAATGCACTGGATAAACTTGAGCGCGCGTCGGGTTGGCGCGCCGAGAGCAGGATGATTTTTTTAATTAAAAGGGACAAACATGCGTGTGCTCGACACACCGAGTACGCCGATAAATAAGCTCCTGCATGCTCCACATAAGCAAATTGATTAACTATATGTGAACCTGATTACGCTGTTGAGGCTCGCCGTTGGTCGTGGCGTGTTTCGACCTGACGGGAGGCGCCGGCAGACTCTGACTGGCACCGGACGATGTCGCAGCCGTGGTCGTGGGTCCGGCGCTCGGCGGCGGCGAGCTCCGCGAGCCAGAGGTGACGCTCTGCATCGTCTGGCTGCGAGCCGCCGAGAACCTCATGCTGTAGCCCTGCTTGTAGCCGGCCGTTGACTGACCTCCGCTCTGTTTATTTTATCATTCGGTCGTATTGACACATTGAATTCGATGCGATCGCATTTATCGATAAGTAGTAATATCGAGTCGGGCTCGGGCTTGATTAAAACGCTATAGTTGACGCGAGAGAGATGATTTTTACCGCGATCGACAATCACCCGTTGCTACGCCCATATTCCAGCTACTTACAAAAGTCCAACCACAGCTGAAGCGCAGTCCGTTTTTACGGCATCGCGAGAGTAGTTCAACTTTTTATTTCATCCAGCTTATAGAGTACACGCCGCGTACCGCGAAAAGAAACATCCTGAAGGTTTTTAAACAAGAAAACTCCTCGAGGCTGTGACGAGAAGAGCTTCTTGTAGTAGCAACTCCTTATGTAAATTTTTTCTCGTAAACCGTTAAAAGTTAGTGTTATGTTAGGGAGCTACGCGCAAGTGGCACACCTTTTCTTAACGCTTCCTTCGTCCCCTCTAACGGCATGTGGTAAATTCACCCGAATCTTATACCGGAGGACTCGTTTACTCCTTTTCATAGCGGAATATATGTAGCTCTCTCTCTCTCTCTCTCTCTCTCTTCTCTAAGTTATGCAAACAGAAGGCAGAAGAAGCGCGCGGCAAGAGCGGCAAAATGAAACGCAATTTAACGTTATCCACGTTCGCTCGCTTTTTTCTATAATAGATGTACATTTCTGCGCGGAAGTAAAAATCAAGCTCCTTCAGAGGAAGAGTGGAAGGAAATGTTGTTTTTCGTTGGAGTGGCGTAGAATCACGCATAGCCTATACGCCTTCGCAAAAGAGAGAGAGTTAAGCCGCCGCCTGAGCGCAATTGTACATGTACGTTATAGCGGTGGATCAGAAAAGAAAGTTTTTCAAACTCGTAACAACGTACATGTTTTATGCCAACAAGCAGCAGTAGCAGTCAATGTAAATAAAAAAAAAGAGGACTGTAGCTACTTCTCTCTTTCTCTCTAGCGCTGCTGACGTTCTTTTTAAAGCACAGAGATATCTAATATACGAGCTTTGCGGCGCGGCAAAGCTCTAGCATCCTGACCCATACACGCATAATATATAATATTTACTGTTTATCTTGGGAAATTGCTCGAGTCAGCTGTGTGGCTCATACAACTACTTCTGCACACTTTGCGCGCCACAGCCGCACGTTTGAAAAGTTATGGAAAAATATTCCCTCGTATTATTTTTAGCCCCCGCGCTCGCTCGAGCCCTATTGTTGATCTCGCATTTTTCGGTGTAATAAAAACTTTGCGTTAGTTTTAGTCGCGCGCGGGCACGCGCACGAAAGAGAGAAAGGAGAGTCGACAAACATAACACTAACTTACGCCGCAAAACGACGAAGCGGCCCGGATACCATCGAGCTCAGTGCACATACGTGTATAAGATAGGAAAAACTTGGTCTCCCTCTTTTACTCTTTTTTTTTCTAAGAGATGAATGTAAGTTGCTGAATATCAGTCGTTTATACGCACGGTCAAACGCAGCTATTGCCACGCGCGAGTTATTGTCTTCAGGTCCACTTTATATGTATGGTATACGAATGTTCACTTACGTTCATTCCTCGGATGTTTTTGTACGGTTGGAACAGGACGATATAGACTTTAGGCGTAAAGAGGCAGCCCAGCGCCACT
The DNA here is from genome assembly GCF_000599845.2 of Trichogramma pretiosum. NCBI lineage: Eukaryota > Metazoa > Arthropoda > Insecta > Hymenoptera > Trichogrammatidae > Trichogramma > Trichogramma pretiosum. The sequence goes on along the minus strand of NW_019641611.1, from coordinate 1,220,101 downwards.
GTGGCCGAGATGTTGATGCACATGCACATACTGGCTATTTGAATCTGAAACACGCAAACACAAGAAGCCAGAAATAAGTCAATAGTTTCAAAAGTTTTTACATACAAGAGTCATCAAGGGCGGGAAAGCTCTCGCTCGAGTAGCTCCGAGTTCCATTTGGGAATTTGTGCATGTGTGTAGGCGTTTGCGTCATCGATGCTCAGTGCGACTCGAGTAAATGCGTGTATACGCGCATCAAAGATATCCCAGCTCAAGCCTTGCACGTGTTCACGGCGGGAGAATTCGCATAACGTATAAATTATACACACACGTAAATGCATATTCACTTGTACAGTCGAAGCGCGAGTACCTTGCCTGCTCTTCGTATAACGCACGAGTAAAGTTCGGTGCGGAAAATTAGTCAAGTTCATGACATGTACAAGGCAAGTGTTGTGCTGCCGCTGCTGCCACTAAAGTTCGCAGGGCAAAATTTTTTTTTCCCTTCTCCTAGTTTTTTTTTCGAACAATTTGTAATTAGGCCAGCAGAGTCTGGCGCGCGCCGTGAGAAAGTTTGATATAAAATTAAATAGCTCACGCTCGGCCAGACTTGGCGATAAAAACAAAGAAGATCAAAGTTTTAGCGCTCGGCTGCGTGTCATATAATATAGCCCAGGTTGGGGAAGATGTATTATGGTTTTTGCGCGGTTTCATTATTCCTTGTCTCTACCACTGCGAAGCGGCTATATAGCTTTTTTTGTTTAAAATATATCTATATGAGTACACGTACGAGCGCGTAAGCGAGAGAGAAAGAAAGAAAAGTTGAAGCTGCGAAAAACTTGCGCACGGCGGAAATTAGCGATAAGACGCCGAAGAAAAATCAAGCGCAGAAGCTCAAACGTTGCGGCCTTAAGCTGAAGTTTTGAATGATGTTTCAAAACGTCTTGCGCTCGCGTTCATTAATATTCAACTCACCAAGTGTTAACAAAGAGCCGTGCGATCTAATGGTTTGTTGCCGCGCGCGCTCAAGTACCGAGTTAATAAGTATCTTCGTTAAAGCGCTACAATTTTTTTCCTCTCTTTTTCGTTCTCGTCAAGTAGGGTTTTGCGAGATGAGAGACCGGAGAATGAAAGAGGGAGAGAGAGAGGGAAAGATGTATGCCAATGCGCTGCGCAGCACGAGTTTCGCAGCTGTATATCGCCCGAAAGATAAGCAAACGATACCGCTCCGATAGGTGTGCCAGAGCGAGAATGAAGATACAGAGGGTCGCTCGCGTGGATTTGCATGCGACAGACTGATTCGATCTTTTTCAGTCTTATATACTCGGCTCGCGTACTATCCATCTTACTCGAAGGCACAAATGAAGATAAAAAGGTCGCACATTTTGCCTAGAATTTCCAAAGTGCGCAGATAGCGTTAGGTGTATAGAGGCAAGGAACGACGTGGTATCTCTTTCTCCCTTCTGCCTATGCGCCGCGCGCGCGACCTCAAATGAGACCAAATCGGAGCATCAATTTTCCACGCTCGTACAGTCAAAGGCAACTTCACTCGCTCGTGTACGCGTGGCTTTCATCATACATTTACACTCGTGTGTGCGTAGGTGGCGAGGAGAAGGAGCTCAGAGAGCCAGGTGGGGGAGGAAAGAGAGTACCATTACCCCCGTCGCTTTAGTTATTTCTCTCGTAAAATAGCTCGAGAAATTGACGCCTTCGAAACGTGTTTTCTACCCTTTTTGCACTTTGGCTTCGTATCACGTTACCTTGTAATCGTTGTTCGTGCCGAAGTAAATGGGTATGAAGGCCAGCCAGACGATGCAGGTCGAGTACATGGTGAAGCCGATGTACTTGGCCTCGTTGAAGTTCTCTGGTATCTTGCGGGTCTTGAAGGCATAGAGGGTGCACATGAGAATGAGCAGCATATTGTAGACGAGTGACATCATGAGGGCGAACGTCGACACGCGACAGGTCAGCACGGCTGTCAGTGGGTACGGATAGATCTCGCTTATGTCGGGCGGCTCGATGATCAGCCAGATTATCGCACCGACCAATTGCACCGAAGTAATGCCTGTGAACAAAGGAGACAGAGAAAACAAGGTTCAATAGTCAGAATTGCCAAGATTGTACGTGCAATATCCGGAATTTTTGTGCGATTTAGTTTAGTTGACGCTCTGGAAGTGCGCTGAAAGATTACTTTCCTCTCAACGTTCCCCAGTGGGTAAATTTGAAGTAACATTTGTTGGCGAGCACTCACGGACAAAACAGCTGCCGATACTCGCAGAAACAGCCTCTCGAAATGACCGCTCGCACGAACGCGGTGACAGTTACGTTACACAGTTCTGAATGCCAAATAGCGAAGTTTGCATTTTTTTTCAAACTCTCCACATCGACGCGCATTATTGACGTTTTTCGCTCGCTGTACACTATTATACGATGCGTTTGACCTCACTATTATGTATTTTTTTCCATTTTTTGTTCCAAAGGAAATTTATGTATAAATTTCATCCGCAGCCGGTCGCACGCACATTGTAAATTACGCGGGCACGCGCGCACGAGCGTGCTGTACGTAACGTTGCCAACGCGCACGCCGAGCGTAATAAGTTACTCCAAAACAGTTCGCGGGAACGTCCGGTTATTTGTCCTCCCTCTATGCATATACGTATATAATTTCGCTTCATTGTTACAGTTTTATCGCGAAGCAGATTTTGCCAAGGGCAGGAACAAATATTGCGCGTGCCAGTTTTCTTCCCTCTCGAGCTCCCCGTATTTATTATTGCGCGTGAGACCGATAAATGCGTGATTCCCCCCGGGAACGCATTTAAAAAGTTCAATCGAAAGTTAATGAAAAATTTCGTGTAGTTGGCGAACGATATATATTACGCTTCGCTTTCGACAAAGTTACAGAGATACCGAGTCGAGATTTATAGATATAAAAACAAACATTTGATTTCACGTTGTCAGGTGAAAATAGCTTTTCTCAGCTCCATTGAAAAGCCAAGTTCTATAGAGTCGAGTGAAGAAAAGACGCGGAGGGTCGTCGAAACGACGTTACAGCTGCATCTGTATACAGCTCGGACTTACGTAGAGTCGCAGATAATAGAGAAAAGATACGAACCTACTGAAATGGCGACTTGACTTTTTGGCGAGGTGTAGGACGGCCGCTTGATGCTCTTCCTGCCCTGATTGAAAATTCTCGAAATACGATTGGTCTTGGTGAGTATGGCGCTGTAGCAGAGGCTCAGGCAGAGTCCCAGCCCTATTCTCAGGATCGTGCAGTTCCATTTCGTTGGCTCGGACAGTATGACGAAGCTCATGCCGTAGCAAGTGAATATGCCGACGAGCAGTACGTAGCAGAGCTCACGACCCGAGGCCATTATTATCGGAGTGCCGTTGAACCTGCGCATACAACGTGACATACATATTCGTTATAATGGCTGACCAGTAATAAGTTTACACTATACCAACTGCGATAGTACTTTGGGGAGGAGAATTCAGCTCGTTTATAATTGTAGATATTTCGCGGGCCAGCTGTAATAATGTATAACAGAAGGCGCTTGTGCACGCGTATAATAATCGCATTGGCAAACTCGACCTGTTGGGCGTTATTAATCGCTTACCTCGCATAAAGAGTACACGCGAATAAACAGGCCAACGGCGCTAGGACGCGCGTGCCAAACTTCACGAGAGCAGCAGCTGCTTTACATACACTCACGCGCGCGCGAGCTCGTGATCTCGATATGCAAATGTTTTACCTTAACGAAAACTTTTGCCTTCTACAGCAGCACCGGCACCAGCACCAACACCATGAGCGTCTGGACTTATAAATATAAGCACAACGTAACTGAAGCCGGACTAAATTACGCGACGTTTTACATTGAGATGAAGCGATAAGTTAGTGGTAATATCAGCCTCTGGTCAGCCGCAAAGTAGTTTTTCATTTTTCGCGTAACAAATCTCGAAGTAGGTTCGATTAATGTTACGAGGCACGTGAGACGCCTTATTATAAATAATCGTTCGAGTTGCAGCCCGTTGCCTAGGTTAGGCATTGTGGCGTATACGGCGCAGAGGACAAATACGCCACGCGGTTCGATTGTCGTTGAAACAATAGTCGGTCGAACGTTCATTCAGCTTGTCAACGTAGGTACACGAATGTGTGTGTGAGTGTGTGCTCGGCTGATTCTTGCTCACGCGAGCGCGATACCCTCTAGCGAACTTTAATGGCTTGCGATTCAAAGCTCGACGCTCTGTAACAGCAGCGCTAGCTTTACGAATCGACAGAGTGGGAGCAGGAGAGAATGTCGTGGAGCTTTTATAAATAGGTGAGCCATGCCGAAGTTTACGCTAGGTACGAGGTGCGCAGTTGTTTTTGCCACCCGAGGCGCTGCATTGAAGTCTTCTTGTCGAAAATACCGAAACTCGATAGACATGCTCGCAGCACAAGCTGTAATCTAATTGCCACGCGTCGCGTACGTGTAGCTACTACTATACGTATATCGAAGCCGAGGGCCAGCTATCGCGTACACCGGCTGAAAAGGATCAAATTGAATCATTCGATCAGATGGCGGCAGGAGCACGAGCTCTGCAACCGAATTGACTTATCTCAGCCGACTCGCTTTTTAATTAATAGCTTTTCTGCTGGATGCTTTTTCACCTATGTACGTACACGTACGTGTCCGCAGCGATGCGATCGAATCGTCGTGCGTGCTTACCAGATGAAGACAGCCGCGGTGAACAGGGTGCTGAGTATGCCGATGGACGAGTAGACGAGCGGCACAATGGCCCAGGGACTGAGCCAAGATATGACCTCCGCGTCGAGCTTGATGCAGCGGCTCTTGGTTACATCTGGCGCGTATCCAGGCTCGCATCTGCGGCAAGTGTCGTTGAACACGTACGCGTCCTCGCGACAGGCCACGCAGCTCCAGCAGCATGGCTCCTGCAAAAGTACAAAGCACATAAATATAAATACAAAACGGATATACCCGATCGAATGGGAAATAATGGCGCATTCCCACTTCTTCCTGAGGCTGTACCTTAAAGCCGCGATGATAATAACTCACTCACCCGTGAGAGCCGAGAGCTTAAGCGGGCAAAATAAAGAAAATCAAGCTGGTGAAATTGCAAAGCGGAGTAACGAGTACGAACTACCGCTGCTGTCTGCCTGCTCGCCAGCCTGCGTGTACTACTTTTTTAAGCGTCTCGTCGCGGACGCTGCCTGCCTGCAGATCCACCTTGCTGGGGGGATTTTGAAGAATTTATGAGATGGACTGGCGATGTTTTGCTCTTATTTCAACCGCGAGATTTTGAAAAATTTCCTGCTTTCAAAGGACACGCAGAGATGCTTTTGACTACTGTACATTCTTAAACTTGAAACTCATCTTGATCCTGTTTTCCACTAGCAGTTAGCCGTACAGCTTGGTCGAGTTGAAAAAAAAAAAAAAAAAAAAAAATAACGTACCTACCGAAATTGGTACAGAAAGAAATCGACTCACAGAGGTAATTTAAAATTGTCTCCCGTTGCAAGGACAATAAGAAATTACAATGCAAAAAGCCCTCGTATTTCCGCTATCATTATTTTTAATCACCGCGTTCATTGCCGATATATATAATAGAGGGAAAATAAAAGAAGCTGCAGGGAGGACTAGGCGCACACCTTTGGCACTTGCGCTATATGCGGCGGTAGACACTCGCACAGTGTAGCGCAATTATTTCTCACCAAAAAGAAAACGAAGAAGTACACGAGACGAAAAGCAGTGCTAGTTGTAGCAACAACAACAGGGGTATATAGATAACAGTCCGCGAGTGAAGCCATTTTTCCGTAAAGTTCATCTCCGCTAATGGGAAATACTTCAAAGCCCGGGAGAGCCGTTCATCCCGTGTTCCTTCCTCCTCTATCTTCCTCTTTCTCTCTCTTTCTCTCGTACATCTGGAGAAAAAAAAGAAAGAACTAGACGGCAGAAAGGTGTAGTGCAAGTGCAACGCGTGTATCCTTGTGTATCCTACCTGTACACTTATACACACGCGATATTGCGCGAGTGCATTTTAGGCCACCGAAACAATAATAAATTTTATTTTCAGTCATTTCTTTTATCTTGACCAGAGGAGTCGTGCAAAGGTCAAGCCACACACGCACGCAGTAACTTGCATTTTTTCTCCGAAAAAAAGAATAAAGCATAGTCGTGAAGTTTACTCTGGTCGGTGCGCGCACTTTGCGATCTCTTCTCTTATATATCCCACACGCTCTTTTTCTTTTCAAAGCGCTCGACTGACCATTGTTACAAAGCTTTGTATGAAAAGCTCTGCAGCTCGCAGCAAACTGGCCTAGCTAGAGGTCAATTTGTTAGCTCCCGTGGAGGTGTTGGGTAGAGGGGCAATTTGATTCAAGCGCGGAGAACACATCCTCGAGGCAAAGAAAACTCCTGGCGCTTATTTTTCTTGAAAAGCAAATTAATGATGGTCTTCGTCGCGTTCGCGCGAGTCCACATACTCTCGTTCTCGAGATTTACGTCGAATAATCTCGTTATCGAGCTTGCGCGCTTCAATTCATTGTTAAGCTGTGCGTTTTGGTCGTTGGCCAGAAAGAAAAGGACACGACTATACCGAGCTGCAAATGCAGGAAATTTCTAGACTTTTTAATATACCGTCGTCGTTGCGATTATTATAAACGTTTATTACAACGGATTCGGGTTTAATAGATTTCTGCGCGAACTCACAAATTTATATTCTCGAGCTCTTCTTCAATATTATGAAATAACACGATTATGAGATATGGAACGGAATACATTACAAGACTTGCACCACGCCTGAGAGGCTACAATAATAGCGACGCTTCACTTCATCGCCAGTCTATTTAATGTAAAATACAACAACAAAAAAAGAAAGAAAAAGAAAAAGAGAATAAATTCAGAGTAGTTTCTGAGATCTTTATCTGCTTAATTTTCAACCGACTTTTCAAATTAATTCGACGATACAGTGTTTATTTTAAGTTTCTTTCGGCGCCTTACGACGACTCGGTCAATCCTCTTTTACAGTTGTCTTTTACGTAAGGTGAACAAAAACGATTCGCTAAGTATTTCGCGTGTCTCGTTGAATTTATACGAATACTTTATACACAAGTGGGATTCGCTTGGGTGATTAAACTAAGCGAGTCAATCATTGTTACTGCTTGAGACGGACACAAATGGTTTGGGGGAGATTAAACTGGCAGCAGTTGTTGTACAATGTATCAAACTTCATCGATGTAACGCAATGATTTGTTAACCGTTTTGCATGGGGTCAAAATCAAACACGATGGTTATATGTTGTAACATCGATTTTGTTGGCGAACGCTAATTCTTGATGTAAAGAGCCTTGCCTCTATTGGCAATGGGATATTGGAGAAATCGCATATACAGAGTCACTACCGATGCAATAAAAGCTCAATCTCTTAATGCTTTGTACATTTCATTGCGCGCCGCCTTTGCTTGGCTACTAAAAATGCGAGGAAAAAACGTGCAATCGTTAAGTTTTATTGTTCTTATATCGAGAACTATATACCCCATCAAGTTTAATCGCGGATAGATCTTTTACTTGTGTATAAATTTAATCACCACTTAATCAATGGATAAAAAAACCCTTTTGGCGCTCCATACATAAATCGTTCGAGCTTTGCTGACAAAGAAAAAATATGTACTTTCGTTTCGTTCAATAGTCTCATTCATTCCTCGCGAGAGTGAAAGAGAGCCAAATTACACTCGACGTTTTCATCGAGTCAATTGTACGTAGAACGGCTGGTACTTTTTTTTTTGTTTTCATATATATATTGACAATAGATACGGGAAACGACGGGCGATATCGATTGGACAAAATTATTATCCAAACGCACGGCCGTAAAACAAAAATATCTATATTGCTCAAATGTAGCTTTTGTATAGGCGTAGCTAACAAGCATGAAATTCATTGACAATAATGTCAAAGCTTTTTTGCCGCTCAGCCACCATCCAGTAGGCCTGCTGCAACCGATCGAAAAGCTTTTGCTATATACAAAGAAAAAACCAGCCACGTTGGTGGATCATCGCTTCTAATCTCGCGGATTAATGCATTCGTTAAAAATGCTCTCTGGCTCGCAGCAGCGCATAAATGCTATATACACATGGTAATTCTTTATTGAGCACAAATAAAATCTTTTTATATACAAACTATATATAGCAAAAGCGAAATCGCAACTAATCGCGGTCGTTAAAGGCAGAATCATATATATAGTTAAGCGCGCGCATACGACATATCGAATGATGCATCGACTCTACAGTTTTATCCTCGAGATAATAAAAGAAATCGAGTCTCGTTCTCGGTCGTAAAAAACAGAGAGTGAAACTGCGCTCGCCGAAAAGTTCCTCATGCCGATCGAACAGATCCGTCAAATTAAATGAAAAATTCAAAAGTACATATAGCTCGAAGACGGAAGAGAGATAAGTCGCGAGCCGAGAAATGCGATTTGTTATCGCTTTGCTCTGGATTCATAAAATCGACAGGCCAAGATTGACGATAGAGCTGTGTATATGTATATAAGGCAGCGAGCTACAAGACCCAACTAACAATGCCAGCGAGTGATGAAATTCGGGTATTGTGTGTACAAAGCGAGCAAAGCGGCTCCTCGTAAATTCTCCAAGACACTATCTGCTAGCCAGCAGCAACAGCGGCAGTAGCAATAGCACTAGTGAAACTGCCTCGGCAACATCTCAGTATTAATAATCGAGCGAGCGAGGCTCACGATGATGCTCAGCGCTAACTTATATGATGACCATTATTCAAACTCTCGGCTAAAGTGAATTATAATCTGTACATACCTGGAAATTTCGTATTTGACCGAGGGGACAGTCGTCGCTGCAGATGCTCCTCGGTATGTGCTGCTCACCGGCTCCGGTCGCCCACTGCGTCATGTTTATTTCGAGGTCCAACCTGTCGATAAAACGACAAATTGATTGAATGGCAATAATACGCGTAACGAGAGGCTGTGCCACTGTCTCGAATGATCGATAATTTCATAGAGGCTTATCCCTCATTCAAAGTTCGGGCTAATTGTTTGATTGGCAAAGAGGCCCTTTTCGAAATATTCCGCGCGTGCTCGCTCGCAAATAAATTTCGCTTGAAAACATCATCCCAATTAATCGCCGGAATGAAATATAAGCCGCTGCGCGGGCTTTTTCCCATTTTCCACGGATTGCGGATAATTCAAATGGAATTCGGAGTCTCATCAAAAGCATTACTGAGTTTAATGCCCGCGAGCCTCCAGTCTTCCTTCCCCCGCCCGCGGAGTTCATTAAATATATTTTAACGAAGTCGCGCAAATAATAATCGAGGCTTTTCTTGTTTTTCGCATATATATTTATTATATGCCTTTAAGGAAAAAAATGCATAACTTAATAGATGCATTAGACTCACCTCTCCTTCCAATGGCCGATCAGAGTGTAATTGTATCGTCCATCCTCACCCCGTTGGTACTGATAGATGTTGTAGTAACCGTAGGCGTCGCCATCGGCGTTGAATTTAATTTCCGTGCCTTGTCGACCTGCAACAGACGACCAGCTCATATAACGAATCCCCAATACAGTACATGATATCGTATCCACGAAAGGGGTAATTATTTATCGTTACGACACACGCGGCATGTCGAAATTTTCGCTGTCGTTTCGACGAGTCAGCGGACTGAGGTACGTTTGTAAGGAGTGCGAGAACTATTTCTTCTCTCGGCTTCTCGCGCTCTCAACAGAAGAAAGATGTGGACTTTTTCTATTCGGCACTACCCAAAGAGTTGTTTTTTGACGCCGTTTTTCACAAAGGTAATTCAATGTGTCCCAAACACGAGCTTCGTACATTACTCGTATATTACTCGTTCTCAATAGCCCCAGACGCACACGCGCGAAAAAGGAATTCTTTGTATTTTTTTTTTCGACGAAGAAAACTTTTTTAAATCCTCGGTTGTCAAATTAGCTTTTAAAATTGTCTCGTGCTTGCAATCAGCGTTAGCTCTTTTTTAATAAAAATGGCTTAAAGCGGGTGTAATTCGGACAAAGCATGAATTTTATTAATAAACTCGGGTAGTCTATTATTCAACGTCGGAATCGAGCACACCGCGACAGATCATTGAAATTCCAGTTAATGCGATTTGCAGTACTCTTCATGTCCAGTATAGTGTTTCACAAGTCTCGTTTCACTGAAATATATGTATTTAAATTTTAATGCTCGTTTGCGTAGCCCGCAAATTGTGCGCGTCGAAGAAACCGATACTGGACGAGAGAGTAAGGCGCGGTAGTGCAGCCAATCTAGGACAATTTCGAGGCTGCTAAAAAGGCGGCTCGTTACGCTGCAAGCGTTGATGGGAAAAATAATTGAAGCCCGAGGCTCGCCGCAATTGCACAGCTCGTGCCTACGCGAAAGAGCCGCGTGTCTATAATATAATAAAAGATCGGCACTTTGCGGGGTTTGATGGCCTGCACTAGCTTAGGCTTCTTGGCGCTGGCTGTTATTTATATATCACGCCTGCGAAGCTCTTTTGCCGCCTTAGCTAAATCAACTTTCCTTTTAATTTACTCGGACGAACGTCGGCGGGTTTGTTGCGCCAGCTCGTTTTTCGGTCAGCGACAATTTATCCGGCTATATTACTACTTGGAAGTAATATTGCACGAAACTGCTACTTTTGCACGTGTAAATAGCTTCGTGTCTAGTATCAATCCTTTGTCGAAATTTTCATTCCAGCTCGATCGGTTTTTCGCGATTATCTCGTCCCTCTCCCCTCGGCTCGGCCGGTTTACGCGCCACTCGTCAAAGTAACGATTTCACATTAAATATAACGGCCAACCATACACCCCCAATCTCTTCCTTCGCGTGTATACGTATACGTATATACGTTCAACGTGTGTCAATCGATTTTCATTTTTTTCTCTCCCAACGCTGTATCGAATACTTTGCGGTAGATTTGAGCAGCAGCAGCATCGTCGTTGTCAGCTTGGATACTAAAAGCTATTACTTATATACCGGCGCGTCTTTTGACTCTGCACGCGCGCGCGCGCCGCTTATATTTTACTGCGGCGATAGCAGCTTCTTTTTTTTCATCATAAATCACGCGATTCGCTTGATACCAAAAATAGATTGGCGATTACACGGTTATACGGCCGACTCTGTATATCGATTCTGCGTCGGTGCATGTATCGGCTTACCAACGAACGTCAGATTGCGAATGTACTGAAGCAATCGCTGGCCCTGCGGCGCTGGCTCGAGGTTGGCGCACAGGTGGTGCACCTCTCCCACGCAGAAGTCGTCGATGACGTTGTGCACACCGTGTGCCATTGCGTAAATGGCGTCAGCTGTGAACAAAAAATATATTCCGGATTAGAAGAGAGAGAGAGAGAGAGAGAGGATTTCTCACTGAGCCGGAAGTAGAGGGAAATCGGATTATATTTGCTCTACACGCGATAAGCTCATAGCCGGATGTTTTTTTTGTGTAGGGACGATTAAGGCGGTGCAGCCAATTTTTGGCTTTAAATAACCAACAATGGCTTGCTCGTGAGTAATGACGTCGTTCGGTTTGGGCTTCTTTATACTACTTAGCAAATAAATCATTGAGAGAACAACTTTGCATTTTGCAAGAGCTTTGGTGAAAAGTTATGGCTCAAAGCGCAAAGAGAGCATCAGGTAAGATATTCTATTAAATCAACGCGAAAAGGTATATTTCAGATTTTACCTGCGGATTATTTAAGCTCAAGCACAAGGCAAATCTGAGAATCATTTGTTACTTTCATTGAAGATAAATTCGTTCGAATTATTCTTAGCCTTAAATAAAAGTTTGCATCGTAGCGAAAGTGCGACCTTATAAAATGTAATGAAACAAAAGGGCGTAAAAGGTCAATTTCGGCTTAAAAATCGAAGAACAATTCATAATATAACTTGGTCGATTTTGTGTATTATATCGAGAAAAGAGTTGAAAAAGAAACCAAAATTTTCACTTTATATTTACGTCGAGAGGCTTTCCCGATAACCCAAAGTACTTAAACAAACTTTATGAAAGGAAAATGTTGTCGTTCCATCCTATTACCGATTGTTTTCATCTCGCGCTTTGTACGAAAAATATGAGTCTTGGCTTTTATCGCGCAGCAAAAATATCACTCCGAGAAGTTCACTCTGCAGCGATGAAATTCGAATTATCGGAATCCATTGAATGCGCTTTTGTCTGGGACCTCTGTCTCTTCCACTTGGCACCGGGCGCCATTATTTAGGTCGAATGTTAAAATCGATCTCTATATAGCGCAGTCTGTGTCTGTTATATACTCACCGACGAAAGGCACGAGGCCCTCCTGCTTGTAATCGACGAGCTCCTCTTCGCCGGTGCACCTCTTGATGTTAGGATCGAGGTGGAAGCTACACTTGTGATGCTGCTGCCAAAATTCGCGAAACCAGACGTTACGACAATTGACGAACTTATCGGGTCGACTGGCGTGCGGTATGAGGCGGTCGTGCTGGCCCTCGCACTCGCTGCCCATGCGCGGCACGAGGCTCTTGTAATAGTTGTCGAAACCTGTGGAACACATGCACGCGTATATATAGTAGACTAGCGCAATATATGCCTCGGAGTTATGAATGTGCTTTCGTTCGTCGAGCGTCGATGTGTTTCGCACAGTACGCTGAGCTCTGCGTGCTCTATGAATTGTGAAGCGCGCGAGCTAATAGCGCTGCCATCGCGCAACGCGGCAGCGCTGATTTATGGACTCTTTTTAGTTATGCGCCTCCGAGTGCTGATCAAAGATTCATGGCTAAATATCCATCTTCTCGTGGAGAATGTTTTATGCACTGCGTTGCCCTTGCACCGAATAAAAATCAATCAAATAAGGGGCGCACTACGGGGCCGGATGGGAGCTGTGTGCGCGTCCCGGCTTCATGTGTCAATCATCGATCTGGTGTACAGGATTTTTCATATTACCGATGTGCATCGAGTAGTCAAGTTAGCCGTTCAAAAAAATAACATTTCCCAAGTATCTTTGAGCATTATAAGCCACAAGAAAAGCAGTTTCAATTTCCTTTCGTAATCGAATCGTTTTGTAAAGTATAAGTGGCTCGAATATAAGGAAGAAAAAAAATCTTGCGGAGCAGTTATTTAAAGTGTCGGGTCTGAAGAACCGAGTGAAAATTGAAGATGGCCCCGGGCTGCTGCAAGCTTTTAGCAAGCCATAATAAAAAAGTATAATATAATGTCGAGACTCTCGCTCCGTAATGTACAAGGCAGATTGGAGCAGCCTTTGCTCAAAGGCTTCGCGCGCGCTCGATCGATGCGCTATTTTTGAGATACGGAATCTTCGATATAAACACACCGGTACACAATACGTAAGGTACTTGCACGGAGCTACTTGAAACAAACGATAGGCTTCTGGAATAAACTTCGATATTACTTGATCGAGCAAAGACTTGAGCCTCCGCGTCGCGCTATACTCGTTTATCTTCATCTAGTATCTTGGCGGCATGCGAGGCAAAACAATGCGCGCGCGAGCGGCCTCGTTCTATCGCTCGAATCTTCTGCGGGATGGTTCGTTTGTCCCGATACGATTCGCGCACTCGGCAAAAGGACAATCGCTTCGAAATGCGGGCGTCGACGCGTAATTGTTTTTCTCCACCGGGCGAGCTCAAATCGTTTACCTTCGAGTGAATTACGAAAAGGCAGGATAGTGATGGCACCCTCGGCGGCGAACTCCTGCTCGCGAACCGGATGCACCTTGGCACCCCACGAGTCGCTGCCAACCCACATGAAGTGGCCAGTTTTGTTGGCCTTTATAGTCGCTTGCAGTAGTTTTCTGGAAAAAGCAGAGCAAACAAATAGTAGAGTCATTAATTGAAGTAGCCACTGTAATCGGTTTATTGATTCTTTTTTTTTTTTTGCTACAACGTTAACTGATTTTCGAACGTGTTTACTTTGCTTTGTGGTTACTATGAATCAAAGAAAAAAAGCAAACGAACGACTATAGGAATTTTTTATAATTAGCCTTTCTTTGTTTTTAGATGAGCTCAAGCTTTTAGCTAATCTCTTAATTAATCTCAATTCATGAGCGTTACAAAAATGAGCTTATGCCATTATTCTATTACGCTGGTAACTTGTTGGAAATTCATGACGCATTTCACATGAATAATTATTCGTGTTTAAATCCCTCCATTTGTAATAAAAAAAGTTAACTACTTTTACCAAACAGTTTGTATGTAAATCTAATGCTAAACTTGTTTTCAGTTCGATGCCAGAGATACAATCGCGTAACATACGCGTTCTTTGATGCAGCTAGGCAATGCTAATTAGAAAAATCGTTTGAGTGATTACTTGATTGATGACGGGGAGAGCAGAGAAAGGACAAAGCGAGTTCAAGAGAAAAAGAGGGAAAAGTTTTCAAAGAGAATAGAGCAAAAGTATCGGTAAAGTGAAAACATACACACAGCCTGGAGCGTTACACATACGTGTACGTTCTACACACCTAGGAATCGCAACGAAACTCATTTCCAATACAAATTTTCAATCAGCGCCCCTTATTTGATCGGAACTTGAGCCAAGAATTTTTCGATACTTCCGATCTGAAGGGCAAAAGTTTCAAAAAGAAATTTTATGAAATTATTTATCGTCAATCGATGGGCGTTCGACCGAGAAAATGCCGAGCCCTCACTTCTGTGGAAAAATGGATCATAATTTCAATCAAATTTTCTATCATCGCGTGTACATTGTATACCGATGTAATCATCATATGGCAATTAAAGTTAGCTGAATGATGAATTTATTCACGAAAATTTTGAAATATTCAACTATACGCGACTGACCTTTCGTAAATTGAAATTCATTTATACTACCCGTGGTCACGATACTACCATCATATGAGTTTAATGTTTGATAAATTACTTAGACGAGTCATAATTAATGGCTTGAAAATTAAAAGAACGGCGAATATAATAGTAGAAGCAATTTATTTTTCAATTAAATAAATTAACATTTGCACTGCAACTTGAGCTAGGTTAATTGATTTGCTTTTTTGTTGGTTTTGCGTACGAAAAATGATTGTTAAATTGTTACTACATTCATCCTTCATTCATTTAATTACCAAACCACCTGGATATGGAACTGGCGAAATTGAACCGGAAAAAACTAGGCGAGGATATAGATAAAGTCTGTTTAAATAACTCGAGAGACCATCTCGTATATCTTGTACATATATCTCAAATTGGTCGTTGAGGACTCGAGAGCGTACACAAGCAAAGCTCCGTTAAGATATATTACATAAGTGTTCGGCCATTTGTCTTGATAAAACCGACGTGGCGTCGAGTGAATATTTGATGCGAATCCGGGGTCGCAGTTTGCGTTGCTGCTGCAGCTTTGGCAAGTATCGAGAGCTTCCTTAAAGCCTCATAATAACTCGCAAAAGAAGCTAAATCTTGCCGTTGTTCGATGAATTTATCTGTGCAGTTATACAAACTCGCGCAAATAAAGAGTTTGTTAACGAAAAACGCTCAACAATTTGAAAATAAAACGAGCCGCGAGCAGTGCGAGCATAAAAGTACACTCGTTAAAATATCGGGAAAGAGAATTTCTTTGAAGACCCACTTGGGGAAACGAGCGATGCAGGAGCGCGCGGGGACTTTGTTTTGCTCGTTAAATCGAGCTTCGCGCCCGCCCCGCGATGAAATAATCATGGCGGCATAAGCTCGAAAGTCCACAGCTCGGTGCTTCAGGCTGCGTGTATATTTTGACTCTGGTGGCATACTGAATAGCGAAAATGCGAGTACATGCATTCAGTATTTGTTGCGGAGTAGTTGCTTACGAGGCCTTTAGTGTGTACGTGTATGCATATCGCCCTAATAAAGTCGTCTTCTGAAATGAAAATCGATATTTCACGTAGATATATAAGCGCGTGGCAGGTGAGAGAAGTCTGAGCGAGCTAGCGAGTCACTACGCCATTAAGCTCACGCGCGTTGGTTTATATTATAAACTTTGTACGCCATATAAATGGCGATCGATCGCTCACCTACGGCTTATACATACGTGCCAATGGTCTTTTATGCCGCATGCAGCGCGACTTTTACAATAATAAGCGTCGCGCGTGCGAGAGAGAGAGAGAGAGAGAGAGAGAGAGAGAGGAAAGAAAACGCGTCCCCCCGCGATCGTATCTCGCCTCGGCGCTATTATACTGCCGCACGGTGCCTCTATAGCACGTGTACCAGTGGTAAGCATGTATACGAGCGACCTGTGCACTCTTAAAATTGAGAATCCATCTATATAAATGCGCGCCCTGGCTGATCCGTATCTGTGTTTTTTGCAAATTTAACGAGCAGAAATAACTGGACCGAATATACAATTTTACGCGCGCGCATTCCGTCTGCGAGCGAGCGCGGCAAAGAGAGAAAAGCTCGTGCTACCACTGCTGCTACAACTATAGCTATATATATGTTTGGTACCTGGGAAAACTAGACAATGGCTCGATCCCCGTCAGAGTTTGTCGCGTGGATTAAAGCGCGCGCTGCACGTCGAGCGACAAAAAAGCGAGCTGCAGAGGCTAAAGCCTATTGAAAGTCTCGCAGTGTGCTGCTGCTGCTGCTGCTACTACTCCGCGCTCGCTCGCACACTCACAAGCGTACGTGGAAATTGTGATTAAATATTTGCCACTGCTTGGTGTACCTCTAATGGACACTATAAATAAACGCCTCGGACTGCATCGCTATTCAACATGCCCGCCGCCCGTGTAAGTGGCTCCAACCAAAAAAAAAAGTGGAGTCAAAGTTTACCACTGTCGAGGTTTTAAGCCCATTGGCCCCGGAAAATTACTCTCCATTCGACAGTAGCTTTAAGCAACTTTTTTTTATTGTATAAATTACTTCGATTAAATTGAAAACAACACGTTCATTCGAATATAATGCGAGGCAATCAGCGTGCGAAAGACAGCTATTTCAACGTATCCTTAGGCTAATCGTTTGCTCGTTTGCACGCTAAAATAGAATCGTGCGCGCAATGCGTACAGTGGCAGCGCGTTATATAAATAATAAACACATAAAGTCGGTTGCAGAGCGAAATGCAGAATTACACTCGTGCAGTTTGGAACAATTATATATGTATATTAAAATTGAGCATCTGCTCATCCACGAGGATTAGAAACTTTTGACTAATTACTTTTACTCTCGTGCGCAATGAAATGGTTCCCTCATAGCACATATTCTCCCTTATAGCACACACAACCGCTCATATATTTTTGGCATCAGCTTGCATTTGTGAGCACTCAATTCTGTTTATTCGCCATATAGCTCTCCTGGAAAACTGGAACAATTATATGACTATTTTATCGCAGCCAATAAACTTGAATTTCTTGAGAAAATTGAGCACATGTTTCACTCGCGCGCAATATCTGCCAGATCCTCCGCGTATGAAAATACGATCTTGTCGTCGCAGATGATGGAATCGATGCGCGACGCTTTTTTCCTCTAGCGGATGACATAAAGGTGAGAGGCTTCGGATCGTTGCAAAGTTATTTCAAGACTTTTTTTCTTTCATAGGGCGCTTTGTTAAGAAACTTCAACTTTTATTGCGAGTTTTTTGTGTAGCTGATTGTTTCGTTTCCTTTTAAACGATACAAAGCGTGCCACGCACACGTGCTTTCGAATATCGCTCAATGTCAGATTAGCCGTACCGGTGATTTATCGGCAAACTTCTTTCATCCTTTGGTTGTTTTTAACCAGGAGCATCCTTGGTTAAGGTTTTAATTGACAAAAGATGACATTGGTCGCAACGCACTATACACCGATCCTGTATTCCCATGAAAATCTATTTTTTGTTCCTGATAACTTTTTTCATCTACAACACCGGTGCACGAAAACATATTTCATCGATGATACATGAATCGACGTAAAAAATTGTTCGACGAGATATAGCGTTGCCGCGAGGCAAAGGCAACAGCGACGGCATCGACAACATCAGCATCAGCATCAGCAGCTGTTGCTGCACTTTTTATTATTCACATTTGCACGGCGAAATCATGTAAATGCTAAACGCAAGTCGAGAACGAGTGGCTTGTAAGCCGCTCCCACGCCTACTCGTCTCGTCTTTATAAAAGTGTATTCTGTATAAGCTGAAAAGTTGAACAAAGTTAAAATTTTTTAATTAAAAAAATTTTAACGTCGGATTTATCGCTCCTCGCGACCGCGTGTCGTTTCATGACATTTTTTTATGTTACGAACACGCACGCAGCTCGCGAGATGTCGTAAGTTATTTCGTTTTATATGAAACTGTCACATTGAAAAAAGAGCATGATTTTTTTAAAGCCACTCATCGGTCAAAGGGAATCCAATAAAAGGAGGTGCAGCGCGCTGGTACATGGAGTCGCGAGGCACACGTAATGTCATAACCAGGGCGCGCGACTCCGCACATGGTGATGAATCGAAGAAAAGACAGCGTCGCGCTCGTACGAAAAGCTCTTAAGAGTATTGCAACTCGTGCAGGGGAGGATGGAAAACAAACGGGCAGCACTTGCACGAGGCGGGGGCTGAGTTTGTAAATTGCGTACGTTGTAGTTTTTTTCTCTTCAGCTTCCTCCCGACTTTACCAAGAAAATGGAGAAATTTTTTTACAGCTTCGGGATTAGTGTCCTGAGGTCTGTGCCGAGAGATATATGAAGTATTGACGTCACGTAGATCGTTTTCTTTCGTTTCGATCCTTCGCTTTTCCTTACTTCTCTCCCTCCCTCTCTCTCGCTTTCTCTTTCGCCTTCTGTACCTTTTTGCTGCGAGCCCGCATCCTAGACAGCGAGAAGCTATCAATAGCGTATTTGTCGATGAAAAATGTATAAACCAATCGAAGAGCGTAAGCTGCTCGCTTAATGCCACGAGATGGCCAATACGTTGTATATAACACGCTTGTGTGTACATGATTGCGAAGAAGAGGGACGCGTCGCGTTATGCATTTTCTCTCGCTACATCAAAGATACGTGCCATTAATAATCATAGGATATTCCTGCCAGCGAGCCAGCCTCGCTCGAGCTCGATAAAAACTTGCGACTCCAAGCTTTGAGCCTCGAGCAATATAATTAGAAAAAAGAAAATATTTTCGCACGCATTATATATACTGCATCATAGAAGCTGGATGAGAAGAACGAAAAGATTACGTGAGCTGTGAAGATGATCGGCAAGGCTTTAGCTTTTGCGACAGTTTTTTCGAAGCCGATGCTAGCGTATAAGTATAGGGATATATATACCGTAGAGTACACACAGAGAGAGGGAGCGAGTAGCATGCTACATATATATATAGCGGTCCTGCGTTGGACTAGATATCAAAATCGATCGAGCTCTCAATCCAGAGGAGGGCTCACTCTCTGCGGGAATGTAATTTATGAGGCGTCTTGTTCTAAAATCCACCAAATCCGTTTTCCATAAGGCTGATAATCGAGAGAGCGATCGCACGAGCGCTGAATTCTCTTTTCATCTTGCGTCCCGTGCCCGCATTACGTACAGGCGCAAGCTCACACGTATAAATGTTTAAGGAAAGTAGAGAATGCTGCTTTCGTTGTTCGTCGGATATATTTAGCAAGCCTAGATATGTAGGATGATATTCAGTGGCTGGAAGAAGACATTTGGCGGCATTTGGCGCTTCTCTCGAATGCGTGACGCGCGGATCAGTCGAGCGAAATTAGCGCAGCGCCACGCCTAATGAGCTCGGACGTCAATTAACGCACGAGAGAACATTAGCTGCTCCGCCATGTACGGCCGATCGTTTCTGCATTAGCGTAATCAAACGTGTTAAACGACTCGTATACGCGGGGAGCGCTGGCAAACTTGGCGCGTGCGATAACGCATATGCCGGCGCGTTATCCAGCTGAAATCCGACCTCGCGCGAGTTATCGAATTCAAGCTAGTAATGTATTCGCAAGAGGAATAAAATCTCTTTTGCATATCACGCGCGTATGTAGCGATCGCAAAAGGCGACGACGACGTTGTGTGTATAACATTATCACAGGTGCAGTACACGCATGTATGTACTATATACGTGCAGACACAGGATTCGCGGCCCTGATACGTCAATCGCAAGTGTATCGATATATCGTGTGCGCGCTCGACGTTTCCAATACGTATAACTACTAGCCAGCAGCATCAGCAGTAGAGACTCGTATACGCGGCAGCGAGTACGAACCATAGGCTAAACTATACACATACACACAGACACGTGCATACACATAAATCCAGCCTAGTCACGAAATTAAAGTGTATATGGAGAGCCTGGGAGAGTACGAGAGGGATGCGGTTCGCTTCGAGCTTTGAGTGTAGAACGATGTTGCCGCGCGCCGTGCGGAATTGGCTACTCTGCCAGCGGACCAAGTTATATTTGCCGCTTCCTGCTCTGCCCCCATCGTGCCCATATAGTAGCACCGACTGTGTACACGCCGCGCGCGCGCCCCAGCTTATACATACGTACACGTATACGTACATCCATTGTATGTGCATGCCTATACATACGTATAGGCGTGAAGCAAATCCACCTTTGCAAGAATCGATGCTGCTCGATTTACTAACGTCCGAATGCCTAAGTAGGTAGTTCGACGCTCCTACACGACTCTCGAAAGTTTTCATCATATATTTATCGCGCACACGAACTCTTGATGTCTTGCGTATTATAAAAAAATAACGTTCTCAGCTTTTATTCTGGGCCGTTTGTGCGGCAATTTCATTTTTCACCGTGTCTGCCCTCTTTCTCACTCGCTTGCTCCTGAAATTTTATGTTTCATTGTAAAGCAAATATTTGATAAGAATTTACCGTGGAAAGTACCCATTCTGTTTGACTTATGTCGAAGCTATGTACCGACTTCGGTTTTTACTCATGTTAGCCTGGCAAACTTAGTTTCAAAAAATAATCGCGCTCCCATGTTGTTTTCTTCCTCTCAGTTCGAGCTTTTTTTGTCCTCTCTCTCTCTCTCTCTCGTTCTAAAATCCATGCAAACTTTAAGCAATATAATTTTCAGCTCGGCAAACGGAAGATGCACTCAAACACAGGGCAAACCTCTTGACCCGATGTACTTTTTATATGTTTTCTCAGCTCCCCGGGGACTTGTGAAAGGAAAGTGTAAGGAACATTTCGAGAATCTCCGGACACCAGTGCAGAGAGGCAGAGACGGCAAAGATTCAGTCTCGCACAGACGTTTGCGCAGGCAATATATATGTCAAATAAATATTTATGTGTCGTTTACATATACATACACGCAAGCTGCGACTGCTTTATCTTAGCAGTTAGTTCGCCAAGTTGAGCTCAAAGGCAGACGGTTTTTTTTTTCAACCAATTCAAATTAGTTATTATGCATATTCATGCGATTCCGCATATACCTAGAAAAAGGGAGTCTCGAAGCAACAAAAAGCACAGAAACAAAAAAAGCTCATCTCTGTCCTCGGTATGAATTATAAATGTTGCGCGCGTGTACGTGCCGTTTGAAAAAGTCGTCGCCTATATATGCATCGGTATATAATACAGTCGGGGCCGCTGTGCGCGCTGCAGTTGTAAAGGAAAAAGCCAAATGATAAATTCTAAATTCGTGACGAGTGAGATATTATATTACTCGACGCTCGTCCGCGAGTCATGAGTACTATACCTAGAGCTACATTCAATATACTCCCTCGTGCTACATCAAAAAGTACTTGGAATGTAATATCACTTGGCCCGAGCTCTCTTCGTCGAGGCGACCAGCCGTAAATATACGTCGACTTTCTGGCATAAGGTGTGCGTCGCCTACGCGTGCCCCGTGGGCCTGCTGCATATGCAAAGTACTTTGATCGTTTTATTAACGCTTTTTTTTTCTCATATTCCCAGAAATCAGGACGCATGTGCGCAAATTTTGTTTCAATAATTTATCGACTCTCGTGTAGCAGTAGCAGCCGTCGATTTAGTCTATACGGGCCGGAATTGTAAGTTGGCCACGCGCAAGCAGCAGCGAAAATAACCTAAACTTCGGGAAAATATGATCGCACTAAATTCGGGAGGCAAAAAAGTTGCCGCGCGCTGCGAGCGTTCACGGCGCTGCTCGTACAATTTATGTCGGAATAAAAACCAAAGCAAAACATTTTCGCCCATATGTATGAAAGTTTTTTTCGGGGAGGGTGAATCATTCACGGGGGGACTACCTCAGCGATTTTATATTAGAGCTCGCTAGCGAAACATATACAGGCAATCCATTCGGTAAAAAAAGCTCGCAGCCTGCGAAAAGCTATGCAGTCGTTTACCGCAGTTCCATACGATTCTCGCTTTTCGCTTGTCACTCTCTTTCGCCCGCGCTCGCTCTCTTTCGCTCTCTCCCGATAAAGCTACTACCGCGCGCTCGCCGAGTTTCCGCCAAAGAGTCGTTCATCAAAGCTCGCTTTTGCTACTGCTACCGCTGGTGCCACTACTGCCGCTGCTGCTGCTGCTGCTGCCGCCGCTGTTGCCCTCCCTTATATCTTTTTAGCCCTGTGTATTATGTACTCTAGCTCTCCAATGAAAAAGAAAAAACGAGAAAAAGGGGAAAATGTATGTATAAAGCAGTAAATCGATAGCCACGCAGGCCAGCGCAATTCACGGTACTTTTAAATCGATGCACAAGATTCTCGGGCGCGCAGCTGACAAGCAGAGGCAACGTGATTTCCGGCCTATGACTGACTTACGCTTGGCACGGATAGCGCCGGAGAGAGTCAGAAATGTGTGAAATGCCTCGGTCCAGATTTGACCTCGAAAGCTCGATGCTGCTGCTGCTGCGCGCTCTCGCAAACACATATACACATAGCTATAGTTGTGTGTAGGCTTTTTGCGCGTGTGGTGCGCGGCTTTTCATTACGTAAGGGAATCACGTCCACGCGCCGGGGCTGTGTATAGAAAAGCCGCTTTTGCAGCGAGCTCAAAGCTGCTCGAGCGTATATCGTTTAAGGGTCACTGAGAGTGTGTGCGTGCGTGCGTTTGTGAGCTTGATTCCAGCTGCAAAACGAATGCAGCCTAACTTTCCTCTTGGAGAGGATCAGCATCTTGGACCTTAATTTACTTAAGGGCTGTCGCATAAAACAAATTGTTTTTTTAAACGCTTCGCCTTAAGAAATGTCTTTGTATTTAGACGGCAAAAAGAAAAGCTAGCACGTGGAACTTACCTTATATTATCCTCATCTACAAAAAGCACGACGCCGCGGGCGTTGCGTTTTGAGCTTAAGTGTTCGACGATCCTCTCAAAGTCCTCGGGCTTGGCATTGCGCATGATTTTTTCACTGACCGCCACGCAGATGTTGTACTCGGCGGAGAGGGCGACGAAGCTCGCGATTCCCTGTAAAAAATTAAAACGAATTACTTAAGAAATCTCTGGGACTTTCAACGCATCGATCGATTTATCACCACTAATGTAACGAGCGGTGGTTACATTGCTATTTGTCGAGAAATTTTTCATGCACCTACATCACTACAGAGCTTCGATACTTTGTAAAATTGAACGACGAGAGGTATATGTTTCGTGTGCACTACCACTTCTAAATGATGGATGATCCTGTTAAAGGTTCACACAGTGGCGTTTCGATTTTTCCGGGGGAAAGTTTTGTTGACTTTTTTTGCTCCCGATAGCAAAGAGCTTGTAGATAAATGTTTAGCTTTACTATCTTCAAGAGTGGTGCTATTGAACTATAGATTATATGTAAATTATTGAATTTTGAATCGATTACGCCGTTCGCGATAGTATATATTATCTCTGGTAAAACAGGCGGTGTGTAATTTGTCCTGACAAAGCGAGCCTCGTTGCGCTGGTTAATCAAGTATAGATCGATAATGCAATATATTATATGGCGATCAATTAACTCTGAATTAGGCTAATATGCACTGACTGTTGCGGGCAACATATGTTTCTCTACTCAATGTAGTTCAATCAAATCACACCGGTGCTATATGCAAATGTAGCTCGTAGTTTTAATAAAAGAATCAAGAACTTGGTTAAAAATCAAAAATGATAATTTTTTGTTGACTGATACAAACACCTGATTTAAAACAGTCAGCGTGCAGAGCGCATCATCATCATTATCCGGGCCTTGGAGTAGTTTATCTTGGTTTCCCGATACTGCGCGGCAAAAATTGTTTAATTCTCAGTCCAGACTGGGGTAATGATGATCTCCCTGGCGGCCCCCTCGAAGATCTGCGCGCTTTAACGAGGCTCTAACTATATACGCTGTAACTAAGCAGTTGCTGCGGCTCGACGCGCGCGCGAGACACTAATTATCGAACTCTGCAGTTGCTTGACTACGACGACCAATTAGGCCTCCGCCGTGGTTGCTATTGTTGTTGTTGTTGTTGTTGTTGTCGATGCTGCAGCTTGCGTATCACATTTTCGCTTTTCATCTTTTAAGCACTCGTCGCCAGGCATCGTAAAATTGACCTAATCTCTCTCTCTCTCTCTCTCTCTCTCTCGGTGTAGCATAACCATAACTGGCTCACTGTACAGGATCCCCCGTTCTAGCCAACATTATTATTTCGTTGCGGCTTGCCCTTATTAAGTCCGTGACCCGTTACTATCTCGTGGTATATACACACTGTTTCAATTACCGTTTTAGCTCTCTTCCTTGTATACCCACTCGAATGCTTTTTTACGAAGGCAAACGGGGCTTCGTTACACTGCACAAGAAGCTCCGAGTTCATAGAAGCTTGTAAGCAAACATTCTCCGAAAGGATGGCGCGCGCATGGATCATACAATTTTTTTTTATCGGAAAAGATGAATGAAAGTTTGGATGGAAAGGGAATTTCTCCGGTCTGCAATCATCGCAGTTATTACGTTCGCTTCCGGCGACAGATGGAAAGAAAAACGAGAGAGCAAGAGAGAGAGAGAGAGAGAGAGAGAGAGGGGGAGAACTAGAAGTACGCAGACGAGATGAATCGTTGTCTGTAGTGACTGGCGATGTCGCGTCTAATTAAAAAAGTCCAGCTGTTTGTTAATGCGATGCTCAATACGTCCAAAATCGATAGCGTTGAAAAATCGCGGCAGTTGGAGATTTCAGAGTTGCGCGTTGGCAGAGCATTTATCAGACATCATCTTGTGCTGTGGGCCGAAGGAAGTCATTCAAGATGGATAAGTCGATAGAAAAGTCGTGCCAGAATTCAGCCGACATAAGGATCGATCAATCAATCAATCTCGGCACATCTTCCATCGGTGCACGAGCCATATGTAGCGTACGTGTTTCACATGTGAGCCCAGGTGCTAGCTGGCATTGGTGTCGGCTGCACGCGAACATTTCGTGTAATGAGATAATTTAACGTCAACTCTCGAGTAAGATAGACCATTCGTAAATGTTCGCCTCGGCAAAGTGGCCGTGGCAATAATCCCCCGACAAACGAGCTTCTCGCCAGTCGATCGCTGGGAAATTTATACCGGCTCCTCGTATATAGAATGCATCGATAAGGCAATTATGGACTTCTTAGGGGATACTTTGTTTTTATCGACTGGTGGCGGCGCTATCTCCCACCGCGAGCCGCTTTATTTCCCCGAGGATCCACTCGAGCGGTGTTTTGCATTTAATCGTGGCCCGATATCGCGAAACTTGGCTTGCTTGGCTTTTGGATAAATTGAAATCGTGCATGAACATGCACCCTTGCACAGTGCTCCAGTGCTGTGTAACGTCCCTACGTCTTTTTCTTCACACACTGCACACGCGGCCGTGCTTGACCTATTTTTCTTCGTTTACGCTCGAATGGACGTTCCGGAGGTAGATAAAGAGAAGCGAGAGCGGTGCTAGGTCGAGCGCGAGAGGCATAGAGAAATGAGTAAGATGGACCGGACCCGATGTGCTACTCCGTTTTACCTCATAACGATTTTTGCAAGCTGCTTTCAAGCTGCGCGACAGCCGACGCTTTGCGACGTGCTTATACCGCTCGCTCTCCGCGTTACGCGTGGCCGAGTACGCGCGCACGCACGACACGACAGTCAACACGAGCCCGATAATAAACTTTCAACGGAGCTTTACCTGCAAGCTCGTGTACGTGCTTGCGCTCGTCAGGAAAAGTCCGCTAAAAGGCGACTCGAGAGCTATGTAATTATTTTAATTAACCTTGTGCAGCATACGCAACGTTTCTCATTCATCTGGTCCTGAGTAGATCTTCCCTTGTATTATTTTGCTCCGTCCAAGTGCATAGTATACGTCAGCTGCACGAGCTCAGATATTTATCCAAATATACGCGCGCGCACAGAAACAGACATGTCTCGGGAGCTCCTTGCGCTCGCTCTCTCGAATGTCGTAACAACTTGGCGCTAACTTGTCTAGGGCCAAGTCTAGTCCTGTCGGGTCAAAGTTGCAGATCTTGGCCGCGAGAGGAGTTTTCGCTGTGGGGTGGGAAAGTGGATCAACGCACTAGTCAACGGATTGTGATTTTCATCCTCTTCCCAACAACAGCAGGACTATTAACGGACGGCTTTCTAATGGAGTTCCTTGTGCACCTGCGTATTTAAAATCTTTCAGGCATGAACGCAGGCCATCACGAGCTGTGCATCCGAGTTAGATGCGCCTGGGCTGCGATGATTTTTTAAATCGACTTTTTCATTTTAGACGCTCGAAAAATCGCTCGAGCGATTTTACTTTTTTATTGAACTTCTTCTAGCTTCTTTTCTTAAAATTACAATTTATTACAATGGAAAAAAGAGGTACATGGAAAAATCTGCTGACGCGAATTTCTGCCTGACTGTGCGCTGGCCTGTACTACTTGCCAGGGTCGAGTGCTACATGCTATACGCCTGGATTATTCTCGACCATGGTAATGTGATCAACAATTTGATGAAAATCAAAAGTACCTGAAGCACGTGAACAAATAATTGATTTATCGTAATCTTCTAGCTTTGTATTGTACGTACCACGGAACTCGTAAAACGAGTATGATCAATGCGCGATACATCCGCAATTACAATCAATTATTCAATTAATTAAATGTCGGTGACCTACGTGATAGAAATGGAATCACGTACATCAAAGGACAAGAGTGACGTGGAATTAATGTACATTGATAATTATGCTTGCATATAAATATTCCGTTATAAAAATCTGCATAAAAAATTATGAGAATGAAGTTTGCGTTGAGCTTACCTTTTCGCCGTAGTCGCCTTCGACGGCAACGGTTGAGACGTACTTCCAACCGAGCCTGTGTATGACCTCGACCATAGCCTGAGCTTGGAAGTTGTCAGGCGGCACCACTCGACTGAAGTACTCGAAACGACTCTTGTCCGACAGCTCGGTGCTCGTCGAGGCGTAACTTATCTGCGGTATCTGCCGGCCAAAAACACATACATAAGCACGCGCACGAGAATCGGAGATGTACGAGTATGGGTTCGCGCAGGCAACGCGGGCTGCAAGCTCGGAGCGCATAAATAGTCACATAATAACCGACACGGGGACTGGCGACAAAATATCAAGAGCCGCACACTGTTCTGCCGGTGCACACTCGAGCGCGTACATCCTGACGCAGCAGCACTAGCAGCCAGTAGCATGCAACGGTAAGAGCGGGCATACATATGTCTATATAATCCTGTGATGTATATAGCTACGTGAGATTCGAGGATATTGCGAGGATTCCAGGGTGTATCGTCGCACTCGTGTTTGTCTACTCGTTTATACGCTTGTGTGTGTAACGCAAACTGCGCCACTGTTAGTATTTATGGAGCGCGCACCAGCTCCGCAAGCACAAAGGCACGTGTCCAGTGGGTGCGCGACACGCTGCGAATTATATTCCTCGAAAGTTCGGAAAGCCGAGCGCGTAAAGCAACTTTTAATATCGCATTAAATTTCTACCCCGCGTCTCACGGATATACACGAATATTAAGTTGAAATTAACTCAAGCTCGGGCTGGCGCGCGCGCAGACCCAGGAATTTGAGCATTTGTACGAGTATATTACTCAACTTTCCACATGCCGTGTATAGACCGGGAGACTTTTTTATCATCGCGCGTGCACGAGAGCTGCGACTTTTTTTGTTGGCACATTTTTACAAATGTATATATCCGAGCACGGACGAACGAGCTCGCAGTACATGCGTCAGAAGAGATTCGAGAATCCGCACACTTAAAAAAGGGCTTTATCTTCGAGCGAAAAATAGTTTTTTAATTAAAGTTTGCCTTGTTTTTTATTCTTGCTTTCTTTCTTTCAAAGCGAGAGAGATGCGCGTCGGCAATAGCTCTTGTTCGGATTCTTAGACGTAACTAGCGCCATTTCAATTATCCAATCGGAAAGCAGGATTTTCTAAAAGGGAAAAAATTGTTGCGAAACAAAATGAACGACGCTTGGGAAAGTTTTCAGTTACAAACGTACGAGAGCGACGCAGCAGTTGCCCGGGGCAGCTTTCAGCTCTTAAACATTTTCCACGTGTCGCCCTTGCATTTCAAATTTAAATCTCGATTTCCAATGGATGAATGTTTTTTTACTCTTCTCTCTCTCTCTCGTTATTTCTCTCAAACGCCACGGATGAATAAAAAATGAAACTTTGGAAGGGGTCTGGTTCAAACGCCTAATGTAGCAAAAAAGTAAAAATAGACGAGCTAAATGAAAAAAAAAAGGGAAGAATTTTTTGATGAGAAAAGATAATGCATGCACGGGAGGGAAAAGAGAGAGAGAGAGATAGAAATAGAGAGAGAGAAGAGATGGAAGAGAGCCGTGTCGTACGCGCGCATGAGCTTAAAGCCACGCCTATCTTTTCTCGCGTATATGCGCTTTGGAGCGCGAGCGTGCACAAAGCGTATAATATATAGGACACAAGTAAAAGTGCAGCCTCGATCTAGCCTAGGCAGCTCGTAGTCTGTCACCGGAAATGCAAATAACGAAGAGTGCTACGACCGAAAAGAAAAAGAAGACGCTGGAGGTGGTGGGTGAGGAAGAGGAAGAAGTGGAAAAAAGCAAACGAACTACCAAGAGACACGTGTACAGTAGATAAAAGGTCGAAAATGACGAAGAAAAACAAAGTGTATGTATATGTGTGCGCGCGCGTCCCGGAGCGAGAGACAGACAGTTCGTGAGTGAGTGAGCGAGTGAGCAAGAGAGAGAGAGAGAGAGAGAGGGAAGAAAAGCTTATATCTATTTGCACTCGTTGGAGTAAGATCGAGAGCTTGCGACACGCCGAACTGTACACTCCCAGTCGGCGCCGAAATATATTTCCCTTTCGAATATCATACTTTTGCCAGGCAACGAGCCGCGCGCTGATTCTCTGCAAGTATGTACTTAGGCTTTGTATGCGTCGCGCGAGCCTCGCTCTGCAAGTGTGTAAGAGCATCGCTAAAACATACACCCAGCGGCGATGAGATGAATTTTTAATATTCTTCCTCCACGCACGCGCCTCGACCAGCGGCGTTTAATTAACTCGGCGGAGCGTCATTGCCTGGCAGTTGTTTAACGAGAACGGACAGCCGCGCGATATCATTAGGGACTCTCTCTCTCTCTCTCTCTCGATGCACGCTTCGTCACGATTGGCCGAGGTGATAAAAATGAAGCGTGTCAGCGGAAACTGACGCTGTGAGCGCGCCCCGCGATCCGTATAACTCACACAGCCGCTGCCGCGTACGCGAAGCTGCTCCGCAAGGCGGCTGCGGCGGCGATCGCGTTACGCTATAAAAGCTCTTGCGCGTATACGTGCTCGGGACTGCTTGGGCGTTCTATTTACCCACTGCACGAGAGTAATTGTTGCACTTTTTCTCGCGCGAGCACGCGCAACATTGACACTCTTTGCCATATGCGTAGAGGCACGGAGCGTCGAATTTATGTCAATTTAGTTTTAGCCGAGCCACGGCAAATAAAAGTTTATGCGGCGCATGAAAAAAAAGGCAATTAAACCAGAATGGGGAGAAAAAATTAGCAGCGAAGTAATAAAAAATCGGATAAAAACGATATCGAGAAAATAAGAAAAAGTTCAAAGAGAAACAAGGAAGTTTTGCTCGCAAAGCGAGCTTATATGCGCCGAGCTTAAGTGGCTCCATATAGATGTATACGCACGCGGAGAGACGCTCGCATTTAAGACCAAAAGCTCGCTACTCATTCCCACCGTATGAAACTTTAATCGACAATTTCAACTTTCTCTCTTGCCGCCGACTTGTTTCTCTCCCACTCGCTTGTTGTATATATGTGTGCTATACCAACGAACAATATCTCTCTCACTGTGTTACGGTCATTTGACACGAGCTGCTCCAGCCATTTCAGCTGAGAGCAAGAGTGGTAGTAGTAGTAGTAGTAGTAGTACACGGGCAAGTGTTGCTGCATTTACAAGTAGTGCTGCCGCTGCTGGGCACGAGAGTGGCCTGTATGCATGTATATGTATGTAGCGTTGTATATAGCCTCACAAATCACGACTAATGAGGCAAGAAAAATCGCCCGTCAACGCGACTGCTGTGCGAGTATAAGCGTCGAAGAGCTCGAGCCCACTTTCCCTCCGGGGAAATTTCGATGTCACGCTCTGCGCAGCAAGAAATCTCGACGCCGCTCGTTTATATGGCACAGGGTGCTGGGCGATAGGAAGAAAGCGAGAGAGAAAGGGAGATAGAGAGGGAAAGAGAGAGAGAGAGAGCTAGGTTCACTGAAAGAGTGGAAAAACATAACTCCGTGCAGCTACACATATAGCTGAAGACGAACCCGTGGAACAAAAGACAGTTACACGCTTGCTGCTGCTATAACTATGTGTGTGTATGTGTGTGTATGTGTGTGTTGCGGAACAAAAGTCCAGAGAGTAAAAGCTGCTACTGCACTGCCTGCGCACTGCTACTACTGCTTTGCGAGAGAGTACAAGTAGCACATGAACGTCAAAGTGAAGTCGCAAGAAAGAGAGAGAGAGCGGGAACGAGAGATGATGGCGAGGGGACAGAAGCTATGCGCGCGCGACCATTTCTTTTCAGAGGCAAAAGTGCCTCGGATAATTCGTTGGCCCCTTTGAGCGCGAGGAAAAAGTCGAGCAGTTTCCGCGCGCGCCCGGCCGAGCTCTACTTCTTTCCCTACCCCCGTGCAGCGGCGCGCCCCGCTTTTCACTCGTGCAGTTCGCGATTTGGACGACGACGACGACGACGACAGACGTTAAACGTTTCTCCCGAGCGCCGAGCTCTACGACGTCGCGATCGATTTATTGTTTTTTTTTTCTCGCGCGCGCCGCTCTCCTTTCATGCTCTCGTGTGTGTGTATGTGGCAGCGGCTCTCTCGCGGACGCTACTCGACAACTGTAAAAAGCCTGCTCAGCTTTCTTCCCTTTTTTTTTCTTTATTGATTTTACAGCCCGCGTTGTAACTTGAACGTTGAAACAAGAATGACAAGACGACGGTGGAAATTCAACCTACGTATATAACAACCGGACTCTCGAACTATATTTTCCTTCTAATTGGATTAACGTACTTAGCTCTCGGGGTTTTACGCGACTAAATAACAAATTCAATTTAATCTACGCGCAGCAGTCGTTTGCTTTCAATTTAACATGTGCCACGCAAGGCCTCCAGGTCAGTCGTATAATTGAAACGTGCTTGAACGAATTGCGCAGGTCAATGTACCGACGCGCCCGTGCAATAACTACTCGTACATACACCAACGTACACATGACAGCCGACAAAATGTATAGACAAGAGTTTGCAGAGTTTTTAAGCTCGAAATCTCCAGAGTCAGAAAATCGGACCTGTGAATACTGAACTTTCAGCAATTACCAGACCTTTAGATCAACCAGAGATATCGATAACACTCGGAAAAATCGATATTTTTCACCCATTGAACCACTGCACACTCTTCCGAGTACATACGTGTTGAACTTTCTCCAGCTCGAATTGAAAAAATCCACTCTGTATACACTCAACGAGAAAAGAAAAAGTTAATAGAACCCGTGGAACCTTTTGATATTTTTGGTTTCGCCTCAATTTTCCGTAGGATCGGGCTCATAACCATATAGATGCGGATAAATAACGTTTCTACGCAAAACGTGCAGAACAGTACATAAGTATAGTAATCGAAAAAAAAAAGTATTTTACCCAATGTGCATAACAAAGAAGCTGCGTACACGTTTCGGTACATAGAACAGCAGAGCCAAAAAATGATCCACGAGTTTCGCGTTGTAAATCGACCATAGATGAATACATAAGAGAGTGAGCAAGGAAGAGAAAGAGAGAAGAAAGCATTAGCTCGTTCAAAGCTTTTTTCCGAGCCGCGCGCGCAGAGTAGAAAAGGGCGCGCGAGCAAGAGAGGCTGTAATTTCATAATTTTTTCCTCGTGTTCGTTTCGCGCGAGCTTGAGGCTCTGGGTATATGTTCTTTGAAAATAGGGGAAGGAGTGAGTGAGAGAGAAGAAAGAACTCGGCCGTTGAATGGAAAGAGAGAAGAGGCCACTTAGAACTGCTCGGCTCTACGTGTACGTACACACACACATATATAGAGCTATATAGAAGCTGCCGCTTGCAACAACCAAGTGCTTGCTCGACATCTTTTGCTCCCTGCTATATAGAAAGAAGAGAGAGAGAGAGAGAGAGAGAGAGAGAGAGAGAGTGAGATTGCAGCTTGAAAAAAGCTTTTTGCCGTTCTGTATCGAAATGAGCCGCGCATAACACTCGCCAGCAGCAACTCACCATGTGCCGCTCGCGCGCACCAAGCGTATATATTTCTCTCTAACTCTTATTTTTTTTCTCCGGCTTTTCCGGACCAAAGCCGCACGGACGCGCGCGTATTATTTCCCTCTCGACACTCGAGACGCGAGAGATTTTCATTTTCAAGCTCGCCGACAATGCGAAGCAAAGCAGTTCTTGCTAGTGTCTCGAGAGCTGCTACTGTGTGTATTTTCTGAATGTGTGGCCTGGTGGGTGTGGATGTGTATAAGCGAACTGCAACGGGTAGCTGGGCCAGGGGACAAAACGAGGCCTCCGTAAGCCGATACTTTTTCTCTACGAGCGATGATCGCATCTCTCGACTCCAAGATTTGCCAGAAGATTGCCCGAGTTTAATTTACTTCGTGCGGCTTGAGCTTCGATTCCGCAACTCGCTTGGATTAACTTGCCGATGTAAGTTACCTCTATATAGGAGCGGCTTGGCTGCTGATGCTGCCGCTGCAAGCTCGACGAAACTTACCTTGAATAGTCTCAAAATGTTGGCGACCATAATGGAGACGCCGCTAAAGGAGGCGCCGATGACGCCGGTAACGGGCTTGTGCGGTTTGTAGATCGGTGACTTGCCGTTCTCGCACCTGTACTCGGTGATGTCCTGCGAACAACAACGTAACAACAATTAGTCGAGTCCTTATTTTTTGTACGCGAAACTGCGAGCACACGCGTAAAAACATTTCTCTCGCTAGGTATACGTATATAGTAAGTCATGCCACGCGATGGGTAATGAAGGCAGCTGCGCAATTAGAGTCATGCTGCACAAAGTAGCTATGCAGGCTCTGCAGCTTTCGCTTTACTTCTTCTCTCGCTCTTGCTCTCTCGCTCATCGGTCGAGAAACAAAGCGAGCGTAAAACAAACTTTTGCTCGCTGGAAATAATAACAATAGAGGGTAGTAGCTGCCTTCGCAACTAACTATCGCTCATTTACGTCGTATATGCGTAGCACAGTAGTATACGCCCGAGCCCAAGCTCCAGACCAAGCTTTAACTTGGAGACCTGCGCGAGTAAACGTATCAGATCGGTGAGGAGCCTATGATGAGTATTCCAAGTTTTATGCGCGCGCGAAAGACGAGATAGGTAACAAACAAGTTGTTCATTGTGCGCCCCCGAGGCATTGTCTAGCAGCTCTCCTTTCCTCCTGCTAGTTCATACCTCGACTTATTTATGTACATACAAATAAGCATAAAGCCTAATTGCCAGCACAATGGATTATATATTGTAATGTATATATGCTCTAGCTGTATACCCTCATGCTAGGTACTTTACGAGCTATGTTTGGACGCGTTAACAGCCAACAACACACACCCACGGGCAACAGCTCGAAAGTTTACTTTTCCTACGCTCTTTATTTTTATAGCCATGGGAAAACTCATTGATTTCTGCATATCTATCTATGTATATTACTACGCTACACAAAGAGCTGGATCTCTTTCTCTCACTCACTAGGCTCTCGGCGGCTGGAAGTGTGTTTGCTCCGAGTCGCTGGCCTCGAGATTTACATTACAAATTTAAACTTTGAATGAGTTTCTCGCTGATGGGCGTCGTCGTCGTTGTCGCCGTAGCTCGAGGAAAGTGTATAATGTTACCGAACACTGCTGGGCGCGCGAGACGAGAAACAGAGAGAAATTTGCTTTTGGGCGAACCGCGGCGAAGCGAGCAGAGATTCTCTGCGCCCTGCGAAGCGACCAACATAATCGATTGAGATGACGAGTAGTAATGCAGTGGCTCGTCTGTTTAAAGACCGTTAGCCCGTTGTATTACACGCTTGTGCAAGCGCTCTATTGACGCTCGGTATTATCGATATGTGCACAGCTAAATGTGTGAATCCGACCTTTGCTTTGCTTCGAATAATATACAGTTTTTTTTAAATGTTTTTTTCACTCGTGTAGTAATTCCACGAATAGTAGTAGTAGTAATACTCGACGCGGTGCGTGGGAAATCGTAATTAAACTCAGTATTAATTCAGATCTAGAATTAGCATATATTCAATGTTGATATTTGCACGTGACGCGTATATAACATAATCTTGTTTAACTTCGATAGTGTAATTTACCGAATTAAAATGAAGAATACACTCGAGCGTTACATAATCATAAAATAGTAAGCAATTTCCCTACGTAAAATATTCTAGAAAGCCTTACACGGTGGTTAAAAGGTTTTTTGCGTAACTCATAATTTCGGGGCTGCGTAATTTTTCTCACTCAATTCGCAGAGTCTTTACGTAACGAGATGCGCGCGAAACGCACGTCGCTCAAAGCACGAACGCGTGTCATGAAACTCTCTCTCTCTCTCTCTCTCTCTCTCTTTACAGATATATACATTGACGGTGGCCATTTAAGAGTAATACGGGCCGTAACTGGCGTATATTCGCGTGCGATGAGGATGGGATAGAGAGAGAGAGAGAGAGAGAGAGAGAGAGAGAGAGCAAGAGAGAAGGAGAGGGTCTTTTAATGCAAAATCGATCGATCAAAAAGCGCCACGCCAGCATGAGCTTTCAAGGAGAGCAACCCTAGAACAGTCAAGTTCGTACCTAGAACGAGGATAATATTCTCTCTCCAACTGCAACTTGGATTCTTTGACGCGCCAACACAAACTTTCCTAAAGCTTGCTGCGCACAATATATATAGATATATACGTAGTGCACGTTGCTACTGTTCATCTGCCATTTTCCTAAATCCATGAGCATAAAAAAAAACAAAAAAAAAAAAAAACGATCAAGCCAAAGATTCATTGTCCAAGCCATGCCTTGCGAGCGATGGATGCGGCTTTAAAAAGTTCAGAGATACGTATTAATAGAGCATGGCAAAGTGTCCTGCGTCGACCCATATACAAAACGTTTCAATCGACCGACCCCTGCTGCCGCGATGATCGACATAGCTATCTATATATATCGTGCCACGCGATGACGCAATACTTCGCGAAGCTGTATAGGTGTAGAAATACACAGACACGCGTCTCTTCAACCAAATTCGAGCTTTTTTTACTTTTTTTTTTTACTTTTTGAGAAAGACGAGCCGTGTACTATTTTTTTTGCATCTACTTTCATTTCAATTCAATCCATGCCAACGCGCAGAGAAAAAAATTGGTTTGCACTTTTGATGATATTCTTCTTTCTATACAGGACAGATTGCTCTTGTACGAACCACCCGAGTACTGTGGTCCAACGCGCGTGGCGCTCACGACGCGCTCGCTGAATATATATCGGCGCAAACTGAATTTCATGCGCGCGCGTAGCCGTACATACGCAAACTCATAATAGCATTTGTAAGTTTTTTTTTCGGGTTACACAGCCCTTCGTTTTTCAGCTACGTGTGAGTTGGTGATTCAAAATGCAAAATGAAAAAAAATGAATAAAATAAAATTGGTAAAAGAAATCCTGCAGATGAGACAATTAGGAGCGCGATTGAGTTGGAGGAAATCGTTCGAGCTGCTACAGAGCAGTGCCCACGCACAAGCGTGGCAGCAAAGAAACATTATAGAGAGAGAAAGAGAGAGAGAGAGAGAGCAAATATAAAGCCCCCCCGTTGCTCAAGAGGACTGCTCGCTAAGCTCTTCCGGTCGTTTTGCCTCTCCACTAAAAATGAGCGAGCGAGAAAACCTCTTAGTAGTATGGAAGGTTCATTAAAGCGCAAAAGCTCGTCGCGACGGTGCCGAAGTATGAAAAGAGAGTAGTATATTTATGAAAAAAAAGCATAGCTCTCGCACCTGATTCATATACGACCTGACGAACTCCATGCTCTGGTCGAGGGCGTAAGTGTCGCTGCTGCAGGAGTCGAGTATAAGAGCACCCAAGGTCGTGTTGGGCAGCAGCTGTTTGTCGATGTTTATCTGGTCGATGGCGTAGAGCATCGCCTCGAGCCTCTGCACGCCCTTCTCCTCCTTGACCGCGCCACAGGGTATGTGTCCGCTCATTCCTGACACCTGTAAGCACATTCGACATAGCAGCATTATCACCGGGCGTGCGTACTTTCCGCAAATTTGTTTACATCTACGTGTGAATTATGTTTGAAAGTATATGCATGAGTCGTGCACTGGCGAGAGAAGCTTATCGAACTGCAAGGGACGAAGCGATAAACTCCGAGCCCCGAGATAGAAACTCCAAGATATACGTCGGGCAGCAGCAGAGAAGTGCATATACTGCACTCGAATTGATTTTAACCGAGAACTGCTCTTTGGCTCTTTCATGTGCTCGAGGTTATATAGATTTCCCCGGAGAGCCTCGTGATAAAGTCCGAGCGCGACTTTCCAATCAAAGTTGAAATTATGTGTACTCGTGTATGGCCTAGGCTGCCGGAGTCCAGGCTGTTTATTGATATACGTGTATTCCTTTTGCACTAAAGCACGATGCAAAGCTCACGACAACTTCCGACGCACTTGACGTCGCTGAATTTCCCGGAGAGATTGACGGGCCCGCAGCAGCAGCGCACCAAGTGCATTTCAACTCGATTTGCGAGCGCTATTATTATGCTATATATAATCGACGACTCGATTGTCTCGACGCTGCGCACTTGGGGAAGAACAATTAATGCCGCACGCGCGATCGGACGTGAGACTTGAACTCGACTTTCGCGTTCTAAAGTGCCGTGGTCACTCTTGAACTAGTTTCGCCAGCTGCGAGATTTTTCTCACCAACGCTTATATATTCGTTCTATATGTAGTGAACACGTTGCAGCAGGCATTATATTTTCAATTGAATGCGGGAGAGAATACGTATTATGTTCCGGTCATCGCATATTGGATAAGTTTAGCTAATTCTTACGTCAGTTGCATGAATGTGCAGTCACGTGCGCGCGAGTGCGAGACAAGTTTCCGGACTCTTTGAATGGCTTGGCTTGCATCTCTACTTAACTCTCCCGGTCTTTTGCACACACGTGTGGCTGTGCTATATTCGCACTGTGCATATTTAGATACTGGCTCGGCTGTTGTTGCCGTTGCCGCTGTAGCTTTATCAAAGTTTCTTGAATGAAATTAAATTGCTCAGTATTAGCCAAAGATTACTTGTAAAGTTAAACTTTGAGGATGTATCACAAGTCGACGTTGCGGCCAGATAAACAAACTAGACCCGATGTGTATGTGCGTAGGTGTATGTGTGTGTGTGTGTGCGCGCGCGCGTGTAGGGCAAACAACTTGCCACTGCAGCCGAGACTGCATAAGCCAAAAGGTGGTGGTCGACGTTCGTTACCGAAACTATATAAACACAGCAGGAGTATGCATGGGAGTGGAGCCAAGCCAGCGATGTGAATTAAGGATTAACATATCGTTACGGCAATTATATACGCGCTGCGTGGCGCTTGCGTTGTGCTTTATCGGCGTCAAGGCCTAATGCAATAATGGATAATCGATGTTTGTCATGTACTGCCGGGCCTCGTGGGCACCTACCTGCTCGTGCATGGGGAAAATTCCGCCGAAAATGACATCGCCGACGATGCGTATGAGCTTGGAGCCGTCTTCGACGCCGTTGCTACGGTTGATCTGGTAGGCCCCCAGCGGGCCGATCGACACCAGCAACGCCAGTAGAATCTTCGCCGACATCTTCGCTGTTGCGCTGCGCTAATCTCTTCTCGCCTCTCGACGTTGCACGGCCACTGGTGCTCGTCCAGCGCTCTTAATTCATCGTTGGAGAGGCATCGATACGTCGTCTCGGCTTCTTCGCTTTCGTCTGCGTCGTCGCCGCACTGAAAAAAAAAAATAAAACCGTCGTTATAATTATTATACCGTGGGTGATTCAACGAAGCGTTAAATATGCAACCAAAATGTCTACGTATTACTATCTGGGCGAGCAACTTTTCGGTTTATAAGTAAGGGAAATTTGGAGCTAGCGCGACGAAATGCCTTGCTCTGGGTCAAAAGCAGCTCTAAAGCTCTGACTTGCGTGTGCAGCAAAGTTTGTGCCCCTCTGCGTGTAAGCAGTGTTAGCACGAGGTATACATACGTACTCTATATCTGTGTGTATACTCTGAGTGTTCCGCAGGTACACAAGTGTGTGAGTGCAGCGCAGATATTGCCGAACCAACTAGCTTACGGCGCTATCACTTTCTCTCTCTCTCTCTTTCACGGCTCACTATCGTCTTTTTGTCCAATATATAGCGCGCACGAGTGCTTCAGCCAAGCTCTCTTTGTCTTTGCGTATCGTCTTGCGCGCCGCAAAGTCGTTTCCTATTAATAGCAACAGAGACGTTCTCCAAGTGCTATTAGCCCAAGATGCTCACGCGCGCGCCACCGCCTCGATGTTTTTTCCTCGGATTTCTCTCGCGATTCGACGCGCTGTTCGAGTTATTCCCATATAACGAGCGTATCGAATTCTCTCTTTTGTGGTTTTCAAAGGTTTACATTTCGTATTGTTATACACCACGTCCGTCTCGTGCTGCAAGTCGAGTATTTTTTTTCCCTTTTTTTTTCGACTTCCCCGAATAAGGCGTGCGCTTGAATGTATAAGAGGATCTATTTTCAATCACGACCGCGAATATATTTACACGCGTTTCTGTCGCCAGAAAAAAAATAAATAGATTGCGTGAGTCATTGACGATATGCCACCAACGCCACAAAAAGCGACCGTATCTTCTCCGCGTGGCTCTTTGGAGCGCGTAGATACTCAAATTCAAACTGCGCTAACGATACTCGAAAGTACACGTGTACGAAGCTTGAAAAATGTTTCGCTCTACTTTCGGGACGGGCGGGAGCGCGAAAAATTGCGCGCCACTTGCGCCTTCTCGCTCTTTAGTTTTATCAACGCTTTTACAACCCTCCCTCCCTGCCTCCATCTCGAAAGCTTTATTAAACTTCTTTCGGGAGCCGCAGCTGCAATTTCGAAGCTTGACGGATAATTAAGTGCTTAGCCGCGTTATAATATCATCGCGCGTGTACATGCCTACTTCTCGCTCTCTCGCTTCCTTCAATCTATCCTTGCGCCCGTAAGCAGCGAGACTGCGATTTCTAGCGTGCAGCTGACTCGAGTCGGCCTCGAAATTTATATAAACGAGCTGCCAGCGTCTGAACTTATAGCGCAGAGCTTTAAAAGACAGGCGCATGCTTAGAAGCATGCTTAAAGAGGCTATGATAAAATATGAAACATGTACGCGAGCTCACAAAAATATGCGGAAGGACTATTTTTATTTATTGCCCGGATCCTTTTCTTTTCCTTTTTTTTTTAATCCAGACTGCTTCGAATTTTCTTTTTTGTTTCATCCCGCCGTGGCAAAGGAAAATGTATTTTATATGCGCGAGCGTGGATATTGCGAAGTTCTTTATATTCGGCGCTAAAGCGACCGAGCTCAACAAATTCAACATTGTATCAGGGTGAAATAAATTTTGTCGAGTCTTTATTTGAGCATGTGAAATACATCGAATATCTTTGTTTCGATTTTCCTTTTCTCTCTTTACCTCTGTTCCCACGAGCGTATAATGTATACGGGAGTACAGTGTTGGGTGCCAAGGAATTTTTTGCTTTCATCGATATAAGCGTGTACGCGCATACGTGGGATTCGGAGAGCATATGATTTTGCAGCTAACGGGTATAAAGACGAATATTTTTTCATAGATTCTAGATCAACATTTTTATTTAAAAAAACATGGAAGATTGACAAGTTGTGTTCAACTAGAAAATTGCAAGAGAGAAAGAGAGAATTAAAATAGACGAAAATTGTGTTTCTAAGTAAAGGGTCCAGATTCGAGCTCTATATAAAGCCTTTGCAAAATCGAAAGGAGAATAATTCTGCAATCTATTGCCTTATTCGATTAAGGAGTGATACTCACAGGTTGTTTGCAATATCCACTGAATACCTTTGACTTATATTATAAAGTTTGCTTGTATTTCTCGCAACTTCAAACCTCCAAACTTTTTCACAACTTCAAAAGTACACGGCTGGCAAAAAGCAAGTGCACTATTTCTCTTCAAAATTTATGGTTCCATGAGCTTTTCATTCACACTAGCGTACATTTGCACACAGACACATAACCGGAATTCAATCACTCAAGGGTCAAGGAGAAAAAAAGTAAGGAGTAACAACAACTATAAAAAACCGAGATAAATCTGGCCTGGATTTCGGCACCTTGTAGGGGTCTCACGTTTGGACTCGGGGTTACGACCCCCATCTTTGTAATGCGATGCGTCTATCAAAAAGAAAATTCTTCAGAGATCTAAACATCCTTATCCAAAATCAGAAGCTCGAGGGACAAAGGTGGACTAACGTAGTACAGCTCGAAATGTCCAAGATCGAATTTGGAATTACTGACAGATATTTGTTCAGATCAAGCTAGCTGCCTTCATAGACGAATTTTAAAATGAAAAAAAAGATTAATTTCGTTGATGTATAAAGTAATGTACAAGGGGCAAGTTTATGGAAAAGAATACCAAATGTTAGTCTCTTTGAAAAAGAACAAAGTCGAATAATAAAGAAAAGAAGAGGATAGGGTTTAGTCGGTAATAGTATAGAAGCATACGATTGGCCCATACAACATCAGTGCACAAACAACAATACACTACTCGAATTTACGTATCCGTGTGACGTGCTTATCCTGCATGTTGGATTCCTAAATGGACTTACCTCCTTGTTAAAAAGAAAAAAAATACACACTCTTACAAATCTTAATGCATTCGTGAATTATCGCTGGGCGAGGCTACTCTAGTATGCCGACCTGCCAAGCTTGCTTTATCTTTGCTAGTTTTGGCGTCGGATAAAAATTAAAACTTGGAATTTCTTACGATCATTTCTCTGAACCAGTGGGTGCGCGCAAACATTCATTTTCATCTCCATTACGCAGACAAGAGCGTACGATTCTTGAGCGAGCTATACTACTTGTACAACCTACCGAAAGATACTACGACAGCTTACACAACAGTTGTGTAACTTGGCTGCTAAATTTTGCAGCGACTAGTTTTACGAAATTGCAATCTCGAAAGCTGAAATTCCCAAGTAAAGAAGCTAGATCAAAGAATCGATGGACAAGGCAGACTCTACTGGACGCCCATACACACACACACACACACACACACACACACACACACACACACACACACACACAATGAAGCCGAGTATATATTATAACGAGATGAGAAAATGCAGGAGGCCCGCGAGAAACTGGCTGCTATAATGGAACTGACAGCTCTGCGAAGCCGGCAGAGCTTTTTGTGAGCTCTCGCGTCTTTCGCCTGGATTAAACGAAATGTTGCCTTGTATGTTCAGCATATAAGGTAAAGGATGCACGCCGTATATGTGTACATAAGCAAGAAAGGCTTCGTTGCGTTCCTCGTTAAATTTTATAATCCAGCTAACGCCTTTGCTTTTTCGTTTACTTTCATACAAGCTTTTAAACATTTCATACGTGCCACGAAATGCGTTATTTATTTTTTCATTTTTCACTAATTAATTTATCGATACTTTTGGCTGAATATTTATAATAACATAGCAAAGTTACTTTTTCTTCGCGTCGATGGATATATAATATGTACAAGCAATTCGCCGATGATTCTCTGCCGTTCGAGTTTTCTGGCACGCGTTCGACGGATGTAAATTTATGTAGTTTCCTCTTTCGTTCCCGTTGCATGTACATACCCGTGGCTGAATCAACTTATGCATCGAATCATGTGAATTGAATTTTCGTGTGGCCATTAAATAATATCAACTAAAATAACAATTTATATAGAAATAAGAGACTTTGCGCTAATATTAACGACTGGGCAAAAGTGATTCAGTGATAGCGTATGCTCTTGCATGTATTGACGAAATTCAATGCATGAAATACGTGCAAATATTTTGATTAGAATTTGCATCGAGTGTACTAATAGCTTCCATCACAAATTTATCAAATTTGTCTCAAAAATCTCCTTATATCACATAACTGTTTGTTCAAATATCCTTAGAAGTAAAATTCATTCATTTGATAATGAGTGAAAATTCTGCAGCCTAGACGCAAAAAAACAAACAATTGAGTTAAAAATACACTATTATATTCATTTTACATTCTCTAACGTACAGAACATTTCAGAAGAAAAAACGCAGGACAAAGCGCGTGACTAATTGGCTTCTAAAAACTTCTTGTACGGTTACTGGGTCGCGCGCACACACAGTCATCAAACGAAAAATCTAGTGCAAGCGCATGAAAAAAAAGTTCTGGGCGTAGTTTGAAAATAATTTAATGATCCGTTAATACCGGCTCCATGAGATAAATAGAAATATTAATGAATTTTTGGAATATCATTCGTGAGCTTGGGCTTTAACGGAGACATTTTCAACTTGATTAAATTCTGCTCCTCGCGAGAGATAAAAATGACTATAAGCAGTGCATACGGATATAACTTTTCATGGTCGACTAGATTTCCTGTCTTCATGCGCGAAGAAGGTTCAATTTCGCCCCTGACAGAAGCCTTAGTATGAAGCGAACAATACTCTTGACGGGGATAAAGTAAAACCAAGATTGTATTCTCTAAAGTCGGTAATAATTATATGCCACATACGCGCAGCTCTTGAGTTTTATTCTTACCGTATTCCACATCCGTAATATTTTTTACGCCCAACGCACGAAAAACAGTTAGATGTGTGTGTGCGTGTGTGTGTGTGTGTAGGTACAGAGTCAAAAAGAGTCGCTAATAGCACGTAAACGCCCCAAAAGCGGGAGAGAAAGATCAGCTCGCGGGTAACTCTCCAGGTATATATACATAATACGCAGCCGCGCGTGCGGGTATTACGACTCTTTTACGAGGTTTTGTCATTATTACGAGTCGCGATTAGTGGATTATTTAAGCGAGGCGTAAACGTGCTCTGGCGGCTGCCCATATAAAAGGCCATCTTTGTGTATACATATTGTTCCGTACTTTGTATTAGCATACATATGCGTGGTAATTTAACGGGCCCCTATATGGTGGAAAA
The DNA here is from genome assembly GCF_000599845.2 of Trichogramma pretiosum. Taxonomy (NCBI): domain Eukaryota; kingdom Metazoa; phylum Arthropoda; class Insecta; order Hymenoptera; family Trichogrammatidae; genus Trichogramma; species Trichogramma pretiosum. The sequence continues at coordinate 1,176,676 of NW_019641611.1, read as the reverse complement.
GTCAACTTTCATGGATATGAATTTTTTAATAAACAAAGGGGGGAGCGACTGCGCGTAGGAAGCGATTTTTTTTAATTTGTGTTGGCGAATGAAAAAGGAAACGATCCCAATTTATCTTCGTCAGTGTCGATAAATTTTTGATTACAGTAGCACTCAAGCAGTCGCGAACGCTAGAGCGAGAAAGCGTAAAATTCCACGAGGCTTGAAAGGTTGTCTCCTCCGCAGCCTTTATCTCTTGGTGGTTTATCTTGGAATATAAGCGATCTATGTAGTAGCACTTACAGCCATCCACTAGCACTCACTTTGCATTCCAAGTTATTCTAAATCTTTTGGTTATAAACTTTTTTTTATACACGCAGCGAAATAATCGGGAAATTCGCATTCCCAATCGGCTAGATTTGACAAATATTTGATTTACGTGCGCGCAACGTCGTTCGTAGACATGCTAAACGTTTTATTCGGCGCAGGGCTGTGCTCAACCCCCTTGCCAATGTCGAACGCTCGAATTCGGGCCAAGAATTTTCAATTTAGCCCAGTCGCCGTCATCTCTGGCCTCGGGGCTGGCAAGGGCACGGCGCGCACACACATACACCGAGTAAGTTCATGCTCCCACGTGCAAAGTATATCATAACTGTGTCGGCTAGGCGCGTTATTGCAATTAAAGCCACAGCGAGCATTTGCGGCGAGCTCTGTGCCAGGGCCAAAAGACTGGAGGGAGACTTCGAGTCTTGAGAAACAACTACTAGTTGCTCGAAATTCACATTGAATTATGAACGACGCTGCGTGCGGAGTTGTTCATTTTTGAAAGCTCGCCTGCCTTTAGATTATAAATTCTCTGCCGCTTAACTTCGCGCTTGGCCAGCGTGAATTTCAGCTGGAAATTTCTGAAATAATAATGGTGCGCCGCGAGAAATGTCGTCGTCGTCGTAGTCGTACTCGTCCGTGGGGGCCTGCAGGAGAGAGAGAGAGAGAGAGAGAGAGAGAGAGTAAGGGATTATCGGTGCGCGCGTTTATCCGCATTAGTTTTGCGTTCGTGCACTGGGAATTGAGAGGCGATGAAGCTACGCGAGCCGGGCACGAGTTGTATATAGCCGCGGCAGAGGCAAATGAAGCACGGGGGTAATTAAATTTTTATACTTTCTTGCAAAGCGAGTCGGAGTTTAATCCGTCCTCCACTGAGTTTTTTTCTCTTTACAAACCGACACAGGGTTATATCGATGGCTTCACGGCTACAATTCACCGCGCGCTGAAACGATACTCTCTCTTTTTTTTCCTTTGAAAGACAATTGACGCCATAGCCTTTGCTCACCGCCTCGCCACCTCACCAAGGTGTACATTATCTGCTCTCCCGCAGAGTCACGTTTAGCAATTGTCCTTTGCGTAAGGTATATAATAGACCGGGTCGTTTTTGCAAAATTTTTTTGTATCGCCTGGGCTCATGGCTGAGCTGAAAGTTCAAGGTTTCAGATGAAAAAAGCCGGGCTGCAGAAGTCAAAAAGTGACCGGAACCGTTGTCGATAGGCTTTTGAAGTTTAAAAACGTTCTTCGGAAATTTAGCAAAATCGCTCTGCAAGTGGCAATCATATAGGGTAGTCACACCAATCAATGACCGGGTACCAGTGAATGACCATTTTGGAATAATCATATGAAAAACAATTAAAAATACATTTGTATGGACGTTATTCAATTCTTTAGTGAATGATGCATCTTGTTTTCTATGTTCGAACATAATTTGACAAGGAAAAACAATAATTATTGCTCATCCAAAAGTGGTCATTTACTGGTCGAAAGCGGTCAATCACTGGTATAAGTACCCTAATAGATTGCCAACATTGCTCAGAAGGTAAAATTTATGTCGACAAGACGTTTTCTTACGTATTTTTGTGGGTAGAATCAAATTCCGTAGTCAGTTTCCACCTAGGAGGACGATTTCATTGAAAAAAATGCACTTTTTCGATATCTTTATTCTGCGTAAAAAATAAAAAATCGTCTTGTAAACGTTTAAAAATGAACAGAAAAAATTTAGAAAATTTTTTGACACTGCTTAAATTTAGGGTTTTTTATGACGAATCCAATGGTATAAATTAGTATGCACTTTGAAATTATTTTAATGCAGAAAAATACATCTTTATCCCAAAAAACGACATCACGAAAAATTGAAAAATCGAAAAGTGTATTAGCTTCTTCCAGGAAATGGCTAAGTAGAATCAACTATGGAAAAAATTGCATAAAACTATCTAATAGGTTTTTTTTCTCACCTTTCCAACAACGGTTTCAGAAGTTGAAAATTCGCAAGATTCGCTGAGATACAGCTATTTTTGTACGATGCATTTTTTTAGCTTAAAATTCAATAATTCTGAGCCAGCTCTATTCATTAAAAAACCAGCGAAGTAGAATTTAAGCTAAAAAATGCATCGTACAAAAGTAACTGTATCTCAGCGAATCTTGCGAATTTTTAACTTCTTAAACCGGCGTTGGAAAGGTGAGAAAAAAACCTATTAGATAGTTTCATGCAATTTTTTCCATAGTTGATTCTACTTAGCCATTTCCTGGAAGAAGTCAATACACTTTTCGATTTTTCAATTTTTCGTGATGTCGTTTTTTGGGATAAAGATGTATTTTTCTACATTAAAATAATTTCAAAGTGTATACTAATTTATACCATTGGATTCGTCATAAAAAACCCTAAATTTAAGCAGTGTCAAAAAATTTTCTAAATTTTTTCTGTTCATTTTTAAACGTTTACAAGACGATTTTTTATTTTTTACGCAGAATAAAGATATCGAAAAAGTGCATTTTTTTCAATGAAATCGTCCTCCTAGGTCAAAACTGACTACGGAATTCGATTCTACCCACAAAAATACGTAAGAAAACGTCTTGTCGACATAAATTTTACCTTCTGAGCAATGTTAGCAATCTATTATATGATTGCCACTTGCAGAACGATTTTGCTAAATTTCCGAAGAACGTTTTTAAACTTCAAAAGCCTATCGACACCGGTTCCGGTCACTTTTTTGACTTCTGCAGCCCGGCTTTTTTCATCTGAAACCTTGAACTTTCAGCTCAGCCATGAGCCCAGGCGATACAAAAAATTTTTGCAAAAACGACCCGGTCTAAGTATATAAGTGCCAACCGCACGAATGGAAAACATAATAAAATGGAGCGTAGCAAATGAGATCAAGTTGGCGTGCGCGCGGCCCAGTCAGTCACGCTATCCTCTTTGGAAAGCGAGCGAGGCAAGCGAGCGAGAAAAGCCACACCCCACCGCCGCCTCTGTGCGCGCACGTCCCGAGTAATTCGACCCATAATCGTCATATTCTCTTCTCGCAAGCTCGAGAAAATTCGTAAACACGAATTCTTCAATATGCGTGGCATTATTTAAATGAGAAATAACGATGCTTTTGTTCGGCCCGAATGCTATCCTATGGGCGCGAACAAACAACTTGCCCAGCTATCCTCAATAGATATTAAGTTTTATAAAGTAGCTATATGCCCTCACCTCTCCTTTATCTCGGAGCAGCGAAAATTCAAAGTTCGCTCGGTCCGACGTCTATAGACGGGGCTATTATATAATATTATGCAAATGGATCTGCAGTAGAGCTAGATTTCACTTCTCGTATCAGCTCTCGACGTCCTCGTCGACTTTATTTATAAATGTCAAATTTTCGCAGTTCATAATGGATATTTATCCATTGTCTCGCTTAATCCTGTACTAACCCACTTAAAACCACTTGGACACGTAGCGCTGGCTACGAAAAATCTTCACAGCTGGAAAATTTTTGTTCAGAGCTTTCTTTTCAAAACTTCAATCAATAAGGCGTACCAAGTGTATTGTTTTAAACGAGCACAATGAGGAAATCTCGAAATGAGACAACATCCTTCGGACTGTAGGATCACGAACAAAACCGATCGGACCATAACTCACGCGAACCGCAGGAAAAAACGGTAGCTGGCCGGGATTTGATACATTGCGATTCGGCGTACGAGAAAGGCCATAAAATTACTACCACTGGAGAGTGTCGCAACCGAGTGTAAAAAAGATGAGATTTAACGAGATTTATATATGTCGCATAATTTGTCTCGCGGTTCGTGCGGAAATTAACGCAGGTAGCGGTCCCTCCGAGCGAGCGAGGAGAGCTGTTTTCACGTGCTTCGCGTAAATGAGGGAAAATAAAGAAGAAAGGAAACCGAATTCATTCGAGTCAACATCAAAAGAAGCGTAGGCCGTCGCATAGGTATACATGGAGCCCGTGTCGACTCCCGGAGGGAGTAGCGGAAAACCTTAACGTCGTAGAGAGCGAGTAGAGGACAAAAATGAGCGTTGCCGGGAGTAAAGAAAAATACGCGCGCGACTTGCATCGTGCTCTAGGCTATTCTTCTTCCCTTCTCTCTTTTTTTTTCTCTTTCTCTCTCTCTCTCTCTCTCTCTCTCTCTCTGCCTTTTACTCAATTCGATATCGTCGCGCGTAGCTGCTCTCCCGTGTAATACACTCGGTCAGCTACTACTCTCAGCTTTCAAAAAGTACGTTATAGCAGCTCGGAGTCGTGCTAAAAAAGCACAATCTGCGAGAACTGCCTGTTTGTTCAGAGCGGGGAATTTTTCCTTCTTTTACATTACTCGGTGTACATTACAACTGCGAGGCGGACTGTAAAGGGTGCAGCACACGCATATACAATCATTATGGGGCTGTGTAAGAGCCGGGCTCGTTGGCTGCCACGCGGTGGATTGCTATTACAGCAATAAAACAAACGAGGCACGAATCGTTATACCCAATATAATTGGCGCTGCTGTTACTCGTAAACACGCCTTGTACAATATAGATACATTTATGGGATTTGTAGGTACGCGTGTAATACTCGAATTTCACGACTACTCCGCTGGCTTCGAAGGCTTTGAGCGTATCCGACGTGGCACCGACACGTGCATATCCTATATATTGTTTTGCGCAGTAATAGGATACACGTTTATTGAAACAGCGCGCGCCATTTTCATCATTTTCACAGGGTCAAGACAAGTCGATGGTTGAGAAATCGATGAGCTCGATATCTCGAGCTCATTAGCCATTGGGGAAATCGAGCTGAGTGCCTGGCCTGGGTCCTCCTGTTCGTCCTCGCCCACTGCTACATTGCATGCATAATAAAAGAGACGGAGGACGGAAAGGGCTTGTAAATCGAGCGAGTGGGGCCTAGCTGCTGGTCTACTAAATCACGAGCGGCCCAGTGCTTCTACCGCTACTGTTGCTACTGGCTGCGTTTTGGCTTTATTGCCCGAGCGAGCGGGAGAGGTACTCGTCCTAAAAGTGGTGCACACGTATAAGCGTGCGCGCACTACAGCGCTATAATAACAAGCGCGATAAAAGCGCCTATAAACCTCTCGGCAGCGAGTACGAGCCGCAACAGTGGCCTAGTGCAACGTGGCAGCTGCGCGCCCGTTTGCCCGCTGCACATTTCGGCGAGAGAGAGAGAGAGAGAGGGAGGAGAAAAAAGCTTAGCCCGGATGTTTACTCAGTGTCCAATGATTGCTACTTCAACGTAGCCCGCTTTTTCTATAGCTCGACCGACGAAAGTTTCCGAATGCGCGCCCGAAGGAAGCCAGTGAGGAGATAGAGCCGCACGAGGAAGAGAGAGAGAGAGAGAGAAAGGAGAAAGTAGCAAGACCGATGGTCAATGCTGCGGCGGTTACTGTATGCTGTTGCCAGTGTGCCAGAGCTATGCGCGCAACAAACGGTCTTATCACTGCCTTGCCTCTCCTCCTTCTCTCTCCCTCCCTCTCTTTCTATTCCTCTTTGTGGCTTGTGTACACACAAAAAGCTCCACCGCGTACCCTCCAGCGGCGGAGCTCTCTCGCTCGGAGGAAAAAACTTATCTACCCGCGCGGTGAGTTTAGTTACTGCACACGAGTGCACGCGCGCGCGCGAGAGAGAGAGAGACATAGGCAAGGAGTAAAAAAGACCTTATATCGATGCAAATTTTATTCCTCTGAGAATATAGCTGCAGCCGAGGGTCAGAGCTTAAAAAGAGGAAGCGTATACGTACATAAGATTTGGGTTTCGAGTAAAGGATCGATGCTAACTCCAAGTTGGAAAACAAAAAGGCTGATTTATTTAAAAGTAAAAAAAAAAAGAGCGTTAACAGGTCTAACGACTCTTTCTCTTTCTATCGATCGGTGTGTGTCCGTTTGACGCGCCAAGCTAATAGCAAAAAGTGACTTGTTTGCCCTCACCTCTTTTTCCTCGCGCTATATCTCTATCTCATCTCTTTCTCTCTCTGTCGCTCGTGCATGTGAAAACGCGATTCAACTCTCGACCGAGCGTCGGTCAATTTCCATTTTCCAGCTTCTAACTAGCTTTTTTCACTCATCTATTTTCATTCTCCGAAGCAATTAGGCTTGTTTATGCCCCTCCTTCGCACGGCCCGGCTAAACTGTTTAACGTTTCAATCGTCACGCGCGCGTCGCTCATTTTTTTCGTAAACGCTAGTGTGCAGTAGTACAAACGGCTGAGCATACACAGACTTTATCACTGCTCGCTCTCGCGAGAGCTCGTGTTCGTTTACGGGTGCAACTGCGAGCTAAACACGTTAGTCGCTGATTTCGCAGGTGCGCAACGTCAAGTGCGAGAATTCGCGCTCATCCTTTTGCTCTAATGGCAGTTACGCAGCTGTACAGTCAAATCGCGAACGAAAATTACCAGAAGCTCGGAGCTGAAATCGCTTTTGCATAGGCGGCTACACGCGTAGGAGCGAAAATTCGTACCGCACCCCGAGCGATTAATGCCGTACACGAGCGTATCCCATACGTATATAATGTCGGGCTGTACGCGGATACGAGCCTGATGTATATGCGGAGCGCGAGGCGCATAATTGATTCTGCTCGAAGGTGTGTGGGTGGGTGTGTGTATATTGTGTGTGCGCGCAAGCTCAATCAGTTACGAGAGCAGCTGTCGATATTACGCGCACGCGAAAACTTGAAATATTACACGCGAGATGGAAAAGTGGCTTCGGAGCTCGGTGTAATTGTCCTCCGCCGAGCTTTCATCTGCTCGGAGGCTTTCTTCTTCTTTCTCGAAGCCGCACCACCTTATCTGGAGCATGTATTATTCATGTTCTCGTAGTTGGCGACGGAAAGTGGTAGCTTCGTAAAAGGGTCCTCCCCATCTCCCAAAAGCAAAGAGAGATTATCGAGTTATTTCACATGCATGCCTCGAACGTCTTATAGCGAGGATTAGATTAACAAGAACCAGCCTTGATTACTTCATCGAAAGCTTCGAGAGCAAGACACGCGTACGCAGATGCTCGCGAGCGAGTAAACAACTACATTATATAGCTGCAGTAAACATTTGCTCGCTCGCTTCTTTCTCAGTCGTGCGCTTGAAACGATTTGCTAGGGTTATTTGCGCGAGACGACCGCCGCCACCACCGCCACTGCCAGCAGCGAGCGAGCAAAATTTAATTAACCAGCTCATACGCGCGTCGTCCTCTCCGCGGCTCTTTCTCTCTCTCTCTCACAATGTAAGTACACATAATCTGTGCGCAGGAATTGCTCGTTACGCGCTCCCCGGTGGCGTATACACGCAACAGCAACACCAACCGGAGACTTAATGGAATGCGATGCACTTGCAAGATTGTATACCTTTAGCCCTATATTATCCTGTACACACTTGTAACGGCAGACGACCTCCCGCTGTCGCGCCGCCGATTCGCTGCCGACGCCGCCGTTGTGCTCTGCAGTCGCCACCCGCGGCTTTCTGCATTTGCTTTATACTCGGGGCAACGCCAGCAGCAGCAGCAGCAACAACAGCATGTGTATATGTAGTATGAGATGTGTCTGCAGAGCGCATACGCTCTCACTCGCACGCACAAAACTAAAGTGCGAGGGAATTTAATTAAAAAATTTTCCATTTTCCAGACATCGAGTCTACGAGTGGCATGCAAAAAACAGCTTCGAGCCTTTTGCATAATATTTCTCTCTTTCGCTCAGTTTTTTTTTTGGCCTTTGTTTACTCACGCCCCGGTTATTTTCGTTATAATTAAGCTCTTTCGACGTGGATTAGATTTCAAAAGAATTTTTCCTAACGAAATTCCTCCGGAGCTCTCTATACGTCACCGGGAGTTGAATACTGTACAAAAGGTGCGCGTGCGGGCGAGTTTAATTCGGACGAGAAACAAACTTGCAGATAAGCAATCACGAAGTTTGGATAGGGCTCTAAAATACGGCCAAAATTATACGCACGCCTTGGACCATCTCGATGCAGCGAGAAAACGGCCAAAGTAGACTGCGTGCGCGCCTTAGCTTCGAGGCTTATCTAGCCCATGGAAAAGATCGATGCGTACGGATAGAGTATCTATTTGTGTGTTGTATGTGTGTACGTGTGAAGCGAAGAGGAAGCTCGCCAAAATCCATGGGATTGAAACTCGTTGCCGACCTACTCATACATTTACGCTCGCCGCCTCGCACACACACACACACACGTAGACACACGTAGACACTCGAATTACTTTGGGCTGTTTCCTCGCTGTCGTCGTTATCACGAGGATGCATCGAGGCTAGCTCGTAGATTTAATATCGCACGCTGTCTCCCCTAACTGTGTGTGTTTATAGATATATATATAGGCGTGTTCCTGTGTGTGTGGAGCTTTCAATCGTTTCCAGGCTAGCTCGGCTCAAAGCTACGCTAGCACACGCTCGAGATTTCTGCGTGCAACCACCTTTACGGCTCGTTCCAGGCGTTTATTTACTTTTTCACGTATATATCTATACGAGTATATAAACGCTCTGCCTCGCAAGAGAAATCAATTTCGACGAAAAGAGCTAGAAAAAGGAGAAAGAAAAGGAGGAAAAAGGGTAAATAAATAAACGAAAAGAGAGAACGGCAGTTTCGCCGGGCCTGGACCATTAAAGAATACAATCGTTACCTATCGTACACTGCACCCGAGCTTATATTCCCTCTCGATTAAAAGCTAACAATCGTTTTTGATCGCTCCAAACGTGTACGTACGTGCACCTATACAGCTATGCGAGTATGTGCAGTTGCAAGGCAGTGTCCAGATGCATACGCGTGAACAAACAAGCCGAGCCACTATGCAGCGCAGTTATAATTGCTCAGCTGTGTGCACTCGAAGAGAGAGAGTGCAGTACCGAGAGTATCCAAGCTGCTGCTGATGTTATTGCTGCTGCTATTACTGCCGTTATCACCGCTACTGCTATTGCTAATTTTTAACAATTTTTTTACCTTCTCTCAATCTTATGCACATGTGTGGTGCGCGCTATATGCACTGGTTAAATGTAATCAAAGCCCCTGCTCTTTAGCCACGCAAATCGCATTCGCTCTTTTCGCGCGAGTTGGGCTTGATTATAATATTAATAATTTTTCCGGCATTAGTCAAATGTGCTGGGAAAGAAAGAGAGAGAAAGAGCATGACACACAAAAGTAGTCGAAAAGTGCGCCCTCGAGGTACGGGTGTAGGTATATAAGCTAGCATCAGATAAACACACGCGAATACTCGAGTCTCTCCGCGTTCGCTCCCTATTCTCTCGGTGCGCAAGTAGTATGTTCACCGCGTGTATTACAGTTAAGTACGCGTGAAAATCGCGCGTAAAAGAACAAAAGAAGAGCGAGAGCGCCAACATTTCTGTGTACGCTACGAGAGGTACATCGCGCGAGACCAACTCGTCTGCAGGCAAAGCCAGAGCGAGAGAAACATCAAAAACAAAGGCCAAGTGGCCCGTGACGATTTGGCTAAGATGCAGAAATCGCTTGCACAGCTCGTCTCTCTCCCTCCATTTTACAATGCGACTACTTTTGCGTGCATGTTTTATCAGGCCCTTTCGACGGGGTCATCGTTAGTCTAGCGGTATATAGCTGCGAGACGACGCCCTTCTTTTGCGCCGTCACCGCCACGTATACGCTCCGGCTCGGTCTTCTCTTGCGCAACCCGAGTTATGTTAGAGACCCAAGACTAAGAGAATCCGAGCGTGCAGTACGTATAAGGGCCAAGAGGCAGAATGAGAGAGAGAGAGAGAGAGAGAGAGAGGCCAAAGACTCGATCCTTTGATGCGCTTATAGTTTATGGATTACGTGCTCGTACGGCGCAACGACAAATACTAGCAGCATACCCCGAGTATTATGCCATTCGTTCCAGCTCTTGTGTTTACGACCTGCATTTACAACTTCCGACTTGTAGGTTTTGAGCTCGCAAGCTCTCTCTCCCTCGGTTTCTCGCAACTTAATTGAATTAATTATCAACTCGTTCGCAATTCGTATGCGCGCACGTACGGCACGAATATTTTTACGAAAAATAAATTACTCTCCCTCTCTCGCACGCGCGCGAGGCATGCATGTAACGATTGATGAAAAATTTATGTAGGCCAACGCGCGCGCGAGCTCGTAAATATATCGCACGTAGCAGCACGTATTACGAATATAATCAATGCATGCTGCATCGCGCCAGCCATCGTATAATTGCGCGCATCCCGATGGAGATGTACCTTATATATGCGCTTACGGGATGTTGCGCGTGCCGCTCAATTTCGTACTTATGCACTGGCGCGCGCGTTGCCGCAGCAGCAGTTTTCGAAAATCAGCTGAATTTCACCGAGGATGTAAATTGAATATTTTGAAATGATGCGCCGCGTTCGAGCTGCATACACACTGATAAACACACATGCGCATAGACATCCACGACACATCACTCAGACCGTATACTTAAACATCGTAGCTTGAACATCTCGGCAGTAAAATCTTGGCTGAAGCGACGCTTAATTATCCGTTGATATGATTCACGTGCGTGTGTGAGCTTTGCGACTCTTTCAAAAGAAGCAAAGGTGAAATAAACGTAAGATATGTCTCCCGAAACTGAATGACTTTTTATACTTTTATACATGCGAGCTCATCTCATTAGCAATGGCGCGAGCGCATGCCCTTTTTGACACACCAAGCGAATGAAATCCTTCATGTCCGTTTTACTCGCGCAGCTATCTCAATATTGTTGATGTTCTTGAGACTCACGAGCTCACTTGCAACTCTCTAATTGAATCACTTATGTAATAGATATAGTTTTTGCTGCCAAATGTGCTGCCTCCCACTCGCTCGTCGAGAAAATCCCTTATAATACCTTCTAGAGGATCGAGCCGGCACGATCGAATCTTACCATTTGCATCCATTTAATTTTAACGAGCTTCTTTCCCCTTTTCTCCCCGCCTGCAACTCCGCCTCCAGTCGACTCAGCAGCCTATTCCTCGAACCATGCTAATACACTAAGGGCTTGATAGTGCTTTTTCGTGCCTGCGTAAATGAGTTTAGTTCGTTGCTCTACTACACGTTTATATACTATATTCGGTTTTCTATCCGCTTCAAAAGAATTAAGCCATGAGTTGATAAAAAAAAGTTCCTCTCCCTCGCCAGATAATTGCAAAGATTCAATTTACATGGGTTATTTGGAAAGTTCTGCACGCTCTCGCGTATGAAAAAATATCATTAGCAATTTTTCTGCTTGCGAATAATATATAAGTTGTGAACTAAATTGCGTACGCTCCAACGCGCTTTTTTCATCATAGTTTAACAAACGTGGCTGGGAGAATAATAAATTGCAATGTACGCAATAGAGAATGAGAGAGATGCGTGCATGAAAATAAAAGAAATAAAAAAACATGAAAAATAATAATAATGTAGTCCAGTTGTTTCCACAAAAATACGAAAGCAATATCAAAAGCTTAAACAGAAATGAGATAGAAAAAATGAGAGAGAGAGAGAGAGAGAGAGAGAGAGAGAGCAGCTATAAAAGCTTTCACGATATTTTCAATCATTGTCGAATATATGCTTTTGTAGAACTTTGTCGTAAATACAAAAATAATGAACAAAAAAAGCTATTTGGTGTCCCATTGTGATCTCGAAAATGTTCCAACTTTCTGTAACACGTAGCCAGTGCAAAAGAAGCAGCGGGAAAAAATTAAAATGTCTCGACACTGGGCTTTTCTAAAACAATCGTGGATATTTTTCTTAATATCTGTGTAAAGGTTTGCCTTTTTTTCAAATTTACGAATGTACGTGAAGAATGCCCGAAGACGTGTTTTATGTGCGTACATTTATGTACGGCGCGAGAGTCTACAAGAAGGTAATACAGAGTTGATGGTATTTTTCACGCTGTTCAGACATTTTCACGACCAGAAATAAATCGTTTCTCGTTTTTTGGTCTGCGTTACGTGTAATATAAGTGACACTTTGCACGAATCTCTCTGCCCCTCTGTATTTGCTCTCAAGATGCAGCCTAGCTCTTTGGTAATTGCACTCTGTAACTCGGAGTCGAATCATTGTAATTGGGAGCTTGCAACGCTTCGGGGGTTATGCATCGATACACCCGTGTCTGTGTACACGCGTAGGTATCTGCCTGCGTGCTTTGTACAGACGGGAGCTTGTGAGCATTTGGACTCGTGTTTATGACGTCCGTTTGCCCGCCCCCTTGTCTCCCGGCGACCGCAAAGACACGGCTCGAAGAGCATTTGCGGATTTGGCCATGTTCGATTGATAGCCATCCCTCGGTACACCTTGGCATTAGTCCGAAATGTTAACGCTCGTTTCATACGAGCCGCAATGGATTTTACTGCCTTTGAGGGAGAGCTGCGTTACGAGATTCTGCACCTATTAGCTCCTTCAACGTCGGCAATGATCGACCCCTTATAGTACAAAAGTAAGACTAAAATGAAAATAAAGGACGCATTGAATGAAATAAGTGGAACCGACACACGAATCACCGCAATGTCCCGGAGGACCGACAGCTAAACACACATCGAAGCTATTTCACAAAGAGATATTTAATCTCGAATTTTCTCTCTCTGTCTCTCTCTCTCGAGTGTAGTACGTGCCGCATGCTCCAGAAGCAGCATCGAGTCTGCTCTCTCACACACACATACATACTCCAACGCTCACATGCACGCACACAATAATCTATATAATAGGAACTCTTTTGCTCCTCAACAGTCGTGTGCGCGACGTAATTCACGATGGTGGCGCGTGAAAATATTCTTTTTTCCCTCGAGATTTTCTCCAACGGGCTAAGCGTGCACGTCGTGCGCCTGAATAGGCGAGGACTAATTTAAAATTCCGCAAACGTGATACGGCTCGTCAGACGCACACGCGTCATACCCGTGTAATAAATAAGGCTCGTATATGCCACCTGCAATGGTCGAGCGGGCGCAATTGTGCCGACGACGACACGAGGTACATGGAATTATTTGAATTTAAAGCGCAAAAATCGTCGATCCAGGCTCGACAGCATTATACAAATTTTATTGAGTACGAGAGAAGGAGAGAGAGAGGGAAGACAACTACAGAGTCAAGGTAGATGCTACACTTGACTCGTACTAGTAAAGTATGTACAAGACATGTACATAGACAGAGACAGCCGCAGCCGTAGACATCAGCAGAGGATCGAGTAGCTGCGCGCCCGGTGCGATGGAGTATATGTGTTCGAGTACTTAGCTCGTATGCACTCCCGAAAGCAAATACGCGCGCGCGAACGAGCTTTTGTTGATTTTGAAGCTTGTCTTCGCAAGCTCGGATCGTATCCTGTTTGCACGCGCATTGCTCGCAAGCTCAAACGAGGTACATATCTGCAGCTAGTCTTGTCTATACATCTACACACGTCCACATATATACATTCGGCATATATATGCATCGTATAGGTACACACATAAGCTAACTTTGGCTGCGCGTGCCAGCTTTCTCTCTCGCTTCAACTTGGGAGTTGTTGCGGTGCACTCGCGAATTTCAGAATTGTTCAGAGCGCGCAGTACACATTCGGGCCTCGAAAAATCATTCGAATGTAGCCCGCAGCTTTCGGAGTTTCTCACCAAGGGAGAGAGAGTAAAAAGAAGCTCGATGCTAGTCCGAACAAACAGGCAAGCCCCAGAGAGCGAGCTCGAGAGAGCCAGTGAGCGAACGAGTGAGCAAGAGGAAAAGAGACGGCCAGAATCAGAGTTGGAGAGATTAGCAGAGTTGTAATCCTCGGTACGCGAAGCTAGATTAGTGCACTATAGGGCATGTACGCCACGTACGAGAGCGACTCGCATAGCCCAGGGCAGGTTATAAGCTCGCGTCGCGAGAGGCAGTAGGGATATATATAGAGAGAGACACAGAGAGAGAGAGAGAGAGAGAGAGAGAGAACCAGTAGATCCCGAAGACGTTTCGTCGCGCTCCGCGTGCCACCTGTTAATTGGTTAATTATACCGACGCCACCGCCGCCGACTAGTAATTAAGCCACGTGCCTTAACTTACATAATTTCTCTGACGGCGTAACGGCATATAAGTGCATGCCCTGCGCGCTTGAGCGTACCAGCTAGCAAACACATGTTCCAATGCTATGAACTAATGCATATACGATACGCTGGCGCGTATAATTCGCGCGCGATAGCGGCCTCGCAAGCTCGTAACGCGTAGCGAATAAAACTCAGCGCGGGGCTCGTAAACACGATCCCGTGCGCACAACCCGCTACGCGAGCGCGACGAAAATGATATAACCACGCGCATCTAAAACTCGACAATTAAACCAACGGCAGACGGCTGAAGCGAGACGAGCTGCACTGCGACACGGAAGCTAGATTTAATTAATTATGTTACAAAATATACACTTCGCGCAGCTGTATAATAAATAAAGTATATGTAAATACAGTAGCTGAAGCATATAGACAGAGAGAACGAGAAAGAGAGGAGAGAGAGAGAGAGAGAGAGAGAAATGACGTCAAATTCTCGACTATTGCACAATCCATTGTGTATACTCTCGCTCGCACACATCTGTCAATTTCTGCATAAATTCACATTGCTAGCCCTGGCGGCAGCGAGAGCGAGTTAGAGAGATTCTACCCACCGAGAGTGTATGTATACGTACAAACCAGCCCGAGAACATATCCGAGTGCTCGAGCCACGCTCCATTTTTACAAAAAAAATCCTTTCCTTTGACCCGAGCTAGCGCCCACGTGTATGTATATATTGCGCATTCGTCCGAGTGAAATTTTCAGCTGCTCTGTTTGTGCGCGTACGTGCATGTGCGTGGGTCTCGCAGCACTATACCGCATTCAAAATGTATGAGATGCTATACGTCGAGTTGAAAGAGAGAAAATGGCACTAAACAAATCTCAGGAGCGTATTTTAAATAAATCGAAAATATGCGCGATCCGAAGAACGGGCATATACATATATGTAAACTCCGGCTCGGATGCAGCTTGCGCACGTAGTCGCGTACAGTGCAGCAGTCGATCTCGCAAAGGAAGTAGGAAAAAAAAGCTCATGCATGGAAATGTAAGCAGAGGCAGCAGCAGTCTAAGAATCAACGGCGAGGCCAATCAATCGAATGTGGGCCATTGAGTGAGGTGCGGCATCCGCTACTGCAACACTAGGCTCGTTTGTATGTCTGTGCAGTGCACGCCAATAGTCGACGACGACGACGACGACGACGACGACAACGACCCCGGCTCACAGTAGACATGTACACACACGTACGCCTGCAACTATCGTCTTTCGGGGTGCGCATACATGCACTGGCGAATGATTTGGAGAATTTCACCACGACATGGTGTGCTCGAGTATAGGACGACACTAACGCCGGGAATTCGCATCCTCCGCAGGCCTCCCGTTTCTCCATTATTCGACTGCCAGTCTACTATCGCATATTACAAACGCGCGCGTGTGCATAATATGGATTTCTCCTTTGACTATCGGTCATATTTGATGCCTGGCGCGAGCGTCAAAGTCGAGGCGAATTACAAGCCTAGTCCCCACCCCACATCACAGCTGGCAAATTCGTGCGCCCACATGAATGCGACGAAAATTTCATTCGTTTGTCCCGCACCCGCCCCCGCAAGCTCGCACAGGAGCAGCCGCAGCAGGAACTTATTAACATTTTTGACGAAGCCAAAGTCGTGAAAGCACCCGGTATAATAATATAGTTCGGCTTTCCTTGCGAGCTGCTATAACGAATAGTTTTCCAACTTCAATCGTACTACGCGCAGCGCAGCCAAGGCTACGGTTGTGTAGGCATACATCGACTCGCTTGCTCCCTCTGAGTTTTGACGGGGAAATTCTTCTCGAGCCTTGTACGTATAGACCGTTTTTCTAATTTGCCACTATATAGCGCTTGCAGCTCGCTACTATATCTTTATATTTGCGGGACAACTTTTAATTGGATTCGAGAGCTCGCCTGAAAATTTGAAACCTTTACATAGGGCAATCTCATCAAATTGAAAACTGTCTTGTTTTTTTCCTATTTGCTCTGTATATGAACCGATCGTGCGTTTGCGTAACATGTATCATTTTACACACCACTTAGCCATTTTCATTTATCGGAAAGAGAGAGATAGAGAGAAGAAAAGAAGAAAAGCTTGCGCGAGAATTTAACAACTACGGATCAATAATATCGAATCGCACGGTCAGAAAATTGTCGCGCTCGATGTAACCGAGTTAATAAACGCGCGTGCATGTAAAAAGAATGAAGCTAAAAAATGTTTCATCGAGTATATTATATAGCAAATTCTGAAAATAGCGCGTACAGCATAAGTACGCTGGGAGCAAAATTTGAAGCACACGCAGTTTGCGATTGCTGAGTGTACAAGGCGAGCTTTTGCAAGCTCAATCCGAAGACTTCCGGCGTGACTTCCGCTTAATCGGAAGATCGAGCAGTGCCAGAGAGCTGACAACTTCGTGGGCGCTGCAATGTGCACGAATAGGCTGCGCACTCGCCTACGTATAAACATGAATGAATCCGTCATGTGCACATCAATCAGATGTGCTAGCAAATTTTTTTGTTCACGGAAAAATAAAGCAATTCAAGCAATGGGATTGAATAATTATGATGAAGCGAGTGCCTTCGACTGTCACTGAGAAATATTGTTGATTTCAGCTTGGAGGCGATTGCACGGCGCAACGACACGCAGCGATAGGAAATAATTGATATTCCTCCGGGTGGCACGTACGACCGAGAGAAGGCGAAGCTGGAGCGAGCGATTCGGAATCGCGCACGATTGGAACTGTCACATTGCCAATCGCATAGAGAAAGAGCAAGAGCGAGAGAGGGAGGAGACCTAGCCAGCCGATAGCAGCAGCAATTATAATCTTGTTAGTTACGCGCAAACCAGTGGAGGTGTAGCCTGGGCGCCAAGCAAATTGCTCGCTCGTCATCGTTGCGTCGTCGTCGTCATCATCGTCGTTTCTCTTTTCACCTGCACTTGCAGCAGTAGCAAGAGCTGCATTTATAGATAGCAATGTCTGTAATAAGAGCAATTACAAAAGCTCGCGGCTCGCTTTGACTGCTCCTACTTTTTGATTTCGTTTTGTTTTTCTGGCAAACTCGACTGCAGTGTGTTGGCGTTGCTTGCAAAGGACTTTTCAATAATCACGCCCAAGTCACAGTGGTCTCGGCAATGAAGGGCTTTGCACGGCACTGATCGATGTTAACCCGACTGACATGTATTCAAAATTTCACGCGCTTCAGCCGTGTTACACAACTTTATATAAGCCGGCTGCTGGGAACATTGTGTACACAGATAAGTCCTCCGATGTGTATTTCAATTCGAGCGCAAAACGTACATTTCGAATGTGTCCTGCGAGCTAGTAGCATTTCCGAGGCCAGGCTAGGCCAACGTGTTATAACACCTGCTATATTACCTGACATAATTCCATCATGTGCAGTCGAGAGGCAACGATGACTCAGCCCATTGCTCGCTACCCCTCGTACTGCAACCACCTATAGATACATGTAACCTGCAGTGCCTGCCCACGCAGAAGCTGTGTATAATGATGAAATACTTAAGTTATTATAATATGCTGGCTATGTGCGCGTGAGCTGCTGTGTGTCCACAACGCACAACGGGGTGGAGGGACACAATGGCCACGCTGCGCAGCGCAGTCCGACGTGTATACACGCACGTACGTATTTACTCCGGCGCGCTAAATAATACAATTTTCAGAACGTGCACGAAGCTTATTGAAGCTCTTCTCTGGACTAGGACGACGACTAGCTGCTGCTGCTGCTGCAGCTGCACAATGGCGCGCTTTTTATGCATTGTTTTCCCGTAGCCTGACTCTCTCTCCCACCCTCGCTCTCTTTACCTCCGTCTCTTTCCTTGTTATCTTACACTTTGTTGCTCTTCTTCCGTTCACCTGTATATTATATAGCCGGATATTTCGTTTTATTTTCGTTACTTTGAACTCGTAATTTTTTTATTTTCATACGACGGTTAACAAAAAAAAAAGAGATACGCGGGCTTTCGCCTTATCAAACAAAAAATATTCTGCCACAATCACGTGCGTAGCGAGCTGGAGGTAAAGATGATCGCGGGAAAGCAGAGAAAAGCGAACAATGCAATGAGTTACTCTTTTGTTTCGAATGAAAAATATGCTGCTGCTGCGACCGGGTCTTATGTATATTATATCTTCGGACTGCCAGTCTCAATGACTTCCGACAGTCGTTAACAATACTAAATATATATAAGCTAAAATTACGCCGACCATGATGGGCCAAAAATTAAATAAAAACGGAATGTATACCGGTATAAAGCCTTTTATTAAATGTGAGGTTTTCTTGAATTTTGAGACCATAGCTTATGCTCTTCAAAATAAACATAGGTCACAGATCATTTGCGTAATGAATTAATGCACTTTACGGTTCTATTTTAAAAAAATTCTTAAAAATACACTTTTGATGAGGATTTCATGCAAAATTCAAATTCATTATTTAAAATTGTGTCCATTTCCATAAACCGTACATACAAATGGGTTCAAATAGACATGTATTCAATTAAAGACCAAATTTTCCCTCTGCCGAATAATATTATTGATACCAAACAATCAATATACGTTGTAATATGAAATTCATGAAAATGAACGGATTATTTTGAACTCTCATGAATATTCCTCTATCCAAAAATTAAAGCAGGTATAAAATATAACATTTATTTTATCAAATTAAAAGTTCAGCCTTCACGCGGTCATTATAAAAGTTCGAGCTCGTAAAATCTTTACACTTTATTTGAACTGATGTAAGTTGAGGTTTAATTTAATATTTTGGCCCAGCGTGGCCAAAGTGATTAACAATATAATATAACAACTCGCACGACCCGTACTTCTCCATCCAAATCTCAGAGCTGACTATTAGCTTTCGGTGCTGTCATGCTAACAAGATCAAGTCATTAATTCGAGCTTGCGGCTTTGCACGTGGAGAGAGAGGCAAAAAATATTCCCAGCAACGAACTCGCTTAGTCGACCAATTTCTCGGAGCCTTGCGCAAGCGGCAGAACAAGGCAAATGAACTTGTTTTTCACGGACGCTTTTGCTCGTAAATACCTCGCGGGTGATTAAATCTGCACGATTCACTCGAGAGAGCTTTGAACGCTGTATGGAGTATAACGAATTATTCGATGCAGTTCCACAAGAGATAGGGAAGAAAGAGAGAGAGAGAGAGAGAGAACGAAAGAGAGCTAAAGAGTCAAAATTCGCTTGGAATTCGTCAATACGGCTGGTTCAGACTGTGCATATGTGCGCGCGCGGAGACGTGCCGCTATGTATAAAAGCTCGGGCCGATGTCATTGCTGCAGTACGTGCGACAATGACTGCACTAGGCCAGTTCTGCATGCACATATGTGTGACACACATTCACACACGTCATGTATACGTATTATGCACTGCACTGTACGAGTGCGAAATGGCCAGCTTCCTATTTCACCAAGTCGCGTTTGTCTTTTCTCTATTAGCCTAGATTTCTCAATTGCTCGCCTGCCTGCCTTTTCAGTCTCTTTCTTATTGCGCATCAGATGTCTCTTTTTCTCTCGTGCTCTCTTTCTTTCTCTTCGCCGTCTTTCCTTCCTTGCCATATAATTACGATTGTATGCTCTGATGACAAGTTTCGAGAGAGAGAGAGGCAAAGAGAGATAGGAGACGAGCGCACGGCCCAAAGATAAAGGGACAATTTACCGTTCGAGGAAAATTTGACTAATTTATCGTCGAGGAGAAAATAGCAATTCAATTGAGTTATTCGCCCAGTTGCAGCAGCAGCAGCAGCTTCTTGTGTGTGTCTCACTGCCTTCTCCCTTTCCTTCTTCTTCTTCTTCTTCTACTTCTTCTTCTACTTCTCATACATATTTTACGACTGTATGACTTCTCCGTGCTGATTGAAATATTCCATTTTTGATGACTGCTGCACGCGCGAGCGCACACAACGTGCCGCGCACTTCACGCTTCAGTTGACTTTAATAGTTTTAACCTTTTCAACGATTTGCCAGGCCTCCAATGGATTACATTTTCTATATAGCCCCGAACGTTATTGTCTTCGGTATCCTTGAACCGAAAATGCCATTAATTTATGTACGCAGCGAGCAGATCGCGGCAGCAGCTGTACCAACCGGCATAATTCGTTTAATTGAACCGACTCTAGGTGTCTCGCGAACAATACAAAAAAGATAATTGAAAGTGTTTCTTATTATCATCAGAATTGATCATTTGATTTTCCTGGAAAAATATTACGCGCAAAATCAATCGAGCCCACTCATTCGAAATCATTTCCGTAATGTTGATACGATCGCGATTTTAAGATTAGTCGGGTGGGCGTTTACACGAGCTCTACTGCTGCCAAGTACGCTCGTGGGGATGACAAATTGCCAGGCTAAATTGTTTTGGTAATCACGCGACACAGATACACATTCGGAAAATGGAGTCGAGCGAAGCTTCTCGGCTGATCTTACAGATCTACCTTCTCCCCGTCCAAAACACACGAGCTAGCGAGCGAGCAAACGCAGTCGTAAGAACGAAATAATGACAAAGAGGCCAAATCGAGCATTACACTGCGCCATGCAGCAGCAGAGCAGTAGTATAGTAATCCGCTGCGTAGAAACGCGAAAATAGCATCTCGGCGTTCGCACGGATAAAGTTAGTCGTTGGCTTGGCGATAACGTTTCGCTTTCTTCTTCTCTATCCCTCTCTCTCTCTCTCTTTCTCGTAGCACAATGAATTCAACGACGCGTGCGTGGCTTAAAAAAGGAGAGGAGAGTAAAAAAATTGTCACTCGCCAAATTACGTTCATTACTGCGAATGTGCGTAGAGTCGCTGGGCAGAAAAAAAGCTACGACGACGAGTAGGACAACTGCAGAGCGACGACACGGTAGAATGGAAAAAGTTTTATACGTGTCCGGGTTCTTCTTTCAGCGCGATAATAACACAAATTCATGCTAATCAATTTGACCTGGCCATTTTTTGCCCGTAAAAAGTTGGTTGGAAAAAGTTGGCGGCCCTCTCTCTCGTTCTCTTTCTCTCTTGCTCGAAATACGTTTTCGTCTTATATATAATGCCTAGCTCGAGCAGCCCCAACCACGTGCAGAAGAAGAAAGATGTCGGGGCTCGGCGCGTTTAACGTGTCGAGTTATCTTGATGAATGCTAAGCTGAATGCCTAATGAATAATTATCAGCCTAAAACATCCTGGTGTATATAACACGAGGTATACTCTTGATAATACGGCGCCAAGGGAGATGTCGCAGTAGCAAATTACCAAAAAGGGCGAATCATAATCCATCAGGGTCGTAATTTGGAAAATATATAAAGGCGCTATTTGACGGCGAGTAAACATTCGGAAATTCCCGCATGCCGATATTATGAGCTATCGAATTATCTCTTCTCCTGCATTAGCGTCATTTTCTCTTCGAATATAATGCACCTCTCGAAAAATGCATGCAGCACAAAAAGCCCGTGTGTTTGTGCGTACGTGTGTGCGCATGCTATGTACCCGTTTAATAAAAAGAAAGACCGAGAGTGGCGCACTTCAATTTTCATATGTCCGCACGCGAAGCTCTAAAAGCCCGCGCTACGTGTATACGAGGTAAAAAGCAATGGAAATTTGGCATCGGTGCCGTATGCGCATACCAAAATTTTACATTCCTCGAATTAATATAAATTTTTTACAACCGCAAGCGGAGCGCGTCGTAATGGAAAACAAGAGAGTGCGACTGAGTGTAAAGGTGTATACTTGCTGCAGAAAGTGCAGTTCTGCGGCAGTAGTTCTGTGTGAGCTCGGAGCAAAAGAATCGCAGCGCGTCCATAAGCCCTCTGTCTTGCGTTTGCATGCGCTGCACGCATGCATGTAATGCACACTCACCCACACACACACATACGAAATCAGTGTGACGTCGCTGCGAGCGAGAGAGAGGGTGGGTGAAAGAACATTCGTTATTTCAGGGAATATAGCGACGGCAGTTTACTATTTCAATTCGAGCTTTTGCTCGGCGCGAGGACAATCGTTCACTTGCTGTGCTGTGTTGCTCTGTGCTCACTCGAGCGCCGAGAAAAGGAAATCCGTAAAATTACTCTCCTATCTCTCTCTCTCTCTCTCTCTCTATTTCTCTCTATTTCTATCTCTCGGTCCTTTCTCTCGGTCCATGCATCGAGTACAACAGCACCAGCGCAGCAACCCTGTTGAGTGCATGAAACATATATAAAACCCAGATATTCCCTTTATGCGTGCGCTCGGATGAATAATAGCTATGCTTCTGCTGCTGCTGCTATTGCACTACTTGGTCGACGCATACGAGAGCTACTTCATTTTATCCTCGACGCGCTTTCTCGATTATTCGGCCTCCCCCGAAAAATCACGTACAGCAAGCGAGCCCGCGTGAATCGTTCGAAATTGCCGACGCTACCGAAGGTCAACAGGTAAAGTTAAATAAATCAAGCTTTATTGAATCGTAAGCTCGACTTTGGCTACACAAATATTTTCCCTCTGCCACGCGCCGACTATATTTTTATCCTCCCTCGCGAACGCCCAGAATAAACACGAAATATCGACAAGTCGTATTTTTTTCGGAAGTAATATGCAGTCAGGAAGGATATATTATAAAGCAGAACACGCGTGGTGTCACGAGTAGTCAGAGTCCGAGTCCAGGCAGCCTCCCAGCCTCGAGCTCGACTTTTCCTTTCGACGAAGCGAGTCAACGGGGAAAAGAAGAGATAATGTTAACGAGATGCACTGATGCGGCTACCACGCTGCAAAAAAAAACATATGCCGAGGAAACAGCAGCTGCTTACAACTGGGACAAACGATTCATTCCCGAGTGTATTATATACGTCCGACATTATCCCATACACGAAGGTACACGAGTAGTACAATAGCAGCAGCCATACTCTGTTTTTCACAATGGTAATGGCGTATCTTGTGGCGTGTCTTTTCCCATTTTTATAACCGCGTGCGCCCTAAGCCAAGCACCACATCGAGCTTCGGAGCTGCATCGTAGAGGCGGGTAAACAGATATGCGCGACGATCCCCGCGCATCGTAGGATACACACGAGAGCGAGGCGAGACAAGTAAAAGAGTAAAATCCGTCGTAACACGGCGAAGATAAGAGAGCGAGCAAAATCCATTTACGCTAATGGATACAATGGAGTTAGTATATAGATGCCTCGCGCGCGAGACCGAAGAGAACGAGAGGGATAGAGAGAGATATAGAGGCTTGTTGTGATGTTGCTGCTACTGCTGCTGCCGTTCCATATACTCGTCGAGGCACACAGGCGGTTGTACGTTCAGTCACGAGGCACCAAAAGCTCGAGCTTTCCAAACATCATAGGCGGCTATCGTTACTCCGCATCGCTTTTTTTTCCTTGTGTATACACGCGATGTAATTTGTCAAATATTTCCGCGATATGTATGTAGCTCGCGCAAAGAGGAAGAGAGAAGCAGAGAGAGAGAGAGAAAGAGAGAGAGAGAGAGGGAGAAATGCGCAAATCAATCGCGTGCCGAGTATAAAAGTCACTGGGTCATCGAGTTACATACGTATACACGTATTGCACATAATACCCCTTATGTACGTGCAGCAGAAGCAACGCGCTGGAAGAAAAAGCGGAGAACAATGAGAAGCGCATCGGGCGCGCGCTCGCGACGAGGTATATACAAACAGAGTGTCGTGCAAACACACGCTCCGAGCGAGCAGGATACATGCACTCGTTCTTCTTCTTCTTCTTTTTCTTCCACTTTTTCTTTTTTCATCTCTTTTTGCAAGAAACTCCGGTAGTGAGACTTTTCTCGGCTCGCGCGCTCTTGTAAAAATATAAAAGATGTATACGCGAGAAAAAGGGCGGGAATAATGTAAGAAGCAGCCGAGCTTCGAGATTTCTCGCAAGCGGAAGGAGCGCAAAATAATAAAAGCTCGAGCGCGCGAGTCGCGTCGCGTTCGCGCGGCGAGTAATGTGGCGGCTCGCGATAAAGGATGTGCACTCGAGACAAAAAAGCACAAAACAAAACACAGAGAAAGAGACTGAAAGAAATAGTGCGAAAAGATGATGATGCTTTAACCTATTGGAACGTACGTTTGTCCCGCAGGTGTTTCTTGCTACTCGCTCGCTCTGGACGCTGACTCAATGGTGGCCGCTACGCGGCGTATCTCCAATCAGTGTCATGGACCCTAATTTGGCATTTGTAACATTGCACGCACTCACTCACATTGAAAACACTGGCAATCGAACGATCGACGGAAAATTTTTTTAAATTAAATGGAAAAAAAAATTGAAATTAAAAAACAGCGCGGCTCGCGGTGACGTGAATTTTCAGTCTTTCGGATTATTTGGTTGTGCGCGGTCCAGCGACGGCAGTGTACGTATATTTCGTATACCTTATGAAATGCACGAACTTGTGTAATATCAAGCGACTCGCGTGCGAGTTTCGTTCGAATGCGTGAGATATAGACGAATCAGAGAAAGAGGTAGAGAGAGAAAGAGAGAAAAGCGTCGAGCTTGCGTTATATGGTACGGAGCAGCCGAGCCGCGGCGGCAGACTGAAGTCGCGCGCCCGAACACCCCGGCATTTATATGATCGCCGCGCCTGCGCTCGCCCGCACCTACCGCCTATGTATGTGCTTATACTCACACGTCCCTTTTTCGCCACGATTATATACGAGAGAGACTCGGAGTATTAGAGCCGATAAATCGACCGAGAGCAACCCTTATATCATCTCTCGTCTCTCTCGCTCGTTCGCCTGCTGTATTATATATGTATGTGGCGCGTTCATCTCGGCGTACGGCGTGTATACGCGCAGCCTCGTCGTCGTCGTCGTCGACGTGCCAACTACTAGAAACTTGACTTGGAAAGCGCTTCGAGCCGCTGCGTCGTCGTTCGGTCGATGCACTTTCTATTTACTCATTTTCTTCTGTTTGAACTGCCTATCTATATGGGCGGCAATTTTTCGCGCCGATCGATCGATTATTTACCGAACGGCAGAGAGGGCCGCCTCCCATAGTTTGAATCTCGGGCTATTAAATTCATTCTCGGCTAAAATAATTGCACCTCGAAGGGACTCGAGTGAGAGAAAATTGCGTCAAAGCATGACTTGATTACGAACCGCACTTAGGTGTGACGTTACACCGGCTCGTATCACACGAAATTCTATATAATCGAGGCTAAACTAATATTAGGGTGCTACATAGGTCGCCCCAGTGCCAGTAGAGCGAGAAGTGATCTATAAAGGCATCGATGTAAAACGTCGATCGAGCCTCCAGCTCTCGAGCGTGCGAACTTGGAAAGTTTGCCCTGCGAAAAATCCCCGATCGCGCTCAATAGCCCGGCTTTCGAAAACAATCGACTTTGTAATTTCCAAATACTTTTATAAATGAGCTACGTAGGGGAGAGAAGGAAAAAAGAACTCGTTGAAAAGGGCGAGACGAGTCTTGTTGGAGCACCTGCAGACAGGGCTTCATTAAAATATCTTTCCATTATTCAAGCGCGCCACTCAAAATGCGTCTAGGCACGAGTCCGTACATAGTTTTATCTACGCAGCCTTATCAAATTTTCATGCAGATCGAATTAATTTACTTTTGGCGCGAGTCCGAATGAAGGGTACCGACTATATTGACTTGGACGGCTCTCGCGTCTTGTAACCCGACTGTATCGGCTTTCACGTGCGGGTACTTGGCTCCCTTATATACCTACGACCTACATCTTAATTGATGGATTTCCATTGAAAGCGTTTTTCGTTTTAACGATTCGATAAGCTCCCCCCGCCTCTACGTGCCAACAACCTCGTGTATTATATGGACGAGTGGCAAATGTTTTTCATTGGTAAACGTTTTCAAAGCGCTCGCACCTCTTCGACACAGATTCGGATCCTCATCGGGTTGCTCGCCGTTTT
The DNA here is from genome assembly GCF_000599845.2 of Trichogramma pretiosum. Lineage (NCBI taxonomy): Eukaryota > Metazoa > Arthropoda > Insecta > Hymenoptera > Trichogrammatidae > Trichogramma > Trichogramma pretiosum. The sequence goes on along the minus strand of NW_019641611.1, from coordinate 1,150,536 downwards.
TGTACACGCGCGTGTGTACAATGAATGCCGAGACGTAACTATCTATCCAAGCCATGATTGATCATTCAGCAGCTGCAGAGCTATTTGTATTTATGTGAATTCGTTGCACGAGCTTTTTTTCTCCCGTTCGATTCATTATATTGCATTTGGCCTGGACGAGGATAAAATGAAAAAATTCCCAATGCAGCATGAACAGCAGCGGCGGCTATGCGGCAACAGCTTCGGCAAGAGACATATAATACGAAGCTCGAATGTATAAAAGCGACTCGGCGTTATCGGCGATAAATTTTCGCGAGCGACCGCAAATTTTAATAGCAGCTCCGCACCGCCTGCGCTACATCGTCGTCGTCGTCGCGCCGAGACGGGCCATCCGCGCAATCATTGGCTGAGATCGCGTACTCGAGAAGCGTCGCGCCGATTGTCCATGCAAATTTATACAATAAGACTTTCATCCCGAGCAGCAGCAGCAGCAGCAGCAGCAGCAGCAACGTATAACATCTAGCCGGGCTGCTAAGGCGCGAATGTGTATGTATACACGAGAGCCCAAGGCGTGTACAAGATTGATCGATCTTATCGCTTCTCCTTCATAGGGAGCTCTTATCGTTCATTTTTTTTTTCTCTTCCTCCGCGTCTGTAACAGCCAACAACTCGGCGCATCAATAATTAGGCACGAACAGAAAAATAAGTGAGCAAGAAAAAGTGCTGACGAGCGCATTCGTTAATTCGTACAAAAGCGTTACAAGCGCGCGCGGCTTTACAGCTCCGTACAACAGGCCGTAAACAAAACTCTTATCGTAGCTGTTACCGGCCAGTGCCTCGCGCTCGCGTATGCCGAGCTTTATTCGAGTAGGCGCGCGCGTATTTCGGCCAATTTCCGCGGCCAAAAGTTAGCGCTTCGTTCTTCCGATATGTATTATGCACACGATACATATACACACACGTAGCTACATTTATAAACGCGTGGGCGACACAACTGCCGCGTGTAGAATGGCTTGATTGGATAATTCGCCAAAGCGCCGCGCGTGGACTAAACTGCTGCATAGTGCATGGTCTAGCTCGCCGTGAGCGCGTGATAAGCTGGCAAAGCACACGCGGCCTAGAGACTATGCATACTGTGAACGCAGAAAAATACCTTTATCATCGAATTTACGCTCAGCAGCTGGGCCCTAATTTCCTCTCTCGATTTCACACTGAGAAAAATATTAGAAATATATTATATCTTAATTGTTAACAATCGAAACTTGACTGTTGTCAAATGTTTTTTTTAATGCCCGAACAAAAACAGGAACGCATAATCGCGACTAGATTTTTTACTATACAGCCTTGACGTAATACTAGATCCAACTCGTATATCGATTGATTTAACGAAAAACATAAGAATCAATACAATAGTGCCGCGAGTCACGTTGAAATACAAAAAGGGGCTTCCTTCGAAAATAAATACGGTCTCGTGATTAACACGCTTATTAGGCACTCAACGCTATAAAAACATTGGAAAAAATTCCATTCATAAAATCTAGAACTCCGCAGCTTCACTGCTGCTACTGATGTTGGATAAATACGATCTCTGCGCACTACTTTTTGCCAATTTCTGATAAGAGTAGGCACTCGTAACCTACTCGTGTAGTTCTCGAAAAGGGCACGCGACGACGACTGCGCCACTATACAGCCGACCGACGTACCCGAAACTACCGAGTACCGACCGGCCAGCGCGACTCAATGATATCCACTGTAACTTCTGCTGCGGCCTGCGCCGCTCATAGTTCGTTAGGGCGTCCACCGGAAAACATTTGTTCCTACACATTGCTCGAGACGGCTTGAGCTCGTAATACAGAGATGAACAAGTGTCGTGGAGTGTCGTTACAGTGCTGCGATCGATTTTCGACAATAAACCGGCGCACTTCCTCCGCACTTCATTTTGTAAGTAATGTGTTCGATTGCTTTGCTTATTAATCACATAACGTTTCGTAAAATCATAATTTCTTACCTATACAAGTTATAAGTACACATAGTTTATAGAAACGAATATTCCTAATTCAATACAGTTGATTTTCAATGACTGTTTCAGTGAAACAAAGAACGTGTGAATCCCAGCGTGTGAATCCCAGAAAAAAATGGAGTGGGGGATGTTTAGTAACGAAACGTGCCGAGTTTGCATGAGTGTTGACAGTAATTTGACACCCGTATTTAATGTCACTGGTAGTGGTGAAGACTACAGTCAAAAAATCAGTGAACTAGCTGCTGTTCGGGTATGATTCGATTAAAATATCTTATAACTTGACGATCAGAGTTGGCTAATTTTCTTTATTGCAATGATCTTGCATATTTATTTTACAGATCGAAAAGTCCGATGGATTACCAAAAAAAATATGCAAAATGTGCGCCCGTCAACTTGATGCATTTACAACTTTCAGAAGCTTGATTCAAGACTCAGACAGGAAGCTAAGAGATGCATTTAATGAACAAATTGCTGTGGAATCAAAAGTATTAGTCTTGTCAATCAACCACTTTCTATGTCTTTATAATGGTATGAATGAAATGATGAATCATGTCTTTTGTTATTTCAGACTACACAATCAAATGACCAAGTACAAATTCAATTAATAAATGCTGCAACGGATGTCACAGATGAATCAAATGCAAAAAATTGTCCTATGTTTCAAGATGATACATCTTCAGAGAATAGAATTCAAACTTGTGTTTTTCAAGAATTTGATGAAAGCTGTGATACATTTGTTTTACAAGTAGATGATGAAGATGTGGAATTCTCTGGAGAACTACATGCCATTCCAAAAAATATTATTATTAATGAAGATAATTTCCATTTATTAGAAGACTTAGATCAATCTGAAGTAATCAAAGAAAAAAATGTTTGTTATGAACTTGTACCCACTAGTGTCTGTACAGAGATGATAAATCAAAATGAAGTAATTATGAAGCACAAAAATGAAGAAGATACCATTGATATCCATAAATATGAAAATGATAACAGCATAGAATCAAATAATAATGGTGAATCAAATGATGCTAATTGTGCCAAAGACAATATTGTAGGAATAAGTAATGATACCATTACTAAAGTCAAAGAAATTGAAATAGATGACATGACTGTACATTTTCAATGTACACTATGTCTTAAGAATTTTCCCTCGCTTTTTGATGTTTTGTGCCATACAATAGATATGCATGTGCCAACTGAAGGTCCATATTATTGCATAGCTTGTGAAAAAGATTGTGATACTTTAGAAAATTTAAAAATACATGCTGAACGACACAAAGGTCAAAGCCCATACTCTTGCTTCCTTTGCAATAAATCATATATAAGAAAAAAATATCTCAAACGCCATATGACATGCCATACAGATTTTCCGCAATATAGATGTTCAACATGCGGACAACGTTATAAGTTAAAAGCTGATCTTGATGATCATGTACATTCTTATCATAAATTTGCACCGCAATATAAGTGTAATTTATGCCCAAAAGTATTCAATCACAAAGGTAACTTTAAACGACATTTTTCTAGTCATGTAGATCCTAATGGAGAATATCTTCAAAAATTCCCATGTTCTATGTGTCAAAGAAGATTTTCCAATAGTCGTACACTTAGTATTCATATGAGGGTTCATACTGGGGAAAGGCCTTATCAGTGTGAAAAATGTGGAAAAGCATTTTCACAGCAAGGTAACTTGATAAACCATGTCAAAATTCATACAAATCCAAGAAGTTTTACATGTGACATTTGTGGAAAAAGTTTCAATCAAAAAGCTACATTGAAGGAGCATAAATTATTACACTCAGGAGAAAAGCCTCATGTTTGTCAAATTTGTGGCTTAGCTTTTACGTTTAGCGCAGCTATGCGTCGTCACTTATGGATTCACACCGATGGTGGCAAACCTTATAAATGTGATAAATGCAGCTCCACATTTGTAGGTAGCTATGATCTCAAAAGACATATGAAAATTCATCAAAAAAACTCTGAAAAGAAAACTAAAAAAAGTAGAAATGAAAGCCCAGAAACTCTGAATAAACTAATTAACGTTGATCAAGAAACATTAAATACAGATGCATTATTAATGGGAGATATACTTTTGAGTGGAATTTCTGATAAGCTTCTTCCAAAAGAAAAAGAAAACGATTCTTTTCTATTTTTTGATGAAAATTAAAAATCGATGAGATAAAGCTTGAATTAGAATCTGTATTTTATCCCCTGTCGATATACGTAGGCTACGAAATCTTTTCGTCCTTTCTACAGAGGGAGACACTAGTATTACTATTCGGTGGTTGTGAAATGCCCCAGAAACCTGCAGATTTCATATCATGACTGATTTTTAACTCTTTTCACACTCTAAATATAGATGTATTTACGACATTTATCAATAATAATAATAATAATTTATAAGTCATGACATTTTTAAATGTTTAAAAGTTTGAGGAATTTATAAATTTCTTGATGTGTAATATAGATATAAGAAAAAAAATATTTTATACAATTTATATGAATTATGAATTCATAGATTGTATAGAATGATGTTTTAGTTATAAAGAAAATAACGGCAATGAGTCGTACCACAACGACAAAGAAATTCTATTGAGCTACATACCTAAGTGTTCGTTAAAAAGAGAACTGTTACTCGCTATTATGAAATTTTTATACTTTATATCGCTGTTTACTGTCTATTGTAACCAAAAGTGTAGTATGTTTAAGCATAAAACTATGTGACAACAATTTGACCAAAGTCATAAGTTATAATGCATTTGGATTTTATAAAATATTTACGTACAATAAAGTCTACCTGTATCTCGTTGAGAATCGAAGTAAAAAGTTGTCCTATCGTTTTCTTTCATCATTGCGAGCTTTTATTGATCGAAAATACTTGAATGCACAATCCTTGGGCTAACCCAACTACCTTCTGGACTGATCGAAACGATATAGATGCCAAGTTTCGTTACGAAAGCGTTGGCAACGGTACATACGATAGTTTGGAAAAATTCGAACGGACGCGTTCGAAAGCCGAGCCGTTGGCGCGTGCAAAAAAATGAAGCAGCGCGAATTTAGGAAGTCGCTCGTTAGCTAGCGACATCTGTACACGAAGACAAGTGGCAAAAGTGCAAACATATCCTGGGGCGATAGCAGCCGACGCGAACGGGAAAAGGCATGGGCGAGAAGAGGCCGAGCCTCGGCTAAAGGCCGAAAGTGCTATACGCGCACCACCTCCAAGCTGCAGCTCGCGGCCACCTCCTCTTTTGTCGGCCGCCGGGGAGCCTCTCTGCGTACTCGGAGCCACGGGTAAGTACCCTCGCCACTCCTGGCGCACGTTTCAGTCGTCCGCATTACTCGAGGCACTCGCGACTCGTGCTCTCTCGTGGTCGCTGCACTTTTCTCGCTGCCTTGTGTGTCGGTCTCGTGCGAATCTCACCCCCCGCGAGGTTAGGTGCTCGGCCGGGACGTACGTACGATCATGCCGATCGATTGATCTCGATCCACGAGAGATCGGTCAGGTCCGGCGCAGATAGGCGCACATCGTCGATCGGAGTTTTTGAAAGCCGCTGCCGCTTCGTGCGCCGCTTGGTGCGGGAGGAGTGCTGCAGAGCCGCAGGCGCGCGCGAGGTTAGGCGCGCCACGCATATAGGTGTAGGATATACGTCAGTGCTTTGGTGGGTCGGCGGGCGAGCTGCGAGCCGGCGGCGGCGGCGCGACGGCTGCCGAATGCTGCTGCCACTGCTACTGCTGCTTTCGCCTGTCGCGGCCGCTACAGCTACTGCTACACTCATGCTGGCTACTGGCAGCGCAGGCTGCAGGCTGCACAGCTCGTCGTTTCGCGCCGTGCGGCGCGCGCTAAACATCGCCCGTTCGAATCCGACCTTTCGGCCTTTCTAGGAGCTTTTTCCCCCTTTAAAATAAGCTAGACTCGAGATCGTCGTTTGAGAAATTCGCGAGTGTGTTTCCCGAGACGACGAGGAGATAATTGTAACGCGATGGACAATTCAGCTTACGTGCCAAATCAGCTGCCACCGCCGCTGGTCGTGTTCTCGCAGGCGACCGGTGGCTTCACCGAGGCTGCCCTCAGGATGTCGAGGCCCTTCGCGCCCCATCAAGTCAGTATTATGTGTACCTCTATTTTTAAAGAATCTCTTGTTTGCGCATATTCAACGACGTCACGACGGAATATTTTGCATTCTCCCGTGTCAGTGCCGAGCGAGGCTCACAAAGGAGCCTCGATCGATCGATCGATATGTCATAATAGCCGATTATATGTAGTGCATGTGTGTCGTCTCTTGTGTACGTGAATATAATGTGCTGGTGCGTAGTCCTCTGGCTGTCTGTCTCTCTCATGAGTTAAAGAGGTGCAACGCGATACACCCGCAGTCATTAGCTTGGGTTTCGTTCCGTGGATTATTATATCATCATACGATACGCCTCGAGTCGAGTGCATTGTGCAGTCGAGCGAGTCGCGCGACCGCCTACACGACGAGCCGATGACGATGAGCCAAAACGACCGTATAACTAACGATCGATCGTCCCGTGAATTTGCGCCCAACGTATTAAACGATGTTGATACCGCCAATCTTATCTACTCCTTTCCAAGGGCAACAGCTGTTTCCTTCCCTACACAGATATCGTATTGTAATAAGTGCACCTATAAGTGACTCGGTATCTGCTCTTGTCTTTTCCAGATCGGCGAAGCCAAAGACCTGTCGAATCCGTTCGGCCAAGCGGCTGCGACGCTCGATTATCGTCTCCATCACATGCTGCACCTGCAGCACCAGTTTCTGCATCCCCTCGACCATCGGCTGCCCTTCGGTAGCAGTGCCTTCCGACCCCTCGCGCCGTCGGCCTTCGCACCGCCACCGAAGCGCCTCAAGCTCGAGACGGAGGTCGTCGGCTCGCCCCAACCCTCTCAACAACAGCAGCAACAGCAACAGCACCAACAGCAACAGCAGCACCAGCAGCAGGGCGGGCCTCCGGGCACCCCGAGCGGCACCCCGGGTCCGCCGCAGGCACCGCCGGGACTGTCGAGCCTCGGATCGCTCAGCAACATGTCGGCCATGTTCTCGCCCCAGTCGCAGGCTCAAGACCTCGCGCCCCAGAGCCCGGCCAACTCGACGGCCAGCCGATCGCCGACCGGCAGCAACGTCGCGAATCAGAACGCGACCCCGGGCCCGAACAATCCGGCGACGGAGGACGAGCGCGAGGCCGCCAGTGCGACGCCCTGCTCCGAGAACACCGAGAGATCCACGCCCGAGGAAGGACGACCCTATCGCAGTGAGTAAAGCTTTCCTTCCTATTCTATATCTCTCTATTTAAAGAAGATGTTAGTTTGTGTGTGTGTGCGTGAAACCACGATTGTGTCCGTGACAAAGTCAAACAGTTCGAATTATCCCATCATATCCATTTGTCAGGGAAACGAGCGTAATATCAACACAATGAAACAGTCGCTGTGCTTACCATGTTTGTGCTGTATTTCATCCGATGATCGTGCTTGCCCGGGGCTCGTAGAGCTCGTGGCCATTGCTCGTATGGAAAAGGCCAACAACGAGTTGACATGTGCGGTGTCAGTTATACTCTCTCTCTCTCTCTTTCATTCTCTGTTTGCGGCGCGCGTCATTTTGCAAATCCTACGACGTTGTTTGCGTCGAAAGAGGTGGAAAAGTGCGTCGAGTCAAGACCGCGAAGGCAAATTATGATTTTGCAACGTTTACATTGCATTTAGTGCGCTTCCGATGGCTCACGGAGCGGCGACTGTTTACGTCCGCGACCACTGCCGCCGCTATTAATCCCTGCGGGCGTTTGGAGTACGCTCGAATAATGTAACTTTTCGCTCCGTGCTCGGGACGTACACCCAACCCGAGAGTTTCTGTAGCTCGAAAATTTTCCCACTCGCACGTATACATGAGTCGACATGGAACGTCGAACATGTCAATCGAGCAGTAGCAACGACATTTTTCGGATCGCACAGCTCGACGCGTGGGAGATTTTAACGCGTAGCGCGCAGCGATCGTAGTCTTTGTTTTCTTCGTTGCCGTTGTCGTTGCTATTACTGCCGTGTGCACGACGACGATTGCGCGTACTCCTCACATCGTTTTATTCTGCCGTTGTTGCCGCCGTAAAAACTTGCAGGGCTCGCTTAGAAAAATTTAACTTCGAGGACGTTTAGTAGGTTGTAAATACGCGTGTGTATAGGTCTGATGTGTTATGCGCGCGGACAGCGAGAGAGAGAGGAGAGATTCCAAAATGAGGGGATAATAAAATTCGCGAGCTTCCTTGCCGCTCGCGATGCAACGGGGCTATCTTTTATCCCTCACTCTACTCTCGCTTGCTCTCTTTCTCTTGTCTCTCTTTCTCTCGCTGCGCTGTTGGTATTCAGCGGTGTTAGCCACTATAAATCGGCCCTGTTCCATAAGAGTGGCTATTCGGCTGCGGCTGGAGAGAGAAAAAAAATTCGCGTGTACGCACACGCGTTATAGTACGAAAGAGATCGTTTTGGGGCTTTTGTATGATTTAACGTGTACTCAAGACATCTTGATTAAGTACCGTCGTATATTCGTGCGGGCACAGATATCAGAAGCGATCCGTCGTCGCGGCCTAGCTAGCTCGAAATATCGCCGATGGATTTTTCATTCGCGCGCAGTGAGATATGCGCCCGTGTATGCGTGTTGTTGTGCACGTTGCATCGCCTCGTCTGTATATACATTAAAAGAGAGGTTCGCTGTGGTAATGGGCCGTCAAGCGTAATGCGTGGCTGTTGCTGCCGCTGTTGCACCCTCTCTTTTGTCGCGCGTTGCAGGGCTATAATCGCCGCGGTATGCACTTGCAACTCTGGGGGAAATTGATAACTCGAATAAACTCGTTGCAAAACATCGTCCGAGCTCGGAGTGTGAGAGTAAACGGAGGGTTGCACATGCAATAGGCATCGAGCTGCACACGCATAACACTAAAAGAGCACTGCAGTTGCATCTCGACTCTCGCGTAGCACGCACAGCATATATGTATTTGAAACGACTCTGATGCCGCTGAAAATATTTTTTGTGCGCGTCGCTATATAATTCACAGCTTTGACGAGCTTTCTTTCACTCGAAATGTTTTCATTTTTCGTCTCTCCCGGTCCGGCTCGCGGCCAGCAGCACAGCTTTTTCCTTTTCAACTGCTCTGTTGCTACTGCAACTTCTACTACCGGAGCTTTTTCGATTGATCCGCATAGAATAGTTTGTCCAGCATTAAGCCCGGTACAGACTCCACTCCGCGCGCGTATGGCTATATACAGTCGAACTGTCGCGGTTTCGATGACGCACACACATACAGTACGCAGAGGCTCGACATTTTTTTGCCCCGAGTGCTTCCGCCGTTCTAGACTAGCACACGTGTGCTTGCGGTGTTTTTTACGCTCTTGTATTACCGTGTGTGCCTCGTTGTGTGGTCGCACCAAAAAATCTCTCGCTCTTAATTGAAATATCATTGCTCTGCCCGCTCCTCCGCTTGTTTGATCTACATAGAGACGACAGACTGACGCTACACACTGACCAACACACGTTTTCTCTCTCTCGACTTTTTTTTCCTCTCCCCTCTTTCTATAGACACACACCGCTGGGCTCGCGCGCGAGTATAAAATTAAAAAATCATAAAAAATTAAACGCTCGCTGAGATATTCGCATTATATTATTGCGCTTTTGACGAGCGCAGCACGAGAGCGATTATAACACGCGAAAAGGGCCTTTTCATACTGCCTCATTTACGATGTTATATTATGTACGTACATTCATATCTGATTCTCTGAGAAGTTGTAAACTCATAAAGCTATCAGTCGCGAAAGGTTGCGCGCTCGAGCCTCGCAAAAATTATAGTCTAGTAAAAATGTATACGCTCGCTCGTTCCTCCGTCCTGAATAAGCTGCATGTCCGTCTTGTGTGTGCGCGGATAACGTTGAAAGTCTGTAAATTTTGCGACTTTATAATAATTACAACGGTCGATTTTATTTTCGGCCTCCGTTACTCGAGTTTAAAATTCGGAATTCGTTGTTTTATCTAAGCTTTATAAACTTGTAATGACGTTTTGAATTAGCCTTACGTGTGTGAATGCGTAGAAAAATTGATATTTCTTGAACGCGCTAAAGTATACTTGCTAATCCGAGCACGTAAAGCCATTAAATCAGTCACAGGTCAACCTTATTAAAATCTAATAGAATAACCCATCGAGCTTTCGAGGGCCTCTAAATGCCTGGCAATTAATATAAAGCAGAGAGAAAGAGAACGGAGAAGAGCCGTCGCTACGGGAAAAAGGCGCAAAAAGGCTCTCACGGCCTCGTCGTAAAATAGAGAAATCATCCGCGAGCATGTAAGGGCAGAGTAGCAGCAGCAGTAACAGCAGTGGCTGAGATTTGATTACGAAATAATTCGAGCGACGTGATACTAAATCGAGGATGCTCGCTCGCTCTCGGAGCTCTCCCCTGGAGAATACAAATGAGCATAACCGCTGTGCGCCTCTTGTATGTTTCTCCGTTTTAGGCGCACACACGTAATGTAAAAACTAATGCGAGGATCGCGAGTGGCAATTCTTCGCGCTCTGTGCCAATAATAGTCAAATGATTCTTGTTTCAAATATACGTACACAAGGGTATTTCAGTAATCGACGCGAAAATACTACACCTTGTCGTTGTTTGACGCGCGAATATTAATGCATCGCGCGCGAAAGTTTATTATTTATGCTATTTTTCGTCGCGGACGCACGTCTCATTATTCTCTATTCGGCTGCGTCCCCGTGTATTACCGAAGCAGCAGGAAATGCGAAACTCATTACGATAGAAACGGTAACGAGCCTTGGCTTACTGAATTTCAAACGAAAGGAAATTATTGTATTACATCGCGAGAGTCGCGCGTCATTGTTGTACATATGTGCATATTGCGCCGGCCACTGCCGTCGACGTCGTCGTCACTGCGATAACGCGTTAACATCTGTAAACAAAAGTTTTCCCACTGCCAGTGAACAAAAAAAATATATATAAAAGACGATGGAATTTGGCAGTGAGTCAACGATGCGTGTGCGTATGGCTACGTGTAAAAAAGAGGAGGAAATTTTTTCGCAATCAGTGGCTGCGCGCCGAGCTTGCGCGAGACCTTTTCATTAGCGGCGATAAATTTAATCCATGCACAAGCAAAAGGGAGAAAGAGGCAAAATTTCGCGTACACACACGTATGTGTATTTTTGCACTCGTGCTTATAACACTAGGTTGCGTCGAGCAGGCGCGTGCGTGGGCGCTCGTCTGTGCATATACGCACACGGCGCGCGTTCATCATATAATATTTGTTACTGCTTCTCTGCTCCGGTCAAAGAGTAACAGCGGGCTTCGCGAGGTGGTTTCGCGTTTCGAACCGTATGCCAATGCAGAAATAGAGAGAGAGAGAGAGAGAGAGAGAGAGATCAGGTGTGATAGAACAGAGAGCAACAGATATGAAACGTGATAGGGGATACGTTGGGGTGGCTTAAAGTTGAAAAAAAACTTTTAAAAAATAGAAACAGCAATAGCAAGCGTTTGATGAACAAAGTTCGATTCCTCCTTGTTGCACTAAAAAAACAAACTTGTGCGTAGAGTAATTATTCAAGTCGTTTTCAAAATGTTTTACTTTTCACATGATAATAGATATTCTAATACGGTTTACATTCACATTTTAAAAATATTTTTAAAATATCGAGTAATATCACTGTAATATTTTCCAATTTTTCTCAAATACAGCTGTCCGTTGGACACAAAATTATTATAAAAGAACAAATCAGAGTCAACTCTGCACCTTACCCCAATTAAATTGTGTAAAAAGGTTGGCTATCGTCATCTGCTCGTATACAGTGTTACTCGACTTTCCCCTACTTTGGACATGAAATTTTTTTCACGCTCTCGCTTTATTGTTTCAAGCTGCTGCTGCTGCGACTCTTTCGGTGAAAAGAGGACTCGTCGGAGAGTGATTGGTAATTGGTGCGTGTGCGGCCACACGCGAACGGACGAACGGACGGACGGACGGACGAGAGGTGCACGCGCATGAACGACCGCAATTGCATTTCTCTATGCATACATACGCGCGTACAACTGCAACACTACATGCGCAGCAGAGCCATGCCCACCCCCGTCGGCCTTTTTCCTTTTTGCCGTGCTTTCTTGCTATGCTGCTGCCTACGCTGCTGCTGTGCTCGAGTTACCTTGTCGCGATGGACTTTTTATTTTCCGAAATTTCAATAAAATCACCGCACACTTTATTGGCTTCCTCTCACGCGCGTGCGCCTGTTTTCTCGCTCCCTCTTTATTGCCATGCAGCACGACGCAACACAAGTTGCTGTATGTTTTTTCATCTAATGATACTTTGCTGTGAATCTCTCTTTGAAAGCAGCGCCATGTCCAAATTTGCGAGTCGCAATATTAATAACTCTTTTTGCGCGTCTCTCGCGGAGTTAGATTAACGTCTTGCGCAAAAAGCAATTTAACGCCGGCAATGAAGTTGCCGATCGGATGCATTTAATTCCGCGTCTTGACGTACATATAAAAGTTTAATAACACGAATAATCTCTCTCTGGCAACTTTTATACACAAGCGAGCACGTCCAACAATGGCGAGCTAGACGCGCGATCAGCAATAGAATAGTATCTCTGATTTATAATTATGAAGCGAGACCGAGGTGAGGGGAAAAACTCTAGACAAAGGTAGAAAAAAAAGGCACGTATAAACGGGCGCACGTACATATATATATGTAGGCGTAACAGATGTCGAGACACTAGCTTGTCCAGTGTCAGGGAGATAAAGACCGATCAAAGTGCAGAAGCTAATCCCCGTTGGTTACGGCGATAAGGCAGATCGTTTAATCCGGGCAAGTTCGTTGGGCAGCGATATATCTGCTCTTACTCGAGTTGCAGTAGTTGTAACAGCGTCAGAAGCAGCACAGTAGTCTTCGTATAAGGTAATAGTCGTATATAGTAGCTGTAGTAGCTGTAGTAGCTGTAGTCTCGAGAGTGGCACAGGTGCATGTATAGCATCGACTTCTGTGGTCGATCCACAGAAGGGGGGAAGAGGAGTAGAGTATAATTTGGACGAAGGCGGCGTTAGAGAAAGAGAGTGAGCGAGCTGCATTTATCCTGGCTGGTACACGTATCTATATATAGGCGGAGACTGCGTAACTATAAACTGCACTTGTGCGGCGGGGCGCTTGCGCGAAGAAAGTGTCGGTCCGCCGCGGCGCTCTGTGCTTTTTGTACGTGCGCTGCATATATAGATGCACACACACCTAGCTCCCGACGAGAGCCGACAGAGTGGTGGAAAGAGGAAGCAGCTCCGCCTCCGCCTACTCCTAGATATCAACCTCTAGGAGAGGAGGTGGAGTCCACCACCGTCGACGACCGGGTTAATCGACCAAAGTAGCCCCCGTGCACCGAACGGATCGTCACATCATTTCAGCTGCGAGAGTAAAGCCACCCCCGGCGCTCCGCTGCAAGCTCTTCCATTTTGCCTCGAGCTTTTTTTCTCTCTCTTTTTTTTTTGCTCATCGCTGCACGGCACACGGCCACTGCGCGCGCGTTAGCTCGAAAATCTTCGCATTGTAAAGCTGCGCATATTTTTCCATGAAGCTCGAACGATGAAAAAGTTGGGCTTTCCGCTTTCTTTCATATACAAATTCAGCGCAGACATCGAAGCCGTATCAGAATGGAGATTTTTGACGTTCGGATTTCTTTGGATCGACTCGATCGGAAATATTGTAATCGGAACGAAGCAGAAAAGCTGGTCGGAGCGAGTCTCGTCACAGATGTCAGCGCGGCCGTAGAGCTAGGAGATTCTTGCAAGAACGAATGCAACTGCGTACGTGTCAGGATCCGTTGGAATCGCGCATACATCATCCACACACGCAGGCAGTTACCCACGTTGGAACGAAACAAGCGACTCGTGACAGAAATTACTAAGCGGCCAGGCCCGTGCGCTCTATACGCACTGCATATTAATCCAGCCTGATCCGAGAGTTGATGGTCCAGCTGGTCTTCTTTATTCAGCACTACATGTATGTGGGGGTACGTGTGTATGTGTGTGTGTTGTGTCGCTGAAGAGGATAGCAAGGGTTGGAGTGTTTCTGTCGCTGTTACTGCTGCTGCTACTGCTGAGAGAACCGCAGATAGTCGAGGGAAATCACGCGGGCTTTGCGGTTGCGGACATACCGAAATTTACCAAAGTTCGCGCTCTCGCCCGCTCGCTCGCGCCAACATACCTGCGAGAATTGAACTGTCACCGTCATATAACACTTCCTTCGGACTCTCTTCCGATCTGCGGTCCTGCTCGAATACTCGTGCACCCGCACACACACACGTATATGCGCGTGCGATTGTCGTAAATTTTACCCCTCGCTCCTGTTACGCTGATTTACTCGACGCGAGTCTTAATGGGATGACTCCTGTCACGGTGGCAAAAATCGAACCGACGTTTTTACTGCTGCGCATGTGCCCGAGTGCGAGTCGAGCGCTTTGACCGAGAGCCAGAGGCGTCGTCCTATTAGACTTTCGTTAATTTTCGTTCCCTTCGCCGCTTCGTTCTCTTTTGCTCTCTGCGAACTCCTCTGTTGCCCCGCGTATTGACGCTTGAACGCCTCTTTGGGTTATTTAGTGCAGTCCGCGAAGCAAATAAAAAGAAGTACGAGACCCGAGTCCGAGTCTTTTACCGGCTTATAATTGTCGATGGAATTTCACGAAAATGATTTACCGGCCTGAAATCTAAGTAAAGACATCTCATTAACATTCCGAAAAGTCACGCGCTCACGAACCATGTATCCCATCAGCGGCAGCGGCAGCAGCAGCTCGTGCATATTGACAAATAGCCTCCGGATTTTGATGCCGCCCGCGCATCGAGAGCCACTAGTCGCGCACTAATTCGACGAGTCCTTGGCTCTCCTGCTGGACGGGCGAGGCGGCGGCGGCGATTAACTGAAATCAAGCCGCACCACCACCCCTGCAGTGCGCAATGTAAACTTTGTCACTGTCTGCGACGACTGCTGCGGCCGAAGCAGCGTCTACTGCTACAACTACTGCTACTACTGCTACTACTAGTACTAGTTGCTAAAGTAGTACTAGTCGTAGTGCCGGAGCTATTATACGCATATCTTGTAATTCGAAAGCCATCGATCTTCCCTCGACCATAAATCAGTGCAGATGGTGTCGAACTACGCTCACGCATCTCTCAATCGGTCTCTAAATAATCCAAAAAGGGCAAATGCGATATTTTTAAAACTGCTGGATCCTTTACGACGACTTGACTCGATTAAAAGTTGGAAAAATCAGCCTCTGATGATGTTGCCACATTTTCAATCTGCCACGAGGGTCACGCGCTCGCGTAAAAGCGAATAAAAAGCAAATCGTAATTAAATTTCTGATTAAAAGTTTCCCCTCTGTTGCTTTTACTGCTGCTACTCGGCCTTTATTCTAAATAAATATTAAAGGGATCGATGAGTTAATCACCGAAATGAAACGTATACTCCTCTCGTGTTTCTCACGCGCGCGAGATTGCCGAAGCTTCGCAACTACTGCTACTGCGTTTTTTTCGGTAAATTTACATATGTCGCTTCTGTACTCTCGCACTCTGTTTATATACAGCAGGCAGCGGCGCAGTTATCTTTTGTTTTTCTCGCGTTTGACAATTATTCGGTAATTTATCAAAGCCTTCCGAGTTGCGCAGCAGACAATGGAGTGCGCGGAGGCAGCGTCCTTCGCTCGCGCGCGAGATTGCGCCAATCCTTTTGGACTTTGTGTTGGGTGGCTACTCCTTGGGCTTCTGACACAGCTTCTTTGCTCGCAGGCCGCGCTATTATACACTTGTATATACACACAGGCCGTGTCGCTTATATATCGCCCCCCTTGAAAAATCCACTCTGCCCGACGAGACAATCGACTCTCGACTCTTCCCTTCCTCGCTTCGCTTCTTATTCTCCTCCAATTTTATTTAATTTTTCTTCCCTGGCCTCGTCGTCGGCTTTAACTACGCCTTTACACGCTCGCTGGATATTTTGTTATTAATTCTTCAAATGCTTAATTACAGACGATTATCCGCTTTAAAGCCTATAGCAATATTTCCTTAGCATTGATTTTACGCTATGAATAAAACGGCGGCGGTAGCAGCAGTAGCAGTAGCAGCGAGAGAGTGAAAAAGAGACACAGGTGAGGACAGCTGGTATGCCAGGCACTCGAATCCTCACAAGTGCATAAGCATACTCGATCCAAGCAAAGGGAGAGCGAAACTATCTCATTGTGTGTTAATACGACCTTTCTCTAACTTTTTTATTATTCTCTCTTTTTTTTTTGGTGCGAGATTGTGTAGGTTGCCGCGTCACCTGAATAGGCCTCGTATTTGCTCTCTTATCAAGCACTAATAACTTTTGCTTGGGTGCGTTGTGTTACAAAAAGGCGGCACTTGGAATCTCGTTGCCGCATGAAAAGCTAATATTAATAACGTGTAAAAACAATTAGACTACATGAAAAATGATGTTCACAGCGCTCCCTCTCAAACTCCTTCCTTTTTTTCAATGCTCGAGTTTTCAGTCGTGGCGGCTGTGATCGTTTGCTCGCAGTCAGTGGCGCCTTATGCGGCTCGAATTAAAAATCCATCCGCCACCGCGCGAGAAAGAAAGAGAGAAAAAACAATGCTCTTATATATCTTTATACTTTTTCGCGCGCACAAGCTCGCGGTGAATATAAAGATCTCGGGCCGATTCGTAAATTACGCGTCAAGCAATTTTCCAAGCGAGGCACCTTTTTCGCTTTATCGTCTAATATATATAAAGACAGAGCCGACGCACATATTGGATCATATCGCATCTTCTTCTTTTTTTTTGCTTCTTCCATCAGCTCCGCATGAATAATGCATTGCACGCTTCCTTAGAAAAGCTACTGTATTCAGCTCGTCCCTTTTTCCATTCTCCTTACTTGCATTACATGCTCTACGGTTTCGGGCACTTATTGTTATCCGTGGGCCAAAAAACTGCAAGAAAATTCACGAGGTTTACAAAATACTTTGTAAATTTTCATAAGTAATCGGAACATATGAGCGAGGGCATTAAAAGGCGGTAAAATATAGTCGAAATAACGAGCCGACAACAGAAATAAATTTAGCACTTCAATGTGTCGCGGAGCGTACTCGACATGGGAAATTTTAATCGAAAAATAGGATAATTTCCAGAGATGCGACAATGTCTCCTCTTTCACTCCAAGCGAAAAATGCGGATTGTCGTTTGAAATGTAGCGCGTGCAGCAGAAAAGACAGATAAATCTTGGATTAGTACGGAGGCAGAAAGAGAGACTTTATATCTTCCTCAGCTTCCGCAAGTCGCGCGTGAATCAGACACGCACACGAACGACGGGCTTATAACAAAGTCTTACAAGCTGCTAACTGGACTACCGTAACGGGCTTATATACCAGTAGCTTCGCTTCGGCATAAAATCGAACTCGCATGATACTCATTTTCGTTTTTATTTATCTCTACCTGCTTATGCTGCCGCTGCTTCTCCTGCAACAAAGTTGCTCCGCGACGACGATGCCAGTCTGGGGCCTCTTTAAGCACCCAGTTTCATTATAAGCGTTCGTAAAATTTTTAATTTACGTCACGCTTGACCATTTTTATACGTGTACGAGTAGGGATTTAAAAAATTTTTACGCTCGGCTATTTACATCGAAAGTACATAAATTTTTCGTAGCAAGTGGCGTCGTGTGTATCGAATTATATTTCCGAGAATTTTGTCCGATGAATTTTTGAATGCATCCTTTTTGTACCTGTTCACGGCACTCGTTTAACGAAATATATACCGGCGCAGCGTCGAGCGCTTTATCGATTTTCGAGCCGGAAAAAGTCTTGCTCGACTTTTCCAGCTGCGCCGCTCGTGTTTACTCTCACCCTCGGCGTGTAAAATGTCTAGCATTTAACGGACAGGAAAGAAGGCGAATGAGAGCGGAGTGTCCTCGTTAAGGATAGAGAGCCCGTAAAAATAAAAAAATAAATACGTCTGTCTCTCTCTCACTCGCTCTCTGGTTGATAACGAGCCAGATTTAAGTGGGGTGAATTTTCTCGTGCGTGAGACGATGATACACAGCCGACGCGCCACTTGTTTTTTCACGATGTTTTGAATCTTTGAAAGCTCTCTCCCTACAAGCGCTGGCTTCAACAAATATATGCTTACATACACGCGAGGCTGGCTAAAATAATGTCATCCTATTTAGATACTCTTGCGCAGTGGAATTAGCTGCGTCGTTTAATCATAGAAAGGGAGCTGGGAGAGAAAGGTATGCGAATTTCTCGCTCTCTTTCGAATCAGTTTGGTGCGTCATTAAAAGCTCGTAAAGATTCACTGACGAGATATATATCTGGTCGTACAAAATTTACAAGCAATAACACTCGATAATCTCGCTTATTGGGCGTAGGTGTCGTGTCGCGAGCAATTTGAATACATCGGATTAAACGCGGGCCAAACAAGCGAGAAGGAGCGAGATATACCTCGTGCGTACAGGTTTCGGTATAGAAAGACGCAACTGCCGAGCTTATCGAGGATTTGCCCGGCAGACGAAAGAGAGAAACACACGAGTCCACTAATACCCAGTGTAATCCCCAATGTATAAGAGGCTCTCTCGTTCTCCTTCTCTCTCGTAGCGGCTTCTGCTTATACGGCTCTCGCTCGTTCGCGACTTTTTCGGCAAGTTGCAAACGCAGTCGCGTGAAATTCGTGCAGTCCGGAGCAAAGAAAGTCGCAAATTCCATCGTAAGGTATTCAGTCGCGCGAACTCAAGTATACGTGTCACACAGCTCAAGGAACAATCGGCTGCTCTTAGGAGGCCAAGTTATAATGTTACCTCGAGCCAGGCGACGGTATACGGAGGCAACGATAACCCCTAGGACTTTCTCCCTCTCCCGATGGCTATGACGCCGGCCGACGTGACACGTCATACCGCGGGAGGACATATTCTCACGGTCACGTGTCATATGGTGAGCCGATGGGAGGACGACGAAGACTTTCGGACTCGCGCGAGCGACCTACTGCATCGCGAAGTGCATCGAAGCCCCTGCCCAAGTTCTGCCGCTCGCTCCGCCGGATGCAAAACCGCACTTGGCTATTGCGCGAGGCTCGCCCGATGACAATACATATCAATGCACACGCGACTGCAAGAGCGTATAACGTGCACCTATACGCTACATATAGAGTGGCGCACTCGATCACTGTATGAAATATCAAACTGGAGCGCGCGGGGAGAAACACGAAGAGCCTGAGAATCTTTGCCACACACGCTTGCGTCTCGTTACGGGCTGTTGCTGCTGCTGTTTCGTGTCGCCGAGGAGAGGAGGCCAAATTATTCGCTCGTTAGTCGCCGTGACTGCTTTTCTTTCTCTCTTTCGTACCGACGCTGCTGCTGCTGCTGCGTGAATGACGAAACGACCATGAATTTTCCGATGAATTAGAAAACGATGACGTACTATGGTAAATTTCGACCGCACACAAATATGTCAACGGCTGCGGTCGCGCGTGCCTTATAGTGTCGTCCCCGCGCGTGTAATGATCGATCATTACACGCCGTATACATCGCTCTATTTTTGGCTACACAACGATCATTCGGCTATTAACGCTTCGTCATAAATTGACTCTTTCGAGAGAATCGATCGGCTTCGAACCTTTCCTATTTCCGCATTAGGGGACACACGTAAACACGACCGCGAATAAGGTGCCGACTTTTCCACTACGAATGAAAACACGTTTACGAGCGTAATTAATGAGGCCGAGCTGGATTGACAGTTCATACCGGTACAGTCGCGTGTGTACGCGGGCTTTAGAGACGCGCCAACGTGTATTATACTCGCTTGCGCGTCCAACTTGAGCCGTGCGCGCGGCAATTTAAGCTGTACGCAGTGTCTCGTGTGTCTTAATAACTAACTAACTCTTGTTCTCTCTCTTTCTCTCTCGTTCTCTCTCGTGTGCGGACTTTCTGGCCGATATCTCAGGTATCGTTGCAGTTCTTCTTTTTTACCTCTCTCTCTCTCTCTCTCTCTTTCTCTCTCTTCTCGTTCGTTCTCTCTCTCCTGCTCTGCTTCACCTCGATCGCCTGCCTTGGAATATATACCAGTGCGTGCGCGCATTGTTCGCTTGTGACAGAGAGATAAATACCCGGGCTTTAAAGGAATGAGCTCGATTTCCGCAAGAGAACTGCTACCCTGACTACCTATACTACTCTCGCTCTGTCACTACTCGAGAGCGAGAGCCGTAAGAGTGTTGAATGCAAATTTTTCGGCTTCTTTTTGCCTCAATTCGTATACATACACACTTGCATATAACGCCTGCACATACAAACTCACACATGCCTGCGATGTGGCTTCATTTGATCAATTGTATTGAGTTCGAAAGGATGTTTACTTCGTTAAATATCGTGTACTCCTTTTAAGAAAAATTATTTCCCGCTTTTTCTGAGCCATTTTGTTCGATCGAAAAAACTGCATTGCATTCATAAAAAAAAATTACAAGAGTATCGCTTTTTTTAATTTTAAACAAAACAATTCAATTAAGATTTGTATCTACTGGACTTCTTTCATGAAATAATCAAATGTTTTTTTTTTAATAACTGTAGAACCGAATTTTTAAGTTTTCACAAAATAAATAATGCAAAAAAGCAGAGACCTTGGAAAATCTCTGTTCGGGGAAGCCACAGATATTATTTATGAAATAACCAATTTGGTCAAGTTCGTTTCAGCGATACAGAAAATGGCTATATTGAATTTCAGCTTCAGCTGAATTGCTCGGTGACTGCATTATATTTTTTATGTATCGGTCAATGCAGCGTACAGTGTGACAGCTTCGTGTATACTGCCGCCTCTTCGTAATACATATGGGCAAATCTCCAGAATGTGGTTGCTTTGAATAATTTTTAGTCAAAATTTGAAAATGAATGGACTGCTCTGAAATATTTATATTTTTTAAATTAAATCAAAAGGGATGCAAAAAATTCAGCTATATAAAATTACTATCAATATCAATGATGTGCTAGCGATAATTACCGAAATAATTCTAAATTACTTTTTGATGAAAAATATTTTAGTCAATAAAATTTTTTCGTTAAGTTGATACTTACCAATTAAAAATCCATGTGTAAAAACACAGAAATACATGATAAGAAATTGTATGTTTTTCTGTAAAGAGAATATTTCTAAAACAAGGAAATCTCTAAATTTTCCGATGATAAATATATTGTTACTTCATCACGGAGAAAATAATACAACAAATATTGTTAGGATTCACAGTAAAAATTACTATTCTAAATAGTAATGAGGTGACATCGATCTATTATCAGGAATTTTGATAATATTAAAACAAATATTCTTAAAGGTATTAAATATTCTAATAAAACTCGGTACAATAATTGCTATAGTGTATAGTAAAAATTTCACTGTAGTAAATTTTATTTTATAGTTACATATTATATGTTAAGAAACATAATACTAAATAATATGATCTTAGCAAATGTTGCTGTACAAGCACGAAAAAGTACACCTTGTATAGCAAAATTTGCTATGCGTACAGTAACTTTTCTTGTGTGAATGAACTTCCAATATCATGGCTAGATGTCGCTTTGCATACCCGCAAGTGGCTAAAATTTGAACCAGCTTACTATATATAGAAGATGAAAACGCAATGATCAAGCTTACTAACATGTTATACTATATGAGCGTGCGTTTAGTAGTAGTATTAGGTTATTTAGATTAGGTAGGATTAAAATACAGCGAGCGTGCGGTTAGAGTTTGATACGACTAGTCCCGAAAATAAT